>NC_090265.1:659624413-660315663 GCF_040414725.1 Anabrus simplex
CGCCATCCCAGCTGGAAGCCCTGGCGCGAGGAGGAAGTGCGGTACCGGCGCAACACGGAAGAAAAAATGATGACGTGCAGGAAACAGGAGCAGAGCTCGTGTCGCCAAGGTTGCTGACACCTACTGACAGTGAGGGCGTTGCCACTACTACGGAGAGACGACCTGTAAGTAAATGCTTAACACCTGATGAGAAACCGGGTAATAGCTCGTGTACTACTCCGGTAGCTGAAAAAAGCAGCTGCAGGACAGAGGACGATAAGAAAAAGAAGCAGGGACAGAGCTTGAAGGACTTATGGGCTAAGAAGGGAGTGTTCTCAGATGGAAAAGGTAATAAACGGGAAGGAAAGAAGTTAGGGGAAATTTATAGTTCCCCTCATGGATGTATAGTACAAATTGATAAAACAATAAACACACGTAGTAAAACAAGTAGTGTCTCAGATAATAGGAAAGTGAAGTAACTAGCATTGAAAATTGGTTTTGTAAATATAGAAGGCATATTAAGTACACTGGGGAATGATGGAGTGTCTGAGCTTGTGGAAAATTTTGAGATATTTGCTTTCTTAGAAACATGGATGCCGGAAGGAAAGATTTAAACATGGAAGGGCTATGTTACGAGAAGTGTAATAAAAAGGAAACGAGGGACTCGAGGGAGAATTCTGGGAGGAATAACACTTCTGATAAAGGAAGAGTTTAGTAGTCAGATAGAAGAATTGCCTAACGATATGCAAGATGTAATTTGGATCAAACTTAAACTGGAAGGGTGTAAACAGAGAGACATATGCTTAGCCTTTATATATAACAATCCGATGGGGTCACCATATACCAATGTGAACTTTTTTGAGGATTTAATAGAGGAAATTAACCTAATGAGAGGTAAATATGAAGAAGCAGGAATCATTATGTTGGGGGATTGGAACGCACGAATTGCAGAGTCAATTCCCGCATATAGTAAAGAAGGAATAGAGCCAATGAGAGGTAGCAGAAACAGCCGGGATAAGGAACGTAATGTATATGGGGATAAACTACTAGAACTATGTACCGCAGAGAATTTATATATTCTAAATGGATGGTGGCGGGGAGATGAAACGGGAAAGCTAACATATATTACAGCGCAGGGAGGGAGTGTATTTGATTTGGTTGTGTGTACGGGAGATATTTTAGAGATGGTAAAGGAAATAGAGATATTAGAATGGGCCGAATCACATCATTCCCCGGTATCTGTTACCCTAGAAGTGTATGAGAAAGAACAGGAGGAACGTAACACTGTAACAGAAAAAGATAATGTTAGGATAATCAATAAATACAAGTGGTGCGAGAATACCCTAAAAAGTGTAGAGTCATATTTAAAGGGAGAAGAATTCCAGATAATTAAGAGTGGAATAGAGGTTGCGTTACTGAGTAGTAAGGTGGACTTAGCGGTAGAACTGGTAGAGAAACCCTTTAAAACTATAGCTCATGTGAAAAGGAAACAGAATAATAATAATAAAGATAAAAGGAAAGGATGGTACAATGATGTGTGTAAAACAAAGAAAATGGAGGTGATTAGAGCCCTAAAGGCATATAGAAAAGAGGGGGAGCCTAAGGTTCGGGCACACTATTGTAAACTAAGAAAAGAATATAAAGTGTTGTTAGTAGAGCAAAAGAGGATATGGCAACAGGAGGAGGCAAAATTAATAAACATAGACTGTAAGAATAATCAAAGTGATAACGTATGGAATAGAATTAACAGAATAAGTAGAGGTGAGAGAGGATACGCCAATGTTAAAATTGAGAATGGAGTCTGGATTGATTATTTTAATAAATTGCTAGGAGGACAGGATACTTGGATGAATAATAGAACATGTATGGATATCTCGAGGGGCTTAGAGATTTGTATACCCGGCTTAGATGAAGAAATAACAGAATGTGACCTTTTAGAAATGATTAGAAAGGTCAAATGTAGGAAAGCGGGGGGCTTCAGTGGTATAACTAATGAATTTTGGAAAGAAGCAGTAAAAAGTCAACAAATGCTGGAAATATTAGTAAAATTGTTCAATAGGATATTTGATTCTTTGGAGTTTCCTAAGGCATGGCAGACAGGTATAATATGTCCAATTTACAAGAAGCGTGGGGAGAGAAGTAATCCAAACAACTACAGAGGTATAACACTATTGGACTCCCTAAGTAAATTATATACAGGAATTCTGGCAAATAGACTGATGAAATGGGCGGAAGAATTCTCCATCCCCTCGAAATATCAAAGTGGTTGCAGAAAACGGAGAAGAACAATAGATAACATCATGATTGTAAAAACAATAATAGATAAGTATATAAAACCGAAAGCAGGAAAATTATATATATCGTCTATAGATTTTGAAAAGGCCTTTGACACAGTCAGCAGGGGTGCATTGTTCGCAAAATTACGCCTATCAGGGGTATCTAGTAAGATGGTACAAGCATTGGAGGCAGTTTACCGAAGGGTGCAATGCAGTATAAGGGTAGGTTACGGGGTAGCATGTGGTCAAATAGATTCTTTATTGGGTTTGAAACAAGGATGTAAGCTATCTCCTATTTTATTTCTGTTATTTATAAACGATATATTAAATGGACATGGAGGTGATAACTGGATGAGTCCAGTCTTAGTAAATCAAGAAATACCAGGCCTAATTTTCGCGGACGATGTCCTGCTGATGACGTTAACGGCCGGAGGCATGCAAAAAAGCATTAATGCTGTGACAGAGTTTGCTAAAACGTGGTCATTAAAAATCAACATTTCCAAAACGAAAGTTCTGATCTGTAAGAAAGGCTGTAAACGAGCGAAGAATGAACAATGGACGATTGATGGTTGTCAAGTGGAGGTCACAAATAGATTAGAGTACCTGGGAATATATATAGCAAACAACGGGAAGTGGATCCATCAAATAAAACAAGCCAAATGGAAAGGTCTTGCAGCATTATCAGTAATTAGAATTCTTGAAAATAAATTCCCAAATATAGACTATAAGATTCAGAGAAATGTCCTGCAAGCCGTAGTTAAAAATCGAATGCTTTATGGAGCTGAGCTATGGGGTGTAGAGAAAGAGTGTGAGATGCTGAATCAGTTCTGTAAAATTGTAATGGGGTTACCAAATTGTACAGCAAATTGTGGAGTAAGATTAATATTGAAGAAAATATCCAAGTAGATGTTCTTAAGAGAGTTCTGAAATATCTGTTGAGATTGAAAGGAAGAGAGGGTGGCGAGCTTCTGCAGATCGCATATCAACATCAGAGAGATAATATCCAGGAAGAGTATTGGTTAACGAAAATCTTCTAGGTTGGGATATGGAAGTTATTGGGAGAGGGAGAGGTTGGAAAGATCAACGAATAAACTAATCATTAGACGACTCAGAGATATTCAAAGACAGTGGTTGGTATCCGAGTGTAGAAGCAAGGCAACCCTCTAGAGTTTATTAGGATAAGGCAGGATATGAACATAAATATTGTGAGTGTAAATAGAAGAGAAATCAGGGGTTTGATATGGTGGTTAATGGGAATTTACAAGAATAGGGGATGGATTAAAGTGAAAGATGCAACAAGGTGCCTTCTCTGCGGTGAACACAGAGAAGAATTTCACATGTTGAAATCATGTAAAGAAACCATAGCGGTGAGAAGGAAATTTTTGAATAACAAGGAACAGTATATGTTAAATGAGGATGAGAATGGCTATAGGATTCTTAAGATGATAAGCAAAGAATGGTATAAACCTGGTAATCTCAGTAAACTGTTAATTGTAATTAGAAATTTATGTAGAAGAGTGTTGAAAGAGCCTACAATGAGGGTAGGTCATATTACGGATGGATGATTGTGTTGCGAACCGTTTAGTTAAGGAATTGCCAATAGGGCTATGTAGTAAAAGGAATATTAGTATATGTAGCACTGTAAAGTCGATATGTTGGTAAGCCATAACGTAATTAACTGTCAAACTGTTTGTAATGAGACAGGGCCCAATGGATATAATGTTTCATCCTCAGCTGCTGGCGATCCGTGGCTGTAGGTTGATAACATTCACTCATTCATTCACTACTCATTCCACGTATATTATTCATCCAATCATTTATTTAATTCATAACAAGGGCTCTCTCTCCCCAGTTACTGGTTATCCGTACTAGGAGGGATGAGTATTTTTTCCTAACATGCATGCATGAATATCCATATGCCCATTCATAAATCCATCCATACGTGTTTTCTCAATACAGTTAGGGAATTGGTAATTAATTAATTAATTCATTTATTCATACACTCATGTAGATAATAGTAGGCGTGGCCCCTGCATGTGGAATGGCGATCCGCCTGTGCAAAGGGCGCTATTTTGGATAGGGAATCATAGCCAATTAATTAATTCATTCATTAATTCATTCACTTATGTAAGGCTATAACCGAAGTAGGACGGGATAGGACGGGCCTATCCCAATCGAATATGTAGAGTGATCTAAATGCAACAGAGAAAGAAGAATAGGGAGGGGGGCACATGGGGTGCGGGATTTCCGCTTACGTGTGCCTCGCAGAAATTAGGGAATGGTGAGAAATTAGTGTTTGACAGCTATTAGATCAGGTGGGGTCTTCCGTTTGGGCCTCAAGGGAAAGGGCCGGACGTGTTTTTCTTGGGAAGGTGGCTCCTTTTTGTCACCAGGGGTGGATAACACGACCGGGCAGTAGTCATACATAATCCCATCCATGCATTTATCCTGCCAACCGAATGCTCTCTCCTCACTTGGTGGGTATCCGTGACTGGGAGGGAAGTGTTCATCCATTTATTCATGCATGCATGACAATATTATTCGGTCATGGAATCATTAAAAAAAACCTCATTCATGCATTTATGTACACCTATGTATAGTGTCTGTGAAAATGTAGGAGAACTAAGTACAGACTCATGATAAATAAATAAAATTTCTTTCCTTTATCAGTGCCGTAAGAAGCTGTTTGTTCTCAGAGAGTTTATTTATTCCGACAATACCAGTGGTGATTACATTAATGTTGATTTTCGTGTTCTTCCTTTAAAGTATTTTCTTTATTTTTAGTTATCTAAGCAATATGTTTATAGTTTAATGGGCTGGGTGCCTGGATATAAGTAAGAGGCAGGGCACAAGTTTCAGTGTTCCCGTTTCCAAAAGTACTAGTATTAAAGCAAAATTGGGTTAAAAGCATTCGTAAAGAAAACTTCGAACAGAATTATAGGCATAATGATGATGTGTGCATTAATCATTTATCAAATCAAATTTATTGTTAGGGAAGATATTATATACCGCTAGAACGTGGTGATCTAATTCGAGTGGCGCGCAAACTTCCGAAGTTAAAACTAATGATGCCTATCCTAGCATTTGACCTATCAGCCAACGTACTTTACTACAAAGAAAATTAAATCAGTCCCGGAAAGATCCGAAAAATCTTGACCAAGATTTATGATTTAGAGACTAAATTAATTTTGAACGGTGGTGCAAGAATTATGTAATTAATTTTCAACGTTTTATAATGAACGTGCGTAAACTAAACCTAACTCTACTCCCTGTGAGTGAAGATGAAGGTTATGTTGTTTTTTCATATAAAAACAATTGCGCCATCAATTCTGGTGAGTTTTGAAGTAACGAGTGCTGTAGATGGTCGGGTGTATCATACAGACATCACTTGTACCTACTCAACAATCCAGTTGGATTTTGGAGGGTTGAAATTTTGTTGGAGAAATTTGTTTGCGTGTTTTACATAATGGGCTGTGGTTGATGGTGGTGTTGCACAGTATTTCATGGAAGTTTGATGATGTTATTTGTTGACATCTACATATATCGTTTTTGCTGACCGGAGTTTCATATGTGAAATATTTTTATACTCTGTGTCTGTTTCAACCTGACGTTGATACAATAATTCTAAAATTGCTATTTTCACTCTGATATTACATTTCGGCTTACAATGCGCGATAACGTTACTTTTGTTGTTTAATTATTCATATTTTGACTTATTAATTTGCATCTCATGACGTTCGACTTGTGACCGTTTCTTTAGGTGACTCGGAATAAACGCATAACCTTCCCCTCAACATCTCTTATCGCCCACATATGTCCGCCATGTTTTTCTCGATTACGATCTGAGATATTGTAGTTGGTCTTGCACAGACCTTGCTGTTTCTTCTTCCAAGACCGACTCCAATCCTCAGACCTTAATGCTACTCTCGATCTTCAAAGATGGCGAATCGAGTAGCCGTAATTGTTGGAAATCTGGATTTGTTTTTGTTTGTAGTTATGGTATGTACTCTGTGTAATTTTATGAAAGTTGACGATCGTTTCTTTGTAGAATATAAGTGTGCGAGTGTACATATATGAGTCAGTGGACACATACGATCTGTAATTATACGCAGTAATGTGAGAATATGCTTGATTTGATCGTGTTTTTACCCAGAACATGAGTGCACTAGGTGGACGAGGTTTTAGTCTAACTATGACAATGCCTCTCATACAACTATTCTTAAGTTTCCTACGGAATAGGACATTAAGATGGAAATGGATTAGGAATATACATCGTGGTTATTTTGAAGTCCATGACAAAACTGTAGCGTGCATACATCATTTTGAGAATAAATCTGAGGTTAGGAAAGCCATTCCTCTACTTCCAAACTATTCGTGTTCCTCGAATAATTTAATTTAGATAAAATATAATTGATATTGTGTTATTCCGTCAGTGTCTGTGTGCTTCAAAGTGTCGAGTGATTTAGATGCAAGTTTATTTTACAATAATCTGTGCTTTGCCTGCGGGAATGTTTGGCTGGATTTTGGAGTATAAGAAAACTTATAAGTGTGACAGTTGTAGCAATCTGTATACTGTTACACAGAAGAAATAGTGACTTAGAGGAATTAGCTGGGTTTGTAACGTAGAGTTTTACACTGGCAACAACCTTCCGATTCATGCTTTGGTTATCTGTTATCAAGCAGACTGCACCGAATTGAAGCTCGTGCATGTGGTTAAATATCAATGTTTAGTCATAGAGTTCTTGCACTCATGTTCTTTAATGGCTAAAAACCTATTATGTCTTTAGTGTCTGAACGTTTCATTACTAAGGTTACTATCATGGTGTGAAGTGCTGTTATGCCATATGTCAACATTATGTTAACATTACCAGGGCCGTTCGTTGGGTTAACATAATCATTTCGGGTGTACTTGGGCTAAGTTAAAGCGCTGGCCTTCTGACCCCAAGTTAGCAGATTCGATCCTGGCAGTCTGGTGGTATTTGAAGGTGCTCAAATACGTCAGCCTCGTGTCGATATATTTACTGGCATGTAAAAGAACTACGGCAGGACTAAGTTTCGGCACTTCGTCGTCTCCGAAAACCGTAACAAATGTAGTTAGTGGGATGTAAAGCCAATAACACTATTATTTCGGGTGTACTTCCTATTCGTTGGGTGCTGCATTTAAGAAATTGTCCACCACTTCAAAACTTGTTTTTTGCTAGTTGCTTTACGTCGCACCGACACTGATAGGTCTTATGGCAACTATGGGATAGGAAAGGCTTAGGAGTAGGAAGGAAGCGGCCGTGGCCTTACTTAAGTCACAGCCCCAGCATTCGCCTGGTGTGAAAATGGAAACCATGGAAAACCATCTTCAGGGCTGCTGACAGTGGGATTCGAACCCACTATCTCCCGGATGCAAGCTTACAACCGCGTGCCGTTGATCGCACGGCTAACTCGCCCGGTACACTTCAAAACTAAGGCAACAAATTGTGTTTCACAGTTCTCATGACAGCGGAGAAATCGAGGAATTTCGTACCTTAATTTATTTTGAATCCGCCTCCGCGGTGTAGTGGTTAGTGTGATTAGCTGCCACCCCTGGAGGCCCGGGTTCGATTCCCGGCTCTGCCACGAAATTTGAAATGTGGTACGAGGGCTGGAACGAGGTGCACTCAGCCTCGGGAGGTCAACTGAGTAGAGATGGGTTCGATTCCCCCCTCAGCCATGCTGGAAGTGGTTTTCCGTGGTTTCCCACTTCTACTCCAGGCAAATGCCGGTATGGTACCTAATTTAAAGCCACGGCCACTTCCTTCCCCGTTCCAATATTCCCATCCCCCACCAAGGCCCAATGTCTCACGCTCCAAGACACTGCCCTTGAGGCGGTAGAGGTGGGATCCCTCGCTGAGTCCGAGGGAATCCAACCCTGGAGGGTAAGCAGATTAAGAAAGAATGAAATGTATTTTGAAACATTCAAAATGATGTTTGAAGTATCATTTTAACAGTTTTATCATGTATTTTCATCTATCCAGCGAAGTGAAGACTAAGAAAAAGCGTTATTTGACGAATTGAAATTTGTTGGTCTCTTTTCTAGTAGAATGTTGGCGAAGCGTTTTCATACGCGTAAAAGTGATTTTTCCTATAAAGTTACATGTATCATGTTAATTTACCGCCGTTTATATAATATGTACGTGATATTTTCATGTTAGCCAATACCAGCAATCCGGCTACTTCGGCCGCCATGTTTTTTATATTACGGTCTGAGGATTGGCGTCGGTCTTGCTTCTTCTTGCTGATGGGGGGTTGGGTTTTTTGAGTGTTACCCTGTCACAGAATTATGGGGATTATCGGATCGTTTATTGTTTAAAATATTTCCACACAAAACACACTTAATATTATCCGTCTCACGTGTGTACTTTTAGCACTCATGTATACACATGTCGGTATCTATAAACTATGTACAAAGTCGAAGAACAGTTGTTGTAATGTTGATAACAAAAGAATGTAGGAGTGTAAGACCTGTGATGAAACTAAAAAAGAAGACCAGTTGTTTACAAAGTTAATTTAGTATGTTCAAGAAACTTGTTTAAAAGTGTAATTATATTGGGAGAAGGTTCGAATAATAAACAATGAACGATTGTTTGCACAGACCTTAATGCTGCACTTGCTCGTTCAAAAATGGCAAATCGAATAACCGGATATGTTGGAAATGTGGATATGTTTTGGTATGTTGTTATCGTATGTAGGCGCGTGATTTCAAGAAAGCTGACGATAAATGTTAGTTTCTATGTAGAAGATAAGTGTGCGAGTGTATTTATATTAGCCGATGGACACATGAGATCTGTAATCATGCGCAGTAATGTGAGAATGGTTTTTATTTCGATCGTGTTGTGAACCAGGTTTAAGTTTAACTATGCCAATGCTTCTCATACAACTATACTTATGATTTCTACCGAATAAAATATTAACAGAGATGGATTAGGAATATAGATCGTGATTATTTTAAAGTCGATGATAAAACTGTAGTGTGCATATGAGAAAAATCTGAGGTTTGGGAAGACTTTTCTCTAATTTCAAACGGTGAACCTATTCGTATTCCTCAAAAATATAAAATATTCATTTAGATAGATTATAATTGAAATTGTGATATTCCGTCAGTGTCTATGTGATTTATAAGTGTCGAGTGATTTAGAGGCAAGAGTATTTTACAATAACATGTGCTGGCCTGCGGAAATGATTGGCTGGATCTTGGAGTATAACAATACTTGTAAATGTGACAGTTGGAAGAATCTGTATAATGTTACACAGAAGAAATAGTGACTTAAGAGGCTTAGACGTGTTTGTATCGCAGGGTTTTACACTGCCAATAACTTCCGATTCGTGGTGTGGTTATCTGTTATCAAGGAGCCTACACCGAACTGGAAGTTCGTCTATGTGATTAAATATGGTTTAGAGTCAACACAAATTTTACACTAATGTTTTTAATGGGTAAAAACCTATTATTTTTGGTGGAGTGGAGGGGCCCGGGAGTGGGAGTAAGGAGTGAGTGCTGAGTGCAGGAAGGTTGTGAGGAGTTTGACGACAATGATTGGAGTGGATCAAAACAGGACGACTATAGGAGGATGGCAGAGGAGAATGAAGAAAGGAGAAGTAAAATCAGGTGGGGGTAAAGTGGATTTGGTGATTAAAGGAGAATTAGTGCTAACAGCGGCGGTGGTTATAATATTGCTATTGATTGGAGGGGTCGAGCCGAACCCAGGCCCGACAACTAGTGGAAATGAGGGAAGGGAAGACATGGAAGAATTCAAAAGACTGGTAAAAGAGGCGGTGGAAGAAGTGTGCCCCTTTGAGCAAATTAAGAATATGATCCAAGAACAAACCAGGGAGTTTGGTAAAATGAAGGTATGGCTACGAGGAAGGACTGACGATATAACATCACAAGTGAGAAAGAACGACGAAGAAGTGGCAATATTAAGAGAAAGAATAGGACGATTGGAAGAGGAGACGTTGAAATTGAAAGCAGAAGCGAATGCCAATACGTTAAATCACAGGAAGAAGTGCCTATTTATATATGGGGTGCCTGAGGAGTTGAGAGAAGACAAAGTACTTACTACTTATAAAGTAGTGGACTTAATAACGGGGGAAATTGAAACATAATTTTAGCGAAGTGGACATAGACGATGTGCAGAGAGTGGGAAAAACTAGGGGCAACAGGCCTATCAAAGTAGAACTGTTTTCTACCTTGATGGCTGATGCTGTGATAGGCAATGCGAATAATGTGCAGAGAGAGGAAATATGGATCAGGAGAGACGTGGAACGGGAGGCGATTAGGAATGAGAAAATACTTAGAAAACACAAGATACGTGCGATAACTCAAGGGCTGAAAGCAACCATCAAAGGACAAGAACTAGTGGTATCAGGCAGAAATTGGAAGAGAAGCTGGTCCGTGAATAGATTGATCGACTTAGAAATGAAGATAAAAAAGACGAAGAAAAAGTGAGTAGTGCAACGAAAGGTGGGGAAGTGAGGCGAGATAACAGTAATAGTATACTGTGTGAAGAGGGTCAGAGAGAGATGCCAAGTGAAAATGTAATCATAAACAGTGAAGAAGTTCAGGAAGAGATGACAAGTGAAAAAGTGACCATAAGAAGTGAAGAAGAAAGGCAGGGGAGTGAAAGCAGTGAAGTAAGGGCAGTGCAGGGTAAAAAGGTGACGTCAGAGGCAACCGGGGGTTGTCTCAATCTGAGTTGGGAAAGGGGCAAGGGCAGAAGCTTTACGGAGCTGATGAGAGCTGAAGTTGGAGGCAAAGGTACACAACAGAGTGAAGATAGTGATGAATTTGCGGCTAAGAGAGGTGGTAGAGAAGCAGGAAGGTATAGAAAACTGACAGGCATGTGGGGTACAGGTAGAAATGAGAGGGGTGTAGTCACTAGAAGTGAAAAAACAATAGTGTAGTGAGTAGTGAAGATAAAGATTGTTAGATGTAAGAATGTAGTGTTGAGTAGAGGTGTTATTTGGTAAATATGTGGATGCAATAGTATTTGTGTGTGGTATGAGATGTTGAGGTGGTATATGAAGCGATGTGTTGGTATTGAATGGTAGTTGTAATAGCTTTTGTGTTTGGTATGATGTTTATTTAATGCTAAATAAGTGAGTGTTAAGAGGGAGCAGAGTTTTGGATGGTGGAGGTTGAAATGTGGTGTTGGTGAAGAGATGGTATATGATTGTTTGGTATTTTAAGGTGAAGATGGCTTGGTATCTAGATGGATTATTTATGTCGGAATGTAGTGTTGAGATGTGGTGTCATTTGGTATATTTCGGTTTGGTGAGAGATGGGTATTTGTGTTGAGAGGGTTCGATGGATGTGTCGAAGGAGAAATGGAATTTAAGGTAAGTGTTGAGAGAATTCTGAGCTAGTAATTGTGGTATTGTGTGTATGGAATTAAGTGCTGGTCTTTTTGGTAGGGCAAACGGTTCCTCTAGGGAATAAACCGTGGGCCATTTGATTTATTTTTATTTTTACTTTTATTTTTATTTTGATTTTTTAATTCTTATTTTTATTTATATTTTTATTTTTATTTGTGAGTTGTTTGAAATTATTGTGATGGAGTGGTGGCTTATGAGGGAAACTGGGTGTTATATAGGGAGGGTGTTGGACGTGGTATGAAGAGACGGGGGATGACTTCCGTGGTGCCCTAAGTAGGGAACGGTTCCGGAGTATCGGACGGACTTCATGGCACGTCCAAGGAATACGTTAGAAGCAAGGATGAAGCAAAAATATGTGAGTGTTGTGAGGGAGTAGAGTTAGGTGTGTGGAGGTTGAAATGTGGTGACGGATAAGTGATGGTGTAATTAGAGGTATAATGAAAAAACTGGGGAGCGTTATTTGTATTGAATGCTAGTTGGTAATATCTTTTGTGTTTGGTATGATGTTTATTTAATGCTAAAATAAGTGAGTGTTGAGAGGGAGCAGAGTTATGAGGATGGAGGTTGAAATATGGTGTTGGTGAAGTGATGGTATATGAGTGTTTGGTATCTTAAAGTGAAGATGGCTTAGTATCTAGATGGATTATTTATGTCGGAATGTAGTGTTGAGAAGTGGTGTCATTTGGTATATTTCGGTTTGGGACATGATGAAATGTGGTGTTGGAGAAGTATAGAAAAATGGTGATGTATTTATTGTTGTAATAAATGATTAAAGAGTGAAGTTAAAGTATTGGTTAAAAGATGATGATAGAGGAAAACAATATGAAGTTTGTGTGGTATGATGAAAAGGGGTGTGAGAGAAGTAGGGTGAAGTGATGATTATAATATGTAAATCTATTTGTGGCGGAATTGTGGAGAGGGAGGTGTGTGTGGTGTATTCATTGCTATAATGTGGAGTTGGAGAAATAATGGTAGAGGTATATCTTTTAACCATATTTTATTTTAGAAATGTAGTACATAGGGGTCTATATGTAATTGTGAGAGTGGACAAATTGTGGTTTTGTGGTCGAGTTGGCAAATTTAATGTAGAGTATGTATTGGTATTGAATTAGATCAAGTATGGTTAAGCAAGGATGAAGCAAGGATGAAATTGCAACAGGAGAGGAATAATGTAAACACAGTCACGGTTGGTGAGGTAAAGTTGTATGGACTCAGCAATCCTGGAGTAGGTCATGCAGAAAAACAATGGCGGTGATGGAATGTGCTGTATCAACAAGGACAATTGGATGCAAGGTGTAGTCTTGCTCCGGGCTTGCATAGGTGGTAATCTATGTTTATTTTTAAGTATATATGTCGTTTATTATGAATGTTGAAAGGTGGAGAGGGATAAGTATGGAGAAATGATAGTGTAGATGGCAAAAAAAGGAAAGCGGGGAAAGGGTGAGATGGACTCACCCGTAAGAAATCGGGGTGGGAAGAGCCCAAGACTAATATACTTATACTGGACATGACATGAAGACACTGAGGATGGCTACTGGGTTGCCCTTTCTGAGGGGGTCACATATCCGGAGTATCCGACGGACTTCATGGCAGGTCCAAGGAGTACGATTAGGAGTGGAATGGTGAGAAGGAAAACATTGTCATGTGGTTAGATCTTGGGGCCTTCAGAGGGTCTCCACGGGAAGGGCCGGTCGAGTCATCACTGGGAGGGGTGATGACTTGGCCGGACGGTAGGTTATTATGTGGTGTTCTTTTCTTTTTGTTTTTATTTATAAACTGTGGTGTTCTCTTATTTCTTTTTATGTATATTATCTATGTCTGTTTGTTTGTATTGTGTGGCTTAAGATGAACGCTGTTATTTTCTCATTCAACGGATAGATTGGGTATTTGTTTACTGTGATCTAGAGAAAAATAATAATAAAGAATAGAAAAAGAATATTATTTTTGGTATCTGAACATTTCATTACTAAGGTTACCCTCATTGTGCGAAGCGTTCCTACGGATATGTCAACATTATGCTAGCATTACCAGGGCCGTTCATTGGGTTAACGTAATCATTTCGGGTGTACTTGGGCTGAGTGTCTCAGACGGTTAAGGCGCTGGACTTCTGACCCCAAGTTGGCAGGTTCGATCCTGGCTCAGACCGATGGTATTTGGAAGGAGCTCAAATGCATCAGCCTAGTGTCGGTAGATTTACTGGCACGTAAAAGCACTAATGCAGGAATAAATTCCCCCACTTCGGCGTTTCAGAAAACCGAAAAATGTAGTTAGTGGGACGTTAAGCCAATAACATTATTATTTCGGATGAACTTCCCTTTCATTGGGTGTTGAATATAAGAAATTGTCCACGACTTAGAAACTAAGACAACACATTATATATCATTGTTCTCATGAGAGCGAATATCTTGAGGAATCTCGCACCTTAATTTAATTTGAAACATTCAAAATGATGTTATAAATATCATTTTAAGAGTTTTATCGTGCATTTTATCTATCCAGCGAAGTGAATTATAATATGCTTTTTGTTTAAAGGGGCCTAACATCTAGGTCATCGGCCCCTGAAATATAAGAGAAAATGCTATTTGGCAAAATGAAAATCTGAATAATCGGCTTGTTCTCTTTTCTAGTAGAATATATGTGGTTCTAGTTGATTATATGTGGTGCGTACTTGTTGGCGAAAAGTTTTCCTACGCGGAAAGTGATTTTCCCTTTGATGTTACATTTATCATGTTATATTACCGCCAATGTAGGTGATATTTTCGCGTTAGTCAATCCAAGACAAACTACAACCTATCAGACCTCAATGCAGAATCCAACATAGCGCAAAAATTGGGCTCACTGTCTGCAGAGGGACGCAGCTGTTCATTAATTCCTATCTAATATAATTAACGCCGATAACGTCATAATATTCGTAAAGAAGATTTTGTATGTGAAATATGATATATAAATCATATTTCCACAATTAGAAACATGAAGCTGATTAAAATAATATACCAAAGTCGAAAACTTATATAACCCTACAATGACAAAAAGGTAAGTACTGTAAGTTAATTAATATTCGTTGGTAAAACAACCACGCACAACACTTTACAAAAACACACACACAACATCCATAAGAGTGAAATGACACACTGCGCTTAGTAAATACGATATTCAGCAATCAGGCCTACTTTAAATATCACATGACTCAGTAACATAACACTGCAACACTTGAAATTGACAAAATTTAATCAATATTTTGTTAGTCAGACACAGCAGTGCACACGCAACACATTACAAGAAAAAACTCATAGCAATGAAATAGCATACCGTACTCAGTAAATAGGAAATTCTGCAACCTAGTCTACTTTAAATATGCACATGATTCACGAATATAATCCTACAGCCAGTACACTTGAAAATGACAAAATTAAAGCAACACATTTTTGGTTAATTACATCAATACACAACACGTATGCATGTTAAGTGCTCAGCCCGGAGGCTGGTTTGATCCTCAACAGTTCCACCATCAGCTGCCATAGGTGGCCTGGGTGTCACTGAAGAGGCGTACTAAGAAAATGAGAAGTGAGGTAGTTCCCCGTTGCATTCCTCGCTTAGCCAGAAGTTGCTATTACATGTCAGTCTGCCAGGCCCACTATATAGAAGTACTGGCTGACACTACGTGCAATAATTTCACACCATCCATGACAGAGACTGGCTGCATAAGGAATGACATTACTAGCATCACTCATACCTCGGTTACTTTCATGTTAATACCAATATTGTTGGTCGTTTATTGGATATTATAAATTTTCCAGCTAAGTCATTGCTGGGTGCTAGCGCTTCGCCCCAGTGTGCTTAGTTGGACTCATCTGTTGGTAAACAGCACACCTACCAAGACGCATGGCAAGTGCATTCTGTTGAGGTCACTGCGTAGGCTGCTGGAGCCAGCGGCAGTGCAATGCACTATGAGAGAGTCTCATTTTCAAAAATTGATGCCTGGCAGGCCATCAGGTTCCCTATGGGAATCAACATCTATATCACTTTCATGTTGTCAAAGCCAAGGATGATACTGAGACAGCTTAATGAAAGTAACAATATTGCTCTAGCCCTTACCAGAAGACATAGTGCACTGAGAACCCTAAGTCTTGCCAGCAAAGGCATATTACATGAAAAATACAATTTACCCAGGACAATGAAATAACATGCTCTAAAAATACACATTCACCAGCCACATCGCATTTTAAGTACCTATACAATTAAAGGTGTATTTATAAGAACATCAGGTTATTTTCAATGACACTACACAAGATTAGAGACAAACTAAATTGACACATTTAAAAAAGCTTTTCAATCCGTCGAGCACACAAATTAAATTGGCTAAATAGTACACTATAAGATACCTGTAAAAACAAATTATTTAACATGGCATGCTTCATTCTTAAAAGAACATCAGATTCTATCAGTCACATTCAATATTTTTAATTATTTGTTTACTTTGTCTAAACACCTATGAATTTTAAATTTGGAACTTACGTTAATAAAGTCCTGCCTTCTCCAACTCCACCAGACATTGTGAGCCGTTTTCAAAACTGTTACTCCTTGATTGACTCGAATCCCAACTGCTCCAAGTCATCTGCCCTTTATTACATCACTCCCCCAACCTGTTCATGTCAATGACATGCTGTACTCCTCCTTCAGGTGATTTACCTCTATTGTGTTCTTAGTAATACTATTTATTGTAGTTGCTATCATTATTATTTATCATATTACAATTGATTTTTTGAAAACCACTCAAGGGTTCTTAATGAGCATTTAATGGTCTGTCTATTATACCGGAACATTGTAATTAGAGAGTCCTTGTAAGATGTTATTTTTAGTGATAAATGATAATCAATTTAAGGATCGTCTTGAGTGGCGAGTTCAGAGAACCTAGTCAATACTGGAAAATAGAGCTTCCTTCATAATTAATTAAACTGACACCTTATCATTTGACGAGGTACATTTCAGTAGCGGTTTCTGGTATAGCGCAATGGAGCAATGAACCTCCAGTTTATATCAAATTGTACCCAACTACTCAATTTTCACAACTCCATTTGCCCGTAATATGCTGTACAGATTTCACCCAGAGAACCAGTCGTGATGTAAACGTAAGGTTAAAGTTTATTGGTTAGTGCTGCCGGAGACATGAAACTAGTTCTTTAGCTACATCATGGCTAATGCGATCCTAGATGCAAAATGTCCGAAATATAATTCCTCAAATAATTTAAGTCAGAGAAATATAAAAAACTATTTGTATTCAATGTTATTTAATATAAAGAAGCATTTCAAATTGAAAAGCACCAGGGACGCATTCGCTCATGCTTGACCCGCCATTTTGTTAAGCTGTGAACTTGGGAAGCAAGTAGATACAGTGCGTGAGTAAGTGAGAGTGAGTGAGTGAGACATTACTTGTTCTTTTGCAATGTGGATCACCGAGTTGAGTTCGTTAAGCATCGCAAATGGAAACCTTTGAAAAGTAGCGAGAAGGCATTTACATTGAATATTTCATAATTTTTTTAAGAAATACCCGACTTTAGCTTTAAAGGATTTGCGAAGCTGACATCCGAGTTCACTTGTGTTTCGGAGTGGAGCCTTAATACCGCGCGCAGCGAACGACTGCACCAAGGATTCGTAAGAACACCTGGGAAATCGAAGAAACACCGACTTGGAAGGCGTTCGTCCTTTATCACATTCTGATTAGGTAAAGTACCGTGTATTTTATTGTTTTAATATTGCCTTTTCTCTGCTGTAAGTTCCTCGCTAGAATTTTATTTGATTGGAATATTAAATGTATGCAGTTTTACTTTATATGCGCTGTTATGATTGATTTATTACGTATTTACGTTTCAGCCATAAATTCAAATCCACCTTTCTTTTCTGATATGTTAAATATGGGGATTTTCATTCATTGTTGTTTGTTTTTTCGCGGACAGTGAGTATAACTTGTGCGGTAATCCGCATCACAATTGCCCGTCAACTACATGCTGACGTCAGTGGTATCCGGCAACAGTCTATGTACAGCTAATCCTGATGTAATCGCCGCAATCAAGCGAAGTAACCACAGTTTCAAGACTGCCCACGTGGTTCCTGCCATATGTCCGGGAGTAGCCCAGTGATTCTCCAGTCAGCGTTTAGACGGCGGATGGATACATACGGATACACATTTTTCTTTGTTTACATCAGGTTCAGTTCTCTCGGTAAGGGGAGAATAGTACTGCATTCGATTCATGTGAGCTGCGCAATGTCTGGGGTTGGATACTCGTCTGGTATAAACCCCCGTACAAGGCCATATTTCCGTCCGTACCTAGGCGACGGGAGCAGTGCGATGCGGGGAGGGGAAGTCTGCCAGCAAGAAGGCAAAGGATATCTGTGGTTAACGCATGCGCAATATGCCACTCTCTCAAGTCTGTCGCAAGTCGTGTTGTTGGGGTTAGAAAAACTGCAATCGTATGTTCCTGCCATCTGTTACCCTTACAGAAATTTAACTAGGCAGCAGAGAATAGTGCACATAATTAGCGCTAGTGTTGGAGAGCATCATTACTACAAAAAGTCGTATTATACTGCAAATTCCAATTGATATCTTGTCCCAGATATATCAATGGGTACTTACTAGACATATATTCATTTTCTTTCTTTGGACTAATTAATTTTTTGGAGAGAAAGTTAGCTTAAAATCATTGTGGCAAAGAGTAGTGGGAAGGTAGTACGAATGAAAACGCTAATTGACTAGCCCACACTAGTTCTTAAAATTAAGTTACCAACATTGTGAACAGTGCGAGCATTCATTCCTGTAGTTTACTCGAGTTTTTCAAGTGTGATACTAGTGTTCGTAAAAGTTTGTACGTAGTAATTGTCATAATTCGTAATATTATTGCACGCTGTGCATGCGTGTGAATGTTTTCCTGCACTGTTGTGCCGTTCAGAAACTTAATTTTTAGGATATAAAAAAGTTACAATCTTTTCCCGTGTGTGTACTTTTGTGCGTTGTAGCTGCGTCCAAAATCTTTGTGCCCCGAAAAGGTAAGTAGCTACATAATGAGTTTGAACAGTGCCCAGATACTTAAGAAAACAAACTTTTCTTGTCTCTCTCTTGAGCGAAAACTTGAGATTAAGAATGCCGGGCGCCCAGTGCATGATCTTGATATAACGAGGCAGGCTAAGAGTAAAAGTAAAGAGATAGTGCGTAAATTCAGAATGCATATATGCAAAAGAAACGAGTGGACCTGTGGGTGAGAACTTACTAACAGGTTGTTTTGTTTTCTTCGTTTATCCTTCATGAGTGACGAAAGCGAAGGGATTTGGACCAAATTAGGAGTCGTAGATTTAGAAGATTTGTCCCAAAAACTAAAGAAACACGAAAGTTGTAAATCTCATATGCTTGCCCAGTTAGAATTCGATCTTCAGGGATGACACGATATCCGGCAGCAACTTGAATGTGCTAACAGGCTGTCTGTGAAAGACACAACGATCAAGCACGGAAAAATCGTTATATGCTGTAAAATATTATCGACTTTGTAAAGTTCTGTGGTGCGTTTGAGTTGGCGTTGCACGGGCATGACGAAAAAAGTGAATCGTCGGATCCTGGCATATTATAAGGCCTCGTTAATTTTAGTTCCGAAATTGACGTTGCATTAAGGGACCATCTGTCCATCTATCAAAGGCACCTCGAAAGTCAGTCGGAATAAATTGCTTTCGTGCATGTTTAAAATCTGCCGCTAGAAAATAAAGAAGGAAATCACAACTGCGCACTTCATTTCGATAACCGCACACGAGACCACTCATATATCAACTACAACATAATTAGTTATTCTACTGCGCTACGTTCTTCCCAACGGTAAGCCAGTTGAAAGATTTTGGTGTTTCCTCTCACCCGCTAGTTAAGATGCAAAGACAATAGCAGAGTGTTTAAAATCTTCTTTTAGCGATGCTGTGGATAGCCCAGATAAGTTAATTTCACAAAGTTACGATGGGGCAAATGTAATACGTGTTCGTCATTCAGAGGTGCAAGCTCTCATCAGAGAAGGTTTTGAGCATGCACATTATGTTCACTGTTATGCCCATTCCCTGAACTTAGTCATGGCACAGGCGACAAGCCAGAATACGGATGTCCGCATATTTTTTTAAATTTAAGTGAATTCACCAGCTTCTTTTATAATTCCCCACAGCGATCAGGTGTACTGACCGAAGTAGTTGGTAGAAGAGAAATGTTTTAAACACATGGATTAGATGTTTGATGGCAGCCCATATATCTTGGATGGGAGTCTGTCTGTTGTGAGATGTGACAAAAACCTTCCACGCAGTTCGTCATTTTTCATTAAAATATACTGTACAGAAGCGACTATTTTTATACCTAACTAGCAGTTACCCGTGGATTCGCTCGCGTGAATTTCGTCACCTGATAAAAGTAATCGTTCCTCGGTACTGTACTAAGACATTATCTGAAAATCCATACAGTATAAAAACTCACCGAAGAATTGAGGTTCATTTACCCCAGAAATAATTTGTAAACCACGTTTGTTCTATTGCCTTTTGGGGCTAAGATGTGGCTTAGAACTGTAGGTGTGAGAAAAAGTCTTCTCTCAAATAGAAAAAAGTGTTTGTTTCCAAAGGAGATTCCAAATATCTATTTCCACGTCAGTAACATCTTCCGTTTTTGAAATATAAGTATCCCCATAAAATAATTCAACCCCTTTATCAGTCCTACCTCTACCCCCTCTCCACCTAAGTATATTTTACGAAAACAAAAAAATACATCTTTCTTTATTTTTAAAGGAGATTCCAAATACCAATGTTCACGTTCATAACATCTTGAGTTTTTGAGATGCAAGTATCCTCGTAAAAAATAATTCAACTAATGTCTCCATTATTCCCCCCCCCCAATGTGTATTTTCCGAAAACAAAAGAATCGTGTTTCTTTATTTTTACAGGAGATTCCAAATACCAATTTTCACGTCTGCAACACCTTCAATTTTTGAAATATAAGCATCCTCATACAAAGAATTCACCTTTTTCAATTCTTTCACACCCTTTAGTGGATTTTCCGAAAACAAAAAATACGTATTTCTTTAGGTTTTAGGAAACTCCAAATACCAATTTTTACGTCTGTAAAATCATCAATTTTTAGATATCAGCATGCTAATAAAAATAATTCCACTCCCATCTCTGTCCTTTTTAGCGCCCTCTCTTACGTGTTTCTTCCGGAGACAAAAAGTATGTGGTTCTTGATTTTTAAAAGTGATTAAAAATACCAGTGTTCACGTCTGTAACATGTTAAGTTTTTGAGATGTGCTGTCGATACGTTCATCAAAATCATCCCTTTTTTCAGTTCCCCTTAAGCGGATTTTCCGAAAACAAATTTCCTGTTTTTCTTTACATTTACAGGACATTCCAAATACCATTTTTCACGTATGCAAAATGTTACCTTTATGAGAAATACTGTAGATATGTATAATCTTTTTAAAACCCACCCCCTTTGTCAATGCCGTTCACTCCTATAAAACTGGATTTTCCAAAATTACAAAATGGGTTTATTTTTAAAAAAGATTCCAAATACCAATTTTCACGTCTGTAAATACTTCAGTTTTTAAGATATAAGTATCCACATAAAAAGTATTCAACCTCTTTTTAACCTCTTTTCACCGCACCCCCGTTAAGAGGAATTTCCGGAAACAAATCATACGTGTTTCCTTATTTTAAAATGAGATTCCAAATACTAATGTTCACGTCTTTAAACTGTTATGTTTGTATGATATAGATATTCATTCTAAAAATTCGCTCCCCTATTCACCCCGTTAGCGGCGGAATATCCAAAAATCCTCCCTTAGCATGCACCTACATCGTAATATAATTTCATTTCTTTATGTCCAGTAGTTTTGGCAACATATCATAATGACATACTGTTGGGCAGGCAACCCGCTGATCAGACTTGTCTTGCGGTTTGCTTATCTTTCCCTATTTCACCCTATTTAATTTTTCACCCCTAAGTGCCGAACTACCAATCAGATTTCGTTCACACCACTTTATAATCCCTTTCAGATGTAATAAGAAAACATTGTGAAAATTTCAGCGAAATCGGTCCAGTAATTTTTGAGTCTATTAACGTCCAATATACCAACATCAAATTTTATATATATATATATATATAGATACAGTGATCGTGTGTTCCATGTTGTCGATATATTTTAAGGCGGCTTGTCTTCCTTGAACTAAGGAAGCACATTCAGAATCCCACCATCGAATAGAATTTTTCTGCTTTTTAAAATCTGCTTGTTTTCGATGTGATGATAGGTATCTAAATTGGAATGAATACAACGTAATAGAAGATTATAGTCGAGAACATGTTTATTTTGAAGTGTAGAGCGTATTTTATCAGCCATAAAGGTTGTGAATAAGTCATGATCATTAGAACGGAGATTACGGGATGTAGTAAAATTAGAGATATTCCTCTAAACTTGTGGGCATATATTTATTATTATTATTGTGAAATGGTCACTTTGATGCGTATCATGAATTACTCTCCAATTTATTTGATGTGCTATATCAACACTAGGCCTACAAATCATTGGGTCTACAACACTTTTATTAAAGTTGGGGCTGTTGGTCGAGTAGGAGAGCCATCGTTTAGGATAACCAGTTCCCGTTTAACGGTGATTTTTTCGACATTTCTCCCTTTTGGGTAGCGAGATATGCTCCCCCAAAGAGGGTTGTGGGCATAAAAATAACCAGCTATAAGTGTGTTTTCTGAAAACTGCGAAGAAAAGATGTCCTATTGAGTATAATTGCCTTTATCCACGGTATTGAAACCACATACAATTTTTAATTTGAACTGTGATGGCTTGAGTTCCCGGAATAATATAATTTAATTAAATTTTCTGAAAGTAGATGTCTTGTTTGATTAAAATGCATGTTCCTTCGGAGATGGTTGCATCATGCCTTATCGACGAAAAACCTTTCATACGAAAATGAAAATGATATTTCAGCCAAGTTTCACTCAATAAATATAACTCGGGAGCAAAGGAATTTAACAGATTCACTAATTTGTGTTTCTTATTTAGGATACTCCGACAAGTCCATTGCAATAAGCGGAATTTCCCAATAACAGAAGAAACTTGTCATGTAAAGATTTTAAAAAATGTTTCCATTGAACATTTTGTTCCATGTGGTCCATTAACTCTTCAAATTTCTTAGAAACGATTCGACATTTGTCGTTAGAGTTAACATTTGGACTACAATTTGGGCCACCGCCGAGGAGGTGAAATATGTGCACCCTGGTCTGAAGTTAACCCCTGTTGACTGGGCCTCCATGAGGTAGATACAGCCTCGTTGGTATTAGCAGTTATCAATCTTACTACTGGAGTGTCAGATGTTTCTGTAACTACCTTCGGATTATTTATCCCTCATTTTTGTCAGTAGTCTCCCTTGATCTACCCTATCAAAGGCTTTTGAATAGGTCAATAATGCCATTTGACCTCCCGAGTCTAAAATATCTGCTATGTCTTGCTGGGTTACACTTTATTAGCAGGTATACACTGACTGAGCAAATGTCATGGGATAGCGGAGCACTGATGCGCAGGTGTGTAGTCTGCGCACCACACGCCCCCTGTGCCAGGGATAGTTGTGTAGGAGACCTTGTGAGCAAAGGCGGTGCATGTGACAGGTGTAACATGGAACGTTGTCGTGAGCTGGCACCGTTCGAACGGGGTATGGTGGTCGGTGCCCGACGGATGGGAAGTGCGATTTCGGCAGTGGTGTGGGAATTCGGCTTCACACGATCAACCGTGTCCAGGGTGTATCGTGAATGGTTGAATGCGGGTATCACCGTCCACAACAGACGAACAACCGGCCTTCCAGCCACCCTCGATGACCGTGACCGGCGACATCTGAGACGGATTGTCAATAGTGACAGACGGGCAACCGTGATACAAATCACGGCTCAATTCAACACAGGCCGTGTTAGACGCGTCTCCCAGTAGGCAATCCGTAGGAACATGGGTTCTATGGGGTATGGGAGCTGGCGCCGTCTACGGATGCCACTGTTAACCCAACGTCATCGGGCACAACGACGCGCAGTTTTCGCCAGTCACCAGGGATGGAAACTGGAACAATGGCGTAACGTGATATGGTCGGACGAATCACGATTTCAACTGCATCATGCCGATGGGAGGTACCGTGTATTGCGCAGACCACATGAAGCGATGGATCCCGTCTGCCTCGAAGGTGTGGTCCAGGGCGCTGGTGTCACTGTTATGGTCTGGGGTGCATTTTCCTGGTATGGAATGGGCCCCCTAGTTGTTGTGGAAGAGACTTTGATTGGTACACGATATGTTGAGCTGCTCGGAGACCATCTCCACCCATTTTTGGCCTTCCAGCGCCCAGACGGTTCTGCGGTGATTCAAGATATTAACGCGCCGCTACATTACTCCCACGTCGCCCGGGAATGGTTCCAGGAACATGCAGCGGAGGTCCAACGACTGCCATGGCCACCCTGGAGCTCCGATATGAACCCTATCGTGCATATCTGGGATGACCTGGAACGTATGCTCCGTGCCATGGATACTTCACCCACGAACAGACCAGCATTGGCGGCCGCTTTGCAAACGATGTGGTGTCAGCTGCGTCCAGAGGACTACCAGGGACTTGTCGACGCACTTCCACGGCGTCTCACTGCAGTTCGCAGGGCCAGAGGAGGCCCCACACGCTATTAGGTGACTATCCCATGCCATTTGCTAAGTCAGTGTATACAGTACAAAAGATTGACCTACTCTGAACCGAACCTTACAATAGGCTTCCTGTCTCGACTTGTATAGCGTCTAGTTGCGACAGGTGACGTGCCAGTTAGCTGTGAGTGTTGCAGAGATCTTCTGCTAGCTGCAACTGGACTATTACGTGAGGGAGGAGACCGGGAGCGAGAAGTAGGAGAACTCTGTTGGCACTCAGAGGCTGGTGTCAGCAGAGGAGTGGTCAGTGAGGGAGAGTCAACTAACTGTGACGTCCCTCGTTGTAAAGGATTAGCCCTACAGCGGTCAGTGCTAAAAACAACGGGCCCTGACTGTAACACTATTAGCTGGTCTATATGGCTTTTCGAGTTGCATTAAATATGTAACTGGCCCTAATCTATGTATGACCCTACCTTCAACCTACTTACCTCTTCCTCTGTAGTTAATTGTCTAGTGTAACTACCTCCTGCATTAGTTATTTGTTCGTCCTGTTTATTTGCTACAGCTTTGTGCAAATTAGGTCTGATCAAATCGAACTTAGTTCTCAAAGGACGTTTGAATTTAGCTTAGCAGGAGTTTCATTAGTAGTGCCATGTACAGCGTTAAGATAAGCTATTAAAAATCTACTCAAAGCTAATTTTACATCTTCATTTAAAGAATTGCACATTTTAAACGTTTTTAACAGTTTTACCTGCATTCTCAGCCTGCCCGTTAGAAGCAGGATGGTATAGTGCTATCAACGTTTGCCTTATCCCGTTTTGTTTCGAAAATCGAGAAAATTCTACAGAGGTAAGGGAGGGCAATTATCACTAACAATGGGTTCGGGAAGACCAAATCTACAAAACCTAGGACGCAATTTCTCAATGACTTGCTTAGCTGAACTTGAGTTAACTGTTTCAATATCCAACCATTTGCTATGAGCGTCCATTACAATTAAATGCAGTCTTTCTTTAAAAGGTCCTAAAAAAATCTACGTGAATTCTTGCCATACATTGGATGGAATTCCCATACACGAAGTGTACTTCTATTAGGACCTTCTCGCTGAGCAAGGCACGCTGAGCAACTGCTGGCTACTGCCTCGATGTCCTTATCAGTTGAAGGCCACCATAAGTACGATCTAGCTAATGATTTCATTTTAACTACCCCAAGGTGTCCACTGTGTAATTAATTTAACAACGACTTTCTCAATTACCTTGGAATTACGGCTCTGTAGCCCCACATCAAAATTCCTTCTTCTACAGTTAGCTCAGCTTGCCTTTTTGCAAAGTTGCTTAAAGTTGGACCTGGGGCCTATTCCACGAACGAACTTTGCAACTTTTCACTTTTCACTTTGCACTTTTCAGTTCAGATTTTGTTCCACCATCACTTTTCAGATTTAACTTGCAAAGTGAAAAGTGAAAAGTGAAAAGTTAGGAATCTTTTCACTTTTCAAGCCTGTTATGTTCCTCCATTGGTACAGAAATGCAAAGTGCAAAGAAATGAAGTGAAAAGTTTTCATAAATCTTGCAAAGAGATGATTCCCTTTTCATATGTTAATTAACAAGTATGTACACTAGTTTCTCGGCGTAGAATTTGGTTTAGTGATATAAACACGTTACGACGTGAGCTTTTATTAGCATCAAGTGAGGACAGTGATGAAGAATCCAATAAGAGAACGTACAAAGACGAGATTAATTTTCATAACCTCACTTCGACGGACTTTCGCGAGTGATTTCGTATTACCCCAACACAGGCTCATTATATTCTTGAAATGATCGGGCATTTATTGAAACATGTAACAAAAAGAAGTCAATCCCTTTCCGGAAAAGAACAAATTCTTATATGCTTACATTGGTTAGTAAATGGTGCCTAGCTGCACGGTGTAACACCAGTGCATGGGACATCACAACAATTATTTGCGAACTGTTACCAAAGTCGTAGATGTTATAGTAAATGTAATATTTCCTAACAGTACGTTGGCCTGATAATCCACTCAATATAGCGACGGCATTTCTAATGAAGGGTGAATTTCCTTCTGTGTGTGAATGTGTTGACGGCAGCCTACTCTCGTTAATATTGATGTGTCATAATTTGAGAGGTTATCTTTAAAGTTGTCGAAAAAGTATGTCACGTTTCTCCTTGACAACTTCCAGCACAGCCAGCTACTTGTAATAACCTTTTTTCCCATGATAAAAACGTAAACTGTACGACAATTATGCCGTCAAATTCGCCGCGAAAAGTAAAGCATTAAAATCGTAGAGTATTAGGCCTATACAGTTTGCTCATGGAATAATCTCGATCGTATCACTCATTCGCAAAGACTTTTCACTTTGCGAAAATATTGAAAAGTACAACCTAGACCATGGCGGAACAGAAAGACTTTGCACTTTGCAACATTTGAAAAGTGAAAAGTGCAAAGTTGAAAAGTTGCAAAGTTCGTTCGTGGAACAGGCCCCTGGTGTAGTAGGCCATACGTACAACACATAACCTAGGATATTGTTTAACTCCTGGTCTTTTTGGGTCTCAATACGTATATCGTGTAAGTTTATTGGAACATCGGATTCCATTATGCATTGTAAGTAACTACCTACGTACTCTAAACTAACATCAACGTCCTCAAAATTATTGGCTGATAAAGGGAGCCTAGATAAGCCATCTGCATTGCCATCCCACTGAGATTTAACATACTGAATGTCATAGTCATAACGTGACAGAAACAACGCGTAGCGTTCCAATCTACCTGCTGCAAAGACTGGTGAACCCTTTTTTTGGACCAAGAATGGTTATAAGCGGTTTGTGATATGTACACTGAGTAAAATGTCTTCCCTATAGATAGTGCTTGAACTTCTATACACCATACACAATGCTTAAGGCTTCTTTATCAATTTGAGAGTAGTTTTTTCAGCTGAGTTTAAGACTCTACTTGCGAAAGAAATGGGTCTCTCAGTACCATCTTTTTCTATTATACGTAAAACGCTGGCAATGCTGTTAGGTGACGCGTCACATGACAACTTGATTGGTAAGTCAGGGTTGTAATGTGCTAGTACCTTAGCTGAAACTAATTTTTCTTTGACTAATTCAAAAGATTTTTGACAAGTTATATTCCAGTGAAAATCTACATCTTTTCTAAGAAGCTGGTTCAAGGGTGTAAGAACAGTGGCTACATTGGGGATAAATTTAGCATAGTAGTTCACAAGACCGAGAAATCCTTTAAGGTGTGTAAAATCTTTAGGAACTGGAGCCTCAACAACTGCTTTGACCTTATCATTGGCTGTAGCTAACCATCTTTACTTAAGACATAGCCTAAATATTCTCGACTGTCACAGAAAAACTTTCACTTATCTCTACCAACAGTCAATCCATTACTACTTAAATAAATAAATAAATAAATAAATAAATAAATAAATAAATAAATAAATAAATAAATAAATAAATAAATAAATAAATAAATAAATAAATAAATGGCGTTTGGTCTTCGGAGAGGTCTGGTGCAGGTCCTTCGATTTAACGCCTGATAGGCGACCTGCGCGTGTGTGGGAATGAATTCTAATGTTCAAGACGGCACACAAACCCAGACCTTGAACCATGGGAATTAAACAATGAAGTTTGAAGTCCCCAACCCGGCCGGGAATCGAACCTGGGAGCCCTAGGTCCAAAGGCTACTGGGCCTGTGGTCACCAACCTAGACTCCCGAGTTAAAAACCATTGGTGCTACTTTTAGTGGCTCCTTACGACAGGCAGGAGATACTATGCGTGTTCATTCTACCACCCCCACACCCACAGGGGTATTTTCCTGCAGTGTGATTATTTCAATGTATTGTTATTAAACACCGTACACTTAGCTCAAAATGACATGATTCTGCTTAGCGTGCTGATTTCAATTAAATTTCGGCTCCATGGTTAAATGGTTAGCATTTGGTCTTAGGTTTCCCGGCCGGGTTTGGGACTTTAACCTTCATTGTTTAATTCCGATGGTTCAAGGTCTAGGTGTGTGTGCCGTCTTGAGCATTAGAATTTATGATAGGTAGGGCTCCTTTCTTACAGACGCGCAGGTCGCCTATCAGGCATTAAATTGAAAGACCTGCACCTGACCTCTGCGGAGGCCACACGCCATTTATTTATTTATTTAAATGAATTGTATTGTTAAGTATTGTACATGTAGTTTACACGGGCGTAAGCTACACTGCTCTTATTTTAATAAATGTTGTTAAATTACTATTGTATTGTATTGTATTGTATTGTATTTTATTTCGTCCAACTGATCATACAGTGATATGGGACACGTCAATAATCATATTTACAGTAACAAAGGATAAAACAGTAATATACATGCCATGATAAATAAAGAGAAATATACAATGTGGTAAAGAGGCACAGATTTAAAAAAAAAGTGATACATAAGTTAATTTTCAAGAGCTAAGTATTCTTCAATAGAATAAAAACAATGGTTAGAAACAAATTTGAATAATTCTTTCTTAAATTTTGAACATGGTTTTATCTGCTTAATGCAGTCTGGTAATTTATTAAATAAATGTACTCCTGCATAACTCCAACTTGATTCATATAGCTTAGTTTTGTGTGGTTCTATGTGCAGACTGTGTTTATTTCTAGTATTATACCTATGTACATCAGAATTTATGGTGTAGCTGTTTACATTCTCCTTCATATATACAAGTGTATGGAAGATATAAAGGCTAGGCAATGGTAAAATAAAATAAAGTTTAAAGTATTTCTTGCAGCTTGTCCTCCTGCCGACACCGGCCATTCCTCTAATTATTTTCTTTTGTAACTTAAAGATGACTTTGCTATATCGTGAATTCCCCCAGTAAATGATTCCATAGGCTAGTATGGGATGGACATATGCAAAATACATAATTTGGCAAGCCTTTAAATTAAAACTATTTTTCAAAGACATTATCATGAAATAAATTCTACTAAGCTTTTTCCCTATAAACTCTGTATGTTTATCCCAGGTTAATGATTCATCCATCCACAAGCCAAGAAACTTTGTTGATGATGAGTACTCAATTATGGTCTCTCCAAATGATATTGGACTAACTTCCATATTTAAATTAATCTTATGGTGAAATCTAATCACAGAAGTTTTCTGTTTACTTAAAATTAATTTATTATCCTCAAGCCAGCTCAGGATATTACTCACTATATTGCCTGCCTTCAATTCTAACCCTTCAGAACTTTCATCAGCTACAAAGACAGTAATATCATCTGCAAACAAAGTTAATTGCACTCCTTGAATATCATCAACAATTTGGACGATATCATTAATAAATACTAAAAATAATAATGGTCCTAAAACTGACCCCTGTGGAACACCATGATCTATGTTTCTGGCACAGGAATACACATTCTTAATTACATTTTTGCTCAAATCAGTACCGGTATATGATATTTCAACAATCTGCCTTCTATCCCCTAAAAATGATTTGAACCAGTCATAGGCCATTCCCCGAACTCCATACATGTATAACTTTTCTAAAAGCAAGCTGTGGTCAATTATATCAAAAGCTTTTGTTAAGTCCAAGAAAATACCTAAACATGCACCCTTCCCATCTAGTGTGTCATATATCCGTTCAATAAAGTTAATGAATGCTGTGGTAGTTGATCTATTTTTACGAAAGCCATTCTGGCAACCAGCTAATATATTATGCTTCCCTAAGAATGATAACAGTCTATCGTACATAATTCTTTCCAGTATTTTGGAGAATACAGAGGGGAGGCAGACAGGCCTATAGTTACCAGCATCTTCTTCACTACCCTTTTTATGTATCGGAACAACTTTGGTTACCTTGAATTTGTCTGGAAATTTACCAGTGGTTAGTGACAAATTTATCAAGTAACAGAGAGGCTTGATTATGTATTGGTAACAGCATTGAATAAGATAGTTTGAATAACCATCTAAACCAGAAGACTTCTTTTTACCCATCTGTTTTATTATCTTATCTATCTCTTGCTCAGTCACAGGAGTAAGAAACATGGATGATACATTCCTGTGAACTGTATTCAAGTTTGTTCTTGTCACTGATGTTTGAAAATTTTCCGTTAACCTCAAAACTGCTTCTATAAAATAGTTACTAAATATTTCTGCAACTTCTTCTGGATCACTGATTTCTTTCCCTGCATTTGTAAGAGTAATATTATTTTTTAATGGAACTAGAGTACCTTTCTCCCTTTTTATAATGTTCCACATACATTTAGACCTGTTTTTAGAATTTTTTAGCTCATTCTCATTATGCAATCTTTTGGCAGCCTTCAAAACTTCTTGATATATGTTCTTATATTTCTTATAATAATCCTTCAATTCAGATGAGGTGTTACTCCCTTTCACACATTTGCTTAAAAACCTTAATCGTCTACTTGAATTTCTAATTCCAGTTGTAATCCACCCATTCCTATAATTCTTTACAATTATCCTTTTGACTGGTATTGCCACTTGATAATAATAATTGAACAAACCCAAAAACTCACTGAAGGCCTCATTAGTTGAGTTATTTCTATATACACTCTCCCAAGTTTCCTTGGCCAATAACTGGTTAAAGTATGAAATATTTTCCTTGTTGCACATTCTAGTTTCCCTGTAAATTACATTGTTATTTTTTAAATTATGGTTTCCTATTACCCTAAAATTTAGATGCACAATTTGAGCAGAATGATCTGAAAAACCTGTATCATAAACTTCTATTTCATAGTTCCACATTTCCTCATTCAATACGACTTGATCTACTGCTGACTTTGTATCCCCAGATATTCTAGTTGGTTGATTTACAACTGCCTTTAGACCGTACAAGGAAAACAACATTTCTAGCCTTTGCTTATCTCGCCCACCATTATTCCCTAAGAAATCTACATTGAAGTCACCCATGATTATTACTTTTTTGTTATGATTCTGTAGGTCATCTAAAATAATTTCAATATTATTATAAAAAGTTTCAACATTACTAGAAGGATTTCTATAAATGCATATAAGTATTAACTTATAATCCACTAGTTCAACAAAGCTAGCCTCGAAATGCTTCTCTACATTCAGATATTCAAATTTATCCAACTGCTTACATTTGATATTATTATTCACATATATACATGAACCTCCACACTTCATTTTCTTTCTACAAAACTTACTTGCAAGAGCATAACCTTCTAATACAAAATTTGAAATCTCATCCTCCATCAACCAATGTTCAGTTAAGCATAAAACATCATACCCTTGTAGGTTATCTGCCAACAGAACCTCCATACTTAGAATTTTATTTCTTAAAGATTGAACATTCTGGTGGAACAAATTTAGCTCTCCCTTTAGATTATAACTATTGCTACCTTTTACCATAAAAAATCCTGCTCTAGTAATACTGGTCGTTTCCTTGTCCTACTTGACGTTCTTATTTCTGGTTGTTTAGCTTGCCCTCCTTCAGTTCGTCCTGATGGTGCTCCAACATCCAACTTCTCCAGTAACTCCTCTCCTCGTTCATCCAACTGACTGCTACTGATGATCTCAATGGTTTCCTCACGGTACATATAGTCTACATTGACGTTTTTCTGTACAGTGCGCCGATATCAACGAATGTTATCAAATACTCTATTGGTAAAAAGAAAGTAACATTAGTTATTTCCTCCCCTCACACGGAATATGTGCAATTAAAATAATGTATACACAATATATTTTGTACAATCAAGTGTTTCGAACACGATTTTTATAAAATTTTATTACCGTACATAATTTAGACCAATTTTATTGTATAAATCAAGGAAATATCTGATTAACTTAGATATCTTTCTCACAGTGAGTTTTACGTGGCTTGAAAACAGCTGTTCAAAGAGACGTTCTTTTCCGCCATTACACAGCTGAAGATTTGAAAAGTTCACCGCAAGAGTGCGCGTCGATCGCAGCCGATCTCTCCACATTGCTTCGTCAACAATCTAATGGTAATTTTTTTTCAATCAACAAAACTCGAACAGCGTAACCACCGTGTCAGGCCATATAGATTTTTCTTGTAACAAGCAATAACTATCGGACAAATAGCTTACCCTTCCAAAAACTATACTTGAAAATGTGCAGGGATGTTTTTGCTTTGAATAGGACATTCAGTTGAGTTACGTTGGCTATGTGGACAGTCTTCGCGCCAAATCGAGCAACTCCCGCGCTTTCGTCGGAGCCTTCGCTTCTTGTGCTGTTGCTGTGTTCGGTGTTTGGCAGGAAATTTTATATCTATTAGTAATATCTGTTAGTAATTAATTATCAAAATGTTCGAGGCACGTCTTGTACAGAGCTCCATCCTGAAGAAGCTCTTGGAAGCCGTCAAAGAATTACTTAATGAAGCTACGTTCGATTGCTCCGATTCTGGAATCCAGCTTCAAGCTATGGACAATTCTCACGTCAGTTTGGTATCTATGAACTTACGAAGTGATGGTTTTGATAAATATAGGTGCGACAGAAATCTCTCTATGGGAATGAATCTCGGAAGGTAATTATATTACATGCATGATATTTTTGTTATTACAGGTATTTTCCTTTGTTACACGGAGGCGAGGGTTTACCTGTAGATTTTCTGCGCCTTTCAATTAATTCAAATATACTTCGGGTCAGCATATCTAATTCTGAGATTGTACATATTTTTCTTTTTGTAGTTTCACTTTACTAGCAATTTCGTCGTTTTAGGATAATGAAATTCCTGCAATAATGTGAGACAGTACTTATAGTAGCTCGCCAGGGACCCACCAAGTATTTTTTTAATAGAAAAATATAGTCTGATATTGTCAGCCTCTGAATTGCAGCTATTTTCTGTGATGCAGGGCAGTTTCCATTGTTTCTCACCTAACTTGCATCTGGGTGGCCTACTTCTACCACATTCCATGAAAATAATGCTACTGGGGAATTTGAAAGTGACTGGGGCAAAACTATAGAGTCCGCCCCACAATGTTAACAACAGGAGGCACCACTATGTTGCGCATGCGAAGTGAGTGTCCTTCGTTTAATACTTACGTTTCCACTAGTAGCGCTGAGGTACGTAGAATAGCACTGCTGCAAACTGGTGGTGGTGGTGGTTGGTTTGATATGGCTATTTTTTTTCTTGCTGTGCGGACATTATGCGCCACAGCGATAGAAAACAGCCTCATTTTCTATGAAACATTTTTCTGTCTTGTCAATACTTTACATTTTATTATTATTATAATTGCCACATTATTATAATATAAAGTCAATTATTGACAAGGCAGAAAAGTGTTTCATAGAAATTGAATATAAGTCAATACGGACAAGATTGGACCAACATGGTTAAAATAATCAAGAAATGAGCTTCTTGAAGGGTGTGTGGCCACTGTTCTCATGAGAGATTGGCCTGGAAGTGCAAAAATACGTTAAAGCTAATAAATGACGTTTATTTAAAGGAGGAATTGAGAAAGTATATGGTTACTGTCCGGCTTCATGACACTTTCAATTTCACGGGCCTCTTGAGTCTTTTTTTTCTTTTGCAGTGGTTTGTAACATCAGCCAATGCCTGTGATCTTTGGCAGACGCAATGGATAATCAATGCTGCCTGGACCACTACTTTATTAGAGTATAAAAGTATATATATTTCTAGGGGCAGGTGGGTTGGGCCCTGGCAGGCGTATTGAACACATCTCTACTTAGAATCATCTAGGTAAGAATAGCAGCATTGAAACTAACATATTATGTAATAATCCTCACGGGGTGGACTCTGTATTTCTACTGTGACTTGTCATGGCGTTGTATTTCTACTGTGACTTGTCATGGCGTGTGCCCGATGTAGTTGTAGAATCCGTGACTCATATTCTCTCCTGTTCTTGTCACTAGGCAATACCATCACCGGGACTAGAGGCCTAGGCGCTTTGGAGCTCTAAACGCCCCCAGACCCCTTTTGCTTACCCGCAGCCCAATGGCCTTGTCACTAGCTGGACCTACGCAATCCAGCCCAGTGGTCCGGACCTAAACAGCCCAGATCACTGGTTTCATCGCTAGCCAGACCTAACCAATTGACATCGATAGTCTTGTGTCTAGCTGGACATATCTCATTCTGTTATGTTTTTGTCACTAGCTTAGGTTCCTTTTTTGGCAGCTGTTTATAGTGTGCTGTGACGTGCGAGTCATTCCATGTTGAATTCTTAAACTCTCTTCTCCAAACCAGTTAGTGAAGTTTTACCCTTTTTTTACGGCCAGAATTTTTGGAACCCCTTCTTTCTGTACGGTGAATTCAGTAGACCATCTTGAAGTTGCCTTTCTTTGGTCTTCTTCTCTGCTCGGTTCCTATTGGTCATTCCATGTTACGAAAACAGTATTGCTCATACGACAACAGGGTTGCCATGTTGAATGCCTCTTCAACAGCATCACGGGAAAACTGTGGCATATATATTGGTGTAAAACTCGTTTATGGTACACAAGCCGGCTATCTCCAGTTCACTCGTAGGCGCCGTCATATGCTATTAAATATGTTCATTAGGATACAAGGAAGGAGTAGAGGTGCGAAAATACTAGGTTTTTGTATTATTACCTGCCATATAGAACACTGAAAAGGACACTATATAGGACTGGAAGAGCACATGGTGACCATGTTTACTTGGGGACGGAGGGGTGACGTCATCACGGGGTGTGAGAGAGAGAGAGAGAGACAGGGAATGAATATCCGAAAACTAAGTCAGAATTTTCGCTACTGCGCATGCGCGCCTGATTTAATTATTTAACATTTCACTGTGGGCAAGAAAGATGATCGCGACATCTTAATTATGACATCGCACCCCCTGTTCCTCTATAGATAACTCGTGGTACACCTGGTAATGGCGACGGGAGCTGTGACGTCAGACTGGGCCTCCAACCCTTCCGCGCGTAATGAAGGGAACATAACACCAGCTGTCCCGATGTGTGTGGGTTCATCGAAATATGTACATATCCATGGCACATAAAGGAATATGGAAGAAAATGCATAATCATGGCGTATACAACATGTGAATATTTTAGGTACAACTATTCGGGAATGCATACCTATTATATACATTTACTTTAAGTAAAACTATACAATCCCTGGCCCAACATGTATAACATAAGGAAGTGGAAATAATGCAAATCTTACTTGGAAGTCCTTGTAGAAGTGAGATGTGGGCCTAAAACTATTCGGGAAACAATAATCATGTGATGTCCGTTCTTCACCAATCAACAGGTAAGTAGTGTTGTTAGGGGTAGAAGGTGAGTACGCTGCTTATTATATTATGTGAATGTCCTATATTCTGCTTCAATGCTGTTGAAACAGGCCACTCTGACGATATGTAGATCGAAGGTGGAGGGGCGGTGATTCTCTGGAGCTCCACTCGCCATTTCCGCGTGGTTGTGAAACCTGTGCCAGTCCTTACTGTGAATGCACGTTTCGGATATTTATTTCCTTTATGGCTTGTATATAAACATTGTGTGATATCGTGTACTTAACTCCGGAACGACTGATTCGTACATTCCGCGGCAGTTTATGTGCGTTGTAGGTGTGTTATTGTGTAGAAACATGCGATGGAACGAACCTCGTGAATGCTGTTATATTAACGTATGCTAGCTGGCTTCGTAGACGATGGCCGGCCGTACGTGCAATTGATACCAAAAGGACCATCGGCATTAATTGGTGAGTACCGTTAGAACACACTATTTCCTATTGGTACTGTGTGCATGTGCCATGTACTGTAGTGGGGTCGAAGCCTCGGAGCGGCCCTAGGCTCACATCTATCCTCAAAAAGGAATTCCACATACAATGTATATTCGTTTCACGTCCGTATGTTATACCCGGTGGGCTGCAGTAGGTAAAGTTTGTACTTCTGGTAAATGTATATCATAGGTATGGCGGCTATTTGCATTGTGTTCCCTTCCTTATACTGTTATAAACGTTCGGATGCGGAATGTACAGTTTTACCCGGTACCTTTATATCATAGGTATGCATTCTGTGATTTGCTGTGCTCATTTTCTGCTATAACCCATGGGATGCGTAGTTTGTGTTTGTATGTACATTTAAATGTCACATGTTGCCTCGTGATGTCATAGTTTCATCATGGCTGACCTTCCAGAGGTTGAGGGGATAAACTATGACGTCATCAACATGGCTCCCCTGGCAAGAGAGTCGTAGCGCTTGGCACATATTGGCATTTAATAATTACGTACAAATTGCAAAAACTCTTAATTTTTGCATCTAAGTTTTTTTTTGACATGGTAGAATTCGCCCTTTAGGTTAAAAAATTTCTGAGACCTGAAATTGGAGGTAGCTGGATTGTGTACCGGACCCATCATAAGACCACGGGTGTTACGCCCCCTTCCTTCCACGAGGAAGGCCTGGCAGCCCTTGCTTACGTCACATTCTCGCAGGTGTGACATCGTGTCACTATCATTTTTCTTGTCCACGGTGAAATGTTAAATAATTAAATTAGTCGCACATGCACAGTAGCAAAAATTCGGACTTAGTTTTTGGATATTAATTCCCTGTCTCTCTCTAATGCCCGAGTGCTCCAAGCTCGGTAATTATCAGCCTTTACGAAACCATGGTAAAACTTTTACCGTGGTATTGTCGTAAAAGCAGTGCACCATTACTACCGCCCGGTTTCGTTACCGCGGTTTCTTGACGCTTGATTTTCTCGCTATTATTCCCCTCGGAAGAAATTTGAAGTAGTATTCAGGAAGCAGTGATCATTTCGATAGTCACTTGTCTTTAGTTTATCCAGCCGGCAGTGATTGTTTCGACAGTCACTTGTCCCTCGTGTTTACATTTTGTGGCAGCGCAAGCAAGTTATCGACATGTTTTGAATGTTACATCGAAGTCCTCAAGACATGGAAGGGAACCTCCTTTTCCACACACAATATTGTCTCTCGACAACATTCCTTGTGGCAATATGGGCTCTGTTATATCGTTGTTCTGCTGGGGAGGTGGGATTCTGAACAGGTGTAAGGAGGAAGGATTTACATGGGTAACCTCCATCACCCAAAAGATAGCCATTAGCTATTTCTCTAGTCTCGAGACGCGCTCTCAGCCGAGAATTGTGAAATATTGTGCTATCATGAGTCGACCCTGGCCATCTTGCTACAATATCTCATATCGTGAGGTTCGAATCGCCCACAGTTTGCACATTTAGCGAGAAATAACCTTTCCTATTTCTAAATACCTCCCCATTTTCACCTCCAGGAGACTGTATTCGCACATGAGTGCAGTCTAGCGCACCCAATACACCAAGGAACCCAGCTATTGTATGAAACCCTTCCATAACCTCTCTTTGTTCCCGCTGCGTAAGTGGAATTGAATGAACTGTGGCGATAACGACGCAAGTAGATCAGAAACCTTGTGTATTATGCGGCATACAGTTGTTCTGTCAACATCACAGACGTCACCGATCACTCCTTGAAATGTTCCAGTTGCATAGAACCGCAGCGCTATTAAAAGACGATTTCTAGGCGATATAAGACAGTTTCTCCCAGTCGGGCATTCCAATTGTTCACCATTTAAATCTAAAATGTAATTCACTCTTTCCTTACGCGATCAATCTTCTCTGGAACAAAACATCGCTTAATTCTTCAAATAAATCGCGTCTCTCTTCTATAATTCTCCCTTCATTTCTTTCAAACTGATTAAGGAACTGGAGATATAACCTATACTTGTTAAGCTCCATCTTGGAATCTTTAACCACAGATCACAAATACAACTTTACCGCGGTTTTCTAGATAACCGCTCGCTCACAGGTGGTAAACATTATACCGCAGTAAAATGTCGGTAAACTCGAAACCGAGCTTGGTGCAACAGAAATACGACTTTACCCTGGTAAAATTGTGAAGTTTACTGCGGTATTCTCTTTACCGAGGTTGGTGCACTTGGGCAGAACACCCTATTACGTCAGGTATGACGTCATCACCCACAGGCACCAAGTAAACATGGTCACCATATGCTCTCCTGGTCACATAGTGTCCTCTTCAGTGTTCTATATGTCATGTAATAGTACAAAAACCTAGTATTTTTGCACCTCTACTCCTTCCTTGTACCCTAATGAACATATCTAATAACATTTGACGGCGTCTGCAAGTGAACTGGAGACAGTCGGCTTGTGTACCATAACCCTTATGATCTTAGGTTCATCTAAATGTACACAGGTGCGTGGCTCGTACTGGATTATTGAAAAGAAATGCATAACCATGGCGAATAAACATTGTGAAATTTTTAAATACAAATGTAATCATATGATTTACTTTCTTCATTAATAAACAGGTAAGTATTGGTGTTAGGGGTTGAAGGCAATCACCAGGTGGTTACGTTCGTTAGGTTGGTACTTCTCATGCTCATGTGTAGATCGACGATGGCGGAGCGGTTACCTGCAGCAATTTCCAAGTGGTCGTGATAGTTGTGCCATTACTGTCAATTCAAGTTATCATATTTATTTAATTAATGGCTCGTATGTAGTTAACTAATTACAGAATAATTCGTACATTCAAGGTGGATTTATGTGCGTTTTTGGTGTTTAATTGCATATCAAAAGTGAGATTAAACTAACCTCGAGTGCTTTCAAATTAATGCTAGCTGGCTTCGTAGATGATGCCGGCAGTATGTGCAATGGATACCTAAATAACCTTCTGTGCTACTGTGTGAACTTGCAATGTAATGAAGCCTCCGTTTTCTGTGCGGGTAATAATACATGCGTTTCTGATTCCTAAACATGCATCTGCGCTCGTAAATTGGGAACTGTAAATTGCTCCGTACTGATCGGGCGCATAAGCGGTATAGAAGCGATCTCTGATGTTTTCTTCCTTTGTTACTAAATTCCAGAATTTTAATGGTTCATTGTGATTTATATGGTGAATTTATATCATCAGTATGCATTGTGTGATGTGAAGTGCTCATTTTCTGCTGTAACCCATGGGGTGCTTAGTTTGTGTTTTTATGGTACATTTAAATGTCAGATGTTAGCTTGTGACGACATAGTTTCATCATGGATGACCTTCCACAGGTTGAAGGGATGAACTATGACATCATAAACATGGCTACCCTGGAAAGAGAGTTGTAGCGCTTGGCAAATATTTGCATTTTATAATTACTTTCATATTACAAAAAAATCATAATTTTTGCATCTAAGTTCCTTTTTTGGACATGGTAGAATTCGCCCTTTCTGAAACCTGAATTGGAGATAGTCGGCTTCTGTACCGGACCCACCAAGACTATGTAAATCAAGAGAATGTGACCATTTGCTGTGTTCCGATTGGTCGGCCAAGGTTCGTGCTGTGTTTCTATTGGCTGGCCAAGTTTCGTATTGTTTCTAATAGAACTCGCATTGTGTACAAGTTCAGGGCTGCCATACTCGGTAGAAGTAAGAGAACCACCAGCTTGAAAGTTGCCCAATCGTTTAGTCATCAGCCAGACCTAACCTATCGACACTAGTGGTTTTTGTCACTGGCTGGACCTAACCTGGCGGCTTGCCCCCCTCCCTCCTCAGACCCCCTTTGCTTGTCTCCAGTCCAATGGTTTTGTCAGTAGCTGAACCTGGTCAATTCAGACCAATGGTTTTGTCACTCCCCAGACCTAAAACCAATCGAGCCCAGTTGTCTTGTCACTAACAATGCAAACATTGGTAAGCTTGCTGAGTGTTATGTGATGTCCTGGCCACGCCATGTTGGATCTCTAACCTAACCTTCGGCTGCTGGGTACGGAAGTGTTAAGATTAATACTTTATCCCCTGTATCCTAACATTAGTGCCTTGGGTCACCACTTGTATCACTAACATCTGCGTGCAGAATGACTGTTTTTTTTTTTTTGTTTACTTCTCGTGGAGGATATGGTCGGGTGTTCCACAAGGCAGCCTTTTACTTAGGAACTAAGATGAGGAGAAAAGCATAGAAGTTATGTTTATGTTATTGATTATAAGACAATATATGTGGATAGGTTATGGTATGGTGTTGAGAAGACCAGTGATCTGCGAAGAAGGAAAAGAGTCTGGGGGTCGTAGTAAGCCCCCAAGAATAGAGGAAAGAATGAAAGTAATCGGATATTTGAGTTCACTTTTATGATATTAATATAAGAGAGTATCTTGTGAAAACCCCATTGGTCTGAATTGTTTAGGGTAGGGCCTGGACAAGACCAGTGATATGGGGACAAGGAAAGGGGGTCTGGGGGGTGTAAGCACCCAGGTTCGAGCTGCAAAGCGGCCTTACACCTCTGATTCCCTGTGCAAACACCTTTGGTCTGCACTGGTTAGGCATTCTATGTGGGCTAGTTATGGAAAGCTGAATTACAACTTTGGGTACATGGTGTATATTTGTACTTTTTTTTGGTCCCCTTAGACGTGAGGGTGCACAAATTCATGAACGCTACTGCAGCACTGTTCCCTCCACTACATTGAGGTAAGTTTCATATAAAATTATTCCTGTCCTGTATTCTGCATTCTTTCCTTAACTTGTTCTATTTATTTGTGCTTTTATTCTGCCCGGGCTGTTAAGACAGAATATAATTTTCATGATGGACAGGAATGACATCACATCCCACTTTATGTTGGTCAATAGCAATTTAAGTAGCTACTTCAGCAATGGACAATGGCAAGTGCTGCTCTTTATTAGGTTATAAAAACAAATGTACTTGTGGGGGTGGGTTGTTTGGTTCCCGGACATCAGAATGAACACATCTCTCCTCTAAAAGGAATTCCAAGCAATCAGAGGTAATAAATTTCATATTAATCCTTATTGAAGAACAATGTAGTGTAAAACAAAAGCTAAAGGTTTCCACCTATTCAATACTATTTGTTGTAACCTTAAAAAAGTTACATAGTAAATTTGTTGAAACTAGTTTGGGTTTTACCAGAGACCATCATCAGTCAAAATCAAAGAAAAGGCAAGACAATAAAAAGAATATATATATATATATAAAGCAAGCATGAAATTCAAGACAAGTTAAGATTTTGAACACTCATCACAATCACATGTCCTGTGCAAGCTCTCAGCTTTCCTCCAATTGGAAGACTGCACCTCACAGAAAACCAGGTGAAACACTAATATGTCAGCACTTAGAGGAATCTTCTAGAACTCAGCTCAGCTGAAACAAGTGTTAGGGCCTAACACAATGATGTTGATGGTAAAAGTGTTGAGATGTTTTACACCGAATTCCAAGTAAGGTGATAAAATTTTGCAAGCATAATATTCAACTGAATACAAAACTTTCTGACTCTATTAGGAACTTGATAACTCAAGAAGAAAAAATTGACCTCTTTTCATTCTTCCCTAATGCACTTTTTGTGTGTGGTTGTTTTCAGAGTTGGATTCTGGTAGCAGAGTGGCAAAGTGCTGAACTACAGAAAACAATGTTGCCAAGAATAGGCAGTGCCCCACCCTCTTCACAGACACTCGTTTTGAAAGTAATGATTCATTTTCTAAAGTCCTAGACTGCACACGATAACGTGTACAAAAAAAGCTTTAAACGTAAAGCGAGAATAAAAATGAGTTATAAGATCAAATATTTTGCTTTGCCTTTCTTCAAAAGCTACTTATGTTCAATAAGTTAAGTGGATGTAAATCACAATATCATGACAGGAATATTTGACACGTAAGAAAATAATTATATACTGGGTATCACAAATCATAATTATGAAACAACCAAAATAACCAGTTCGTAACTCAAATGGTGTTCACTACCAACTGCAGTTAAATTAAGTGATGAACAAATTAATAGGAAGCTAATTATACATAGTAAAAATAATGACTGCACACGTGAAACGAAATAAAAACTCTCTAACAATACAAATACTGTACACACACACAATGATAAAATAATATAACACAAAATAAGTACAAAACAGAATTTGCTGGGAGATGGCACCAAGTGACACCGAGAAATATACACACCTTTTTTTTTCTTTACTTCGCACCGACACAGATAGGTCTTATGGCGACGATGGGGCAGGATAGGCCTAGGAATAGGAAGGAAGCGGCCGTAGCCTTAAGTAAGGTACAGCCCCAGCATTTAACTGGTGTGAAAATGGGAAACCATGGAAAACCATCTTCAGCGCTGCCACCAGTGGGATTCGAACCCATTATCTCCCGGATGCGAGCTGACAGTCATGAAACGATCAGTCGTTGTTTTACATACGGTATGAACAACTTAAAAACTTATGCCAAAATGTTAAATTAACGTAGCGACAAAGAATCTACTAGCAAGGCTCAACAGGGCTAATCACAGTTCTCCATATTTGTACTGCTTAAATGAAAGGAAAATACTTAGGATTGTCATGTGCTGGGATATTTCCCTGTAGAGGCCTCAGTATTGGGAATGTAACCGTGTGTTGATACACATGAAGACATGAGGGGAAAAAAAAAAAAAAAAAGAAATGAAATGGCGTATGGCTTTTAGTGGCAGAGGGTCCGAGGACAAGTTTGGCTCGCCAGATGCAGGTCTTTTGATTTGACTCCCGTAGGCAACCTGCGCGTCGTAATGAGGACGAAATGATGGTGCCCCCGTGCCAGAGAAATTAACCAATTACGGTTAAAATTCCCGACCCTGTCGGGAATCGAATCTGGGACCCCTGTGGCCAATAGCCAACCATTTAGCCATGGAGCCGAACAGGAAAAGGGCAATTGCCAAGGGATTACTCAGTTGGAGGCAGGAAAGTGATCACCGAGATAACTGGGGCCATGGCCAGAAACAGTTGTTCTAGGAAACAACAATGTCCTAGGGATCCTCGGGTTGTACCATGGTTGAGATATGTGCTGTGTCTAAGTAGGAGCGTTGGGAAGACTGTGACAGGATTTTGAGTTGCACGTTAGTTCCGCATTTTGTGCCATATACGTTACTTTTCTTTGAAGAGGGCCATTTCGTCACTGAGAACCCAAAACTATGTACATCCTCGGGAAGTTATGAAAAAAGTTTTTTTTAAAATTCTAAGACAATTGCAGATGTGTGCCTAAGTTCGATATATAGGCCTAAATGCCCGGCGACTGATTGGAACCTTAAATTGCACCATCAAAAGTGCCGGTAAATATTTTGTAATTGGTGGGTGTAAAAAAAACTCAGTTCCAGTTGTGCTATATTCTCATCAGGACGGCCCAGGCGCGAATCACAGTCGATGCATGAAACATTTTTAAAATGGGAAGTCACATTCTTTTGATACGGATTCTACTTAAAACACAAGATCCTGTACCTTACCTTTCTTTATAGTTTTGAGCCATAACAGCGTCATTTATGGTGGTGTATTTTGAATATCCAACCATTCTTCGGGCTTATCTTGTACCATAATGGTAAGTGGATGCAGTGGCGCACCCACAATATAATTTCAGTAAGTCGAGGCCAGTAGCGTGGATACAACTTTCCTCGGAAGGGGTTGTGAAAAGATTTTTTATTTCGAATTTGCTTTACGTCGCACCGTAGGTCTTACGGCGACGATGGGAAAGGAAAGGGCTAGGAGTAGGAAGGAAGAGGCTGTGGTCCTAATTAAGGTACAGCCCCAACATTTGGCTGGTGTGAAAATGTTAAACCACGGAAAACCATCTTTAGGGCTGCCGACAGTGGGATTTGAACCCACTATCTCCCGGATGCAAGCACAGCTGTGCGCTCCTAACCGCACAGCCAACTCGCCCAGTTGATATGGAAAAAAAAAAGCCGGTCCTACCGAGTGCGGTGACTGATCTTCAGTATATATTAATGGTTTTGATTGTTACCATGTACAATCATAGCTCCTGTACTCTTAACATAAACCGGCTGCGTTATTGAAACTTCGGAAAATTGATAATACCGTTCTTCGTTTGTGAGGAAGTAGAATTTTCATATAATTTGTTTTCTTAAAAAAAAGGAACCACTTTGGTACTACACCCCATGAAGATGACTATCTTCCAGGTTGTAGATATTTCGATTAAGGGAGACTCAAGGCCAAGTCTCCCCCATTCCATGCCTTTCTGTCAGTGCCGGGAATCGAATGCAGGATGCCTTAATTCAAATTCTAAAATATGGAGACCTAAGAGTATCCAGCCGGCTCTGCGGTGTAGGGGTAGCGTGCCTGCCTCTTACCGGACGTGCGGGTTCAATTCCCAGCCAGGCCATGGATTTTTACCTGGATCTGAGGGCTGGTTCGAGGTACACTCAGCCCATGTGTTTATAATTGAGGAGCTATCTGACGGTGAGATAGCGGCCCTGGTCTAGAAAGCCAAGAATAACGGAGGAGAGGTTTTGTCATGCTGACCATATGACAACTCGTAATCTGCAGGCCTCGGGGCTGAACAGCGGTCGCTTGGTAGGCGATGGCCCTTCGGGGCTGTTATGCCATGGAGTTTGGTTTGGAAAAGTGAACAGAGAAGGAAGCGACACCCCTGAAAGGCTCTTTAGCTTCCAGCTAGTTCTTCTGTCCGGCCTCATGCATTTAGGACAGTTTGCAAACATATGGCATAATAAATGCTCCTCATAAAACGTTTGTAAAAATGCTAACTGCATCTATTTATGACAATCACAAATGCCTCCTTTTCATGTGGCTCAGTTGGTTTAGTCGCTGTCCTTCTGAGTCCGAGTTCGCAGGTTCAAATCCCGGCTTGGGTCGGAGGCCCTTCAAACGGTGTTTAAATGGCAACAGCTCCATGTGGTTGGTTTCTGGCGCGTTTGTAAAAATTATACATACGAATATTAGCATCGCAAAACTGGAACTTTATACTACTATATTCTGTATCCCAGGCTTCTGAGGGAAACTAATAACAATTTGCTTTACGTCGCACTGACACAGATAGGTCTTATGGTGACGGTGGGATAGGAAAGGCCTAGGAGTAGGAAGGAAGCAGCCGTGGCCTAAATTAAGGTACAACCCCAGCATTTGCTAGGTGTGAAAATGGGTAACCATGGGGAGCCATTTTCAGGGTTGCCGACAGTGGGGTTAAAATCCACTATCTCCCGTATGCAAGCTCACAACTGCGCGGCCCTAACCGCGAGGGAAACTAATAGGACAAGGTAAACCCTACCTAGCATATGTTGTGACGTGTATTTTTCTTTACCAACTAACTAAATAACTATACCCATATGCTTTACATTCTATATTTATTTATTTATTAGTGCCTACTCTACAGTGGTGAAGTTAGGGCCCCAGGCCTTCTCGTATACTTAACCGCATACTAATCAGAATATTAAAATACTGAGATACTTAAAATAGTTAAAACTACATAAATTAATAGAATTGAACATAAATTTAAATATATTGCTAAATTAATATTAAAACTAATTAATATTAAAAACTCTTAAAAATGACTAATCCTCAGGCACGCACTCATTCATACTTCAACCGTTAAGTCAGCTGTCCTCAGTAGGTAGTCTCGGCAGGTGACCTTAAATCGTGATTTAAAGAAAGCTAGTTTCTCTGACCTGAGCTGGCAGGGAATTCCATAATCTGGTGACAGTCGCCACAAATGATCTATTAATTTTATTTGTGGGGTGCAGTGGAATAAAAAGAATGAATCAAGAACGTGTACTTAAGTTGTGAAATGATGATAAAAAGATTAATTTAGAAGAAATGTACAGTGGCTGACTTTCAGCTACCATTCTAAACACCATCGTTAAAGTGTGTAGCTTCCGACGTTTATCAGACATCAGCCATGAGACAGCCGGATAGTATGGGATGGTATGAACATCGTACCCGATATTGTGAATAAATAGCAAACAGGAATTCAGTGCTCGTTGAAGTTTGTGTTTCTTCTCTTGTCATGTCAACTAAAACGTCACAATAATCAAGAATAGGGAGAATGAGTGTGTGTATGAGTTTGGCCTGTAGCTCAAATGGAAATACATCCCTCTGCCCTTTAGAAGGTGAAGCACTCCAAAAATCTTTTTACGTTTTTCCTTCGTCTAATCAGACCAATCAACTGTTTCATTATCATTACGCTGAGATTTTTAACCATTTTACTGTAGGGAATAATGTTACCATTCAGTAGGATAGGCGCGATTGCGACATTGTTTGAGCAGCTCAGTAATTTTCGTTATCCAATTATGATTGCCTGCGATTTTGTGCGGTTTAGTATAACAGAGTTTCGTTGTGCATATATATTGAGTCATCGGAGGTCGTTGTTAATATCTTGTCTTGCAGTATCGATATATTTGAAGATCATCAGCACAGAGGTGGTGTGTGTTATTTCCTGTCACAGATGGTATGTCATTGATATAAATACAGAAAATTAGAGGTCCTGGAATATTGCCCTGTGGGGCAACACTAAGTTTCATTTTCCATTTAGAGGCCTTGTCGTTTACCGTTACACGCTGTTGATGGTTCCTGAAACAAGAACTAAAAACCTTAAGTGCAGCCAGGTCAAAATATAGCAGTTTCATTTTCTTTATCATAGTCAGAATTACTATAGTGCCAAAGGCGCTACTGAAGTCAAGAAGGATAAGTATAGTGAACAGTCGTTTGTCCATAGCGTTTCTGATGTCTTCAGTAACCTGCAAAAATGCTGTCGCGATACTGTGACCCTTCTTAAATCCAGATTGCAAAGGGTCCAGTGGAGCATTTTGATTGAGGTATTCCAGAACTTGCTCGTATACTAAACATTCAAAGGCTTTAGAAAGCGCAGGTTGTATAGTCATAAGACGATAGTCAGAGAGTGATTGTGGGTCTAAACTATCTTTTTTTGCTAGTTGCTTTATGTCGCACCGACACAGATAGGTTTTTTTTTTGCTGTGGGCTTTACGTCTCGCCGACACAGATAGGTCTTATGGCGACGATGGGATAGGAAAGGCCTATGAGTTGGAAGGAAGCGGCCGTGGCCTTAATTAAGGTACGGCCCCAGCAATTGCCTGGTGTGGAAATGGGAAACCACAGAAAACCATCTTCAGGGCTGCAGACAGTGGGGTTCGAACCCACTATCTCCCGGATGCGAGCTTACAGCTGCGCGCTCCTAACCGCACGGCCAACTCACCCGGTACCGGTATAATATTGGCTGTTTTCCAGACAGCAGGGAAAGTTCCGTTTAGTAAACGGTAGTTCAGTAAATGGTAGTATAGGTAGGACAGCACCCATAATGTTATGTATAAAAAAGTAATAGGAATATTATCTACACCTGTAGCCTTTGATTTAATGGAATGCAAAAGCCTTTTCAACCTGATTTTCTGTGACACTGTGAAATATGAATGGTGGATTGGCTGGAAGGGAGGGCGGTGAGTCGGTGCAGTTAATTGGGGTAGGTTGCATATTTATTCTACTAAAGTAATCGTTCAGTTTGTCATGTGGAATGTCAGAAGTCGTCTGTCTCTGTTGATGTTTTCCTATTCTCAGAGCTCTAAGTTGGTCCCATGCGTGATTAGAATTTAAGTTGTTAGCTAAATTCCGGAAATATATACATCTTTTATTGATGTTTTAAGATGCGGTAAGATTCGAAATCTGTATCATCTAGGGTTTGTTTATAATGTCGAAATGACAAGTCACGGTGGGTCATCATTCTCTTGGCTTCATCATCTAGCCATGGACAAGAAGGGCGAGAAACCTGTATTCGACGTGTGTGTGTCTGTGTTTCTTTGCCGCATTATTTGTATAAGATGTCACTTCTTCATTGCTTATCACATGACCATTAATATAATATTACCATATTTATTCTAAACCAGAATATTGCATCTTTACTCACACTGTTTATTCTTACATTCATTTCACTTGTATTCAGAATATATGAAATGCTGCAGTTACGTTGGGATGGGAGTAACAGGGATAGCCCGGGAGGGGGGGGGGGTGGTGTTGTCGTCCAAGGAGTCTAGACACCCCAGGAGTTTTTACGAATCTACTTTTATTAAGCATTTTATATATAACGTATTAATATTAGTTTCCGGAGTCCGACTCATTGGCTGAATGATCAATGTTGAGGCCTTGGGTTCAGAGGGTCCGGGTTCGATTCCTGGCTGGGTTGGGGATTTTAATCGCGTCTGATTAATTCTTCTGGCTTGGGGACTAGGCATTCGTCACAACACTTTCTGCTTCATATTCAGACAGCACACTACACTACCGACTACCAAAGAAACACACAACAGTGATTACTAGGGAGTGGATTTTTATGTGCTAAAGATGTGAAAAATATTTATTTTTATATGTGCTGAAAAACTTTAAAATATGTGATAAAAAATGAAATTATTTTCCTTTAAATATCACATAACTAGTCGCGCTCAAGAAGTAAATAAGTATAATGTTTTTTATTAGAATATGGTGCTACCAAGCATGCTCCTTAAGGCAAAATGATGTCTGTGTATGGAAACGTGCTGTATGGTATATTAATTTTTGATATTTTTGATATTATTTTTTTAAAGGTAATATTTTGTTTAAATGTGGCAAAAGCAACCTATCATCTTTGAAAAAATAGTACCAGTTCGTTCTCACCCATCACACGCCAGAATATTAGTTGCTAGAAGTAGTCTCAGAATTGCAGTGAACAACAAAGGTCATCTCCAAATTGTCCATCACAAATGCATGCTGATTATCTCTAAAGAGTGCCTTATACTGCGAAAACGATCGCTCGACACCACAGGAAGTCAGACGAGCATAGTTAAAGAGAGGAATGTCACCAACAATAACGCCATCAATTTTGCCAACATGAGCACCCTCTAATACATTAGAAATTTGGCACATTGTTTGAAATCCTCTGTTCATCCTGAACAAATTTTGATATTTGACCTTTAACAGTCCCTGTACCTGCGAAGCCGGGAGTGAATCTAATGTATTTTCAACAGCGCGCACTTCCTTCACTGTTTTGGACAACAGGTTAGTGGATTTTTCAAGTATGTCTATAGTTTTACACAAGAAGCTTAGATTGGCAGATATAAACGCCAAATCGTTTTTCAAAGAGCTGTCTTTTAGTATCTGTTGAAGAATCTCAATTGACGACGCGTCGTTTTTATCTAGCACGTTCACAACGGATGCAAAACTTTCGAAATTGTCTGCATAGTATACCACAACGCTAAGCCAGGTACCCCACCGCGTAACAATAGGCAGAGGAGGAAGCGCAAGATCTGGGTTTTTCTCTTTAAAGAGATCGATTCTTGAGGGTGCTTTTACGAAGACTTTTTGCCATTAGACACTAATTTATCCACTTGAGGATACTGAGCCCGCACAGTTTCACATAACCTGTGTAGAGCATGAACAACGCAAGTTACGTGCATCATTTTTGGAAAGCTCACAGAAAGGCCTTCGGCTGCCTTTTTCATGTAAGCTGCACTGTCAGTAAGGAAAAGCAATACATGGTGGTATTTTATACCTTTTGGCCAAAGTAAGTGCATGGCTTCATTGAATAACCTAGCTACAGTGACATGGTTTGCAGCAAGCATTTCTTTACACGCTAGCAAATAAGAATGTTCGCAAGCAGTTTTGTCATTCTTCAACACACCAACTACAACATTTCCTACGTTTCTGCTACTTGAATCAGTGGTTTCGTCAATGCTCACCCACAGTTTTTTGCTATCACATACTGCCCGAATTCTCTGTGAAGTTTCTTCGTAACATTCTGGAGGATCAGAATTAATGTACTTTGTTAGGAAATTTCTCAGTTCCGGATTATTTATTTTACCAAGAGCTATGTCGGCGTAAACAAATGCTCTGCACACATCTAAATAATACTGGGAATATTTAGATGGGCCTGCATTTGAAGTAGCTGGTTCAGCTATTAGTAATTGTTGCGAACGCACACGCGAAGCAGCCGCAGTATGCTTATTTCCAGACAAATGCTGGATTACTTGAGAACGTTGATCTTCACGTACTGTTTTACCACATGGTTGGCAAAATAAATACTTTTCCATCGGTAGTGAAAATGCTTTTAAATTCCACTACATGTTGTTGAAGACGCGACCTTGTACTCGACTTCTCTTTTGGCATTATTTTTCAGGTTACGACACATGCATTTACGCAGAATCACTGTTTCAATAAAAAGAATAGCAGCAGACACTGAAGGAAATATTTCTTATAAATCCATACAAAATCACACGACCACGGGAATGATATATGGACCCGAACAGCTAACCTTACTCTTAGAAGTGATGAAATTCCACTACCTAATGGTGGGGCAATATTTTTCCGAGTTTCCCATGTCGTAACGGAATTACGTCACCTTATCTCTCCGTGATTGCCTTTCGCTGATATTCTATAAACAAAACCAGAGAGGGCTGACTCATAAAGAGTTGGAATGACATAATGCAAAGAAACATCTTGTGCAGCAAATCAAATCGCTGTCTAAATGTAACGACGTAGCCAGTGATCAGCAAGTTTTAGAACTTATGGAGGGAAGTCCATAAATAGCCGAAACATTCAGATACATTATGTTAAACACGCTGTTAAAAACAGTACCGTAATCGTAAAATGAAAATATGAGCATTGTTTTATAACACAGAAGCATTTTAAATTTTATTGATCAACAAATATTGCCGATTTATGTGCTTATTATAGATTTTCTTAAAATATGTATTTACATTTAAAAAATGTGAAAATGTGTTTTTATGTGAAATAAGATTCAGTTTTTACACTTGGGGATGCACAATAGGAATAATGAACTTCGTAATTTGCGTTAAAACTTACGCAAAAAAAATATGTAATTACATAAAAATCCGCTCCCTAGTGATTACATCCCTCCATAGAGGGTTGGCGTCGGGAAGGACGTCCGGCCGTAAAACAGGCCGAAATCCACATGTGTGGTACAGTGCGAACCCACCTATGTGGGACAAGCGGGGAAGAGAAGAAGAAGATTACTATTAGCTTCCGGAATCCACACGAATCCACTAAATTTCCTTTTTAGGTATTCTACACTACCTAAACTCTGGAAGTTTGGACACCTATCAAAATAAAATTCTGGATGAATGGGCCCCCCTAAACTGAAATCCTGGCTACGCTACTGTGTTTGATAGTAAGGAATGAATTCCAAGTTCCTTCAACATACCAGTAATGTGGGAGCATTACTATATTTCCATGGAATTGTATGAATTCATTACCTTCTTTTTATTATAAATAAATTATTTCATTGAAACACTACAGCTATTAGGGTATGACCCTTCTCAAATATTATTGCTTATGATATTCTATTTTACATACATGTATTTCGTGATCATTTTCTATTCAATCTTTCCCAGTGAAGAGCTAATTCTAGGATTTTCTCATTTCAGCATGACAAAAATTTTAAAATGCGCTGGGAATGATGATATAGTCACAATGAAAGCACAAGATAATGCAGACACAATTACATTCATGTTTGAATCACCCAATCAAGAAAAGATTTCCGACTATGAAATGAAACTGATGAATTTGGATCAAGAGCACCTTGGTATACCAGTAAGTTATACTTTGTTAAATTTTTACTTTATTGTGCAGATTTTTGTTTTACTTATTTGGACAAAGCCATTTGTTATTGCAAATCGATGGCTCATTTTTGTTGTTTCATCATCTGGTATGAACATGAGGCATTGGTCATGTTCTGGAAACCCTCTAGGTGGCCTAAGGCTCACTTCATTAAATCTTTTCTCATATTGCATTATTACTGTCTGTACTGTCTCATATTCTTTTAAAGAAGTAAAACCAACAGTTTGAAGTATTGAGTAGGTATACAGAGCTAAGGCCCTCTTTGACTACAGTGCCTGAAGGCTGGTCCCACTGATTAACATTTAACAATATGTTTAATGTTAAAACTGTTAAATGTTAACTGCTGACACCATCAACATGTTAACTGTTAAATGTTAAATACTGTTTCATTTAACATTTTGTCCACACTTATGAACATGTTAAACTTGACTCTGCTGGGCTGAGTGGCTCAGATGGTTGAAGCGCTGGCCTTCTGACCCCAACTTGGCAGGTTCAATCCTGGCTCAGTCCGGTGGTATTTGAAGGTGCTCATATACGTCATCTCGTGCAGGTAATTTACTGGCACGTAAAAGAACTCCTGCGAGACAAAATTCCAGCACATCGGCGTCCCCCAACACCGTAATCGTAGTTAGTGGGACGTAAAACAAATAACATTATTATTAAACTTGGCGTCCTTTGTTTATATACAGGTAGTTCATCATATCAGTTCGTGGGAATACATTCAGGTGGTGTCTTGTATTTTCAAACAAGGCCAATGGACTCAGGCGAAGAGAATTTGGCCTTCGTTATTGCCACTGTTGCTTCTTACAAGATCTTGAGAAGGAGGGAAAGGAGATCGTGGATACAAAAATATCTCGGTAAAAGGCACAATGTGGATGACATTCTTAATGAACTAAAACTAGAAGACAAGTTTGGATTTAAAAACTTCCTGAGAATATCTGAGCATGATTTGAATGTAGTTTTGGAAAAAATACTTCCTACCATAAGAAAAAAAGGACGCACAGTTACGAACCGCTATTCCACCTCACCTGCATCTTGGGATAACTCTGCGTTTCCACACAGTATAAACTTTGTCCACTCCCATCCGCGACATCAGGCGTTTCTGAACTTCTTGCAGTTCTCAACTGTACTGGGAATGGAGGGAGGCTTTTTTTTTTTCTTCAGTGCACTCGCAGGAGCAATTATAGATAATTTTGAGTTCCTGGAAACTGTTGGCTTTCCTCGCTTTATGTCGGTATTCCTTTGATGAGACACTCCACAAAGAAGGCCTTTCTATTATATCATTAATTAGATCCGGAGTGATCTCTTTGCTCCACTCCATTTCTGACTATTAATTTCAGTATAGTGCAGAGAGAATGACACACGTGTGCGGACTGTATTTGTAGCTTGTAGCTATAATTCCTATTTTTCACGAGAAGCATGTCATTTAAGCTATCTGTTGGCATGGAAACAGCACGGAAGTTGCCGAAGCTGTGCGGGCATCTCACGAGCAATAATCCACTTGGGAACGGAAAACACGCCAACATGTTAAAAGTGTTAACCTCGACATTCTGAGTTAACATGCAAAGTCAATTGGAAGGCGCAATGACAACATACATGTCAATTCTAATATGTTCAATTTAACATGTTGGTGTTAAAATGTTAAGGAGTGGAAATTGGCCTTAACAAAGCAGTAGAGAGAATACAAATATAGTTTTGTTTTCATTGTTTAATTTGGTGAAAGTTTCTAGCTTTTATTTTCTAGTAAATTTTTATGTGAAGTGTTTTATTGAATAATTTTTGTTTTATATAGGAAACAGATTATTCCTGCATTGTGAAAATGCCATCCACGGAGTTTGCGCGTATTTGCAGGGACTTGAGTCAGTTTGGCGAGAGTGTTGTGATATCCTGCAGCAAAGAAGGTGTTAAATTCTCCTCAGCTGGCGACATTGGATCAGGTATTTAGCGTGTCCTGTATTTTGTTTCATTTCATTTCTGGTCAGAGTTGGAATTTCATTAGATTTGCGTTGATAACATTTGTACTCAGATAGGAAAGCCAAGAGTGGCATAATGCTCTTAAGTCAGGAAAGTAGGATGAGTTCATGTGGTATGAAGACAGAAGCAAACAATATAAGAAAATAAACCTGGGCCCAAATAGTACAGCCTCACATCCATGCCTAAAGGTGTGGCTGTGTGGTTTGGGTCACGTAGCTGTCAGCATACATTCGGCACCTTTATGATAGTTTGCATGTCTGCATTGCTGCCAGTTGGGGGTACACTGTGTATTGATGCCACTGTTTGGGCACCCTTTTCTGTGACGGGTTTTTTTGGTCTGAATTTGTAACCATATTCTCCTTCATTGAACTACCTGTCACAATGCTTGTGAATAAAATGATGTTCTTAAGGACGTTGCATGTTTTTTTTTTTTCCAGCAATGTATTTCATATGAAAGGATGTGATGATTGAACACCAGATTTTGTAGTATCATCTTTCAGTAATGTATAATGTATGAAAATGTACTTTGTTAATCAGCAAATATGATAAATTGCATGCATCTTGAGTATTCAACCTGAAGGTTGGTTTCATTCTCACAGCTCTGCCATCAGCTGCCATGGATGGCCTAGACATCACTGAATAGGCATTAAATTATATATTTTAAATGGCCTTTTTTTTTTAAATTTAAGTGCCTATTTTTGTATGTTCTGTCTGCCTTTTTGCTTGTTCTTGGTTGCAAAGTCTACTCCCATTTATTCAGTCCTCATTGGTAGCTTTTATTTTCCAGAAGGTCGTTTATCCCCCTTATTTATTCATCTGATCTTCCTATCCTGACTAAAATACATTTTACTTGTAACTCTGAAGTGTACTGTAATTTGATTCTATGGCTCCTTTGTTTTTTCCAGCGAACATCAAGTTAGCACAGACAGCCAATGTTGACAAGGAGGAAGAGGCTGTGACTATTGAGATGCAGGAACCAGTTTCGCTCACCTTTGCGTGCAGATACTTGAACTCTTTCACTAAGGCTACCTCATTATCTCCAGTGGTAAGCACTACCTTAGAATATTTTTGTTTTCATTGAAGGTATGTTTTCTGTAATTTCACATCTTTGCTTCATACAATTATTTATTTTTGTTTTATATTTTTCACCATTTTATGGGTAAGTTGTAAGTCCTTTGCTTGGTAACAAATAGGTCTCTCAGGATGCAATAGGAATGTTTTTACGAGGGTTGAGGCAAAAGAAATTCCAACAATTTTTTTCTTGCAGATTAGTGAGCGGATCACAGACTGCTATTTGTTGCATGGAAGCTACGCAGGCATAGTGTGTAATCACAACAGATGGCTCTGCGATTGCTGGTAGCACAGAGAGCACTGTGAAATCAGTTGTGTGATGGAAGTGATCCGCATTGAGCAGCACACACATCAAAATAGCCATTTTCCGGGGTAGAACTGTGCGAGAATGTCGCAGTGAATTGGTGGCAGCCCTGGGGAGTACGTGATGCCCTCCCATACCGTACAGCAGCATGGTGTGTAGGAACGTTTCAGCAAGGATGTGTGGCAACCTGTGATCAGCAATGCTTGAGACAGCCTGTCAGGAATTGGTTACCGTCCTGTTGCCAGAGTGCTAGGTGGTCGGAGCATGTTGCATATCGCATCCACCATTAAACTTTTGTCAGTGCATGCAGTATTTATTATACGCTATAAATTTCATTTTAATTGTTTATTGAAGTGCAATTACCGTATTTACTCGTGTATTAGACCCCTTGCCCCCTGGCTTTTTGAGACTAAGAGAATGGAAAAAGTAAATCTCACATATTAGACTCTGTAACGAAATTCGGCTGAGACCAACGACTACAATTCCACTTCGTAGCAGGTACTACAAGCCGTAATGCAGCTCTGATGACGTCGTACAAATACGTGTACAAGTTCGTGCACATTTTCTTGATCCCTCAGCTGCCTTGTGCCAGATCGGCAGAGCTTGGTACTCTTTGCAATCAGAGCTGACAGCTTTTATCTGCGACAGCCATTACAGCAGTAGGAGCATCTCAGAATATTGTCCGAGTTTGTAGGTGGATTACCGTAAACGGAGAAATAGGCCTACTACTTTTTTATTCTCGACTTTCCAACTACAGCCTATCACGGTACATGTTAAGGAATTGGTTTAATGACGAGTAAAATAACTGATTTAAAGGACTTACATTAAATTAATATTCAGTTATACTGTACTTTAGTCTGACCAAATATCCCTGCTGTTCAGAGGATGCACCTTTTCTTTTACAACCTGTCCCGGTACATCTCGGACGAACTGAGGCTATTCCAGGTCCATCACAGGAGTCTATAAAAGTGTTGTTAAACATATTTCATTATTTTGATTACTATTTTTAGAGGCATAGATTTAACATTATTTTTCTTATGTATTTAGGGTGAGAACTGGGGGAAGACGATTTTTGGAGGCATGACTGCGTCTTGGAAAATTATGTCAGAAAATACGAGTATTCCTCCGTAGACTTGCAATCGGCCATCAGTGAATGAATTGTGACTTAACATGTCCCGTAAAAGCTGATATAATCAATAATTATGACGCAAATGGGGGTTTATGAAAATTTGCTTTGAATTCTTAACCTTATATATGTCAGTATGACGAACATTGTTACTGTTGGTTCCATTGCCGGCTGGTTGGCCTCACAAGCAGGAAGAGAGGCAGAAGTGCAAACCTGCACTCACCGCAGCTTTCTAAACTGAGAGATCTCAAGGTTCGTCTGTCCAACCCGCCCGATTCAAGCCCACACCAAAGTTGTGTGATACGTCTGTCTTATAGTTAAGAGATGTCTGTCTCTGTAGCTTTAGCACTATTAGCTGCCGTCCTCGGGGCCCCGAGTTCGATTCCCGGTATTGCCAGAGATTCAAGAATAGCAGGAAGGTTGTTATGCAGTAAAATGGCACATGCAAGTCATCTCTCTAAGGAATGTGCCTGAAAAGAGCTGCACCACCTTGTGATGAGTTTACTTTAGTTGAGATATATTCATGGATGATGCATTAACAGCAAGGTTTAAAATGTGATGAAAGCAATTTAATCTAATAGTTATGATTTTACTTGGCAACGTACCAGACAAATAATAATAATAATGAAAATATGGAGACAACGAACGAAGCTAACTTTTTATGATAATAAAACGCATTTCCTCCACCACACCTTTAGATATCCATAAATATAGTGAACTTTCCTAATGTTCTATTCTTTTATGGATCTTCTGGAACTATCCTTCATGCACTGAGAAATACCATACCTAACCTAAATATTGCGATCTATCTCAAATCAAAGAGAATGTATCAAACTAGTGGAATAAATGTAGAGAATAAGCATGAAATATAATTTAAAGTTCTGCCACAATTATTTAAATAATAATGCTTCCAGTCATCGGTATTACATTCACACGTACGGTACTCCTGACATTCGCTTAGACTGCCCCTATTGCGATCAGCTGTTGGGAGAGCACGCACGCCTACAGTACAGCTTGCTTACATCACGAAGGCAGTGGTATCGGTACAATAACGGCGCAAAATCGTACTTCATATTATAATGTATCGATTACCTGTAACAATGCATTAACAACTTCCTTTGATAGTGACGTTTGTCTAGTTCAATTGCCTGCTGTTAAGTGAGTTTTGCTCCAAATTATGGAGGTAAATAGTACGAAACATAGTTTCACCACAGCTTTCAAATTAAACGCTGTGAATTTAGCGGAGAAACAAGGGGTGAAGTCAGCGGGCAGGACATTTAATGTGCAACCAAACACGATCAGATATTGACGCAACCAAAAAGAGAAACTGGAAGTAGCAAATAAAAGTTTGCAAACTTTTCGTGGGACCAAAACGGGCAAATATCCTGAGATTGGTACCAAAGTGCTAGAATATATAACAGAGTTGAGAAATGATGGTTTTGTTGTAACTCATGATATGATACAGTTTAAAGCACTGGAAGTGGCAAGAACATGGAATCTCAGTCGACAACAGTTCAAAGCCAGCAGGAGTTGGGCTACACGTTTCATGAAGAGAAATGGTCTGAGTTTGAGAAAACGAACAACTATATGCCAGAGACTACCTCGGGATTATATGGATAAAGTCATCACTTTTCATCGTTGTATCATTCAGCAACTACTTGCTTACTCAGATTGCCAACACAGGCCAAACTCCGATCTATTTCAACATGCCCCGAAACACTACTATTCATGAAAAAAGGTGCTTCTAATTTTGTAATGCTTATAAGTGGTGCTGTGAGAATGAGATGTACAGTCATGCTGGGCGTAACTGCCAATGGTAGGAAGCTTCCTTCATACATAATATTTAAACAGAAGAATCTACCAAAAGGAAAATTTCTGAGCGGTGTTCATGTTCGAATACATGAGAAAGGTTGGATGACAGCAGACCTGGTTCAGGACTGGCTGAAAACCGTGTGGGGTCATCGTTCTAGAGCTCTACTGCAGCAGAAATCCTTAATTGTGCTAGATAGCTTTAGGGGCCATTTGTTAGATGCCATTAAGGACGAACTGAAATCCCTAAAGATGGATCTTGCAATCATCCCTGGAAGACTAACATCAATCCTCCAGCCTCTAGATGTGTCCATTAACAAGCCATTTCACATGAAAAGGCTTTATTCGGAATGAATGGCTTCTGCTACACATACATTCACACCAACTGAGAGAATACAGAGACCATCTCTAGAAACCATATGTGAATGGATTCTCACTGCATGGACTATTTATCAAGAACGAAACTATTGTGAAAAAAAAAAAAAAAAAGGGGATCTCAAATGCTCTCGATGGGAGTGAAAATGACATCACGTGGGATGGTAACACCGGCAAAGTGATTGATTATATTTACAATATATGTAGGCTAAAAGTAATGTGTTCACCATTTATTGTCTCTTTAAATTTATAAATACTGGCTTCAAACGAAAATAGCCAGTAAAACTCAGAATACATTCATAAGTTTGTTAAAGAATCGTGTAGATTGTTTACATGTACAATTTATAGAAGTCGTGTTCACTTCACAATATTTGACGCTATCGCATATTGGACACCCCTTTGACTGTAAAAGTGGGGGTGGGGGGAGGGAAGGGGGTCTAATACGCGAGTAAATACGGTATAAGAAATTTCAATACATCAAGTAAATATTACTTCAGTCTTGGGACTAGTTTCAGCCACTTAGTGGCCATCTTAAGCGAAATAAAAATTTAACAGGTTATGTGATAACTAAAACATATGTATTCCAGACAAAGACAATGTTGCAGGATTAATTATTTATAACATCAAAATACATAACAAAAATTATGGTTATGATCTTCTTGTCATAATATGATGTCTTTAAGTTGACTTAGGACCTCAGGAGAAGTAAATCGGGAAATGATAGCCAGAATTAGGAATGAATAAACATACAGAAAAGAAATTAAAAAGGAGAAAAATTATTTATGAGACACTTTTATAGTGAAATGTACAATATATCTAATGTCTGATGTAGAACAAGCACTGACTTGCTGGAGAAAGCGGGAAGGCTATGTTTATAAAGGAGTGGATAGGGTACAAGCACTGACTTGTTGTAAGAAGCAGGCAATGTAAACAAAGGAGTAGATAGAGGAGGTAAGGAAGGGATGGGAGGAGAGTGTGCCACTGAGAGGGGAATTTAAAGAGATTATTAAAGAAAAATTATTTTTATCTAAGAGACATGATTAGTAAAGATAGGAATTAAGAGGTCAAATAAAATGTTTGATTTCTCTGAAATTTCATTTAGATTAATGTTAGGATTGAAAAACTATTCCAGATGGATTAAACAATTTTCCATAACATTGAGGAGGGGGGCTCTTTCTATAACTGAGAATTTTAATGTCTTGGTTGATATTAGTGAACTCATGGTTAGTATCACCCGTGTGCTGTCCCATGGCCGAAAATCTCTCGGGGCGTTAACATGCTCTTAAGTATCGTGTATGGAAGCTCCTACCTACCTCCTACTTATTGTTCATAGCAATAAGTTCACCAAGTCAGATGTTTGTAGACTAATTTGTATTAATATTAACGCATCTTACGTCTGTCAAACAGGTAGGAGCTTACATAGAAAACACTAACAGCATGTTAACGCCCTGAAATACAACAGATTTTTGGCCATGGGACAGCACATGGGTGACACTAACCATAAGTTTGTTAATATCAACCAAGACATGACAATTCTCATAAGTTATACAAAAAGGCCCCTGCTCAGTATTATGGAAATTTTTTATCCATCTGGAACAGTTTTTATCAATCCTAACTTCAATCTAAATGAAATTTTAGAAAAATCAAACATTTTATTTTACCTTTTAATTCCTACCTAAGTAATTGTGCCTCAGATAAAAAGAATTCTTTAAATTTCCCTCTAAGCAGCAGTCTTCACATCATTCAGTCCCACCTTAGATACACCTTCTCTCTTCCCTTCCCTTCTCTCCCCTACTTTCCCCCTTCCTCTCCTTTCCCTATCTACTTCTTTGTTTACATTGCGTGCTTCCTACAAGAAATCAGTGCTTGTTCCCTATCCACTCCTTTGTTTCCATGGCCTGTCTGCTTTCTCCAGCAAGTCATTGCTTGTTCCACATCAGACATTAGATATACTGTATATTTCACTATGGAGGCGAGTCTCATAAATAATTTTCCTCCTTTTTAATTTGTTTTCTGCATCGAGCTCGATAGCTGCAGTAACTTAAGTGCGGCCATTATCCAGTATTCGGGAGATAGTAGGTTCAAACCCCACTGTCGGCAGCCCTGAAACTGGTTTCCTATTTTCACACCAGGCAAATGCTGGGGCTGTTCCTTACTTAAGGCCACGGCTGCCTCCTTCCCACTCCTAGCCCTTCCCTGTCCCATCGTTGCCATAAGACCTATCTGTGTCGGTGCGATGTAAAGCAACTAGCAAAAAAAAATTCTTTTCTGTATGTTTATTCATTCTTAATTCTGGCTGTCATTTTCAGATTTACTTCTTTGCCTGAGGTCCTAACGTAGACATCACATTATGACAAGCAGATCATAACCATAATTTTTGTTATATGTATTTTAATGTTATAACTATTCCTGCAACATTGTCTTTGTCTGGTATACATACTGTATGTTTTAATTATCAAATAATCTGTTTAATGTTTATTTGGCTGAAGATGGCAACCAAGTTGGCTGAAACTAGTCCCAAGACCGATGTAATATTTTATATATTGTATTGTCAGTTTCTTACAGTGCATGCAATATCCACTGCGATGCGATTTTGCGCAGTTGCAGCTCTGTCCGCAATAACCTGTGGATGGTGTGTTTCTTGATGCCACTTGCCCTCTCTAACTCCAGTAGCATCCATCGTCTGTCTTCCTTCAGGAGTTGCTCGATGACGGCACGTGCCACGTCAGTCCACACACTGACAGGTCGTTCCTAGCATTGCTGATCACCGGTTGCCACATGCCCTTGCTGAAACTTTCCTACCCACCATGCAACTACTGTACGGTATGGGAGGGCGTTATTCCCAAGGATTTCCACCAATTCACTGTGACATTCCTTCGCATTCCTCCCCCTGAGAATGGCTATTTTGATGTATGTGCACTGCTCAACATGGGTTACTTCCATCTCGCACGATGCTCGCCACACAGCTGATTTCACTGCGCTCCCTGTGCTACTACCAGCAATCGCAGAGCCATCTGTTGTTGTGAATACACACTATGCCTGCATAGTTTCCGTGCGATAAATAGCCATTTGTAATCCGCTCACATATCTGCAAGAAAGAAATAGTATAACAAAATATAATATTACAAAAACATGTCATTTTATTTCTAAATGTAAACTGAGACTTCTGACTCCTTTTGTCCAGTAATGACATATGCATTTTTGTTTTATTTGTGTAGTCTTGTGATACCCCCATTCCACTCCTTTTCTTTCTTCACCCACTGAAATAATTTGCTGCATTTAAGCTAAATGTCAGGTCGTAATCTGTAAAGAGTTCTGTTCTTCCGAATTTTTAGTCAGTTGTGGTAAGATAATTACCTTAGACCCATTGAAACAGTTTTGTAACCAAGTACTTACAAAGTATGACTTGCTTATAAAGAGATTTGTCTACATTTGGACATTCACTACTGCAGATGCAGTGATTCTCAAAGTTGGATTATGATCTGGAATGCAAATAATTGTTTTAATAACATGAAAACAAGGAATAAGCTGGATCTTTTTGCTGAATGGCTTGCAGATACATTTTTATTCTAAAAAACAAAGTTTATTTTAATACTTGATCAGAAGTAGAATTTATGGCCAACAGCATTCATCACTCTCGGTGGTGGTGATTCATATCTGTAGGCATACAAAAAGACATCTATTTTGAAAAGTTCTGGGCTAAGTAATTCAGGCAGTAGAGCCCAACAAGGCAGGTTCGGTCCTGGCTCAGTCCAATGAGTGGTATTACTGTATAAGGCACTAAAATATGTCAGCTTTGTTTCGTTAGATTTACTGGCACGTAAAATAACTGCTGCTGGACAAAATTTCAGCACATCGTTGTCTCCAGAAACAATAAAAATGAAGTCGACAATATGTCGACATCAGAGCTGCTTTGGTAAGCTCTAATGTTGACATACGGAGTTTTAAGGTTAACTTACGTCTGTCTAAAGGTTTTCTTTGACTAGTAATATATATAAATAAAACAATGTCTGTCAGTCCTTTTGATTTTTGTGGCAATTTCAGATTTTTACACATTTCATGCCTGAAATTGAGTAGCGAAAAAAAAGTTTCATGTTTTAAGTATGTCTGTTCCAACATCATGCAAGAACTGCTGAGGTAATTTATTGAAATTTGGTATTCAGACTAAGGTGCACCTGGATTACATTTTAGGGTATCATTTGTTTCAGAATTCAAATTTGAACACTATCTTATAAAAAATTGTAAAATACAAACTGAAATATCACCTTTAACCACTCAGGCTGGTTCGACGTTCATTGTACGTCTGTGGGATTATACTCGTTCAGCCGGTTTGATGTACCACAAATGGCGGGTGCGGACGGAAGTTCGAATGTCTATTACACATGCATCGCTGCTGTTTTCTGGGATCATTATTCATTCACCTTATGAATCGAGAAGTTGTGTACTTTCCTATCATCTCTGTTTCATAATAGAACTAATACGAAATTGATTGATATATGTTGCCTCTGACTCATATCGATCAGGAATAGAACATGAAACACACTCTGTTGAGTTTCAAGGAAGTTTCTTTAGAAGATATCATGTCTTTTTCTGCCATCTTGAGAATGCTTTGTGAACTATATTTAACTTGAAAATTAATGCCACATATAAAGGAGAAGTACCGAAAGCAAATACTTCACGGATATTTTTTGCTTTGCAGGTTAGAGGTCGGGCTTTCGCATTCTCTTATGGGCACAGAGATTATTCCTTTGATAGATGACGGCAGTGGAAGTGATATATCGGGAAGTAGTGTTTTCGGTAGTGATAAGATGGTGACTATGTTCAGTAGGAGGTTACTGTAGAAGTGGCAGACGGCGCAGATGAAGGGAAAAACAGCTTCAGCAGTAATAACTGCTTCCGCTGTGGCAAGATTGTGGCAAGAATTAGATTTCATCACCAGTACACAAAATATCAACAGAAAGCATTTCGATTCTGTTTTAGATGCTTTTCTGCTGGTGTGTGGGTTTTTTTTTTTTTTTTTGCGACAAAGTGATGACCTGTTTGAGAGACAAATAGGTATGCGGCAGAATGTGTATTTGTCGTCCTCTTGAAACCAAGGTCGCGCTCCAGGAAGTCAGAGCCATTAAAAAAAATCTCGTGCAAGATCCCCTAACGTAATTTGTCAGAGAAGAACGATTCCGCTTCGAAAGAGGTACAAGTCTTATTTCAGCTCTCTTGACAATCGCACAAATTTGTGAATAGTTTTGTCCATACTACCCACGCATTAAAAACGTGTCGAAATCGTGTCGGTACATCAGCGTTTTGTAGTTACAAATGTCCACCAGTGTAATGGTTAGCACAGTTAGAGAAACTGAGTTCGATTCCCGGTACGTGGTAAAAAGGTACATATAACTCCCCTCCACTGTGGGTGTGTCTAAAAAGAGCTGCACCATCTCGAGATGAAGAAACGAGTTTACTTTAGTTGCAAAATATTCACAGTTGTTGCTATTAATATAGCAGGCGAGATCCTTAACAAAGCGATCGTTTAATATCTCGTAACTCAGGTCAGTATGCTGTAGGTATTTTTTGGAGAGAAATAAGTTTAAAATGTGATTAAAAATATCCAATTATAAAAATTGTTTTACTTGCCAACGTACCTAACAAAGAATAATAATAATAATATTGATTTTATCTCCCTGCTTACTTTTAACGATTTTTGGAGATGCCATACAAAACATGCTAGAATATGCCCATACCATTTAAGTCTTGATGTTTTTACCTTTTCGCTTAGCGACTGCTTTAATTGTATTACGATGGATCTCTTCATTCTGGACCTTATCTCTTGTTTTCTGTTGCACTGACCCCAGGAACTTCATTTCTGCAGCATGCATTGATTAAAAAATGGAGACAACGAATGTACGAAATTAAACATTATGATAAAAAACGCATTACCGCCACACCTGTAGATACATAGGAAATTAAAAGTTTTTAACAGTTACACCTTTTCAATACAAAATTTTTGCAATGAAACATTCGTTTGGTACTAGTTTCGACCTAAGGTCAAGGTCATCATCAGCCAATAACGCAAATTGCACAACATATCAAATGGTCCATAAACAATGTACATATTGCATCAAACCACAATATTTTTACAGCATATGTACGTTGTTTGTGGACCATTTGATATGTTGTGCAATTTTTGTGTTGGCTGGTGATGACCTTGACCGTAAGTCAAAACTAGTACCAAATAAGTGTTTATTTTTAATGTAAACGGCATTGCAAACATTTTGTATTGAAAAGGTGGAACTGTTAAAACTAAAACTTTTAATTTTCTATGTAATCACAGTTCAGTATGGACCAATCAACATGAAGTTTATATCTCTTTCAACACCTGTAGATATCCACAAATGTGGCAAACTTCCCTGTTATTTATTTTTATTCTTTCCGTCGTGGAACTTTTGGCACTGAGTGATAGCATATCTAACCTAAACAATGTGTTCTCTCTTTATCTCATTTACAGCTGTTTAGGTAAATCCTGATGTGATAAATGTAGATAATAAGCATGAAATATACTTAAAAATAAGGGTCTGGGTTTCAACAGTCGCAGTTATTAAAAGAATGCGGAGCACACTCCGCCCCTCCCCGTGGGTGGGGGACACAGACGAAGAATACGCCCACGGTAACGCCTGCCTGTCATAAGAGGCGACTGAAAGGGGAAAGGGGCGACCAAGGGATGATCGAATTAAGACCATGAAACTACTTGTAATTGGAACCATTACGCGGGGAATACCATGGGTTGCCTTTACTTGTGAGTAGTACCACTGTAATACCAATATAAATGGTCCATTATTGGACATTATAAAATTTCCAGCTAACTCATTCCTGGCTGCCAGCGTTTCGCCGCAGTGTGCTAAGTCAGGCTGCATTGGCACTGCCGGTGGCTCCAGTTAGCCTACGCAGTGGCCTCCATGGTATGCATTGGCCATGCCAACAGATTTCGTTCTGTTCTGAACGTAGCCAAAGACGCATGAGACTAGTGGAGAGAAAGTGCTCAACTAATCTCGCCCGACTATTCCCCTCTCTGTCCGCCATTGATCAGCGCAGCTGTATTCACCCTTTTCATTTCAAGACTGCAGTTTCCAGTAAGCATCTGCTTCGCGATGGCTATCAACAAATCTCAAGGCCAGACCCTTCAGGTTGTGGACTTGACATGCGCTAGAGCTGCTTCTGTTCTCGAGTTGTCGGCAGCAGATCTGCAGTTTTTTATTTGCTCACCATAGGGTACCATAAAAATGTCTACCAGGGAGTGTTGGGGTCATTTGAGGAAGTTATGCTTGTATTATCCAGTAATATAATGTAAAGTAGCTATATCTTGACCCTTTTGAACTTGTCATTGATGGGTAGTTTAAAATATATATGGTATTTATTCATTGGTTATGTTTCTTTTTTCTAGGTTCAGCTTTCAATGTCGGCAGATGTCCCTCTTGTTGTAGAGTACAAAATTGGAGATATGGGCCACATTCGATATTATTTGGCACCCAAGATTGAAGATGATGAGAATTAATGAAGTTTCCTGTACTCTTAATGTTACCTGTAAATGATGTCTGAGGAGTTTTACTCTTATAATGTAATGCGTTGTACAGTATTCTTGAATGTTGCACATGAAAAAAGTTTGCAGGACATGTCATTTCATTTGCAACAGCAAAGTACTATTGGCAAAATGTTTTATAACGGTATCTTTAATAAAATATCACATGCTTTTTTTATTTTGTTTGTGTTTTTTAGTGACTATTTTCTCATACATAGTTTAATGTAAAGAATATCTTTAGGCCGATGACCTTGATGTTGTGCTTCTTAAAACAAATCATCAGAACACTACTACACAAATATTGCAGAAATGTGAGCATAATCAAAACAAACAAAAAAAACTGAAGGAATCTTAAAACTGGTCAGAATACTGTATTTACCCTTTTTTTTTTTTTTTTTTTTCAGTCATCAAGTTTCCATTCAGTTTCCTGGGTGTAGTTTATGAGCGCTCTCCAAGACTCCATCCCAATTGATTCCTTTGGATGTGGTATATCTTCCTTCACTTGGTCCAGCCATCTTCTTCTAGGTTTTCCAACAGATCTTTTTCCAGTAATCTCAGTATGCAGTCATTGTTTTACAATTCTTCTTTCTGTGATGGGTTTGACGTGACCAAACCATCGCAATCATGCCCTAGTTATGATTTCCTTCAGGGATTGGTTTATTCCAGCTTGTTCTCTAATCTTCTAATTTTTTACTTACTCTTTCCTAGTCTTTTGAAGCATGCTTCTTAGAAACTTCATTTCTGAAGCCTGCTGTCGTCTTTTTTGGTAGTTGTGCATGTTTCTAGCCTATAAGTCAATATAGGAACAAAGTATGTTTTGATCTTAATGGCGCTTGTTTATTCCAGAGCAGATATCGAACTTGCTGATAGAATTGACCTGATTTCTGAATACGGTTATTTAATTCAAGCTGTATTCTGTTGTCACTTGATATTATGCATCTGAGGTACTGATACTGGTTTACTGTTTTCAATTGTACACCCTCCAGTGTTATATTATCTTCTCTGTCTAGTAACAGACATTGCAGCAGTTTTTGTAGCACTTTCAGTCCATATTTTTTCAGATTAAAGACGTTTAGCCTTTTCTGGACATCCATCTTGCTATTTCCCCAGATAACTATATCATCTGCAAAAGCAAATGCTTTAAGATCCATGTTTGTGTTCTGCTTCACTTTCATAATTTCATCCATGATGGTGATGAATAGTAATGGTGAAAGGGCACTGCCTTGTTGCATGCACTCTTCTAGATGTATGGAACCAATCTGAATATCCATTTCCTACTTGAACACAGCTGCAGCATCCATCATAAATTATTTTTATTCTCTGAATGAGTTCCATAGATACATTCTTCTTTTTAAGACACTTCCATATAGTTGTTCTAGGGATGCTGTTAAATGCTTTTTCGATGTCTAGAAACATAAATGTCAAGTTACGATCTTTCTCCCAGTGCTTTTCTAATATCATTTTCAGTGTGAATATGAGGACTCTAATTGATTTATCTTTCCTAAATCCATATTGTTCTTCTTTGAGTTGGGGGTGCAATAATTTTCCTTAATCTTTTCTCAAGAATCTTCTCAAATATTTTTAAAGCATGGGACAGTAAGGTCTATAGTTGCTGCACTATTTTAGACTTCTTTTCTTGAACAGGGAAACTATAACTCCTTTTTTCCAGTCATCTAGTATTATTTTATCTTTCCATATTGCCCTTATCACCCTCTATAACCATTGAATTCCTTGCGGGCCAGCAGCATTAGTTCATCAAAGCCAGTAGCTTGTTCATTGCACATACTTTAAAGGGCTGATTCTACTTCACTCAAAGTTGGCTGCATTTCTTGATATATTATCACTGCAGTTTGACTGAATCTGTGCATTTTTATTTTCGTTTATAAGACTTAAACCAAATTAACTGTAATAATATTGATAGTTACCTTTATAGGAACACTTGGATACATTCAATTTGGTAATTTAAATCTTCAAGAAATAGAAGAGTTTGTTCTTGACTTCTGTCTGGAACAACTGTTTCAATAATAAAAGTACTCTGCTTCAGCAGTTGACATTTGGAGAACCAACCTTATACATAAAGGGAGAAAAAAGTGCTTTGCAGTGTATGCAATAGTGCATATGAGGGGGGATCAAATACACTGACTGACAGTGACAATGCAACACCAAGGAGGAGTGGTTCGAAAGGGATGAAAGTTGGGGAAAAAACAGAGACGGCACGGACGAATAATTGATGTTTATTTCAAACCGATATGCAGGTTACACAATGCGCACGGCATCGACTCAGTAGGATGTAGGACCACCGCGAGCGGCGATGCACGCAGAAACACGTCGAGGTACAGAGTCAATAAGAGTGCGGATGGTGTCCTGAGGGATGGTTCTCCATTCTCTGTCAACCATTTGCCACAGTTGGTCGTCCGTACGAGGCTGGGGCAGAGTTTGCAAACGGCGTCCAATGAGATCCCACACGTGTTCGATTGGTGAGAGATCCGGAGAGTACGCTGGCCACGGAAGCATCTGTACACCTCATAGAGCCTGTTGGGAGATGCGAGCAGTGTGTGGGCGGGCATTATCCTGCTGAAACAGAGCATTGGGCAGCCCCTGAAGGTACGGGAGTGCCACCGGCCGCAGCACATGCTGCATGTAGCGGTGGGCATTTAACGTGCCTTGAATACGCACTAGAGGTGACGTGGAATCATACGCAATAGCGCCCCAAACCATGATGCCGCGTTGTCTAGCGGTAGGGCGCTCCACAGTTACTGCCGGATTTGACCTTTCTCCACGCCGACGCCACACTCGTCTGCGGTGACTATCACTGACAGAACAGAAGCGTGACTCATCGGAGAACACGACGTTTCGCCATTCCCTCATCCAAGTCGCTCTAGCCCGGCACCATGCCAGGCGTGCACGTCTATGCTGTGGAGTCAATGGTAGTCTTCTGAACGAACGCCGGGAGTGCAGGTCTCCTTCAACCAATCGACGGGAAATTGTTCTGGTCGATATTGGAACAGCCAGGGTGTCTTGCACATGCTGAAGAATGGCGGTTGACGTGGCGTGCGGGGCTGCCACCGCTTGGCGGCGGATGCGCCGATCCTCGCGTGCTGACGTCACTCGGGCTGCGCCTGGACCTCTCGCACGTGCCACATGTCCCTGCGCAAACCATCTTCGCCACAGGCGCTGCACCGTGGACACATCCCTATGGGTATCGGCTGCGATTTGACGAAGCGACCAACCTGCCCTTCTCAGCCCGATTACCATACCCCTCGTAAAGTTGTCTGTCTGCTGGAAATGCCTCCGTTGACGGTGGCCTGGCATTCTTAGCTATACACGTGTCCTGTGGCACACGACAACACGTTCTACAATGACTGTCGGCTGAGAAATCACGGTACGAAGTGGGCCATTCGCCAACGCCGTGTCCCATTTATCGTTCGCTACGTGCGCAGCACAGCGGCGCATTTCACATCATGAGCATACCTCAGTGATGTCAGTCTACCCTGCAATTGGCATAAAGTTCTGACCACTCCTTCTTGGTGTTGCATTTGCTCTGTCAGTCAGTGTATAAACGGGATTTAAAACAAAATTATGGAAAAACAAGGCAATTACAATTTATCTTTCCACATAGTTTCGTGCTTTGGAAATGCATTTGTCCCAGCGTATGGGCAGCTTTTTGATGCCCTCATCATAAAAAGAACAGGGTCGTGTCACCAGCCAGTTGCGCATGAAGTCTTCCACACTCATCTTCAAATCGTTGCCCTCCTAGAGCTTCTTTAAGCGGTCCGAACAAATGGAAATCGCAGGGCTGCAAGGAGGATGATCCAGTGTAGACCAGTGCATTTCCTGTAGCTTGGAGACAGAGCTGCAGTATAGGGCCGCGCATTGTCGTGGAGGACGATGACCTGTTGAATCAGATGGTCTCATCTTTTGCGGCGATATGCAACCCTCGCCTTGTTCAACAGCTCGCAGTAGTAAGCAGCATTGATTGTACATTGCTCATGCAAAAAATCAATTAGCAAAATGTCTCGCAGATCGAAAAAAACCGTTCCAAGAACCGTGCCAGCTGATGGTCAGTCTTGACTTTTACTGGTGCTGTCTCCCCTTTCCTCCACCACTCCTTACTGGCTTGTTTGGATTCTGGAGTGTAGCGGTGGACCCATGTTTCGTTGCAGGTGACGATCAGGCTCAAAAATGCATCACCGTCTTCTGCAAACCTTGCTGTAAGCCTTTGACAGACCTCCAAATGTCTCAACTTAAGATTTTCGGTCAAAAGGTGAGGGACCTATCTGAAACACACTTTATGGAAGTGTAAGTCGTTCGTGATGATTGCTTGACAGCTCCCATAACTTATTCAGACTTGTTCTGCAATTTCTGATACTCTCGATCATTGTCAATAATGTCTTTACCCTCTGTGGGTGGGGGCCACAGACGAAGAGTACCCCCACGGTATCCCCTGCCTGACGTAAGAGGCGACACTAAACGGGGCGATCAAGGGATGATTGAATTAGAATTATGAGACTACTTGTAAGTAGTACCACCATGCGGGGAACACCATGGGTCGTTTTTATTTGCGCGTAGTACTACTGTGTTATGTATAAAATAGGTTTGTGATTAGTAGTACAGTGTGTACATCAAAGAAAGGACAATAAGTTCCACCTTTTCAATACTATATATTGTGTGAAAGTTTTACATTAAAAACATCACAACTTTTGTATATTCGGTACCGGTTTCGACAGATTCCCTGTCATCATCAGCTGAGAATAATTAAACAAAGACAAGTATAGATCATGATTCTTATGGTGTAATTACAATGGTGGATTAAAATATACATTATATGGTTAAAATAGTATATATGTATATGTACACAAATAAAAGGTAAGTAAAATGGGAATGGTCATTATTCTATGAGGTGTACACCTTGATATTTCTAATTAAAAGGTTAATTTGTTAAAAGAAATTTTGTTCTTGTAATATATAATTAGGGCCTATAGTGAAATTTGATTGTAGGCTTAAATCTGTAATATTTTAACTTTTTGACCAGTCAGTTCATTGAAGTTATGTAGCCATGTTTGACACATGTGGAACACCATTCGACTAAATGTTTGTTTACCTTTTTAATGTGTCAAACATGGCTACATAACTTCAATGAATTGACTGGTCAAAAAGTTAAAATATTACAGATTTAAGCCTACAATCAAATTTCACTATAGGCCCTAATTATATATTACAAGAACAAAATTTCTTTTAACAAATTAACCTTTTAATTAGAAATATCAAGGTGTACACCTCATAGAATAATGACCATTCCCATTTTACTTACCTTTTATTTGTGTATATATACATATATACTATTTTAACCATATAATGTATATTTTAATCCACCATTGTAATTACACCATAAGAATCATGATCTATACTTGTCTTTGTTTAATTATTCTCGGCTGATGATGACAGGGAATCTGTCGAAACCAGTACCGAATATACAAAAGTTGTGATGTTTTAACTGTAATGTAAAACTTTCACACAATATATAGTATTGAAAAGGTGGAACTTATTGTCCTTTCTTTGATGTAAATCTTGTTTCAATACGGAACCTAAATATGAAATTCTTAATGTTAAAAATACAGTGTGTGTTGCTGGCTTTTACAGTACTTGTGATTAGTACCCACTATATGAGCAACATCACAGGATAGTACGGGGTCCCTGTAGTTAGTACGTTATGTGATGAACGCCATAGGTTTGCGTTGCCTGTAAACGGCGCCGCAAGGTGCGAAGCACCATAGGTCTCTATTACATGTGCGAATTTTATTACCTGTGAGTAGTATCTTAATGTGTGAAATACCGCGAGTCTACACTACTTTGATTAGTACCGCAACATGACAAATACCATGGTTCTACTTTCCTAGCAATAAGTACCATTACGAGGGGCGGATGACTTGGATTTTGGACCCCTTTAACTACAAGTGCCGGGCTGTGTGGCTCAGACGGTTAAGGCGCTGGCCTTCTGACCCTAACTTGGCAGGTTCGATCCTGGCTCAGTCCGGTGGTATTTGAAGGTGTTCAAATACACCAGCATCGTGTCTCTAGATTTACTGGCACCTAAAAGAACTCCTGCGGGACTAAATTCCAGTACCTCGGCATCCCCCAAACCTGTAAAAGTAGTTAGTGGGACGGAAAGCAAATAACATTATTATTATTATTATTATTATTATTATTATTAGACTGCAAGCATTATCAATTCAGTATTATGCTATAGAAGCAGTCCCTTGGTCGGTAATACAATTGTTTTACTTTTGTTTCTGCGACTGTGAGGCCTTGCGGGTCTGATCCACTGATTGTTTTAAATTCATATCCATTCATTCTTAGTCCTCGTGTCTTAAATTCTAGTCAGTGGAGGATTTTGGACTTTTTAATTTGTCATCACATTTCGTAGGCCCCTTTAAACAACAAACATCATCAATAATGTCTTTAACGGCACAAATGTTTTTGTCTGCAATACTGGTGCGAGGACGGCGATCATTTTGCTGATTTTCCACACATTCTCGTCCTTCCTTGAATTTTTTATGCCAGGCAAAACAAACACATGTCCTTGACGATGTTTGATCACCGAACTGTGCAGTCAACCTCTGGCAAATTTCCATCGCTGTAACTCCTTTACGGGCAATACATTTTATAATTATGCATTGCGCAGTGGAGGGATGCACCTGTTGCTCCGACATCATGAGCGTTACTGACGAAACGGCAGGAAATATCTAACAGCACGCTCTCCCCACTCCTAATGGTCCCGCCTAAGCATAGCAGAAGCGCAGGGCCAGTCCTACCAACTGTTAATATTCAGGAACCAAAATCCCGTTTTTAGTGCGTGTGAATCAGCCCTCTAGTCATTTCCCACCTACTGGCTTGTGCAACAAGCATCTCAATTTGTTTAACAGCTGAGCTCTAGGTTGCGAATAAACAAACATTTTTGGAGTTTTTAATTTTTTTTCAGTAAATTTTGTGGCTTGTGAATAGCGACGGGCAAATTAAATCATTAAAGAATTTTTGAGAACGGTTACTTGCATTTGAAACCATATTCTTGAGTATAACGTTACCCTTAAATTCTAGCAGGCCTAATGGTAATGTATGCAGTATACGAATGAATTTCATTGCAAAGCCCGTATTGTCGTTAGTATACCTCTTTAAAGGTACAGTAAAAGGTTCCACCTTTACGACACTAAAAAAATTTTAATCAGCAATTAGCAAATGTCGGGACTTGCTTCATCTTTGGTGGACATCATCAGCCGAAATACTTATAAGATAAGTAAAATAGACAAATACACATTAAAATACGATTTGGGTTACTGAATACATCAAGTTAAAATGCTTGATAAATTTTGAAGAATGTTCTTAAAATGCTGGAGCATAATTGCTTTTTAGTTCTGTTAAAATGAAGATAAAATTGTTTAACACACACGTAATAGTTCCATTAGAATTCGATGATCGAGCTCTTCTTGTTGGCGTGATGGTATGGTGTTGATAATTTTTGGTTAGGTTAAGATGATGATGATAAAACACTGGGAGGAAGAAATAGATATCTTTTGTCTTCCTGGATATAGAAAAGGCGTATGGCAGCTTGCCAAGACACAAAATATGAGAATGTCTTGGAAGAAGGAACGTGCCAGTATATCTTACCAGCAAGGTAAAAATGTTGTACAACCACTGTCGGAGCTGTATCCAGGTAGGAGATGGTTATTCTGACTAGTTCACTACAAATAAAGGAGTGCAACAGGGCAGAACTTTGTCACCTCTCCTGTTCATTATGGTGTTGAATGAATTAATAAAGAGAGTGAAGAATGAATCTAATGAGAACTTCAATGCATTAATCTTTGCAGGCAATGTGGTGATTTGGGGAGGAACAGTTGTTCAACAGAAATGAAACACTTGGAACCAGCAGTTCAGCCTAAAATTTAGCCATACAAAAACAGTAGCGATGCCAGTCAGCAGGCAAGCCCTACAGGTTAACATCCAACTGGACAGTGAGAAAACTAGAAAACGTCAATATCTTGGTAGTATTGTAACTAGTGGCACAAAGTCCTCTGCTGAAATCAGTATTAAGAGTCCAAAAAGGAGCACAATTACCACTAAGTTAGGTCTCTTCTATCATCATCATCTGCAGTTTCCAGCTGTTGGCCGGGTCTGCTTAGGTCTCTTCTATGGGATAACCAAATACCTTTAAGTACAAAGAGAACCCTTTATCAAGTATATTTTGTGCCAATAACTACATAGGCCCTTGAAACCTGTACAGTCAACAGTATAGGTAGTAGACTTCAAGCTGCAGAAATGAAGTTCCTGGGGTCAGTGCAACAGAAAACAAGAGATAAGGTCCAGAATGAAGAGATCCATCGTAATACAATTAAAGCAGTCGCTAAGCGAAAAGGTAAAAACATCAAGACTTAAATGGTATGGGCATGTAAAAAGGATGGATCAAATGAGAACAGCAAGGAAATGGCTAGAAAAGGAACTGGAAGGCAGAAGACCTAGATGCAGACCAAGGGAACAGTGGATCAGTCAAGTGAAGCAGGATCTGGAAGGAGGAGGAGTGGAATGGCACCAAGTTGAGAAGGAAGAAATGTTCCTGGATAGACAAAGATGGAGAGTGCTCTATACTTCACCCGGGCGACTGGAGATGGTTAAAGGATGATGAATATTTAATATTAAGAACTACCAGGTGAGCACATTATGAATTCCTGTGCATATTGTGGGGCTGCACATGCCACACAGCCTACACTCGTGACGAGGCAGTGATACGAGCCCATAATTTAATACTAGAGTCACTGGTAATATTACAACAGCCGTTTACAAAGACGTACAAATGTGTACAAAATGATGTTGAACCCGCTTTTCTTCATTTTCCAAATATTTCAGGTATCGACTAATAGAAAAGTATCTGTTGCAACTTTATTCTTTTGGGAAAATTGAGTACATTTCTTGACAAACACTTCATCTTTAAAATGAACCCCAGAGTTATGTCCCGGGGGGGGGATTAGGTTGGTAGAGCCAAATGGTAGTGATAATTCTATTGTCAAAGAGTTCCTCAATTGCTCGTATTGAAACAGTCTTGCTGGAAAATGCGAAGCTAATTTCTCTCTCAGTTAATTCTGCAAAGAAGGTTTGCAAAATTATATGCACACATCGGTCACTAGTAATTGTTAAATCAAAAATAATTTGGCCTGTCATTGTTTAACCAGTAACTGCATAACAACTCCAGTCTTGGCAGTTCTGCATATTAAAATAACCATGTAAGTAGAATGAAGCTTCATCTTAAACCAGAATGAGGTAGGGATTTGTCAAACCTAATGTAGTTTAAATAAAATTAGGAAATACCTGAATAAAGATATTTAATTAAGCCTATTAGGACCAGGCATGTTTAAGAAGTATGCACCTAAAAACACCAGATGTTTAACAGATGGACTGGTAAAAACAGAAAGACCAAGGCTTATTTTGAAATTCTCCATTCATATATGACAAATCATAATTAAAATATTGATATGATTTTCTTCCACAATGTTGAGAAAACTGTCCTTTTATTCCATAGGAAATTAAAAGAGAATTTTGAATAAGAGGAATAGAGTAAAGCGAGAAAACATTACACAAATAAAAACTATACAACAGGGATATGTAAACACTTGATACGTTATTTTTGCAACATGCTTGCATTTTACGTGTATATATGGGAGCAGTGAAAGAAATAGGCTATCTACAGTTTCTAAAGATGAGAGTATTAAAAGGCATAAAAAAGAAAATGAAGACCTCTTTAACTGGGGCTTATTAAATAACAACAGTGTATTAACACATTGAATGCTAGACCAAAATTAATAGGATTGCCATCTAGTGCCTTGAGCTAGCAACATAGAGTTCCTCCCTGGTGCCAGAAAGTTCACAGGCGTAACCAAGCAAGTGATCGCTGAAATTAGTATATATTGTTGATATATTAGGATAACTTATTATGTGTATTAAGTAAAATATTGCGACCCGGTATGGGGTCGTATTGGTCATTACGAATTGTGCACGTGCCCCCATATGGGGTCGCACTTATACAGTAGTTACTGTCCCGATGCTCGGCCATACTTACCTTTTCCTTTGCAGAGACGCGTTATATGCCGTTGATTATTATGAGAGATGTGTTACCTTGTTCATACTGGAGCCATACAAAAGTACTATCCCCGATTTTACGGTAGGAAATGTTTGTAAATGACGGTCTTCCAATTTTAGATTGGGAAATTTATGTGAATTTGGTAAATTAGGATGTAATAGAATAATATTATAAGAAGAATTTGTAGTTAAGGAATATTGAATATTTATATAATTATGTTTGTGTAATTTTCAATTTGGGTAAGAGAACCCAGCAGTGATTATTGTGCAACACGGGAAACCAGCCTACATCATCATTGTCCAACTTGTTCAATATATCGTCCAGACTATCTGCACTAAGTCTTTTACTGCTCGATTTACTCATAGTGACTTAAAGGAAAAGGAAACTCACAGCACTGCACAATTACAAACAATCCGTGCGCGAGATAGACAATGACTTTGTCATCCTACAAAGCATTCTTGACGCACCCATATGGGGTCGCACCAGAACAGGAATTGACTAATGAAAGGGTGACTATGCACGTACTTTAATAGACAGCCAACAGATGGCAGGAAGAAATTTGATACAGCTTCGAAACATGCACTTACTGCGCACCCAAATGGGTTCGCACAGTTCTCGATTTCGAACAAACGTACGACCCCATATGGGGATGTGAAGTAAAAAAACTTGACTACGCTCACGTACCCAAATGGGGTCGCTTGGCACTCAACATTTTAAAAGGCGTGTAAAACACCAGACACAAATATGAAAACATTTGCACTGGGGCCTGTTAAAGTATCAATGTATTATTAAAGATTCACACTCTTTCTAAAGCAGATGTTAGATGAAGCTTTATATTTTGGACTAGTGGGTTATTTAAGATTGTTTTCTGGTCACATTCTTCACCCATGAATTATGTGGAGGTTAAACTCAGCCATGTGTAAGAGAATGATTTTGACACCCTTTTTAATTGTGACAACACTTCAGTTGAATCATAACTCGAAGGTGTGAGTTTCAGCATCGATTTCCCGGATTTTAATTTTGTCTTCATTAAGAATTTTGTTGATTTCTGTAAAACTACTAAATATTTATTACTACAACCTTCCCACACCTTACACTTATTCGATATGATGAACATGTATGCAAGTATATCGATGAAAGAATATTTTGTACTAAGTTAACGGTTTCTTTAAATATAGTCATCTTAGCATTCATGAAATTAACAAATTCTTAATCATACATTAGTTTTTTTTTTTTTGCTAGGGGCTTTACGTCGCACCGACACAGACAGGTCTTATGGCGACGATGGGATAGGAAAGGCCTAGGAGTTGGAAGGAAGCGGCCGTGGCCTTAATTAAGGTACAGCCCCAGCATTTGCCTGGTGTGAAAATGGGAAACCACGGAAAACCATCTTCAGGGCTGCCGATAGTGGGATTCGAACCTACTATCTTCCGGATGCAAGCTCACAGCCGTGCGCCTCTACGCGCACGGCCAACTCGCCCGGTGTATGTTGAGTAATAATTACTTGATGTTTAATAGCCTAACAGGCCTAAGATTTGCCAATAGAATGGTCTCCGATGGATGCATCTGCATCAGGGATATTAGCAGAGGTATACATAGACAACCTTGAATATACTAAAATCAATGGAATCTTTTTTGTATGTGTGTGTGTGTGTGTTATATGACATATTTGCAGTTATAGATCAACAGACCTCAGATACTTCCACTATACTTGATTACCTCAACATATTAGACCGTTATGTAAAATTCACAATAGAAACAGAATCCAATCTCACTTTTAAAATTACCAGGCGAGTTGGCCGTGCGGTTAGGAGCGTGCAGCTGTGAGCTCGCATCTGGGGATAGTGGGTTCGAACCCCACTGTTGGCAGCCCTGAAGATGGTTTTCCGTGGTTTCTCATTTTCACACCAGGCAAATGCTGGGGCTGTACCTTAATTAAGGCCATGGCCACTTCCTACCCATTCCTGTCCCATTGTCGCCATACGACCTATCTGTGTCGGTGTGACGTAAAGAAAAACAAAATCCTCTGTTTATCAAACGATGCGATGGCAACCTTATTTATGATATATCACAAACTCACACAAACTGGCAATTTCATCAAACAATACTCATACATCAAGGAGCCCAGAAATAAAGTGGCTTTCTACAGCCTGGCCTACAGAACACTCAACATCCCACTATCAAACTGGAATTATATTAAAAAAAGAATTAAATACACCACAGCCCAAGATAATGGATTCAATAAGACCTTCGTTAACAAAATTTATAACAGTGTTATTGGCATTATGTCCCACTAACTACTTTTTATGGTTTTCAGAGATGTCATTAACAAAATTATTAACAACATTAAAAATAAACCATGTAAGTTACTAGACTTATTAAAAAAAGAATGGAGAATTATGCCACATTCACATTCAATAATCATAAACTGTATCAAATCACCAATCTGTTCAAGACACAGAACATTAACATTGCATTTAAAACTAACCAAACTAACTCCAACATATTTTTCTCAAATTCAGGAGTATTTAAATTAAAATGCAGATGCAAGCTATGTAGACTAGACCGGCAGAAGTTTTACAGTTACATTACCATGCCCAAAAATATAACAGATTTTCAGCAATGAGTCAACGTATGACTGTGAACATTCATTCACATCAATAGACCAAGGTATGGACTATGGAAATATCTATATTGAAATAGATTTAAAAAAAAAAAAAAAAAAGAAAATCATAACCTTAATGAAATATGTGAAATAACTAATACAGTGGAACCTTGGATTGCAAGCATAATTCGTTCCGGCAACATGCTTGTAATCTAAAGTGCTCGTATATCAAAAAAAGTTTTCCCATACGAAACAATTGAACTGTGGATGATTCATCCACAACACAAAAAAATTTATTCGCATACCATTTCTAAAACAAAATATAACGTAAAACAAATTAAAGTATACTTTTTCTTACAATAGAATCCTTGTTGGTGTGAGGGAGACGAGAGATGACATGAGAAGAGTTACTGTGTAGCACGAATTTCATTAACGGAATCACTGCTATCTGATGGCTCACTGGAATTGTTTACTTTTCATGCAACTTTAACGAGGAAGCTGTCCAATGCCTCTTTTTGAGGATTTCACGAAAATGTGACATTGCATTGTCATTGAACTGATTCATCGCTCGCACTGTTACAGCCTTATTCGGGTGGTGTTTTTCTACAAAATTTTGCACTTATCCCGAATCTCAGTTGAAGTGAGAGATTACATTAACTTTTCCTCCTTTTCCCTAGGCGAAATCTCCATAACTTCCTCCTGTTGTTCACGATTTAGGTCCATCAGTTCTTTGGTGGTCAGTTACTGGCTATGTTCTTCCACCAGCTCTTGAATGTCCACGTCATTCACCTCCAGCCCCATAGTCTTCCCTAAGGACACAATTTCATCGACAACCGGCGGCTCATTGTCACCAACACTCCTCTCAAAGTCATGTCCAAGAACACAGTCAGGCTATAGCTTTCCACAAGCCAAAGTGAGTTCTCTTGGTGACTCCATGCCAGGCTTTATCGATGATCTTCAGGCAGTTCACGATGGGGAAATGATTTCTCCTAAACTCTCCGAGGGTAAGGTTTGTTTCTTCGGTCACTTCGATGCATCGCTTAAATAGTGCTTTGGTGTATAGCTTCTTGAAGTTAGAAATGAATTGCCCATCCATAGGATGGAGTAGTGTTGGGAGGAAGGAACTTAACCTTATCAAACTTGAATTCCTCCAGTAAGTCTTCCTCAAGGCCTGGAGGATGAGCAGGAGCATTGTCCATAACCAGCAAGACTGAGTGGCATATTATGTTCTGAAAGGTATTTCTTCACTACTGGACGAAAGACCTCGTTCATCCATTCAACAAACGAACAGGGGAGGGGAAACGTAGGCACATGTGACGCTTGTATTGCGGAATCTCACTCGCTTATCAAGTTACAATTTATTTAAAATGTTTTCTCATCTTGCAAAACACTCGTAGACCAAGTTACTCGCAGTCCGAGGTTTCACTGTATTCTTGTAGAAGAAACCTTCAATTACAATTTCAAACCAAATATAATGTGATTTCTGACACCTTCAACCTGTCCACATATCTCCCATTCTCCAGTAACCCCTTCCCTCCACTACCCTTGATTCCTCCACTGTGCCCCTTCTCTCTCCCCTCCTGAGACACTCTGCCAGCCTTGTGTGTACTGCTTCAAATCAGTCTGTGCCGAGTAGCACACACGCACATTTTATTACACGACACTCCACTGGCCCATGAGGTGAATAGCCATTCAATACACATTCCCACTGCTGTGATATACAGTATTATGATTCATTTGTTTTCAACATATTAATTTATATTATCTTCATTCTTAGGCCTATTTATAGAAAATTACATGGACCTATTCCCAGACACCTACAGTTAAGAAGAATAATTTCTAGTCACCTTTCAATTCCGTATTGATTATATACAAGACATTTGCAATATTAGAGCAAGATTATACTATACGTATTATAACCTTCCAGTGGACTCTGGATCAGAGATAGAGGAACCGTCGAAGGTTATGAGAATGAGGAAATCAATGGAAATTATACGGAAGTTTACGTCCAGTCATGTCTGTAGGCCGAGATAATTCGCTCATTTGAACAGAAATGTTGATGGAAATGAATCCGTAAATTCATAAGCTCAGAACCCCGTGGTTTTCGGATAATTATGTCTAGAAGCGTATTATCTAGTATTCAAGCGGAAACGAGTAAATGAAAAGATCACATATCAGCGGGAGAATAAAGCAACTCTTCATGTGCGACATTCAGGTCCAGCAATGGCATATACGGCGGAGGCCATGGAATGGTTTGAATGATGCAAATTCAGTGATCAAGAAGGCGTTTATGAAATAATCGATTGTACATGTTAAGAAGATAAAGTGAATGGTTAAGTGTGTTCCTTTGCGTGAATTCTTGGTTAAGGGAGTAAATCTTCTCACAGAAGTCATTCTTCAAATGTCAAAGACAAATGGAAAAGAAATTGCAGACCAGCAATTTAAGAATAATGAAAACGCGAACCAATGTTATTATTGAAATATTAAACTAGGATTTTGTTTTATATGAACAATGAGATGGTAAATATAGAGATTGTAGGTCGTATAAAAGAGAAACTGCTACACGTTAAGAAGGAAGCTGATCTGAATTATAAGAATTGGGGAATTATTGTATGAGAATAAGGAAAGAATTGTATTCATATAAAATCTAGCGTTTAACATAAGGGAACAAGGCGAGTGTTATGGGTTAACACTGGAATATTGTGTGTGTTATATAATATTGTATTAATTCCAATTGTACAAGTTTCAGTCAGAATGTCTACGAAGGTGAAAGATTGTCATTGTAACACTTCAATTAAAACAATCATGCAGGCTTAATTAGGATTAGTGTCCTGACAGGCCTGGAATCATGTGGGATGAAAATAACTGAAATTCGAGCAACTGAGAAGATGGAGATGATCTACGAGAATCCGTCAACGATAAGTATTCCAAGATATTGTCTTTCCTCTATTCTATCATGTAGAATGCATTGTAGTAGTGTAGATCTTCTTAATGTTGTCATAAAGTGACATGGTTGAGGTACAACTTGAGTAACAAAATGTGATCGTCGCAAATATTTCATAATGTCCGTGATTAGTAGTTAACTCCTTGATATTGGGATGTTGAAGCTATAGATCCCTGTGCAATATTCAACTGGTAATAGGAACGCAATCATGGTAATTACTTTGGATTTTCTAAGGTTGTCCATGTGTTCAAGAGATACTGTCTGCATAATTGAGGTGACATACTAGTTTCTGCGTGGATAATTCTTGTGAAATGATGAGAAATGCTTAATATATGTCGGTGTTGAGGTCTTCTTATAGGATAATTTTCATGTGACATGTATGATCTAATGAGATAGTATTAACCTGGCAAACATAATCATAAGATGGTTCTGATGTATTTAGTTATAAGATAGTTTCTTTGGATATGTGCTTGTATATTTTTGGACGGATAATTATGAAAGGCATGGTGCGCATGTAAGGTGATAAAGAATCGTGAATGATAGGATCATCGATAGAATGTTATGGTGATAAATGCAGCTGTTGTAATAGTGTGGTTCGCTGAAAATAAGTATTACGGGAATGTAGTGTAATCTTCGAGAATTTCAATGAATTTAAGGTTGAGAATGGTTAAATACAATGTTCATCATGCAAAGTTTTGAATGGTACTCAAAGTAGACAAGCGCTAAGATTGGATGATAGTATTTTAAATGATATTCCGAAGACTATGAGTATTGAAACGTGTGAACAGTCGTCAGAATGTTAATCCATGGCACGATAAGGAGGCGGATTTTACCCGTTTATGTGGATGATCATTGTTAGAAGATCTTCGATACAAAACGACACTAATGTGAAGTAGGGTTGGGCAGACCGGAACATTCACTTGTTCCGCAACATTAGGAGCTTGAGGCAGAGTGTTTTTGTACAAAGTGCCGGGACACAGGACTGTAACTGTGTCCTAGAGAGAAATTCGAAAGGCAACATGACATGCTCCGCTTCAACTGGAATGTGCCTGAACCGAATGTGCTGTGTCAAGGCCGCACTAGATAGATTAGTTGGCCTTGGCTGTGTCCGACTGTCGATACTGGCTGTGTGCCGCCCTGTGCTGGAGTGTCAAAATTTTTTCATCCAGTTATATGTTTAATTCCAAAGCGATGACCTATATTTTTCTTGGGCTTAAAAATTTCCTTAAAGTCCAAATTAATTTTTAACATCAATCCCCGGGAAAGTGTTGAGGGAAATTTTTGAGATATTAAAGAAAGTAAATGGAAGTTGAGAGGGAAGGAATTCGAAGTGCAGAGAGCATAACAGCACGAAAGTACAACAATGTTTTCATCCAGTTATATTTCTAATTCCAAAGTGATGACCTATATTTTTCTTGGGTTTAAAAGTTTCCTTAAAGTCCAAATTAATTTTTAATGTCAATCCCCGAGAAAGTGTTGAGGGAAATTTTCAAAATATTAAAGAAGGTAAGTGGAAGTTGAGAGGGAAGGAATTCGAAGTGCAAAGAGCAAAACAGCATGAAAGTAATTAAACCGTACGAAAGCTGGTAAACTTTGCATAACGTCGCATCAGAGTCCTGTTCAGGACTTTTACTAGAAGAAAACCGGACAGAGTGAAATGTAATTTATGTTCTATTTTGTCTGCAAAGGGACCTTCAACCGGCACAATGACAAGACATTTCAAACTTAAACATCCCACAGTTTTTATTTTCGTGTTCCGCTTGCATATTGTGTATGTGAATAGAGCACTGACGAATGTTTCTTCAACTGTCCGAGTATACTTTTAATTGGTGAAAATAACATTGTGACGTTTGTGAACACCTGTACTGCCAGTGTAACCGTGACAGGTGTATTACAGAATGAATGAAAACATTCTTATCCTAAAAAGAAAATTTAGACATGATTTTTTGGGTGAGTATTTCATTCAGAGTTCCGACTGCTTTCTCACTCAGATCAAAAGTTAGTTTGATATGCTCTATTGGTGGAAAAATATCTAATTCCCTCCATGGGAACTTAGAATTTCCATTTGCTTTCTCACGTGCCGTGAGGTTTTATCCTGGCACTAATTACTCACAATACAGGCCAGTACATTCAAATGGTGAAAATATTCTTGAATTAGTTACTTTTAAACACCTGCACTGGCATTGTAACCGTGTTATGTGTATTTTATATTGACCGGAAAAATCTTAACCTAAAAGCAGCCTTTAAACGTGATTATTGGGTGCGAATTTCAGTTTTCCGACTGTTCGTTCACGTTCCCTGCAGCTTTATGCTGGACCATGGCCATAACTACATACAGGCACACACCACACAGCACGTTCCGTACAGGCACATTTCCACTGGCGCGGAGCATGTAATGTTGCCTCTCGAAGTTCTATCTAGTCCCGCGTCCTGTGCGCCCGCTGCACAGTTCAGCTAGTAGGTGAAGGGCAGTGCATAGTGGCGCTTCTGAAGGGACAGCGAGTCTTCAGGTAATGAATTATGATATCCCCGGAATATGGGAGAACAAGATCTTTGATTAGTGAGTGACAAATATGAGTGAACAAATTTAATGTTTATTATTTCATTATTGGCGGACAGTAAAAGAATAATACAACAATTTAAATTTTCTTGATAATCAAGCCTTTAGCAAGTTCCGTATTGGATTTATAAACTATAGAAATTAGAGTTAAAGTTGGTTCAATTGCCAACATATTATTAATTTTATGATGAGCAAATCCAACAAAGCATATAATGTTAATTAATTTTATTTTCCAATCATGTTGTCATGTCAAACATTATTATTGTTATCTTCTTTTACAAATGTTTAATTAAATTTCCAAAGAAACTAAAATTCTCGATATTCACATTCTTTTTTTTCTTAAGTTAAGAATTAGTATAGCCTTACATAGTTAAGTGGAATGGATTCTCGTTATATTAATAAGAGCCTGATGTTGAATAGAAATGGATTGTAACCGGTGCTCGTCAAATGTCCCTGCCCGTGAGTGGAATCTCGTGAAACTCCGCTGACACCAGCCGAGGCGTATTTACATTATTTCGAACCCTTAGTCAAACCACCCACGAACGGTTACAGTATGAAACAAAGATTTCATTGGATGGAGCTAATAATTTTTATCCACATGATTTTTACTGTCATTGCATAATATTTTACTGCACTACCTTTTAATACATATATTATCTTATGAAAACTTTGTAGACATATATTCAATAATGTACACTCATTTGTATGTCTCTTCCAATGCTGATGGTTCAATAAGCTGAAACATGTACATTTAAAAAAATATAACATGTTAATCAAGTAATCTATATTGACTACAACTACCAGTGTCTTCTCTTCTCTTCAGAAGAAGCAAATGAAAATCCAGGCTTACCATTACCGACCTGACTCGCAAATTGGGCAATCTGTACACGGCTAATGTTGTCATAGACTTCTAGCAGGTGGAAGGAAAGCCTACAAACCTCTAAATAAATACCTTTCAAACTGGAGATATTGAGGGCACATAATCACCAGGATTGGACAAAATAATGCTGCAAGTTCTTTTCACAGATGACAGTCACTTTCAAATGTAGGAGCAGAGGGTTTGATGTGCGCTGAGCAAAGAATGAGCCAACAAATTCAGCATATTTGCAACAGACTATAAAACATGCTGTGAAGATGTTTTGGGGCTGTTTTATGCATGAAGGTCCAAGATCCTTGGTGCCAGTTGATGGCATGTAAAAGTGAGCAGTACATGAAAATACTGGAAAGGACAGTTCATTTTCGTAGGTGACAGAATTTCTCAGAAAGAAGAAATTCTTCATTGACAACAATATTTGCATGTTAGACTGGACAAAAAATTCCCATGACATTAATCCCATGTAAAACTTGTAGGGTATTTGTAAATGGAAACTTGCTTGACTGTTCCACAAAAATACTCACGATAGTCTCTGATTGGAGTGTGGTATCACAATGATGAAGTTGCACCGTCTGAGGCTATGGAGAAGAAACTGGATGTCTTGAAAACGAAAATATCAAGGAAGATATTCAGCCCACAAACAGTGATGGATCAGAGCCAACAAAGAAATAAGATCCTTGTACAAAGAGCCCGACATGGTAGCCTCAGTCAGAATGGGAATATTAAGATGACATGTAATGAATGGAACAAGAAAGACACCTAAAGAAGGCTGTACGGATATCCTGATGTGGAGGCAGACTTGAGAGCGACTGGAGTGAGGAGACTATGTAGACATGCAGAAGACAAAGTCTACTAAAAATCTTATCAAGGGAGCTAAGTTCCTCAAGAGGGTCACAGCGCCATGAAATACGCATTAGATGGAAAAAAAAATGAAAATGTGTGTGTTATTGACATGTTCCAGTAAATTCACAAGGTACTGTGTGTATGTTCTTTTGATTGGTCACTAAAACAGAGCTTAAGCTGTAATTGGAAAGAAAAGTTACTTTCAGGGATGTGCGTGTGGGGAATATTGTCACCTGTTTTGTTTTTTTTGCTACTTGTTTTACGTTGCACCGACACAGATAGGTCTTACGACGACGATGGGACAGGAAAGGGCTAGGAGTGGGAAGGAAGCGGCCGTGGCCTTAATTAAGGTACAGCCCCAGCATTTGCCTGGTGTGAAAATGGGAAACCACAGAAAACCATTTTCAGGGCTGCCGACAGTGGGGTTCGAACCTACTATCTCCTGAATACTGGGCGCACTTAAGCAACTGCAGCTATCGAGCTCTGTCACCTGTTTCTCGGCAAAGCAGCTTCACTTGGAATCTTGACCATTATAACTGGGATTATTAAATTATATGAAAAATATCTTGAAGAACATTTGAAGATAAATGAGAATCTTCTACATCAGGCTACACAACGTACATTTAACTAACCTATACTGTATTCATAATTTAATTACTCCCATAAAATATAAAGGCACAGATAATATGAATTATGACAAATTCTCATATGTTCATTTCACATTCTTTATTAGATCAATGGCTCATCATGAGCAATACATCAAATCCATGGAAAAAAAATATCCACCCTTGATTTACAGTAATTTACATCAATACTTACATGCAAAAATAGGGTTAAAAATTGACTGGGAATGATACCAGAATGGCCTATTTCCTTTTCTGAATGTGTTTATATCTTTTTATTTTTAGGTAGTTATAGGAAACTGGACATCAACTATACATAGTTGTTTTTGTGGAAATAAAAAACAGAATCACATATTCCTTGATATTTGAGGAACAGAAATAAAAAGTCGAACTGTGTACTGAAAATTCTCATTATTTTTGGCCATTTGATAGTCTCTTCGTAAGTCAATATGGAATTTGCTTATTTGGTTAAATCAGTCTTTCAAGTTACATTACCATGCAGTAACTATTTAATGGATCACAAGAAACAAATTGGCTATTAGATGAAAGTTTCTCAACTGAACAGTTAGGTATTTCATCTCAGGGATGTGTGTGTGTGTGTTGTGGTGGTGGGGATAGTGAAATGATATTGTCTTCTTGGCTAAGCAGCTTCTCTTTTAAAACCTGGCCATATAAGAGCTGACTGCTGTAACTGAGAAGAAAAGTTACATTAGGGATTGTGTGTGTGTAGAGGAATAACTAAATGATATCATCACCTGTTGTAGTATGTCTAAATTATTAAAAGAATCAAATTCCTGTGTTTGCATTTCCAACATCAGAAAGAAGAGTGATTTTAGTCTTAAAAGGACAATGGAAATTACCAACATTCATAAGTATAAGTAATGACCAATATTCAATCATTTAGTCCCTAATGACTGGAATTTCCTTATTGTGTGGTCTGTCAGTTGAGAAACATTTATTAGAATATAATTACTATCAACAAAGAAAATAATGTAGGATATCACAATGTGGGACCATGGCTAAAGTACAAGCAAAAGCATTTCCCTTGCACCAACAGGGTTTCATGCTATCATATATCACTTAGTAATGTTGGAAAGATAATTTTGACTGCAAGGATTTGTTTGTCATCCTTTGAATAATATATCTATTTAAATGTGCAAAGTATGCCTTAGCTTGTAATAAGAAAATTTCTGCATATATAATGGGAAAAAACTTAATTTACAGTCAAATACAGAATTAAAGCTAATACGTACTTGTACTTACAAATTCACAAAATACACTAGGGAGATGCATCACAATAATAATTACATATTATCAGAAAAAAGGATAAATTACTTTGATAAGAGTGCAATTTCAAAAGGAACTTATTTATTTCATTTCTTTGCTCACATATTTCTGCTAAAATTCTCCAACTAACTTTAAATTCAGTAACATTATTTTTTAGGCATATTCTGTTAAGTCTAAGAGTAACTAATGAATGAATTTATATGTCTGCAATACTCAGAATTTCACTTACCTTCCATTAATGTAATAAAGATGAATAATAATAATAATAATAATAATAATAATAATAATAATAATAATAATAATAACAATAATATTAGAATTAACTCTCAAGATCCATTAGGGATAATACAAAACAAAGTCACAGACCAACAAGAAAGGAGACATTCAATATATATGTGGATATTTAGATACTTCTACACTCAGTAAACTCCTGATTTAACTGACACAATTTGACAAGTACAGAGACAAAATAATTTTAAAAATTGATTCTTCTTCTAATGCTTTTCCCACATTGTGGTGGGGTCGCAGGTGCGACTATGCCGTACATGTGGACTTGGCAATGTTTTATGGCCAGAAGCCCTTCGTAATGCCAACCCTATGTGGAGGGATGTATTCACTATTGCGTGTTTCTGTGATGGTTGGTAGGGTGGTATGTTGTGAGAATATGAAAAGGAGTGTGTAGGAGCAAATAAAGTTACCCACTCCTCAAGTCAGAAGAATTAACCAGATGCAATTAATGATTGGGAACTGAACCCAGGACCTCTGAACTGAAAGCCTCAATGTTGACCATTCAGCAAAAACTACCTGGAAGCCAGTTCCTTGGCTAGACAAGCGACACTTCTTTAACCTAGCCAATGCTTCCTACTTTTGGCGTATCACCTTAACGTATCCAGATTAGTTTTTGCTTTAGTTTGTTACCTTTCATCACCTCTTGTGAATATAAATTAATTGCAACCAGTCTTAATTCATCCATCAGCTATCGATGAAGGTGCTCCATTTCATCCATCTTCAGCAGATACTCTCTATCAACTGAGGATAGCATGCTGTCTGCGTACTAAACACACAGTATTGTGTACATAGTGAACAGCATTGCGTATACCAGAGGTGCTCAGCTGGGTGCCCGTTGAGGTTAGCCCAGTACGGCTGGACTGGCCTGACATAAATACGGGCAGCTTACGTAGCAAGCATACGTCACAGTGAATCGAGAGAGCGAACACACTTTGTAGGGAAGGGAACAGTGACTTTTGATTGTGACTACGAAGCTTTCTTCCGGTACTCAGCGAAATGCTGATTGGGATACAGTATTTTTAAAAACAACGCTATAATCGTAAGAAAACTGAACTTTTCAATATATTCCAGTATGATTTATACTGTGCTCAATATAAAACAGCCAGTTTCATTTTCTTAATTTATACATTCAAGGAAAACTGACATGATCATTTTTGTGTTACAATTGACAAAGATAGAGCAAACCTAGAAATACGTGTTGAGGATACATCCTCGCAAATTGCTGAGTACAAGAATACACCGAATGCAAGCACTGAACTATTAGGAAGATCTAAAAAGGGACAGAAAAGAAAAATCCAATCTCTAAATAGGGATGACAGGAAACAAAAATGCTAACTAAATGAGACTTACATCAATCAACGAGGGAATGTTGTACGATCCAAAGAATACAGACTTCCATTGCAATGCTAGAAAAAGTTATGATACAGGATAGAAAAGAAAATTTGAAAAGTTGTTTTAAAACTTTCCATCATATGCCTTGTTCATTGGCATTAAAGGAAATGTTACAGAAATAAATAAAAAAGAAAGAGAACGAAGGGAGAGAGTAGACAACACTGTACAAGGGTGTATACTTTGGCAGGAGTTTCACCCAAACTCTCAGAATTTCAGGAGAAAGGATTGATGGCTACCTAAAAAAGACGAGTAAGTTGGAGAAAATACAGGATAAAAGAGGATAGCTCCTGCTGTAACAAACTGAGTGATTCCAAATTTTCTGAGATAGTGAATCATATAAATAAATAATTACCTAAGGTATAAATTACACTACTGCAATGAACAAGTACGAAATGTTTTCTGTATCACGTCACTATTCCTCTCATGTACGATTAATACAAGAGCTAGTACTCCGAAACCAATATCCTTGTCTATCCACAAAAATGTGCACTCGCAGTGAAATGAAAAGGGACATGCGCCAGGCAAGTGAGGAAGTGGATTTAGTGGTTATGTCCTTTAATATGCGAAGAACGCTACCTCTTCTGCACATCCCTACCAAAGTTGTACTTTATAAGAGTCTATTGATGGTTATTTATTTGTAGGTGGAGGTAGTCTGGAAAAGAAAATCACCAATGGAAAATTATATTGAAGGAAGATCAACAAGTAGGTACTGAAAATATTCTTCAACAGCAATGATAGACAAGAAGTCTCCTCATAAACGAAGGTATTCGTTTTGTTGATCTTGGAGACTCCTTTTCTCATCTTGAAATTTTGCAGTGAAATGAGCCCATATCACAACCTAAGCTGAATGATTTGAAGAGCATTATGCATCTTATTGCAGCAGATGCAAATGAATTTTATGAAACCCTACACACAGATGGAAGCACATTCGATGACAGTGGGTTTTGGTGCTGGCCTTGATTTAGCTTTTCTAGTTGACAAACAATCTTAGGATGTGCCACATGTTATTTTGAAAATAAACTGGTAATTTCAAAGATTATTTTTATAATGTTCCATTATTTGATTTTTATGTTTTATGCCTGAAAAGCATGCAGTAAAGGCAATGGTAAAAACGAATGGATAGCGAGGAATATGGAACAAAAACAGTAAAAAGTGGACTACTAGTTCTGAAATGAGAATATTATTTATACAAGATCATGTGTTTTTATGACTTATGCTTCAAAATGAAAGAGCAAAAATATTTGTTTTAAGATTGATTTTGTAAATACTTTGTAGTATTACATCAACAGTTGTAGTATTACATTAAGAGTACAAATTATTTTGTGTTTTGGAAACACTTGTATTACATGTAAAATGCTTTATCAGACAGGATCCATGTAAAATCTTGATAACGCAAAGTAGGCACGAATTGCTCAAATGGCGCGTAGCTGCATTAAGCATATCAAAGAGTAATAAGCATCAAAAGTGTAAATGCCTTTCTTTGTTTGGCATTCAAACTGATCGATGCATGATACCTATTGTATAATTTATATTTTGACTGTGTGTTATTTTGAATTTTCGTTCATAATAATGTACATAGTTCACTCTTATACACATATTATGGATCTAGGTATAATTACTAAGTCTGTCAGAAGCAAATATTCATTGCTAGGGTAAGTAATGCTTCCGAAACTTATAACATATTTTTCTCAAAACTTCAAGAATGGCATATAGCCAGTGAATGCATAACACTGTCCAATTTGTATGTATGTAAAAGTTATCATAGTTAATAAACAATGTGCAAAATAACCTCTTTTTTAAAGAAAATTACACCACTTCTCAGAAAAAATAAACTTGCCTTTTTGCAGGTCTCTAGCTAAGGATGACATGCAAATTATAATTAAGATTGTCTCAATTATGTTATCAACACAGTATATACTGTAAATCCTTAACCCGTGCCATTAAGGGCAGAGGCCTACCAAGTACCGCATGGGCAGTGCGACAACATCCTCATTCATACGGCTCATTTATCGTAACCAGAATAAATGCATTTAAATATGCGCGAAATAGCTTTAGAAACAATTTTCCTTATAATTTCTTGAATCAAATTAAATATCTCTTTCTAGACCAGGTCAGGAATTTTTACCTGGATCCTGGGCTGAACAATAAATTGAGGAGCTATGCAATAGTGAGTATCCCCAATCCTGAAAGTCGAGAGGATTTGTTGTATTGACCATGCATTACCATGCAGTCTGCCGGCCTTTGGACTTAGCAATGGCCATGGTAGGCCAAGGGGTTTGGTATTTTGTTTCAGAAGGAGAGATTATGGGACACAACATTGTTGTTGTTGTTGTTTGAGTTATCAGTCCATAGACTGGTTTGATACAGCTCTCCATGCTACCCTATCCTGTGCTAACCTTTTCATTTCTACATAACTACTACATCCTATATCTGCTTGTCATATTCGTACCTTGGTCTACCCCTACCGTTCTTACCACCTACACTTCCCTCAAAAACCAACTGTACAAGACCTGGGTGTCTTAATATGTGCCCTATCATTGCATCTCTTCTTCTGGTCAAATTTAGCCAAATCGATCTCCTCTCACCAATTTGATTCAGTATCTCTTCATTTGTGATTCTATCTACCCATCTCACTTTCAGTATTCTTCTGTAATACCACATTTCAAAAGCTTCTATTCTCTTTTTTCCAAGCTAGTTATGGTCCATGTTTCACTTCCATACAATGCCACACTCCAGATGAAAGTCTTCAAAAACATCTAATTCCTATATCAAGGTTCGAGGTGAACAAATTTATTTTCTTAAAGACTTTCCTTGCTTATGCTAGTCTGCATTTTATGTCCTCCTTACTTCTGCCATCATTACTTATTTTGCTACCCAAGTAACAATAGTCATCTACTTCCTTTAAGACTTCATTTCCTAATCTAATATTTCCTGCATCACCTGACTTTGTTTGACTGCACTCCATTACTTTTGTTTTGGACTTATTTATTTTCATCTTGTATTCCTTCCCCAAGACTCTGTCCATACCATTCAGCAATTGCTCCAGATCATTTGCAGAGTCAGATAAAATAACATCATCATCAGCAAAGCTCAGGGTTTTGATTTCCTCTCCTTGAACTTTGATACCCTTTTCAAATTCCTCTTTGTTTTCCTTTATTGCCTGTTCTGTGTAAACACTGAAAAGGAGAGGGGACAAACTGCAGCCTTGCCTCACTCCTTTCTGGATTTCTGCCTCTTTTTCAAAGCCCTCGATTCTTATCACTGCAGACTGATTTTTGTATAGATTGTAGATAATTCTCCTTTCTCGGTATCTGATCCCGATCACCTTCAGAATCTCAAACAGCTTGGTCCAATCAACATTATTGAATGCCTTTTCTAGATTTATGAATGCCATGTACGTGGGCTTGTCTTTCTTAATTCGGTCCTCTAAGATCTTCTCCCAACTCAGTTTCAACTTGTCTTTCCATTCTTCTGTAAATAATACGTGTTAAAATTTTGCAGGCACAAGATACCAAACTAATGCTGGGGAAGGAATACAAGATGAAAATAAATAAGTCCAAAACAAAAGTAATGGAGTGCAGTCAAACAAAGTCAGGTGATGCAGGAAATATTATATTAGGAAATGAAGTCTTAAAGGAAGTAGACGACTATTGTTACTAATGGTAGTTTTCACACTTGTCAGCACCGGCTTTCTTGGTAATAGGTATAACAACATTCTGTCAAAAATCAGATGGTACTTCTCCTGTATCATACACCTTACACACTAAACGGAACAACCTCTCCATGCTGGTTTCTCCTAAGGCAGTCAGTAATTCTGAGGATATGTCATCAATTCCCGGTGCCTTGTTCCTACTTAGGTCTCTCAAAGCTCTGTTGAACTCTGACCTCAAAATTAGGTCTGGCATGTCATCAGCATCAACAGCCTCTTCTTGTTCCAGAACACTATCATCTACTTCTTTACTTTGATACAACTGTTGAATATGTTCCTGCCATCTTTCTGACTTGTCTTCTTTCCCTAGAAGTGGTTTTCCATCTGAGCTTTTAATATTCATACGCCTACTTTTCCTTTCTCCAAAGGTTTCCTTGATTTTCCTGTATGCAGCATCTACATTTCCTAGGGCCATACAATCTTCAACATCCTTGCACTTCTCTTTCAGCCATTCTTCCTTAGCTACCCTGCACTTTCTATCTACTTCATTCTTTATTCGCTGCATTCTTTTCTGCCCTCCTCATTTTTTGCATTCTTGTATTTTCATCGTTCGTCAGTCAGTTCGAGTATCTCTTTGAGTTATCCATTGTTTCTTAGGTGATCTATCCTTTCTTCCTAACTTTTCTTCAGCAGCCTTACTGATCTCATTCTTCACGACTATCCATTCTTCCTGTACTGTGTTTCCTTCAGTCTTTTCATTTAGTCCCTGTTTTACATGTTCCTTGAAACAATCCCTCACACTCTTTTCTTTCAACATGTCTAGATCCCATCTCCTTGCATTCATTCCTTTCTTCAATTTCTTCAACTTCAGATGGCATTTCATGACCAACAGGTTGTGGTTAGAGTCCATGCCTGCTCCTGGGAAAGTCTTGCAATCCAACATCTGGTTTCTAAATCTCTGCCTAATCATAATGAAGTCTATTTGATACCTTCCAGTGTCTCCAGGTCTCGTCCGTGTATACAGCCGTCGTTTGTGGTGTTTTAACCAAGTGTTAGCCACGACTAAATTGTGATTAGTGCAGAATTCAACCAGCTGGCTTCCTCTTCCATTCCTTTGTCCCAATCCAAATTCTCTTCTACTGTATAGTGATTCCGGGAGAGATGGCGCACCAGGTGAGATGGCGCAGGGTAGGCCAGTGCGGCAATCGCCCGCTAGATCACTTGACCACTGCTTCTCGTGTGTACAGTGTGTACGTGAGAACAAAAGCTATCTGTTGGATGTCACATGGTGCGGGTGATTTCGCCTGAAATCATGGATATTTCTGGCAAGTACATATTCTCTACCTTAAAAGTTTTGCTACGGCGTGATATAAAAGCCCACTGATTGGGATGTTCAAGTTAAATTAACTTTTCATTGGCACAGGCAGGTGACTAGGTTAGTCAACGATTATGCTGGTGTGATTTATGCCATGTTGGGCCAACGCAGTTCTTGAGGCAGGGGTGCGCCATCTCTCTCCAAATGTCGGGAGAGTTGGCGCGCTCCATTTCTGGTAGAGATGGCGCGGTATTCTTTGAATTTCCATTTAGGTATAAAATGTGTTTCCATCCTCCGATCAGTTTGTTAATAAAATATAAAATATATTATATAGCCTATATGCATTTTTTAAAATTCTGTGTCAAATTATACTAATTATGGAGAAGAGGAAGCAGCTACAGCCTAATCGAAGTTTGTGGTAGATGCCTTTAATGAAACTTTAAAGCGTAACATCTCCAACAAAAGAGAAATTTCAGTGAACGAAAAGAATAAATTGCAAAGAAAAATTGCATCCACTGCCACAACGGGAAAGAGTAGGAAGGGAGAAAAACCTCATTCCAATGAAGCAGCCAAAATGATTCAAGGTGGGCAAAATAATGCAATATCCGATTATTGCAACAAGTGTGTGGAGTGCTGGGAGAACTATTATTTGACAAAAAAGGACGATTGTATTAAGTGCACCATCTGCAACAAGTGGCTGCATGAATTGTGTTCAGTGTATAAGAACTTGTGTAATGATTGTGGATGAGAGAGATTAAGCAAAAAGATATCCTAAAAGGACTGTGGGATAAATCTTGAAGTTTAAATAATTAATTGATTTATTAATGACCAAGAAATAATAGACAAGTGAATGTAAATAAGGTAAGTAAATTATTAAACCTGTAATCATAGTTTACTTAATTTCTTCCCTCCTTAGCATATCAAGTACATAACACAATCTCACCCAGACACTACGGGAGAGATGGCGCAGGTGACACACTTTCAAATAAACGATCTCTTTCTATAATCTACTTACATTCAGACCATTTCCTTCAAAAGGCAATGAGGAGAGATATAAGGAATGACGTCTAGCATAAAAATAAGCTAATCGAAATGTTGGCGAAGACTTGCTGCACAATCATCACAAAATGTGCGCCATCTCTCCCCGACTTGCTCTATTACCTTCTCTTCCTTCACCTACCACTGCATTCCAGTCTCCCATCACAATTACGATTCTCATCACCTTTTACATACTGTATTAAATTATTAATTAATTATAATTTAATTCACGATTTCGCTCGAGACTTTCACAAATATTCTGAATTAAGAAATTTTGATTGATGTGGTTGGTCTGGTTTATATTAAATACGAGGGCAATTGATAGACTTAAAAGATATATACGATAAAGTATAATTCTCGCATGTTTTCTCCGACTACTATCACTGAGATAATTCATCGAACAGAATAAACTTATAGCTTGGAAAGGGAATTTTGGTTTAAACCTCACAGTGGACGCATTATGACCGAGGAGATAATGATTCTAATGAAAATATTTATGCTGATCACATAGGCTAAGAGCATTAGTGGTGCAATTTTTGTCAGGTATTCACAATTTTTTAAATTCCATAAAGCACTTCAAGAAATTGCTTGCAGAATTCTCTTCCCAATCTTCCAGCAGATTCGTGATTTAAAAATATACAGCACGGCTGTTCACCATTTCATTCAGAAGCCATGAAACACACTAAACTTACTGCTGTAAAACAAGCTATCATGCTGTACATTGTACAGAAGCTTATTGCAACCATGACATCAATGGTATATGCTATATGTGACAGGTCGCTCATCCATTCACCCAGACATGACAAAGGGAATAACCAACAACTCGCACTGTATAATTACAATCTATATTACTAAGTTAAAGCAACACAATATGCACATTTCTGCAAAGTACATTCAAAACTATACTTCAGCACAAATCATTAAATAACATAAAACTAATCCAAATTACACAGCAAAATATTATTCTGAAGTCTTGACCAATTTATTTGGTGTAAAGAATAAATGTAAATAAATAACAAAATGAGATCCAATTAAAGATAAATAGATAACAAAATAAAAATATGGGTAAACTTTTAGCGTACTTCTTTGGTACAGAGACTAGAATTGCACTCCCAATATTGATAGAAAACATGGAATACACACAGTAATCTCCAGAGAATAATGTATTAAGTTTTTTTAAAATTGACCATATTCATATAATTTTCTGCACTGCAAATCATTAAATAACATAAAACTAATCCAAATTACACAGCAAAATATTATTCTGAAGTCTTGACCAATTTATTTGGTGTAAAGAATACATGTAAATAAATAACAAAATGAGATCCAATTAAAGATAAATAGATAACAAAATAAAAATATGGGTAAACTTTTAGCGTACTTCTTTGGTACAGAGACTAGAACTGTACTCCCAATATTGATAGAAAACATGGAATACACACAGTAATCTCCAGAGAATAATGTATTAAGTTTTTTTAAAAATGACCATATTCATATAATTTTCTGCACTGATCTCTCTGTTTATGATGGACTGTTGTAATTTTACTCTGCCATAGACACTCATTATTTACACTGAATACATGTTGGAAAAATATATTAAAACTCTGCCTTAATTCTATAGAATAAGCAAAAGAGAGAACAATAAAATCCCGAGTGTACGGAGAAAAAAAAAAAAGAAAAAAAAAAACCCAACACGAAAGTGTTATTTAATTATCTTAAGTTTTCACTAATTTTAACTGGCCAGTCCGAGGAAACACTCAGTATCAAACAATAAAAAACTTACACAATATGATGAATTCTGTAAGATAAACTTAACCTAGTGGATGATGAAGAGTGGAAGAAGATGAATGTGTAGAAAAACCACCATGCCGTGTTACAACGGCTAGTGGTAAAGGGTTTGCATTTCAAAATATGTGGGAACTGATGTAAGTAGTCCTGAAGATGGACTCCCATGGTTTCCCACTTTCACACCAGTACATGCTGGGGCTGTACACGTAAGACTTGTCTGAGTTGGTACAAAATACAGCCAATAAAAATATATAGACAGTGTGAAGAATTAATGTATACAACTGCATCCTTTTTCCTTAAATAAGGAAATAATTTTGAAAACTAAAACTAACTCATATTTCTTATCCTATATAATTATTTGTAATGATCTCAATATGCATAAAAGAATTTCACAGCAAAATTAATGCTGGACTGATTTTAAGTAACAAAATACTGATTTAGTCACAGTAAAGGAATAATATATGAAAAGTAACAAAATTATTATCAGTACTGGAAAAAGACCTCTATTTTATCATTAAACATTAACTGAAAGACTTGTGCCAGGCTTCTTCAGTGGCCACATGCCTTTCATTCATTCATTCATTCATTCATTAAAAGCTCTTTATTACATATATTCAACTTTTTAAAACACTACTGAGGAAAAAAAATGGATTACTATAAATAGGATATTGTTAACACAATTTACACATCATTTTTCAGCTAGTGATCGCAGGAAGTGGCAATCCTGAGGTATACTGAGCTGAATCAGTAGTCCTACTCTTCTCCCAGGCTTATAACCTTGAAGTCAGGCTCCTTAAAACAATCAATATTTATTCTTCTTATTCTTTTGTTCTATTCTTCCTACATACACATCACTAAATCCGTAAACCTTTTTTGGCTATTAGCCTTTGTGCAAGAACTGAGGAAATTTAAGCATGATTCCAAATTCTTCATCCAAGATCACAAGAGAGAGAAGACAATTACAAGATTAGAGTCCTAATTCCTGCAAGGAATCGATATGAATATGCTTTCTTAATATACAACATGGCTAAATCTCCAGCTTTCACTGCCTTCAACTGGACTATCTGAGGAATCACTTACCAGAGAACTGTCTGGGTTGGACCAGACCAACTGCAGTCAAGGTTCTTATATTCAGGTTACACACAATGGCTAAATTGTGGTCATTGGCTGTTCAAACATGACATCAGAGAGAGAGACCTGCTTCCTGAAAATAGTCAGCTTTTGACTGCAGGAGAGCTTCCCAATGAAGTTCATGGATTGTAATAGGTTTTAACTGAATTATTAGCTTGTGTGTCTCCTATAGGCCTACCTGCTCAAACTGACTTTGGAAATGTTGTCATTAATGCTTTCACGGCCCATACTTAAAGACATGATACTGTATACGCTTTTGGGCTTATGCCGTGTCAAGAAAATAAGGTGAAATTCTTAACGTTTCGCACGGAACTGTGCTCTGCGTCCTCTGAAGAAATCTCGACTGTCCATGAGACAGGCTTCTTAAACAATGACACTTTTAAATTTGGACATTATAATAGAAGTGGAAAATGGTATGTTCATTCATCACCAGATGGCCCCCAGGACGTGGCAACGCTAGCATTCGAAACGGAAGCTGACCGAACCATCACAATCAGTCTAAGCGGTTCACATAACATGTTTGCGTAACACATGACGTTGGCAGTTGTATGGCATAGACACAAGCCTGGAATAAAACATCTGGCGACGAGGAACGTACGAAATTGGAAAACACAGAGACGAAATAACAATAGTGAAGGGACCGGGAAGGGAACTACCTATGTAAGTTCTTAATGGATTTTAAGTATGTCATGTGGTGGTTTTACAGAGCTGACACCTCACTGGTCACAAACTGTATGATATATGAAGAAAGATTCTGTTCTTATTATGGACTTACAGTTCGAAGAGGGTCGGAAGGAATACAAAACCTGGTTTGTTTAGGTGTATGTGCAAAAATGATCCTAATTTAAATAGTGATCTGGTAGTCACATTTGCAAAAATGAGGACATATGCTTGTATAGAATTTTGAAGCAAATGCGAAGGAAAATGTAAACTAACGTGTCTACGCTGTGGCAAATAAAGTCAAGAAGATAAAGAAACTTACCCAGTTAAGGTAAGATTCACTTTATCATAATAGCACTGTTTGTGTGTTCTTTCATTCACTTCCTTGTTTATTGGTAATATTTAACTCATTTCTACTTCACTCAGAATGCCTTATCGGGTTTCAGTAGGACAGTGTGTACATTAAAATCTTCTTAGCAATAACTGCGGTCGATACCCAATATTTCCAAAGTCATGATACTGTATAGGCTTTTGGCCTTATGCCGTGTCAAGGAAATAAGGTGAAATTCTTAACGTATCGCAGGGAACTGTGCTCTGCGTCCTCAGAAGAAATCTCGACTGTCCACGAGAAAGGCTTCTTAAACAATGACACTTTTAAATTTCGATGTTATAATAGAAGTGGAAAATGGTACGTTCATTCATCACCAGATGGCCCCCAGGTACTCTGCCATGAATTGTCATACCATTAAACTTTGGCACTTCGCTTAACCACCGTCCTCATTCAGAATGGAGATCGATTTAGAAACAAGAAATAAATGCCTTTACTGTGATAAAACCTTTTCTCATAAAGGCTTGCTTGTCCACATGGGAAAGAAGCATAAAGATAGGTTAAGCCAGGATGAGAATCAGTACTACGCCCCGACGGAACGACCTACTACTTCTACAGGCTCCACGGGAATACTGTCTTCGTTAGGAAGAAATTTTAGACCACAATATAAATATTCGGACTCTGAGACAGAAAGTGAAGATGTACAGGATGAACAAAACGAGGATACTGTGAACAGACCGGAAGATAATTCCGATACACAAAGAACCCAATGCCCTCACTGCGGTGGATATTTTCAAGGAGCGAGAGGTGTAAACATTCACATTAGTCGCTCTCATCTACAAATACATTGAACTACCTTGTTAACCAACTTCAGTCAACACGTATCTCAGTCAGAAGATGATCTTATTCCCATTGAGCATCAATATCCTGTTCAAGAGGAGACTACTTTCCAGTCAGAATTAAAGGAATGGAAGAACAAATTCATTCAGTTCTCCAGTGAAAACGATTCTGTATTCGACACACTCGTGTGGGAGTTGTCGGAATTTCTGAGTAACTCTATCCATCTCTTACCTGGTCCAAAACACCCAGCTACGAAATATTACGAAGCCAGGAGAAAACGTCTCGGACATCAAGGTAGAACATATAGCAAGTCCTCGAATCCACAACGTGCGACTAAGAGAGAACGCCAAGAAAGAAAACGTAAATATGATTATCAGCTCACTCAGTTTCAGTTCTACAGTCAGCAAAGGAAAGCCATGCAGAGGGTACTTAATTCTAAATCTGAATCTTGCAACGTCGATATTTCCAAAATATCTGCCACTTACTTCGATTTATTTTCCATTGAAAATTCCAATATAAGGCATGATTACTGCTCCAAAATCAGTGACGTAGACCATGTAGAGCTAGATGAAACGTACAACCCCAGAATCACAAAAGAAGAAATCTCCGCAGCAACACGTCGAATTGCAGTAGATACCGCTCCTGGTCCTGACCGTGTCTTGGTACGTGTCATCAGGGACGACACGGTATGCGAAATCATAGCAATCATTGCGACTAGAATGCTTTCAACAGGCAAAATACCCAAGTGTCTGATGAGCGCTAGAACCGTGTTGATACATACGAAAGGCGATGTTGAATGTCTGTCAAACTGGAGACCGGTAACGATCTGTTCGGTAATTAGACGCGTTATTGAAAGGGTATTAGATCAGCATTTGCGCTCCTTTGTAACTTTCAATGAACACCAAAGAGGCTTTAACGACCAGCCAGGATGCCTTATAAATACTTCTATTCTAAGAGGACTCCTCAGGACAGCAAAGACAGATAAGCAAGATGTTACCGGGATTTTTTTAGACATATCAAAAGCCTTTGACAACATCGGACATCAGCACCTAAATCTAACACTAGCTGCTGAGCCACTTCCATCTAAACTGAAGGAACTAATCATCAATCTACAGACTGACAATACAACACAGATCGAAACCACTAAGGGTAAAACGAAGCCAATTCGCTTGTTGACAGGACTTATGCAGGGATCACCATTATCGCCAGCATTGTATAACCTGGCCACAGATTTCATTTTTGATGAGATAACAGAAGAAAACCTACTACAAGCATATGGCAAATCAGTTTCTGCAGAATTACCCCCTCTTAGTATTATAGGTTTCGCAGACGACACAGTCATTGTTGGCAAAAATAAGGAAGCGGCTCTTGAGTTGACATGCATTGCTATCACGTTGTTCCAGGAAATAGGTCTACAGATAAATGCCAACAAATGTGAGGGCATATGTATTGAAAAGGGGAAACTTGTGGACGGAGTGCTCGATATTCACGACAATTAGAGGTCAGTACTATTAAAGAAAGAGAAGAAATTCGATATCTTGGTGTCACGTTTAACGAAACACTCACCTTTGATGCGAATACTTCTTTAAAAACCTTGCACAAGAAGTTAGATGCGCTTACAGCCTCACCTTTGTTAAAGGCAAATCAAAAGTTCATTGATTTGAACAAAGCAGTCTTCTGTGGGGTAGTGATCATATAATCATGAATGGACTTGGAAAAACATTCTCAAGTGAACCTTGGTTCAGTGGGTGGGTTAAAATTTACTTCATTCCTAGATCTGAATTTTAAGAAGACAGTCACAAGGATAGCTTTCTGGAATATTTTCTTAATGCTTTTTTTTTTTTTTTTCCCCCTTGCAGGTCATACTGTTAATAAGGCCACATATTTTATTTAAAATCTTATCTTGTTTTAAATGAAGACCATACACACGTTTGCTTGGGTCTTAAGAAATGGCCAGACTGTAAGAATTCATGAGATTGTAACATTATTAACAGTTTCAATGGATTCACTTGTGAACATCTGCATCACCACCTAATTTGAAGTGATGTAATGCTGAAGCTACAGTGCGTGACATTAATGCTTAAGCTTTTCTTACATTCATCCTTTCAGTGCCCCTACAGTTTAGATGACTGATATCAATTTTGTGGGCTGATTTAATTTCATTGCTGTCATTCTCAACCAGAAACTTCCACAGGTTCTTTTGAGACAACTTTACTATCAGAAAATTCTAAGCTGGTGTCGAGAAACCACTTTCTGTTTCAAGAAGTGAGAGGTATCTCTGTTTCAAGAGGTGAGGAGTATCTGCAAAGAACTATGTTTTTTCTGATGCTCATGGTTTCAAAAGCAGTGTTTTTGTTTCATCGATTCCATATGCTTCCCACAAGCTTCGATTTGCTGCACCCATATCACAGACACACACTATTACTCTGTACCCTACTTCTGAAAGACATGAAACCAAATTGTCTAGTATTTCTCTTGTCATCTTTTTTTAAAATCAAAATCAGTGTAAATGACTTGCTTCCAGTTCTTGAGCCATTGCAGCTTGCAATTGTGAATTGGGGCCTATGATTTCACACTTAAGGGGTTATATTCCAAAGCACTATTGTCACACATTTCGTCAGACTGGAGGACTGCAATTTTCTCGTGGTCTTTATACGAGACAGCAGCTATCTTCATGATATGAAGAATATCTTCCAAGATTCCACTTCTGTTTTGCACGTCAACTTTTGAAGCCCATTTTTCCAGCAGTCCAGGCAGAGGGTACTGCAGTTTTTTCTTATAAATGTAAGGTTTCTTCTGTAGATATCTTAAAGTGAACGCCATCAATATGTCGTCAGTCCAATTCATGTTTTTGCTGGTTTGTGAATATCTTTATTTTATTTTCAGTAAAAATTCCTTTCAGACCATTCACCAGTTTTGTGTAGATGCTCTGAACATTTAATTAAATCCTTATGCAAATTACTTATGGATAGGCAGCATTGATACTTCAAATTTCAATTTACAGAGATTGTTAGTTTTTCTTTCATCATCTGTTTCCTTGTTCAACCTTTCAACTTGTTCAATCAGGGCCACAGTATTATCACAGACATGGGGAGGTGGAATGGCTGGAAGAGGTGGTGAATTTGCAATAGATGTGTTACGTTTTGAAATCTTTCAACAATTTGTCAGCTATTTTTTTACTGTCCCTCTTGTTCTTTTTCCTTACTTTGTAATGTAACACTTGCTCCATGCTGTGCAAACACTCAAATTTATAGAGGAACAGCTTCTCTGTTAAACATACCCTAACTTTTCGTCCTTTCAATCTGGTTTAAAATCACCATCAGAAAAATGTTTGGAACACACCCAGCACAAAACTACATGCCTACATCTTTGGATCCACTACTTTCTTAACTCCTGCGAAACTGAAGTATCTGATGTGACTTTTGGAGGGATCTTTACTGGGTTTTATCCTGCTGTTATTGCACACAGCAACTGTACATCTCATACCAGGCATGATTATATGTAACACAAGACTTAAATCAAGTCAAGTCAAACTCAAAATAATACTAGAATAAGAAAGCAACTATTCACCCCACAACTACAGTACTATTAAAACAACGTGTGTGTGTTCTGACAGCTCGTAGCATGTGGCACCGAGCAAAGGTGAGGGAGCACTGTGTTGCCATATGTTCTGCCTGGAGTTTCTACCATGACAATCAACCCCTCTCGCTCTATGCTGTACAGGAATCATGAGAGCGTTAGCATAATATTAAGTAATGCTAATATTTTATCAGTCTATCTCTGGACGATTGGTTTCCATTTTCAGGTAGATTTCAACAGCAGAAAGGCACATTTAAAAATACGACCTGCCTTTATATTTATGTTATATTTATAGTATTGTGGAGATCATCGCCAATAATAATTAGACTGGTCTGCTCAATATTCCGGGTGAGGATGGGAGAAGTATCTAAGAGCATGCTTTTCTTTGGATAAAAAAGTGAAATCAGTTGGACTATGCCATAGGTGTCGGCACAATTTAAGATGAGAGTTGTGATTGGTAAAAGTCTGGCCTTCAGCTTGTTGTTTTGCATGGCTTTTAATCTCATGATCATAAGTCATGGGGTCTGTTTTTACTGAAATCTGAAGCACAGTGCCAAGTTTTCCCTGGTGTTGATAACCTGTCATGTGATGATCCAAGTACATTCTCTCCCTCTCTTGCCCATCTTCTCCTTCTCCTCATGGCTCCTTATTTTTCTTTCCCTATTCTAATTTAACTTGATTATCTTTAAAGCTGCTGCTGTTCGTTCTACAATTTTACTAACGTATATCAGTAGGCTTCTATTTTCCCTTTCAGCCTCAAAATATTCCCATAAGGCACACAACATATAGCGAGCTTAACCACAAATAACAAAGCCATGCCTCCCCTTTACTCTTGCCTTTTATCGAGATGAATGAATTCTTGGTCGTCCTCGCTGTGTAGCGGCACTTTGAACTGTTTGCGGCATATTGTAGGTCAACAAATAACAAGGATTAAGTTAAATGTTATGCTATACTATTGATACTAAAATTTACACTACACTAAAATGATATAAACAGTCTTGATAACGATACACTTATCAACACAAAAATTGCTGACTTCAAAAACACATAAAACAGATAATGATGTTATCAGTCAAAAGCAGTCATGAATTGGCAACGTGGAACTTGGAGATTAAACAGAGGGAGGTTAGGGAAAGGGAAGGGCCGCGACTACATGAGATTGGCTTAAATGGGAGGTGTGTAATGGTTGCCATAGTAACTGCCAAATGGAACTACCATGCTGCGAGCTGTCAGAACGCACATTATTTTCATAGGACTGTAGTCACTAATTTGCAGAAAACACCATGAAACTTTAAAAGCAAAACTACAACTCACTTGTGCATGTTAAAGAAACATGCACGTTACTGCACAGCAACGGTGGTATATAATGTAAGAACAATGACTACACAGACTCTTAGGGAGATGGGCGGCGGGTCTCTCCATGACGTCATGACCCAAGTGTAGCTGAAACTTTCTGAATGCAGAAACCCCTGTTGTGTGCAACCTCTTATATACCAACCTTGGATTACAATGAAACTTGGTTGGAATGATCAACTAAGGCATCATCATAAACTTGACACTAACAGCCATTAAACATAAAATAGTATTTACGTTCTTAAAAAAAAAGAAGAAAAAAAAAGGTGTTGCTGAAGTTCTAAATGGGAACGCAATGTATTGAAGGCATCGACTTCGATGGAACTTGGTAGGATGCTCAATTAAGACAGAACATTGCTGCGACCTGGCCACTTTATTAGACTCAACATAAAAATCTTCATTTTTCTAACAAAATGTTATATTAACAGACATTTCATGGAATATTACACATTCACTAATGGATAGCATTACAGTATGTTTAATTTACGATGTCATACGCAGTTTTAAGACTGCAATTCCAATATTTAGTCAGTCCACCCTTAGTTTTTATGACTGCTTGCACCCTGTTAGGCATACTTGCAATGTAAGATAAAGCTACTGCTGACAACTTTTCATTATGTTTGCAATGAAATATGATCTTTTCAAGTAGTTGAAGCTTGGTAGTGATACACTCTTTACCATTTTCAGACATTGCCACACATTCTCAATCAGGTGAATTACGGGGCCAGTCCAAAAGAGGATTTTCTTTCTCTTTCAGAAAAGCTTTAATAGATTTTGCTGTGTGGCATGGAGCCCCATCTTGCATGAAAATCTTGTTTTCACCTTCACTAAACCAGTCCTTCAATTGCGGGATCAGTCTCTTTTCAAGTATTTGTCTGTACTGATCCTGACGCATTATACCCTCCACAATCTGAAGACGTCCCATTCCCTTTCCACTTATCACTGACCAAATCATGACCTTGGTAGGATGTTTTACTGTTTGCTGGACGCAAATTTTCTCATACTTTTCACTAGACAATATTCTTACAAACCGGGATTTCTCGCTGAAAATTCAAAAGTTGATTCATCACTGAAGCAAACCTAGAAATTAAGATGATGTGTATGAAATTTAAAGTTGTAAATACTCGTTGGAATTTTCCTAGCTAAATCATCATTTGTTAAGGAATTTATATAAGGAACTTACCCTTTTCCAGTCTTCTGCTGTGAAATGTTGGTGTTTTCTTGCCCACTGTAGTCTCCGTTTCATCATTCGTTCAGTAAGTTTGGCTTTCTTAGCTGGTCGACTACGTCGGTACCCCAAGCTGCAAGTACGTCAACGCACTCTTCTCTCGGAAACCTTGATACCACTGTTGTTCAGTTCTTGGGTTATAGTAGCATAAGATGCCCTTCTGTTTCCTTTCACGATTTTGATGAGCAAACCTTCTGCTCTTGGAGTCAGAATTTTCTTCCTACCACATTTCCCTTTTCTGTTCTTCGGGTAATCTCTCCCAGTTTTATTTGTATTGTTTATACGACGCACAGAAGTCTGTGATATTCCTGAATGGGCAGCAATTTCTCGTTGTGTCAGATTTCCATTCTGCAAAAGTCCCTTCACAAACTCAATTATGCGAGGAGAAAGGTCTTGAGACTTCCCCATAACTCTGTTATCAAGAATTTGTTTGATTTCCCAAGTAACAAATTTAAAACCACTGCTACTTCATAAAGTTCCTGTTATCAACACAGATTTAGCGTAAATATCTAAAATACAACAAGACAAACTGTTAAAGTTAATTATCAGTAAACCAAACACACATCTGACACAAAAATCACGGGAATTATTACCTCATATGTTTATGGCAAGGTAGGTACTAAGTTAATAAAGTAAAAAAAAAAAAAGGCAAGAATTTGTAAAGATAATAAGTTCCAAAACTCGCATTATTATCAAGAATACCATGTCCTACAATGCAAGTATCAACAATGGGTTTGCTGTCACATAAATCCAAGAAGTAGGGTGTCAAGTGAAAAGAACTGCTAAAAAGGTCCTTGGAGTCTAATAATGTGGCCAGGTACTGTAGACTGTCTACAGCAAGACAAAATGAGTGATTCTGAACAAGAATCTCCCAGTTTCCTCCTTCGTGGTGCTAAGAGATTATATAAATAGAATGCTTGTATATATACAGGTGAACAAGATTTCATATTATATAATATTTTAGCTTCCATTATAAACAATACAAAACTCCTAATATTTTGATGCATTCATATAGAGTCAGTATAAATATGTTTGTAGAAAGTAAAATTCTGCACAGGCAGCTGATAAAACTGATTTTTAGTGTTTTATGTGGCTTTCAAATAGTTTTGGTATATTTATACGGTGCATATGCAAGGTCACTCTACATAATCATTAGCTAACTAGTCTGAGCTGCCCACCTATATTTCAGCAGTTAATAACACAACAAATGATCTTAACTGTAACCAGTCACAAGTTTTATTAAATGATTTATTTCACAATGTGTTTCAGAGACTTTGCTCCATATCTACGTGACACAGAACATGAAGTATCAAATATACAAAATTCTCTCACCATTTCATACACACATGCAAAAGTGAACATTTTAGAATCTCTAGAAATTTATAGGCATCAATTAACTGATCATCAACATATGCTCAATGATAAAATTGAAAATGACTATTTTAAAAACATTAAGCTTTAGTAGCAACTGTATATTCGTGAGACAACACACACTTATAGCTGACCTAACAAACTGTGTATCGAGTACAGCAACAATTATATGCTACCACTATCACCACCTGATGATAGAGCAAAGTCTCTGAAACGTGTTCGGAAATAAATCATTTGAAAAAACTTGTAACTGATGACAGTTTATATTGGTTCATAAAGAATTAATTCACGGTCAAAGACAAAGCCTTCCTTAAAAAACATGTTATGTTTAAGAAAAAATTGTTACAAATAAATTTAGGATAAGTTAATACATCATTCACCAAAGTTTCATTGAAATCTGCCTGGCCAGTCCACATAGATCCCTTGCTAGTATCAAACAATTAGAAAACTGCACAATATATGATGAATTCATTAAGATTAACTTAAACTAGAGCAATGAGTGGAGAAGACTAATTTATACACCACAACACGCCATGACAAGATTGGTGGTATATGATTTTCACAAATTAAATATTCAAGGAGGAACTTGCAGAATATATAGCACTATGTGAACTCATATACTCAAAAATTAGAAAGAGAAGTATGAGTGTCCTCTATTAAAGGCAGATCACTACACAATTGTGGTATCATGAAAACTATCTTCCTCTACATGCATGTTCTCAACTACATCTTGCATTATCAGTTACTTTTTCGTACATTACACCTTAGATAGATTGGATTGCAGATGAAGAGATATGGAATCAAGTTGGTGGAAGAGAAAACTCTTTGACCAGAAGAAAAGAGGGAATTTGACAAGATGCATTTTGAGACACCCAGAGCTTATTCAGTTGGTTTCAGAAGGAAATGTAGAAGGAGACCAAGACATACATTTGACAAATCATACCCAAACAACACCACCTCTTTAAAATTACATTACACATATTCAATCTCTTTTATTTTTGATAAGAAATTATCTCCAAAGAAAACATGAGCTTTTTGTTCCTTCTAATGGAAGTTGTATTCATAGTGTTGAAAAATATACTGAAACACTGAGAAAGAAAAAAATCACACACAATAAAGGTATTCAACTCAATAGAGCTATAGATACAGTTCAGGATACTGCAGGAGAGCTCCTTTTTATACATACCCCTTATGAGTAATGATCCTTTTTATAATAAGCGGGGAATGTCAAACCGTAAGATCATTCTTCAGTTTCAACTAGGATGTTATTCTGATCATCCCGCAATCAATAAGTGTCCTGTGCCTTTAGTCAAATATATTAAATATTATAATACAAGGAATACAAATTATTGAGTAGTTCTGAAATAAACTAGGGGTGGGGGAGGGAGAGAGCAGTGCATTACTGTACAAAAGACATACTTCATGAACTTGAAAAACTTGATTAAAAATCTAGGAAATTTTAGAAAATAAAATGTGAACAATTATATAATGTAGGCACAAATTTCAGTAAGTTAACTTCAAGACTGTAATGAGCCCAAATTTCTCTTGGTACCTTGTAAATTCAACACTTCTGAACTGATCATTTTATTAGTAACATAGTGTTCCAACATTAGCAGAGAGAAGAGAATAGGTACTGTATTATATAGCCATATAAGTACTACATGAATGGAAATATGAAGGTGAAAGAGACTATAAAATGAAGGTACAAAGGAAGGAAGAAATCATTGTAGAATAAAAAAATAAATTAAGAAATCAGATGAAAGTAGATAACATTCACAGTAAAAGTTCCTTAAACATTTGTTTCACATGAACTTCATGTAATAAACAAGAGATCTGATAACAGACATACAAAAGCAGCAAGTGATTCAACATAACTGGCAACTGGGGGAGAAGTACACATGCACAAAAATAATGTTTTGGTATATGAATATTACTGTTGGTTTGAGAAATTTAACAACCTTTCGTAGAGGAGACCACAAGTTTACTATTTTACAAAATTTGGGGTGGTGCGAGATATCAGTATCAGAAATTGCAGCAGAAGCTCTTCTTTTTTTACTTCACTGAGCCATATGCTTCCAGTCTTGCAGCTTCCGATGAGCCTGCCTTTGTCCATTCTCAGAAAGTGCCCACAAAACTTCAGACACCTATGTCGCATGCTAGTGTTAGCAGTTCCCAACTGTTGGTATAGTTCAGAGTTCACTTTCAGTCAGTAGGTTCCATCTAGGTGAACTCTTGGCACATGAATTTTCTGGAGGATACATCTTTCAACTTATTTCAGGTCATCCATGGTGTCTTTCCTTTTCATCGGCCAGGTCTCTGCAGCATATAAGGACTGAGGTCTGACAACAGTTTTGTACTGACATATTTTGACACTCTTCGAAATGCACTTCTTGTTGTAACAGTTTTGCGACATTTGTTATGCCTCGTTGAGTTTGGCACATCTGTCTAAGATGCAGGTTCCGTCTCTACCATTGGGAAAAACTATAGTACGGCTTAAGAGGTATTGGGAACGTAAGTGAACATCCAAAAATAACTAGTCATAAGCGGTGGGCTTAAATCATTAATAATAAATTACTGTTGGTATTACAGATCATTAAGTTAATAATGTATTTTAATATATGAGACATTTTTCACATTGTTATGGAAGAGGTATTATTCATTTAACCGCAGAAATGTCAATGTTAAATCTTGTGGTGGCAACTTTTACTTGTCTAAAAAATATAAAAAAATATACAAGGTACGAAACTAATCTACAAAGTTTTATATATCTTCATAAAGCTAATACACTAAGGATTTTCATATTGACAAGAAATAGTATAAATGTTTTGACTAGAAAATTTACAGTCTGTTCAAAAAGTGTAATTCATCAATTCAAAATAATAAAACATTTGATCATTTGTACACAAAACTGAAACATACCGCAAATGAACTGATATGAAGATTGTCAATAATTTTCTACAATGCACTAGCAAAACTTTCATCACTTTGAGAGATATATTCATGAAAATCTTAGGGAAAATGTATTGGCATGCCTTGATCAGAAGACACGACCTTAGACCACACTGTTACGATAGGTTGCTGTATGGCAGGCCCCTCATCACTTTCACTTTGCAATATTTGATGTGGTACACATTCTGAATTAGAGCCGCAATCTGTTGGTTCAATCCCAGTATCCTCATAGTCAGATCCATCACTTTCATCTTCCCACAAATTTTGCACTACTTCTTCACTATTTTCCGTATTGAAGATGCCATATTTAGGCACACACTGTACTAAAAATGTATATAATCAATCAAATAATATATATACGGAAATAAATAACTCGCACTGAATGGAAAACTTCAAAATAACATGAAACAGAATAGCAAAGCAGAGCCCATGAAAGTTTGTTAACAAACACTACAGCAATGGCGCTCTAACAGACTGTCGGAAAACTGTACTCTTTTATTTCCGTGAAATTACACCCAAGAGGTTGTAACTACGAATTAAACTGAACTCACGGCTGCTGTGGACATCGAGAATGACAAAATGTAGACTGTCATGACATCTGTTGAAGAATTGAGGAAATGATTTGAAATATGAACATGTCGAATATTCAACAGTGCCACTACAGCAGGGACCAAAGTGTCCAGAAAGCCAGTTCTAGGGTCAAAGTGTTCTCAAAGTAGAGCTGGATTAAACAGAAGGTAGACATGTTCTTACAAGCAAAGTCATCTCCGTACAGGCCATGGAGGAGTGGAAGATAAAAGTTTCTACTATCTGTAACCTCTGTGCTAAGTGGGATAAGATCAATGATCTCTGCCCTCAAGACTTAACCTGATGCTACTTTCTGGTATAGGCTGAGTGAATCCCAAAGTTATTAGCTTCTCCAGAAGTGAAAGTTTCATGCCTAAATTTTCCAATTTGCTGCGAGGAAATCGAGCTCTTGCTCTTCTTGGCGAACCACCTACGCAAGGTACACCCTCTGACAATATAATTATTGTATGTAACTAATATTGGAGTACCGAAACCTTCCAACATCACCTAATCTCCATTTTATACTCCAAGAACTCCTGAAATTAATTTCAGGTGTTTCAGAACACTTTAAAGAAATTACTGTATAACTGTCTGGTTTCTGGTACCCTACACTGAGATCCGTGACACCATTTGGCAATCCACATATCAATTCAGACATTCCACTGCTACGTAACACAAAACTTGACACACCTAACCAAATGCATATTTGGAGCTTAGTTTAGAAACTATGGTATTCTATAGGCTAATTCATAATATATGGAGAAGTCTAAGTTGTCCTCAAAAGTCTTGACTGTCCAGTTAAGATCAAACCCATAATCTACAGAACATGAAACAAATCCTCCACCTTTTGATCCCTGAAGTTAGCTAGCAATCAAAATATTCCTCTTAGACACAGAGAGATTTTGGACTGCAAAGGATATCTTGTGCCTTCTAATTTGGTAAACATTAAACAGTAATGAGTATCAAGTGCAATATGAACATTAGCTTTTATCTTTACTCCATTATTGGCTCAAGAGATAAAATACTTTCATCGTCTCTCTTCCACCTTTCAAAAACACGTTATTCATTCAAGAAATTCAGGAATAATAAAGAGCATGCAAGTTGCCACAAAGTCTTACTTCTGTTTGTCTGGTTTCTTGCTTGACACTAACAGCTGTGTGTGTTTAAAGCAGGGTCTCTCAAACGCCCAAAAACTCACGTGTGCAAAACGAGGTTCTGTGCACTTTGCATCAGTCCTACTCGGCTGGGTTCAGACCAGCATTTTGTCTCGCGGCGACTCGGCTAAGTTCGGCTCAAACCCGCTCGGATGGTGGATCCCTGCAGAGCGAATGAGGAAGGGGGAAACAGGCAGAGCAAGAGAGACAGGCATAGGGAAAGAGAAAGACAGCGATACTGCTCAAAATCGAGGAGTGGGGGATCTGCACTTTGGTCAACCTAGCAAAGTCGTCTTATGCACCTTGCACAGCACAATGCACTGGAGCATGCACTCCGAGAGGCCCTGGTTTAAAGTATTTATTATATATTTATTAATTTAATATGAATGTCATCTAGCTCTCTCTACCTCGTAATCAATAGAAATACATTTTCTCATAAAGACAACTATCATGATCACATCAATGGAATGATCATTATGGTATCTCAGACAATTAAAACAAGTATAAATCCCTCAGTGATGAGATCTGACTGTTACTGCCTTCAATATGATCTTTTTGGCCCTTTTCCCAATTTATTGGGGTCAACATCTGATACAGATTTGGCCGAGTTTTGACAGCCAGATGCCTTTCCTGATGCCAACCCAATGTGGAGGGATGTATTCACTACTGTGTGTTTCTGTGATGGTTGGTAGTGTGGTGTATTGTATATAAAAAAGAGAAATGCATTCAGTCCCCGAGCCAGAGGAATTAACAATATGCAGTTGAAGTCCTTGACCTGGCCGGAAATCGAACCCCAGGCCAGTACTCTGACCATTCAACCAAGGAACCCAGATTATGCTTTTAAATCGATCACTTAATAAAAGCTCAGAAAATCATTAAGAAATATTCCTAATATTCTTCTAATATGGAGTCAAGAATCAAAGTTCTCTAGATATTTTATTAAAAGCACTAACAGTCACATCTTATCACAACCAACTCTCGACCAACATTTTACAAATTCTTTACGAGAAGATTAGAACTTAATCAATGAAAGTAGAAGGGCTGACGACACGATCATGAAGAGTACGTAGGTGGCGTAGAAGGTTGCTCTTAACATTAAAACCTTTTGCACAAACTGCACACACATATGGCTTCTCTCCAGTGTGGGTACGACAGTGAATGATCATGGAAGCATGAGAAGGAAATGACTTGCTACACACTTGACAGCACTTTCGTCCACCACGTCTTATCATCTTTGGACGCTCTATGCCACTCAAGTTATTACTGATGGCTAACTGCTCTTCTGTATGTGAAGTCTGGATGTGGCGAACCCACTCTCCTGGGCTGGTAAATACACTCTCGCAAAGTTCACAGTGCAAAGGTGGAAACTCCAACGATGGATCATCAAGATCCTAACATGAAAAGAAAAAGGCATATTTAATAATAATGAATTAAATAGGATAAGGAAGTGAATAAATCAGCTCTCAATAATTTATATATTAGAATTCATCCTTGGGGCAAATATACTAATGAAACCTGGAACTGCAACAATACAAAGAAATGAGTCATCAAGTTGATACTGGAGATATGGAACGGTGTCAGGTGGGTGCGTAAATGATTCTGGTTTCGGGAAAATCAGATGGGTTCTTTCAGCCCTCCCCACCCGACTGCTCATGGACATACCACCTCCTATATGCAACCTGATGGACAACTGCACAAGAGGATTGCCACATCATTTGGATGTACTGGTCAGACCCCTCCTCAGCAACAACAGTGGAAATTCAAGCTACGGTGGCAACATACATCATGCAACAAACAAATCAGTAATCATTTGTGTTCAGCTGGCTTAAAATCCAGTGTTTACACATCAACTGTTTCACTGACCCCACAACGTTGACGTGAGGTTGTCCTGGTGTCGGGAATGGTCATACTGGGCCAATGAATGGCATACTGTTGCTTTCTATGATAATCGGTTTTTTGTTGAATGCAATGATCACGGCAATCATATCCGATTGCATACCGGGGAGAGGGGCTGCGCCGATCTTATTGTTGAGAAACACTTGGGCACCCCCAGGCATTACAGTCTAGGAAGCTACTGGCTTTCATATGAAATTGCCATTAGTGATTGTTGAAGGCACAATGACTGCCCTACACTGCAAACTGAGGGAAGTTTTGCAGGAATCTATTCATCACATCCCACGCACTTTCAATAGTGCTTAGGTCTGCAGATCTGGCAGACCATTATAAAAGGGTAATGTTTTGTCCCCAGAGTATTCACTAGTCTAACTCACCTAATTTTCCCTATGTGGTGAATACATTCTATAATTCCCATAATTCTAGAAAATTCCAATTCTAAAACATAATTTGTTTATTTACACACTTAGAGCAACCATATCTAGAGACTACCTTACAAAGACTGACATTTCAACATTCAAAGAGCTAAGTGACTCTCTTACTCTAGTGTTGACCACCCCGCAGGAATCAATTAATGTAACTGCCAGGAAAGCAGAGGATTCAGGTTCGAGTCTGGATGGTGAACGAAGTATCAACACCCATTCATTACTTTCCATCCTTACCTGAACGTACCACACGTATTCAGTAAAAACTGGCAATCTAACAACATTTAGGATACAGATGATACAATATTGCTGCAAGTTGTGATGATGACATTAATCCAGTAGGGAGTTTTTTCAGTAGATGACAGTATTAATTGTATGTAGATTGTATATAACATAGGTGAAATTTTGACTTTAGTCTTTGAGGGGAGTAGAGTCCCCCCCTTGTTTACACACATTTCTTATTTATTTGAATGGTAAATGGTTATTGTAAGTTTAGATGCATATTATATTGGGTTATATGGTTGAATGTATTTATCAGCTTTAGTAATAAATTATATAGCTTAATGCTATCATCATCAACTTTCTTTGATGTACACTGAGTGGCGAAAAGTCATGAGAAGACTCTGAATGTGATGTTAATAATGAGCTGCTCCTCTGCGAGCCCTCAAAACGGCAGCAATACAGCGAGGCATCGACTTTACAAGGGGTTGGAATCGTTCTGGAGGGATCTCGACCCACGTATCTTGCACTGCTACCCACAACTGGTGTTGCGTAGTTGGTGCAGGGTTCATGGAGCATACACCAGCATAGACAGCATCCTATAAATGATCGATTGGATCAAGATTGGGGGATCTGGAGGGCCAATCCATGGTCTTAACTTCACTGGAGTGCCTCTCCAACCACCTGCGTGCCACCACAGGGCAGTGACATGGCGCACTGTCCTGTTGAAACATGGCATCTCCATCAGGGTACTCTAGGGCTAGAAAGGGATGCAGATGGTCTGAAAGAATGTCAACATAACATGCACCAGTCCGCGCTCCCTGCAGCTGGACAATGTGGTCTAACTGCGACCATGAGAATGCTGCCCAGACCAGAACTGAGCCACCTCCCGCCTGGACACAACCTTGTTGACACGCACGATCCATAGCTTCATGAGGCATATGCCACACTCTCACGCGTCCATCAGCTCGATACAACTGGAACTGGGATTCATGGGACCATACCATGCCTATGCGGTGCAGTTGCCTCCTAAGAGTCCTGGTAAAAACTGTTGACACGGAAACCCAAATTCAAGTGTAATCTCCATAATGCTAAGACCCGTGCGATGTGAACCCACATTCAAAGTAGGTTAACTCATGACGTGTTGCCATCTTCATTACATTGGTGCCTGGGACAGACTGCTCAGCTACGCTGCAAAGATCAGTGGGTCATACACAGCACATTTTCTAATGGGACATCCCTTCCCGTGACTTTCAGTCACTCAGTGGATTTAATGATATATCTCTTGAGGGATGGTAACTGTAGGTGGGCTGACATAAGGTTGTCCATGACAGCCGAACAAAATATTGGTCACACTGCAATGCCGTCCAAAGTGATGTTGCTGCCATAAGAACAGCTGATTGCATGAAATGAGTTTTAAAAAACATGCTTTCAATTTCATCATGATGATATACAACACAAATGAAATCGGCTGACAACAATTGCACATTCAACACACCGATTAATGTTATAATAAAATATATTGCCACACAAAATATTAGATAAATCTACGATGAGGTTCTTATTATTGTGGTGTTATAAAATATATAAAAAGTCAGCTGACAAGAATCCCACTTCAAATACACCATTAAATGTTACAAAAGGTTACAAGTAAAATCTATTAAATATACAAAAATTTAGAAACCTTATTCTTCTTACTTGATTCACAACTTGAACAGTAGGAGCAGAGGAATGGCTATAAATGTGCTAAAATTCCTTTTCCCTTTCGTAAAACTCACAAGATCTGTGTACTAATTCACATGCCTGACTATTAAAGGTACTCCTTGGTGCAAAGGATTACCGCTGAGGGATTATCACTACGTTGTCGTTTCCATGACAACACAACTGCACTAGGTACAAAAAAATCCCTTCACAATTATCTCACAAAGAACATACAACTCTCAAAGTTTCATAAATGCGCAAATCACACGTGAACATGTGCTAGCGCCAGTAGGATAAATGGCAACCAATCAACAGTCAAGCTACTTATAGATGGCACCATTATACTAGCCTAATTGCCAACGACCAAATGAAAATAATGCTTCTTTATTTTGCAGCTAGCTTAAACTTTACATTAAAAAATAATTTCTTATTTTTTTGTAAGCAAATAAAAGATTATAAGCACTATACAAAGTTGAATATTAACTACCGGTACTATTTATGTATATCTGAAATAAAAAGTAGTGGACTGGTCATTATGACTGACAGGTGATGTTCCTCACTTACTTTCTGTAGCAGTGCCAACATGAAATACAACTTTCAAGTGCAACTTTATGCCGGCGCACCAGTGATCTGCATTTAGGGCTGTCGCCCAGGTGGCAAATTTTCCCATTCAGTTGTTTACCTTCTTTTTAAAGAAGAGAGATAGAAGATGGAAATTTATCCAACATCTCCATCGGTAAAATATTTCAATCCGTAATTCCTCTTCCTATAAACAAATATTTGCCCCGATTTGTTCTCTTAAATTCCAACTTAATCTTCATATTATGGTCTTTCCTACTCTTAAACACTACATTCAAGCTTATTTGTCTACTAATGTCATTCCACGAAATCTCTCCACCTACAGCTTAGAGCACATTGCTTAGCTGAGCAGCTGGTCTCCTTACTACCAAGTCTTCCTGGCCTAAAGTTTGTAACATTTTCATAACACTACTCTTTTGTCGGAAATCATTCATAAAAACTAGTACTGTTTTCCTTTTGAACTTTTCTAGTTCTCGATCAAGTAATCCTGGTGATGGTCTTGCACACTGGAACCATTCTCTAATCAGGGTCTTACCAGTGACTTAAAACGCCCTCTCCTTTATATCCCTATTACAGACCCTAAATATGCACATATCCATATGAAGATATCTGTAACCTTTATTTTCAACCTTGTTAAATGTTATTACCTGAAAGATGATCTTTTCTTATACTGTATGTGGCAATTAAATTAAATTTCAGTTGGTACAGTATGTGTTCAAAATGTGTACCATCATGTGCCACACATTGTTCATAAAGTTTCTGAAGATTATTGAACATGTTAAAGAACAAAGGTTGATGTACAGACACAAAAAAATGACGTCTTGCATAATTCGGGAATATTTATAGGTAGGTAAATGAAATGTCGTATGGCTTTTAGTTCCGGGATATCCCAGGACGGGTTCGGCTCGCCAGGTGCAGGTCTTTCGATTTGACCCCCGTAGGCGACCTGCACGTTGTGATGAGGATGAAATGATGATGAAGACAAAACATACACCCAGCCCCCGTGCCTTTGGAATTAACCAATTAAGGTTAAAATCCCCGACCCAGCCGGGAAACGAACCCGGGACCCTCTGAACCAAAGGCCAGTACGCTGTCCGTTCAGCCAACGAGTCGGACTATAAGTAGGTATTCTGCCTTGAAAAACCGATTCGTTCAACATGCCCCATATGTAGGCATCTGGGGCTGAGATCCGGGGGCAGAAGGGGTACAGGAATGGAGTTCCAAGAGAAATTAGGTGAAGAACGGTCGCTGCAGAAGGGTGAGTTACAACCCCACGGTGGGGGTTGTAACTCCATCTTGCTGTATCCATTGCCGTTGGAGATGCAAGTTTCTGGTGAGACAAGAGTGGTACAAATCCCGCACAAATGGCATAATAATGAGGCCTCTGGTCCACTGTTTTTCAATCTGTGACAATATAAAGGCCTAGCACTCCATGAAGAGAGACAGCACTCTGTAGTGGTTTCTGTTTAAACCCTAAAATTGTCAGCTGATGTAGACATCAAGGTGAAATGGCTTACATCTGAAAACCATATCTTGCAGAAGGAATCTGGCTTCTTATACGACATGAACAACACTCAGCTGCAATACTGTAATCGGGCCCACTCATTCCTTTCTGTTAGACACTGAGCAACTTGGATGCAGTATGGAAATCCACCCAGCTCTTTAAACATCAGCCGAACAAACCTATTGCTCAAACGGAGTTTCAGAGATGTTTGTCGTGGACTATGCTTTGGGGAAGGTTAACAGCTGTTGGAGAAATCATGCACGATGATAGTTTGTGGTGACGGTTTATGGGTGTCTTGTTGTCCCTTTTGTTGACATCAGACAGATCCTGTATGATTGAGCTTGTCAATGACAGCTAACATTATCTCTACTAATCGCTCCTTGTATTGTTCCTTAACATGAAGCAAACTCTGTTCATACTGATGCTGCACCCCGTATGACTGGAAAAAATGTTTGATGGTGAACACCTTCTCCTCTGTTGTAAGAACCATAATTGCAGAAATCAACACAATAATGAATTTACAATATGTCAAACTATCATCATTAGTCATTTTGCCCATTGCTGAACGTCGAGACCTCATAACTATTATTTCTGTGTTGCAGCCTTGATAAGATGCCTCCATCCAGAGCGGTTTTCATCTTTCCTTAATATGATCTGAAGAGGCAGGCCAGTGATTTTCTTCGCCTGATCTAAACATCTACTTGCTGTTCTTCCCTGTGGTCTACTGCTTTCCAGAAGCTGAACAAATACTTACAGCAGATCTAAAAAAGCTAGACACATATTTCCAAAAATGGTGTCTTCGTCCAAACCTCCAAAAGACTGTTGTATCTGTGTTCCATCTCAGAAATAAATTTGCCAACTACAAGCCTTCAATAACAATCAGAAATCAATCCTTACAGCATTGTCCCTTCCCAAAATATTTAGGAGTCACATTAGACAGATCCCTAACATATAAGCAACATATTAACAACACAGCCGCCAAGATTAAAAGTCGGAATAATATCCTTCAAAAATTAGCCGGCACCTCTTGGGGCGCAAACAACCAAGTGTTGAGATCTACTGCTCTAGCCCTTTGCTATTCAGTTGCCGAATACTGCGCTTCAACTTGGCTGAACAGTGCTCATACTGCGAAGATAGATGCTCAACTAAATCAAGCAATGCGCATTATAACTGGTTGCATTCGCTCTACAAACGTGGCCTGGCTGCCTACACTCAGCAATATTCCACCGCCTTGCTTAAGAAGGTCTGAAGCTCTTCTAAAATTGTGGAAGAAGATCAACCAGGACTCCAACCTCCCCGTTCATCAAGATATTAATCAATTTGCCCCTCCACGACTTAAGTCTAGATCTCCATCCTGGCGTGCTGCACTTACACTGGAAGAATCTGGGTTCTCCATCACGAACGCCTGGTTACATCAATGGCAACAGTCTTCTGTTCCCAATCAACATCTTGTGACCCTACCTCATGTTCAACCTCCCGGATTCCATCTACCCAGACGTCAATGGAGGACTATAAACAGGATTAGAGTCAATCAAGGAAGATGCGGCTATACTCTTTATAAATGGGGCTGGCAGAAGTCTCCTGGGTGTGATTGTGGAGCTACCTCACAGACCATCTACCATGTAATTGTCGAGTGTCCACAGAGAGCATTTCAAGGTCCTTTGGAGGACATTCATAACGCAACTGAGGAGGCCTTAAAATGGATCAATGGACTTGATTTGGAACTATAGGCTTCTGTTTGTATACATTGTGTACTTATTTGCATACTTATTTATATAATCTTTCTGTGTACATCATACGATAAATAAATAAATAACTTTGCCTTGCAAAATGGTCTTTTCTAAGTTCTCCCCTTCTCTTCTGAAATTGTGGCCAAAGAACTGGAGGTAACTCACACAGGAAGATAAGACGTATCTTGATGCTCAGTTTGTTCAGAATGTAAACATTGATTCTTCTTTCCGTCCAGGGTACACACAGCATTCTCCGCCAACATCACCTTTCAAAGGCATCAATTCGTCTTTTGTCTCCAGCATTCACGGTCCAGGTTTCACAGCCGTAAAAAAAGTCTGAGAACACTAGCGATTCCACCAAGTGCATCTTCGTAGGTTTGGATATTGCCCGGTTCTGACAGATCTTAGTGAGTTTAAACACTGCAGCATGACCTAGAACAATTTTTTTTTTATCCATTTCACAGCTTCCCATGTCACTGATGACTGACCCAAGGTATTTATTTAGAGAAATGAATTTCATTTTGATTAAATCAAATAAAAATAATAAGCAAGTTATTCCACCTTTTCAATACAAATTAAATAGTGTTTATTAAATAAACATTTAACGGGACTAGTTTTGACTTATATAAAGGTCATCTTCAGCCATATCGCATGTGGAACAAAGTATTTGAAACACAGTTGTTCTAAAGATGGTCTTAAAACATATAAGTTTGACACTATGAATTACTGTTTGTAGTATTGAAAAAGGTTGACCATACAACATTAATTTAATCATTATTATTGTATCTGTCCAGACACCAGACTAACAAATGGTTAATCGAAATGGGGATAGCAGCCTTTCAGAAGTTGCGAAGGTGGTAGTCTGGATGATTGACTGATATGGCCTTGTAATAATACTCCACATGGCTTAGCTGAGTTGATACTGCTACATGGCTGAAAGCAACAGGAAACTACAGCCGAAACTAACTCCCGAAGACATGCAGCTCTCTCTATATGAATGATGTACTGATGGTGGCTTCCTCCAGGGTAAAATATTCTGGAGGTAAAAATAATCCCCCATTTGGATCTCCAAGTGGAAACTATATGAGAGGGGGCAATCATCAGCAAGACAGATACTGACATTCTGTGAGCGGGAGTGTGGAATTCAGAAGTTTGAATCGTTGTGGTAGGTTAGAGAATCTGAAAAAGGAGACGGATAGACTAAAGCTAGATGTAGTTGGTATAAGTGAAGTATGTTTGCAGAAAGAGCATGATTTTTGGTCAGGCGAATACAGATTTATCACAGAAAATCGAACAGGGGAAATCCACGAGTTGGTTTAATAATTAATAAGAAAATAGGGCACTGGGTAAGCTATTATGACCAGCATAGTGAGAGGATTATTGTTGTCAAGATAGACACCAAACCAATGCTCACCACAATAGTGCAAGTCTATATGCCTACTAGTCAGCACATGAAGAAGAAATCGTAAGACATATGAAGGTATAGAAGATTTAATACAATTGTAAAAGGTGACACAAATCGATTTATGATGGGAGACTGGAATGCAGTGGTAGGACAAGGAAGAGAAGGTAATACAGTAGGAGAATTAGGATTGGGACAAAGGAATGAAAGAGGAAGATGGGTGGTTGAATTCAGCACCAATCATAATTTAGTCCTTGCTAATACTTGGTTCAAACACCACAAACGACGGCTGTATATGTGGATGAGACCTGGAGACACTGCAGGGTATCAAATAGACTTCATTGTGATTAGGCACAGATTCAGAAACCAGGTGTTGGACTGCAAAACGTTCCCAGGAGCAAACGTGGATTCTGACCACAACTTGTTGGTCATGAAATGCCATCTGAAGTTGAAATTGAAGAAAGCAAGGAATGCAAGGAGATGGGATCTAGACAAATTGAATTGTTTCAAGGAACATGTTGCAAAAGGGCTAAATGAAAAGACTCAAGGAAACACAATAGCGAAAGAATGGACAGTCGTGAAGAATGAGGTCTCTAGCGCTGCTGAAGAAATGTTAGGAAGAAAGAAAAGATCAACTAAGAAACAATGGATAACTCAAAGAGATACTACACCTGACTGATGAACAACGGATGTACAAGAATGCAAAAAAATGAAGGCAGAAAAGAATATGGGCGATTAAAGAATGAAGTGGATAGAAAGTGCAGGTTGTATGGTCCTAGGGTAAGGTAGTTGCTGCATATAGAAAAATCAAGGAACCCTTTGGAGAAAGGAAATCTAGGTGTCTGAATATTAAGAGCTCAGATGGAACCCACTTGTATAGAAAGAAGACAAGGCAAAAAGATGGCAGGAAACATATCCAACAGTTGTATCAAGGTAAAGATGTAGACGATATGGTTCTGGAACAAGAAGAGGCTGTTGATGCTGATGAAATGGGAGACCCAATTTTGAGGTCAGAGTTTGACAGAGCTTTGAGAGACCTAAATAGGAACAAGGCACCTGGAATTGATGACATTCCCTCTGAATTACTGACTGCCTTGGGAGAAACCAGCACGGCAAGGTTATTTCATTTAGTGTGTAATATTTATGAGACAGGAGAAGTGCCATCTGATTTTCAGGAGTATGTTGTTATACCTATTCCCAAGAAAGTCTGTGTTGACAAGTGTGAAAACTACTGGAACATTAGTTTCGTATCTCGCCTGAAAAAGTTTAACACACATTATTTACAGAAGAGTGGAAAGACAAGTTCAAGCTGAGTTGGGAAAAATCTTGAAAAGGCATTTCATAATGTTGATGGGACAAAGCTATTTGAGATTCTGAAGGTGATCCAGATCAGATAACCGAGAACGAATTATTATCAAGGGCTTTAAAAATGAAGTAGCAATCCAGAAATGAGTAAGGCAAGGTTGCAGTTTGTTCCCCCTCCTTTTCAATGTTTATACAGAACAGAGAGAGTAAAGGGAATCAAAGAGGAATTTGGGTAGGGAATCACAATCCAAAGAGAGGAAATCGAAAGTCAAGTGATGCAGGAAATATTAGATTAGGAAATGAAGTCTTAAAGGAAGTAGGTGAATATTGTTACTTGGGTAGTAACACAACCAACGATGGCAGAAGTAAGGAGGACATAAAATGCAGACTCGCACAAGCAAAGAAATGTGCTCACTTCGAAAATTGACACAGGAATTAGAAAGATGTTACTGAAGACTTTTGTCTGGAGCGTGGCATTGTATGGAAGTGAAACATGGACGATAACTAACTCAGAAAGAAGGAGAACAGATGCTTTTGAAATGTGGTGTTACAGAGGAATGCTGAAGGTGAGATGGATAGATCGAATCACTAATGAAGAGATACCGAATCGAATTGGTGAGAGGAAATAGATTTGGCTCAATTTGACCAGAAGAAGAGAGAGAATGTTAAGGCACATCTTAGACACTCAGGACTTATGCAGTTGATTTTTGACGGAAGTGTAGACAGTAAGAATGGTAGGGGTAGACCAAGGTGTAAATATGACAAGCAGATTAGAGCAGATGTAGGAATGAAAAGATTAGCACAGGATAGGGTGGCATGGAGAGTTGCATTGAACCAGTCTATGGACTGATGACCCAAACAACAACAACAACAACAACAAAAGTAAATATGAAGCAGAAATCATGGTCCTAAAGATAAGTAACGCAATACTATTGAAGAGTAATGTTACTTTAAAGAAGAGGAGTTAGATTTTACCCTTGATCCAAGATTATGTAGTATCTCTTAAAGAAATTCCAACACAAAAATAATAAAACAGTGCAATGCAGCAGTACAGAAGATATTGTCAATTTGTTTCATGCCAATTTGGAACATTATGAACAGAAAATGACAGAAATAATAATAATAATAATAATAATAATAATAATAATAATAATAATAATAATCGAATTAAGAAGAACAAGCCCACATACATAGCGTGGCTGTGAGCCTGCATTCGGGAGATAGTGGGTTCGAATCCCACTGTTGGCAGCCCTGAAGATGGTTTTCCGTGGTTCGCCCATTTTCACACCAGGCAAATGCTGGGGCTGTACCTTATTTAAGGCCAGGCCACTTCCTTCTAACTCCTAGGCCTTTCCTATCCCATCATCGCCATATGACCTATCTGTGTCGGTGCGATGTAAAGCCACTAGCAAAAAATAAATAAATAAATAAAATAAAAAGTTACCACCATTGTATGGCCTCAGTTACCACATGCAGGCATTTTAGTTTGTCACCATCTACCTACCTGCTTGTCAATTTCAATGTTCTCTTTTACACTACGCCTTCTAGATGGTAGATAATAATAATAATAATCATCATCATCATCATCTACCTCCAGCGATCAGAAGGAAGAAAGAAAAACAAGAAAACTCTACAGTTCAATTGAGGACCCCTAATGCACTGAAATATGTTAATCTCAGTTCAATATGGACCAACAACATGAAATTTATAACCCTTGACATATTGCATTTACAATAAAATCTATTGCCCCTACACCTGGTTCCCTAGAATAGTGCAGATTTCCATCTATTATATCTAGAGAAATGTACCTCCATACTGTAATAATCAGAGTTATTAGCTATTGTCCTCTGGTTCGATTTCCGGTACTGCCAGGAATTTAAGATTGGCAGTAGGAGTGGTATGTGGTTAAAATGGTACATGCACCTCATCTCTATTCGGTGTGTGCCTGAAAAGAGTTGCACCACCTCGGGATGAGAAAATGAGTTTACATATCTAAAGGAGTGCTTAATTCTCCTACAAAGGAAAGGTTGAACACCAATAACTGTCTTTAAAGTAATTTTTTTTTTAAGTTTACCTGATATTTCAAAGTGCAAAATGTGTCATTAAATAGCTTGTTTCAGTGACAAATTCATTGGACTTTATGTGAAAACCAGGACATTTAATCGCATAAGAAACAAACGTGAAAGCTAAAAGTCCACACAATGCATAAATATGCTGCAGAGAAGAATCAGATATGGGTTACTTCATCTGCAGTAAAATTGACATATTTTGGAGATTCCTTCCCAATAAGAATTAATTTTTAGATCTGACAGAGATAAGTGAATGCAGTCTTTCTCCTTTATATTCAGTGATGAGATGCATACATTATATAACTGCAATATTTTGTGTCTAATTCACTCCCATAAAGTGTGTATTATTATGTGAGAAGGAGCTACCGCCACGTCTCTCGTTCAAATACAGTGTGCTCGAGTCTTTGCAATGACATCATCTGCCTCACAATCAATGGCTACTGTTTTCTGTGAATCTTGCTGTATGGGCCTGATCAGAGATCCCAGTTCTTTACTCATATTACTGTGTATATATAATCTTACAGATCCCTGCCAATCATTACAGGATCAGATAATGCTTCACCTACTCTAATTCTCTGTGTTGTTTTCTAGACATTTGTTTGTCAGGTCCAATAGCCCTCATTTGGTAAAATCTCACCAGCAAGGGTGCAAAAAGGAGGTGAGGAATCCAACATGGTGTAGCTTGCACAGTGCCATAACACGCTCCACAAGGCTACTAACTTAGATGCGGCTAGTGACACGATCATTGGTCTGGATTGGTTAGACCATTGGCTACTGACAATAGTAGTCTGGAGAGGTTAGACCATTTGTCTGGGGCCAAGCAAAGGGGTTTAGAACCATGAAGCAGCCCAGAGGCCTCTAGTATCCCCTTCACACTATTAGTGGCTAGTGACAAAAACACAAGATCAGCGTATTCCATGTTTGACAGGGGACAAAACTGCAATCAACGAACACTGACTTAAGGCACTATAGTGGGGGATACAATGTGTTTGCTGCTAGCAGAAATTTTTACTGCGACCTATAGTATTTCCCAGTAACCAGTAGGCTATGAAACTTAACATTTACAGGAGAAAAGTTTCCCTTCAAAAATGTACCCTTCTTGATCAAGAGCTTGAACTTGCAGGCACGTTTCTGGCACATGAAAATTAATTTATTTCCCCACACTAACTTCCAATCACTCCCACAAACAATTCAATCGCTTAATTAACCCATGGCTAACTTAAAAAACCCTGTGAATTTCACTCGTATAGTCACAGATACTGCAGTTGTTTCTGGCACATAACACGTCCCTTTCAAAATTCGCAGTTTCTTTACTTCTATGGAATGCAACAGCTTTGGGCCACACATGATGTGATCTATGTCGAAGACAATAGCAAACTGCTCTCCAGCCAATAGCAACACAGACAATGGTAAAATTTTCCAGACTGACATAGCCTCCATTTCAGTTTATCTGCATAAGTAAGAATACCGCTAGGGGTGGGTAAGTGGGTCCCTTGTAAGCATAAGGGAAGTATCACTCCTCTCTGCTACTTAAGGTACGTTTCGCATAACTTTTGCATTATTTTCTCCTTCTTAAAGTCCAGCTCCATGGCTAAATGGTTAGCGTGCTGGCCTTTGGTCACAAGGGTCCCGTGTTCGATTCCTGGCAGGGTCAGGAAATTTAACCATCATTGGTTAATTTCATCCTCATCACGACGCGCAGGTCGCCGACGGGCGTCAAATCAAAAGACCTGCACCTGATGAGCCGAACATGTTCTCGGACACTCCTGGCACTAAAAGCCATACGCCATTTCATTTCATTCTAAAAAATATATCCCTGCTGATGAAGTGCTATCCCTCATTTTTGTCAGTAGTCCCCCTTATCTACCCTATCAAAAGCTTTTGAATAGGTCAATAATGCCATTTGACTTCTCGAGTCTAAAATATCTGCAATGTCTTGCTGGGTTACACTTTATTAGCAGGTATAGATCTTTAGGATTAATAATAAATTCCTAAATGTAAAAATTTATATGTATTGAATAGGTGACAAAATAAACCATTCAGCATCCTACAATTTGCTTTACGTCGTACCAACACAGGTAGGTCTTATGGCGGCAATGGGATAGGAAAGGGCTAGGAGTGGGAAGAAAATGTCCAGGGTCTTTTTTAAGGTACAGCCCCAGCATTTACCTGGTGTGAAAATGGGAAACCATGGAAAACCATCTTCAGTGCTGCCGACAGTGGGGTTAGAACCCACTATCTCCTGAATAATAAATCTCTCTCTCATCATCAGTGTTACTGAAAATGATTAAGCAGTGCATACTGCCTGGGACTGCAATAATATCTGACTGTTGGAAAGCTTAAAATAGCCTCCAAAACAAGAGATTTTGGCATTTGAAGGTGCATCACTCTATTGAATTTCTCAACACCGTTGACAGTGGACATGTGCACGAACTGAATCAAGAATGTCTCACGGGTGAAGACATAGCAATGCACACAAACACAATTGAGAGGAAGTGGTGGAACGTTCAGGAATCTCTACCCACAACAGACTGAAAAAAAAAAAATCATCAGGTACTCAACAGAACATTCATTCAAATACTGCCGCCCATGCCAAGAACGAATTTACAAATTTCTACTAACAGCCACCACTTTGTATCCCCTACAATAGTGGGCAAGTCAAAGTTTTCATTAAATTAAGGTTTTTCCACCGTCGAACATGTTCATGTTACTAGCCAATACTGTCACAGGGGATACTAGAGGCCTGTTTTTAATCTGCAAACTAACACCCCAGGTCTCCTTTATGTTTGCCCTAACCAAGCCAGTGCAATGGTCTTGTCACTAGTCAGACCTAACCAACCTAGACAATGGTCTTGTCACCAGCCAGACTTAAGTTCCTAAGTTGGCAACCTTATGTAGCTTGCTGTAACGTGCGAGCTGCGCTATGTTGAATTCTTAACCTCTCTTTTCAGTACCCATTTCTAATGTTCAACCATCTTGCTGCAATCCTACAGGTTGAGCCTCACTGATATAACCTTTCCTAAACCTGAACTGCCTTCTATCAAAGCAGTTAGTTATTTTGCAACTGTGTCTAATATTATCAGAAAGAATGCTTTTCCAGCTCTTACATGTAACACGTCAAGCTATCAAATCAGTAATTGTGCAAACATGTCTAATATATTTTTTTTTTTGCTAATTGCTTTACGTCGCGCCGACACAGATAGGTCTTATGGCGACGATGGGACAGGGAAGGCCTGGGAGTGGGAAGGAAGCGGCCGTGGCCTTAATTAAGGTACAGCCCCAGCATTTGCCTGGTGTGAAAATGGGAAACCACGGAAAACCATTTTCAGGGCTGCCGACAGTGGGGTTCGAACCTACTATCTCCCGAATACTGGATACTGGCCGCAATTAAGCGACTGCAGCTATCGAGCTCGGTATGTCTAATATAATCAGAAATAATGCTTTCCCAGAGCTGACATGCAATACAGTCAAGCTGACTGGCCTGTAATTATCTGCTTTATGAGGTGCCTAGTATCAAACGTGGACAAAAGCCATTTTGTTAATTTTTCAGTAGAGCCAAATTTTTGTTTCTCTATGTTAAACCTCCGTTACATGTGTGAAAATTTGTGTGTGTCATATTTCCAGAAAATCACGGTCGACACTTAGGAATTTCAGTCTAAGTCGATGTAAAACACGCTCAAATATGACGATGTCCATTTCCGAAAACGAGATTGGCTTTTGTCCATTTTTGATACAAACATCCATGTAATTGTCAACTTTTGAAACGAACTATCCCAATATTTGGAAAAAAAAAGTTGCAGGATGACACGGAAGTAAACTTCCATTTTAAAAGAAATTTAATTAAAACATGAAAGAAATAAGGCTATTCTTATACGTTGTTAATATTTTTAACATTCATTTCAGGTCTTGCTTCACTGTATTTCTGAGCAAATTAATCTCTGGTTCATCACAAGGGTCTTCAAAACAATCACATTCATAAATAATCATTAACAGCTTGTTCATTTTTACTACAAATGTTCTTATTGATGACTTCGACATACCACTTAAGAGAGGCATTAATTTCCAATCTTTTCCGAAGTGCTTTCCTAGTAATTTGTCAATATCATTAAGTTTCTGTGGGTTTACATTCATACCAACATCAGTAGGTAAAGGATTCATTAACATTAGATTTAGCTGTCATGCTTTCGTGATCTTACGCTCAATACCTGTTTCCAAATAGTAGCCTACCTCACCTTTAACTACAACATTGCCTCTTCTCGTGCTCCTGAGTACAATTCTTTTACACTGTGAAATCTTGAAATGAAGTTGACTAGCAGATTTCAGATAAATCTGTGCTTGTTCTTTCCAATTCAGTGGTTCCAAGGTTTGTCCAATCACTTTCTCTGTGCCGTACATTTTGAACACCCCAAGATATTCATCAGGATTTACTATGGTCATCATCTTCTTAAGGTCTTTCTCAATGAGTCTCCAGTAACTGGAAATACCAGTTTTAATTTGTCAACAGAGGATGGTGCATACGTTGTAAGCCACTTTGCACACATCCCCAACATATTAATGTTTTTATTTTGGCCGGCGCAGCCATCAGCAATCGACTTGACTGAAGTGAAGCCTTGTAAATCATTAGATCGTAACTCATTGACAACCACTGCTGCTATTTCGTTTGATGATTTCTTTCCCTCATTCTCCAGCCACGTATAAACAGACACATTGTAGGGCGCAGTTTTATTTTTTTGAGATGTGCGTATTACAACGGACAGATTGTAACAGAGTTGTCTGAAATAATAAGCCGACTGATCACTTAATTTTGGCAAAACGAGGTTCTTTTGGCAATCATAGGACATTAAAAAACATTCCTCCTCTTTTTTCTTTAAGATGTCGATAAAAATTCTCTGGTCGCCATGACAGTTTGATATCACTTGTAGCCATATGATTGGCTGAAACGGTCATGTCCGTTTTTTATATAAACTACGTTTGGAGGTGTCCGATTATGAAAGAAACTGCAAATTTCTATGTTAAAAATTACGTACAAATATTTATTTATGAAAGACACGGACCACTAATTTAGGGAGAGCATTAAAAATGCTATAAGGATCAATCCTTAACTCAATTTTGATATAGGTGGCGCATGTCCATGTTTGATATTAGGCACCTCTTATGTTTATCACCCCTTTTCCCTTACTCTAACATTGCGGAGGTGGTAAATAAAAACACAAGAGTGGTAACGTTAAAATTCTAAGACTAAGATTTATTAATTACGACTAATTGCTTATACACTAGAGAGACACACCGAGACTACAACTTAGACTACACAGCACACACAATTACAACAGTTTGTGCTCTCTCCACCGTCACTTACTCAATCACACTGGTTGTTCATTCCAACACTTATAAACTAAAACACACATTACATACTCTTCCACTATTGTCACTTATACTCTAAGCCAGATCCACAATTATTCTCTCGCTGTACACTTATCACAGCCACTTAGTTTTCATGATGATGATGATGCTGCTTGTTGTTTAAAGGGGCCTAACATCGAGGTCATCGGCCCCTAATGGTACGAAATGAAATAACAAAACATTCAAATTCATCCACTGACTAAAATAAAATAAAAAATGTCATGAAGAATGAATGGATGGACATGAACCCTACAAAAAACAAAAACAAACAAACAAACAAACAAAAACAGTAGATCAGACTCAAAAAGAAGGTAGTTAGATTATTACTGACCAAGGGACCATTTATAAAGCACAATGATGCTTGATGTCTGAAGGGGTGCTAAATTCACGTTTAAGGCTCCACAGAATGGTACATGTCGCGAGTAAAGTAGAACCATGGTATATGTCATTTTGGGGTACTGATCAAAAGTAGCGAAGACTCACGGTGGTCCACACAAGATGGTACTACTCCCAAGTATTGCAATTCGTACAGGGAACGCAGACCTATGGTGTTTCTCACACAATGGCGCCACTGATAACCAACACAAACCAGTAAGGTTCCTCACCTAGGTGTACTAGACACGGGTGCCGGTATTCCCGTGGTGTTCCTCACATAGTGGGTACCAATCACAGGCAACGCTGACCCACCGTGCCGCTCATATAGCGGTACAACTCACAGGCTGCGCCCAGACCCGCGGTGTTGCTCACATGGGTACAACGCACGGGTACTGGAATCCACCAGGCCAGGCTTTTTACTGCAACTAATTACAAACCTATTTCGTACCAATTTAGTGATACTACTCACAAGTACATGCAACCCATGGTGTTCCCCACATGATGGTACGAATCAAGAGTAGTTTCATGTTTCTAATTCAATCATCCCTTGGTCGCCCCTTGTAGTCGCCTCTTACGACACGCAGGGGATAATGCGGGTGTATTCTACATGTGCGTCCCCCACTCGCAGGGGGTACTTAGTTTACAGATCGCATACAAAACAGTTTCAAAATCTTGTACAATGTACACTAACATACTTTATTCACTGTCCCTTGCCGACCTCTCTCACACTACACCAGATATATACTGTACACATTCACTCCACAGCAGCCTGACATGAGAGACTCCATTCTTTGATGACAGACAGAACAGAAAAATAGTATCAGTTCCATGGACTTCAATGTTCAGCTGCACTGAACCAGTGAATTGATAACTCACAGCATTTCACTCGCACACAGCACTGAACCTCACAGAGATTTACACACACAAACTGACTCCTTAATTCAAAATGCACCACTTGAGCTCACCTGATTCACCTTAAATAGGGAGGCCGGACTCTCTAGATACTTAGCGAAAGCAGAAGTCTCTCGAGTTCTCTTGATTCCGAATGACCTGGCTTCATCGTCTAGTTCTTTCTCCCACCGTCGGGTGGCCTCTAGTGAGATAACAGAGTGGTGGCAGAGAAGGTTACGCGCCTGCTGGTTCCTGTCTGGCTGTGTCGCGTGGCGAGCACACCCTAACTCAGTGACATCACACGTGGTCAGTGCCAGGCTAATTTGCTCCTCTTCAACAATCTTCCGCCATTTATCTCGATACAACGCCAAAATTTTCCAATTCCTATAGTCCGTCCGTCCGTCCATCCATTTCTTGGTTGACCTTGTCCTATCTCTCTTTTTTTTGCTAGTTGCTTTACATCGCACCGACACAGATAGGTCTTATGGCGACGATGAGACTGGGAAGGAAGCGGCCGTGGCCTTAATTAAGGTACAGCCCCAGCATTTGCCTGGTGTGAAAATGGGAAACCACGGAAAACCATCTTCAGGGCTGCCCACAGTGGGGTTCGAACCTACTATCTCCCGAATACTGGACGCACTTAAGCGACTGCAGATATCGAGCTTGGTCTCATCCTCTCTGTCCCCCTGGATTTCCATTTAATATTTTTTAGGTACTTCCGTATCACTCATCCGTGCTACATGCCCGACCCACCTCAATCTGGCTGATTTCACTATTCTTCTAATAGGTGGGTCTTTATGTTCCTCTTTCACAGACTGGGCCGATGATTCTTCGAAGTATCTTTCTTTCGAAGGCATCCAGCATTCCAGTATCTTTTGCTGTTAATGGCCAAGTTTCCGAGGCATATGTAAGCACAGGTCTTATAAGTGTTTTATAGATGGTTAATTTAGTGGTACGGGTCAAGAGCCTTGAGGAGAGAAGCCTTGTTAGAGCAAAATAGGCTCTGTTGGCTGCTATTAATCTCCGTTTAATTTCATGAGAGGTATCATTTGAGTAGGTGACTGTCGATCCCAGATATTTAAACTGCTCAACTCCCTCAAAGGTGTAATTGCCCACGGTTATTGAGGGTGGCATGTTCTCCTTACGTGCTTTCCCAGCAGCCATATATTTAATTTTCTGCTGGTTGATGTTCAGTCCCATTTTCCTACTGGCCTGTTCAAGGGCGATGAATGTCTCTTCCATTGCCTTTCGAGTTCTTGCCACTATATATATATATATATATATCATCAGTATAAACAAGTATCTGCACTGATCTATAGAAAATTGTTCCCCTATTCAGGAGGTTTGCATCTCTCATCACCTTCTCCAAGGCAACATTAAAAAGGAGACATGCCAGCGCGTCTCCCTCCCATACCCCATTTTGAATATTTAATGTCTCAGACATCATTCCTCCCGTTCTTATACTACTTCGTGTCCCACTCATTGTCATTCTCACCACCCTTACCAATTTTCCAGGAATTCCCAGTTCAATCATATCATGGTACAATTGCTCTCAGTCTATACTGTCATACGCTCCTTTGTAGTCAATGAAAAGGTGATGCGTACCAATCCCAAATTCGATTGTCTTCTCTAAAATTTACCTTAAGGTGAAAATCTGATCTATAGTGGACTTTCCTGGGATAAATCAACACTGATAAATCCCAGTCTCTCTCTGAACAATTAGGAGAAGACAGTCAAATAGAATGTTGGAGAATATATCCCAAGTTAAGTAGCGTAATTCCTCTATAACTATCACACTCAAGCTGATCTCCTTATATATAGGACATATAATTCCTTCATCCCATTGCTGAGGCATTTTCTCCTCATACCATACTGAAGTAGCTATTTTTAGGAAAGTCCGTTCCAATTCATTGCCACCTTGCTTGAGCAGTTCCGCTGGAATATAATCTGTTCCTGTTGCCTTGTTATTCTTCAATTTCTTCATAGCAGTTATCACCTCTTCTAAAGTTTGGTACGTATTTGTCGTGTAGCCAGGAGATCTGGAAAAATTGTCTGGCAGCCAGTTGTGTTGCTTTCTTGGGACACGTGTAAGGCACTATAAGTTAAAACCTACGGACGGGACACTGAAGATGTGGGGATTCACTTTTTAAATGGCGAATGCTCTCCTCGCCGCTATGGGACTGTGGTGCACCGCGACAAACTATTAAACACATCAGGGAGGAATGCAGCATCAGAGCATATGGAGGGCCATACGAAGACTTCTTGATGGCAACCCCAAAATGTATTGAGTACATACAAGATCTAGATATTTGTTTGTAGATTGGTTCATTGGTTATTTTTTGGTTCATGTTTGTGGGTTACTGTAGTCACGTCCTAGTTCGTGAACCATGGGCAACGGCTGAGTGGCCTAGTAAGTGGTCCTGAGAGTCGGGATACCAGTTGCTATGGAATGGGAGTGGGCATCTCGGACATATTCTGAGTCGTGGCCCTCCTTGTGCTCAGGCGGCTAGGACTACACAATTCACCGGTGGTCCATAACCCGTTAGAGGAGAGATCATCACTTGGACTATGTGCAAGTAGGGCAGCATCCTGCTTCATGAATTTACCGAGCTCAGAACACTTTAAGCAAGCCTCGGACCTATGGGAGTAATGGAGTCCCACTCCCATTTGACAAGCGAGGGACTCCTTGGAAACAACTTGGCGAACGAAATGGAATTCGATGGGGAGCTATCAATATTAATGGGGCTTATGGAAGAAAGAAGGTAGAACTGGCTGAGTCAGCAAAGAGGATGCATCTGGATGTGCTAGGAGTAAGTGATATTCGGGTAAGGGGAGATAAGGAGGAAGAGATAGGAGATTATAAAGTGTACTTGACGGGTGTTAGAAAGGGAAGGGCAGAGTCTGGGGTAGGGCTCTTTATCAGGAATACCATTGCACGCAACATAGTTTCTGTTAGGCATGTAAGTGAGCGAATGATGTGGGTAGATTTGTCAGTGGGAGGAATTAGGACAAGAATTGTGTCCGTGTATTCACCATGTGAGGGTGCAGATGAGGATGAAGTTGACAAGTTTTATGAAGCATTGAGTGACATCGTGGTCAGGGTCAACAGCAAGGATAGAATAGTGCTAATTGGCGATTTCAATGCGAGAGTTGGGAATAGAACTGAAGGATACGAAAGGGTGATTGGTAAATGTGGGGAAGATATGGAAGCTAATGGGAATGGGAAGCGTTTGCTGGACTTCTGTGCTAGTATGGGTTTAGCTGTCACGAATACATTCTTCAAGCATAAGGCTATTCACTGCTACACATGGGAGGCTAGGGGTACCAGATCCATAATAGACTATATCTTAACAGACTTTGAATTCAGGAAATCTTTTAGGAATGTACGAGTTTTTCGGGGATTTTTCGATGATACAGACCATTATCTGATCTGTAGTGAACTAAGTATCTCTAGGCCTAGGGTAGAGAAAGTGAAATCTGTCTGCAAACGAATAAGGGTAGAAAATCTCCAGGACGAGGAAATTAGAGAGGCTGTCAGGATCAGATTTTCAGTATGCGCCAGGTAATTGAAAAATGCTACGAAGTTTCGAACAGTAGACAGTAAGCAGGTTCAGGATATAGAAAGTGAATGGGTGGCATACAGGGATGCTGTAGTAGAAACAGCAAGGGAATGCCTAGGAACAACTGTGTGTAAAGATGGGAAAAGGCAAACATCTTGGTGGAATGATGAAGTGAGAGCAGCCTGTAAACGTAAAAAAAAAGGCTTATCAGAAATGGCTCCAAACAAGGGCCGAGGCAGACAGGGATTTGTACGTAGATGAAAGAAACAGAGCGAAACAAATAGTTGTTGAATCCAAAAAGAAGTCATGGGAAGATTTTGGTAATAACCTGGAAAGGCTAGGTCAAGCAGCAGGGAAACCTTTCTGGACAGTAATAAAGAATCTTAGGAAGGGAGGGAAAAAGGAAATGAACAGTGTTTTGAGTAATTCAGGTGAACTCATAATAGATCAGAGGGAATCACTGGAGAGGTGGAGGGAATATTTTGAACATCTTCTCAATGTAAAAGGAAATCATCATGGTGGTGTTGCAAACAGCCAAGCTCATGGGGAGGAGGAAAAGGATGTTGGTGAAATTATACTTGAGGAAGTGGAAAGGATAGTAAATAAACTCCATTGTCATAAGGCAGCAGGAATAGATGAAATTAGACCTGAAATGGTGAAGTATAGTGGGAAGGCAGGGATGAAATGGCTTCATAGAGTAGTCAAATTAGCGTGGAGTGTTGGTAAGGTACCTTCAGATTGGACAAAAGCAGTAACTGCACCTATCTATAAACAAGGGAACAGGAAGGATTGCAACAACTATCGAGGTATCTCATTAATTAGTATACCAGGCAAAGTATTCAAAGGCATCTTGGAAGGGAGGGTGCGATCAGTCGTTGAGAGGAAGTTGGATGAAAACCAGTGTGGTTTCAGACCACAGAGAGGCTGTCAGGATCAGATTTTCAGTATGCGCCAGGTAATTGAAAAATGCTACGAGAGGAATAGGCAGTTGTGTTTATGTTTCGTAGATCTAGAGAAAGCATATGACAGGGTACCGAGGGAAAAGATGTTCGCTATACTGGGGGACTATGGAATTAAAGGTAGATTATTAAAATCAATCAAAGGCATTTATGTTGACAATTGGGCTTCAGTGAGAATTGATGGTAGAATGAGTTCTTGGTTCAGGGTACTTACAGGAGTTAGACAAGGCTGTAATCTTTCACCTTTGCTGTTTGTAGTTTACATGGATCATATGCTGAAAGGTATAAAATGGCAGGGAGGGATTCAGTTAGGTGGAAATGTAGTAAGCAGCCTGGCCTATGCTGACGACTTGGTCTTAATGGCAGACTGTGCCGAAAGCCTGCAGTCTAACATCTTAGAACTTGAAAATAGGTGCAATGAGTATGGTATGAAAATTAGCCTCTCGAAGACTAAATTGATGTCAGTAGGTAAGAAATCCAACAGAATTGAATGTCAGATTGGTGATACAAAGCTAGAACAGGTCGATAATTTCAAGTATTTAGGTTGTGTGTTTTCCCAGGATGGTAATATAGTAAGTGAGATTGAATCAAGGTGTAGTAAAGCTAATGCAGTGAGCTCGCAGTTGCGATCAGCAGTATTCTGTAAGAAGGAAGTCAGCTCCCAGACGAAACTATCTTTACATCGGTCTGTTTTCAGACCAACTTTGCTTTACGGGAGCGAAAGCTGGGTGGACTCAGGATATCTTATTCATAAGTTAGAAGTAACAGACATGAAAGTAGCAAGAATGATTGCTGGTACAAACAGGTGGGAACAATGGCAGGAGGGAACTCGGAATGAGGAGATAAAGGCTAATTTAGGAATGAACTCGATGGATGAAGCTGTACGCATAAACCGGCTTCGGTGGTGGGGTCATGTGAGGCGAATGGAGGAGGACAGGTTACCTAGGAGAATAATGGACTCTGTTATGGAGGGTAAGAGAAGTAGAGGGAGACCAAGACGACGATGGTTAGACTCTGTTTCTAACGATTTAAAGATAAGAGGTATAGAACTAAATGAGGCCACAAGACTAGTTGCAAATCGAGGATTGTGGCGACGTTTAGTAAATTCTCAGAGGCTTGCAGACTGAACGCTGAAAGGCATAACAGTCTATAATGATAATGTATGTACGTATGTATGTATGTAATAACGTATTTGTATGCCATACGCTAAATAAATAAATAAATACCTCTTCTAAAGTTGGTGGACCTATATTTTCGTCAGGGTCATTTTCTCCTTGCGCATCAATTGAGTGTCTTGTTATCATTCTGAAATTCAGGAGTCTATCAAAATGTCGCCGCCATCTTTCACATATCTCTTCCCCTCGTTAACAATTTTTCCTGTTTCATCCTTTATCAGGCTAGTTTTGCCACAGAAGGGTTTCCGTGCAGCATTTACCTCACTGTAAAATCTCCTCGCCACATTTTGATTTCTCAGAAGCTCCATTTCTTCGATATTTGCCTTCATCCACTCTCTCTTTTTCCTCTGATGGATCTTCTTTTCAATCCTCTGTTTTTCTTTATAGACTTCCTTCATTCTTCTTGTACAATTTGATTGTAATGTCCTTCTATATGCCATGTTCTTCTCTTCTGTTGCTATTTCACACTCAGTGTCAAACCAAGGAGATTTTTTATATCTTGTTTCAATTCGCAGTGTTTCATTTGCTGATGTCTCTACTGCATTTTTAATCATTTCCCACTGATACCCAATGTCGTTGCATTCTTCAGTATTTTCAAGGATCTGTATTATCCTCTCCTGGTATTGCATTTTAACTTCAGATGATTCTAGAGCTGTTATATTGTATTTTGGTATGTTGGTTCGGGTTCCTTTGAATGCACTGGAGATCCTAGCCCTAATTCGTGCACGTACCAGGAAGTGGTCTGAGTCTATATTTGGGTATCTGAGACTCCTCACATCCAAGAGATCTGACTTGTGCCTTGCATCTATCAACACATGATCAATCTAGTTAACTATGTTTCCGTCCAACAATGTCCACGTTCCTTTATGTACATCTTTGTGCGGGAACAATGAGGAGCCCACAACCATATTTCTAGATGCTGCAAATAATATAAGTCTCGTTCCATTATCATTACTTACAGTATGTTTGCTGTGGGGATCAATTGTTGGCTTACATATCTGTTCCCTTCCCACCTGAGCATTTAGATCACCAGCAACTATTTTAATGTCATGGCCTGGGCAACCGTCATATGTTCTTTCCAAAAGTTCATAGAACAATTCTTTCACTTCTTCCTGAGATTCTTCTGTTGGTGCATGGGTGTTAATTATAGAGTAATTAAAGAATTTACACTTTATCCTGAGTACTGACATTCTTGGACTAATGGGTGTAAACCCAATTACAACATGCTTTAGCTGGTAATGTACCACAAATCCTGTGCCAAACTCGTGCTCCTCCTCGCTATAGCTATAGAATATACTAGCACTCGTGCTCCTCCTCGCTACAGTTATAGAATATACTAGCTTCTTGCTTTTCTAGAATTCCACTTCCGGTCCACCTTACTTCTTGTAGAGCTATGATACTCTGTTTCAGCTTCATTGTTTGGTTCAGCAGCATCTTCAGGGCTCCTGGGCGATATAAGGATCTCACATTCCAGGTTGCAATATATAAATCTGACTTACGCTTTATATTTCCTTTCTTTCATGCACTGATGGTCGATTATCATTGTCCTTTTCCACGCCAAGTTTGTCTCCATTGATCAGTCTGGCTTTCTTTCGTTGAAGTTTTACAACTTGACCTTTTTTACAGAGCGGGGTGTCAGCCATACGTCCAACCTCTTCCGGAGGATGGGTAATTTTTAATCAGGGTTTTCTTCCCTTAGCCTTTGGAGAACCAACCCCACATACTACAAGGCAGCAGCATCTTCACCAGAGCCCCGTTACCCACCACTTTTCAGGGTTCCTGCTGGGCCTTCACAGCTACCGAAGCGGTCACAGGGCACACGCAGTCCCCACTGTACATCACCCCACCAGGCAATCCCTTACTTTATGACATTGCCCGTCTCTCACGACGTGGACGAGGGGTTGGACTTATGGGAGATGGACACAGTCACAGTACTTTGTAATTTACAATTCCATCTCTTTGTTCTTTAAAGTTTATTTTAGAAGATGGTCCTCCCCATGATCTTGTACCTTGAAGTGGTGGGGAGGCTTGCATGTCTCAGTAACCTTGAGACTGATGCCAGCAGGGCCATCCAAGCCAGTACAGTCAAGGGTGAGGAATCAAACTAAATAGTCTGAGTGCCAACTAGAAGAGCTTCTTTTGACATATGGATAAAATGTTTTCATAGTTTCTGATATAGTAGATAGAATAGATTTCAGAACCAAGTGATGCTACTCTGCAAAACTGGCGCGCAATTCGAAAAATCCAAGATGGTGCACAAGATGGTCGCTATAAAAATGCCCACTTTGGAGTGTGGTAATAGTTGCATGAGAGACATTTTTAATGTTTTATAGGGTCAAGGAATCCGAATATAATGTTATTTTGCACTTAAAATGACTGTTGCAGGTTATGAATGAATCTAGTTAAAATGTTTAATGAAATTGGAGAGGAATGTATTTTCAAGTGTAGTATACAAGACAAGTGGATAAGTTATCAGTCTATTATATCTGCAAGTAAAATTTAAAATGAAAACAGGTTGGAACACATGGAACAACGGTTCTCCGATGGTCCCAATTTGGTGGTGTACAGCCACCAGTCATGAGTTTCAACCTACACATCTAAAATGTATATAAATCATATGCTCAAAAGGATCAAAAGAAGTGCACGGTTACTGCAAACCAATAACCACATAAAGTAATCTAAAAAGTTTATTAAATTATAAAAGTATTGAATAGGTGGATATATAGATACTTCTTTTGATCATTATAGTCAATATGGAGCTTGAAAATTAATTTCATTACTTGTAATACTCAAAAGGATGCTCCTGAATAAGTCAATTGGTGCGTGTTGGAATTTTATACACTCAGTGCTGTAGTGTTTTGGTGAAGCTATTAAGTGTCCAGTTCAATTCCTAGAGTGAATTTTAATTTGAGGAAGTGTTATTCACAAGAATAAAAGTGTGGTATAGTAAATATTAGTTGAATATTAACATCACGCAGTTCAGTTTTGAAAGGGAAGCCATCTTACTTTGTGACGTGAAGATCAAGCAGACAATGGGAGACAATCAAAGAGTAAACAAATGTGCAAAATGTGATATAGCATCCTCAACTGAAGATAGTGCTATCGGCTGTGACGGAGTATGTAATCTCTGGTTTCACAGGAAATGCACGTCAGTCAATGTAACGGAATTCAAGGCACTATCATCAAATAATGGATCCCTCATGTGGATGTGCGGGTCGTGTAGGCATCGTCTAAAAAACTATGGGCTCAATTCTGCTATACAAGAAAACAATGAAGCCAGGCAAGCCACACTCCAAAACAAACAAACAAACATGTGACAACATCAAAAAGAAACTAGAAGTAGTGAGTGAAGAGTTGATGAAAAGAATGACACTTATCTTGGAAACACAACTTCAACAAGCAGAAATATTAGCTTCAGGACAAGGAAAAGTCTTGAATAAACCAGTACAGAACCCAGAGGGATTAAAGCAAAGAAAATCTATTATTACCTACAAGGAGGAAGAATGGACAAAACATACAAATACTAACAACAGAGAAAATGCTATGATTATGAATGAGTTCGGAAACCCGACAACAACAGCCCAACACAGGTTATCCTCTCCTCGAAGAGATACAAGACAATATGAACCACCAAGAAGACTCCCCCGAAAAGGCACAGAAAGCAAAGAAAAAGGAAAACTAAGTCCAGCACCCAGGACAGCATGGGTGTACGTGGGGAGACTGAAGGATGACATCACAGAAGAAGATCTGAAAGAACACCTCACAAACAACGGTACCACTAAAGTAATTGAATGCGAACAATTACCCACACGAGGATCAAACAAAGCGTTTAAAATAGGCATACCTATGGAAGAACGGGAAATAGTCTTTGACCCAGAATTCTGGCCAAATGGAATAACCTACCGCACTTATCGATTTTGTAAACAATAAAGACGAGACACCAAGAGAATTCCAGAAGACGACAGGCAAGACATTGGACATACTACTTTGGAATGTGGAAGGGTTAAAGAGTATTGTTAATACAGCACCAGATGATATTTGGATAGGACAAGATGTAATAATAGCTACAGAAACATTTTTGACGGAGGCTTTTGGCATGACTACTACACAGCACACTCTTATGCTAAACCAAAAGCTTTAGGCAGACCGGAAGGAAAAATTAAAGAGATAGTAAAGGAAGAAAACATGACAATCGTAAAATCCATGGACATTACAGTATCGGGGATGTACATTACATACGGCACATCAATAGAAGATACAGCAGAGCAGGTATTAGGGGCTATATCACAAGTGAGAACAGAAGAAAATGTAATTATTGCAGAAGATTTCAACTGCAGAATTGACAAACCAAATAACAAAACAACAACTATACTGAATATTCTACAGGAGGAAGGTTTTAAACTCATCAATAAGGCCGAAGATATAACCTATATAGCATACAATGGAGTAAGCACAATAGACTAGTTTTTTATACAGGAAAGATCATAGTTAAAAACCAAAAAAGGAAATGGAATACCTTGAACACACCGCTCACTAAACATATCCCCATACATATCAGATTTCTACTAGTAAGAAACACACATGAAAAGTCACTTCCAGACTCACATAAAACAACAAGAAAAATAAACTTGGAAGTACTACAAAACAATACACAAGCTATAGAAAACGCGAAGCGACACCTAAGAGACAATGATATCAATCTCACTATGACTGCCATTCAAGATGCTATAATTGCAGCAACAGTACCAGCCATAATAAGGAAATTGAAACCATGGTTTGACACTGAGTGCTACCAACACCGAAGAGAAACGTTAGATGCCCTACACAAAGCAAGACTAAAAAATGTAAAAGATGACCTAGAGGAATATGCTAGGAAGAGAAAGGAATACAAGATGCTCTTGAACAGCAAGAAATCACAATTTATAGAAAAAGAAGCACTAAGAGAAACAGATCAAGCACGCAAGGACCCCTACATAGCACTCAGAAGAAAGGTCACCAGAACACCAGATGAAATCCAAATAGAAAGTTGGGAATGCCACTTCTCTCGAATTTTAAATAAAGGACAGACAAACAAATCACCTGATAATAGGACACCGAATGAGGAAGAAAAGACCTCTCAAATTACAACAGAAGAGGTTGAAACAATAATCAGAAACACAAAAACAAAAAGGCAGCAGGACCAGACGGGATTTATAATGAGATGTTAAAGGAATCAACAGGAGTGTTAGTTGAAATATGGACAGAGTTATTCAATAAATGCCTCTGCTCAGGAGAAATTCCAGATAGCTGGAGAAAGTCGACAATCAAATACTCAAAAGGAGTCATTCCAAGGAAGATAGTACACAGAACTACCTAAAAGTATACTGTTGTCAGAGCCTACGAAATTCAGTTTTAGCGATGACTGCATCTTTATTTCGGTTGAGCAGTGCATTGATTGAGATCCAAAAAGCTCTTAGCCGTTACAACCCATATTTCCTAGTCAGAACCACTGAGTTATAAAAAAAAATTAAAAAGTATTTTGGAAGTGCTCAATAAAAGGAAATATAAATTTGAGGCCTAAAATTTAATTCTCAAATATTTAAGTTATTAGTGGCCATATCTTAATGAAAATCGGTATACAAAGTTGGGGAATAAGTAGCTATAATCTAGGCCATAAATAATTATACTCACGCTGAGTGAAATGGTAGTTTATGGGAAGGCCTAAAATTTAATCCTCAGATATTTGTTATTAATAGTCGTATCTTACGAAAATCGGTACGGGAAATCGAGGAATAAGTCGCTACAATCTATGCCATAAATAATTGTATTCACACTGAGAAAATGATAGTTTAGGAGAAAGACTAAAATTAAATTCTCAGTTATTTGCTATTAATGGTCCTATCTTATTGAAAATCGGTATGAAAAGCCGGAAAATAAGTCGCTATAATCTAGGCCATAATTAACTTTATTCACGCTGAGCAAAATGGTAGTTTAGGGGAAGGCCTAAAATGTAATTATCAAATATTTATGTTATTATGTTATTAGTGGTCATATCGATAAATACTACATACCTAAAGTTCTACAGTTTTAAATATCCGATAATTTATCTTATGCATTGTTAGCGTACCGGCTATGATCATAGAGATATTCATGAATTTGGATTTTTGTTACTAAGTCCATATCAGCGCCAAGTCAAGAGAACATGGGTAAACAGATTTAATGAAAATCAGTATGTGAAGTCTGAGAATAAGGAACTACAGTCTACGCTATAAATAATTTAAAAGACGCCCTAATATCACAGAGCTGAAACAGAACTAAATGTTAAGGCCTACAATACAGCTCATAAAACTGATAACTATAACATTACATTGACCATTGTTTGTTGTGGTGGACTTTGTGTCTTCTGTCACCACTCATCTATGATATATAGGATTACTGCTGTGTATCGAGTATTTTTTAAAATTTACCTTACGTCACACCGACACAGATAGGTCTTATGGCGACGATAGGATAGGAAAGGGCTTGGCCTTAATTGCAGTCCCAGAATTTGCCTGATGTGAAAACGGGAAACCACGGAATACCATTTTCAGGTCTGCCGACAGTGGGGTTCGAAGCCATCGGATGCAAGCTCACAGCTGCATACCCCTAACCACACGGCCAACTAGTCCGATTGTACCGAGTGTTAACAGCCTGCTTGAATATTGGTGGGAAGTAACTGGGGAGTTAGATAACTTTCTTCTTTAACATGCCATTCCTCTGGTTCATACATTTTTTGATACTACTGGTACGTAACACATTGGTTCATCACAGCATTCGAGCTATTCAATCCCTACTCTGTGGCACTGATTGGAATGAGCAGTGTGCATATTTAAGGGAATTATGGCATAGGAGTGTTCACGGCTGTCTGCACTCTGGTCATTCCAGCTCTGGAACTTTCGACTGTTAGATCGGCACCATAGTACTGCAAGAAACTATCCTCATTTTTTCCGTATTGTGCTGCTCGTTAAAAGTGAGAAAATGTGCGGTTTTTCATTTGATCGAGTATTTTATATGATAACATTGCTTTTAATCGCTACTTACATTACCTACTGATGTTTTTGTAATGGCCTTTGTTTACTTCAGTTAGGAAAACCAGAAGGTCAGTCTTTCTGAGAATCCCGTTGTGAAGCACGGGTACATCAGCTAGTTAAGGTATAGCCCCAGCATTTGCCTGGTGTGAAAATGGGAAACCATGGAAAACCATCTTCAGGGCTGCCAACAGTGGGGTTCAAACCCACTATCTCCCGGATGCAAGCTCACAGCTGCGCACTCCTAACCGCACGGCCAACTCGCCCGGTGTACTTCCTTCTCTAGCAGTAGCAAATTTATTTAGAAAGAACGATTATGAGAGATGGATTGGAGAAAGAGGATCTTACACCAAACAGTGCTGGAATCGAGCAATGGGCTATAAGTTTGCACGAGACGAGTCAGCTAGGGAATGATGTGTGTTTAATGCCAGAGCATGACCGTAGTGAAGAGGAAGAAGGAAAAGCAACAGTAAGTTGTGATGCTGAAGATAAGACAAAAATAAGGAGCAAGCTAGAAATATGCTGAAATCTTTAAACCCACCACAGAATCCTGAAGACTTAGTAAACATTGTGAATAAGAAAATTGAATCAAGTATAGTTAACATTGGCAACTAAATGTATGCAGAAGTTTAAAGACTCTCTCCCAAGTGGTTTCTATAACAGTCTGTAGAAATGTGTTGTCAGCATGGATGAAATGAAACAATGCTCAACCAAAAAGCGACCACAACTTTTTTTTTTTTTTTGCTAGCTGCTTTACGTCGCACCGACACAGATAGGTCTTATGGCGACGATGGGACAGGAAAGGCCTGGGAATGGGAAGGAAGCGGCCGTGGCCTTAATTAAGGTATAGCCCCAGCATTTGCCGGGTGTGAAAATGGGAAACCACAGAAAACCATCTTCAGGGCTGCCGACAGTGGGGTTCGAACCCACTATCTCCCGGATGCGAGCCCACAGCTGCAAGATCCTAACCGCACGGCCAACTCGCCCGGTGACCACACAACTCGATGGAACATTTTTATATTCGATTGTCTTTTCTACGACTACACTTTGCCCTGAATAATGTCCTTTTCTTTCTCTGTACGGACTTCACTGCCATGCTAGACTCTCCGACACCTTATGGAGCTTCCTTGTGCGAACTTCACTCTGATACTTCTTACTGGAGCTTCTCCCTGATGCACCCCAAAACTTCAGTTCATATTTCCGTAACTATTCGTTCTCGAAGTTCCTAACATCCCTTTAGAATAACTACCCCTCTCCCTACTTGTGACTGATGTATATACTTACAGTAGCTCGGGTATCTTCTTTCTTATCTCCTCCGGCCGCTGGCCCTTGGCGGACACCTAGATGTCTTTCCTGAAGAAAAATGCAGGTCCACAGGCTCAAACTCAACCCTCTCCTCAAGTGAAGGTTGAAGTCTATCTTTGTTTGAAAGTGTTCGTTACAGCAACTGATCTCATTGATCGTCGTGATTTTCCCACTATGTAAGGGTATGAATTGTTCTAGAAGTTCTCCAGTGAACAAGTACATCTTCACATCATGATTCTGCGTTTTTACTCATTGTTCTACATGACAAACTCGGTCCAACCCATAAGTTTGGCGACAAGATGCCATCACAATATTTCACCATATTGCACACAACACTGTCTCTACTGAGGTTTTGCTTCGTACTAAATTCAATGCATTAAATAATGCTCGAATACACTCTATTATGATTGCTCATTCTACTAACACTTGAAGCAATATTACTTCATAACGCTGGTGTACACTTTCCCTAAAATTTAAGTACAATTTCGAGACCTTTCTCTCTTGGAGGTCACAGGTTCGAGACTTGCTTGAGTCCGTTCATTCCACAATAAAAGACGCGCATTATGACCCGCGGTCATGACAACAGTACATAAAAAAAAGATAAGTATAGGCCTAATCGAATAATCTTACCATCATCTATATATATAAAATAAGAGTTTTGTCTGTACATTGCTCAGAATTTGAAAATAATGGTATTTATGTATCAGTCATGTCCATAGTAACAAAGAAATGCATTTTTTACTTTTCCGTAATTTCTGTCTGTCTGTCTGTCTGTCTATCTGTCTGTCTGTCTGTATGTACACGCATCACGAGAAAACGGCTGAAGAGAATTTAATGAAAATCGGTTTGTGAAGTCCGGATATTAGCCGCTACAATCTAGGCTATAAATCATTTTACTCACGCTGAGTGAAATAGTAGTTTAGGGGAAGGCCTAAACTTTAATTCTTAAATATTTATATTATTAGTGGTACTATCGATAAATATTACATAACTAAAGTTATATAGAATTAAATTTCAGATCATTTATGCCATACATTGTTACCATACCGGGTTTGATAACACAGATATTCATGAATTTGTATTTTTGTTGCCATGTCCATATCAACGCCGAGTCACGAGAAAATGGGTTAACAGAATTTAATGAAAGTCAGTATATAGAGTCGGGGAATAAGAAACTACAGTCTAAGTTAAAAACAATTTTATTCACCCTGCATGAAATTGTAGTTTAGGGGAAGCCGCCTAAAACTTAATTTTTAAGTACCCAGCATATTTCCTATCGAAAAGTGCTACTTAACAAAAGTTATAGAGAATACAATTTCCGACCATTTATGTTTTATTCAACTTTACCGTACCGACTATGATAAGAGTGGTATTTCAGAGTCGGAAGGAAACTAAATGTGAAGGCGTACAATATTGAAAGCGCATAACATTGATCAACAATAACATTACATTGACCATTGTTTGTGGTGATGTTCTTTGTCTCTTATACTGCCGCTCAACTCCGATAGATGGGATTACTGCTGCGTATCGAGTATAACAGCCTGACTGAATATTGGGGGAAATAGCCGGGGGGGTTAGAAAACTTTCTTCTTTAGCATGTCATTCCTCTGGTTCATACATTTTCTGATACCGTACTGCTGGTATGTAACACACTGGTTCATCATAGTATTCCAGCTATTCGATCCCTACTCTGACGCGCTGTTTTGAATGATCAGTGTGCTCTCTCAAGGCAGAGGATCACTTAGTAGTAGTAGTAGTAGTAGTAGTAGTAGTAGTAGTATGACCTGGTCTAGAATTATCCACCCCAACACGAAAAAAGACTAAGAGTGTTCACGGATCATGGCTGTCCGAGGCCTGGTCATTCCAGCTCTGGAAGTTTGGACTGTTATATTGGCAGCATAGTACTGTTCGTTAAAAGTGAGAAAATCTGTGGTTTTTCATTTGATTGAGAATTTAATGTGAAATCATTGCCTTTACTCGCGCAGTTGTAATGCCCTATGTTCATTTCAGTTGGGAAAACCCACTAAAACAATCTTTCTGAGGATGTAAAGAGGCAGGTGGAGAGTGAGTGTCTGACATTACAACGCAATTCCCCAACCTGATTGAGACTGATGGTAGGAAAGCGGGCCTACCATTACAATGAAAATTCCCTAATGCAGTCGTCATATGAGAAAAGACGTTTGGTGATTTCTCCGTCGCGTTTCCAGGCTAACGTTAAGAGCTAAGCAATTTAATACGGTCTTGGTCACAACGTGTACCTAACCTACTGTTCTGTATACAATGTAGAATTCCGTAGCGAAGCACGGGTACATCAGCTAGTTATACATAAGTTGGAAAGAGGTGGTGAGGATGGCAAGCAATAGAGTGAGACTGCGCAGCTTTTTGGATGCCCCATGTTTCATTGAGAACTGAAGGAAATAAATCAAGTTACAAGGTAGTGACTGGTATATTTTGTGATATGATTATTTTCCTTTTGTATTTAGTGACTACTGCTTCTTCTCTTGTCATCATCCAAAACTCCTATTCCTGTAAAAATCTTGTACGGTTGCTGGGTAGGTGATGCCATTTAAACTACGATCCACAGCCTAACTGTTCGGTTCTTTGGTCTGTCGAAAACTAATTCAGAATTAAATAAGTTTAGAAAATACCAGATAAAGGAAACGTTAAATTACAGGATACATAAACAAGATGCCATTAATTAAAAATAGATCTAAATTTATTTAATCCTGAATTCGGTTTCAACAGACTGAATGAATCTAGCAGTGATAGATTAACTAATTTAAGTTGAAACTGAAGAGAAATGGTTTCCACTATAAGAAACTTAAAGCATGTTCATGACATTAACAGCATGTTGATGCTTTTGTTTTGGCTGTTTGTAACTGTTCACAATGTTCAGTAATCCCAATCCTGCTTCTCAATTCAACCAATCCTACCTTTTTTTCCCTAGCACAAAATCTAATGATATTTAAGACTAACAATATGTTGGTTTTCAAGCTTAAGATAGGACTTCATTATAATTTTGAATTGCTTCCTGGTTTAGGAAAACATATATTCCGCCAAGGGCTCTGGAAGAGTTTAGGAACAAGTCTTTTAGAAAAAATTTTTTTTAAGTGGTTAGATCACTGTGTTGCCCATCTACTACACAGTGTTTCCTACTTTGTATCAAACACCTAGCAATACTGACACAAATGCCCAATGTTTTGCTTGCTATTCTTCAGAGACCAGCTGATGGAATGGGAAGCCAACGACTGGCTGAACACTTAAGGGAAGTCACAATATAGAATATGTCTGAGAATCTTATTTCTATCCTAAAGTAATACGAAACACAAATCTCAGAAGCAACATACTATTGTACATGAGACAATCTCAAATGACTATAAGTACTCCATAATAAAAAATAACATGTTTAGTAGCAGAAAGTTTTCCAATATGTTGCATTGAGAAGCACATTACCTCCGCTCTTCTACGTTTGCTGCCCTGCTGGTTTTCTGGGTGAGCTTCTATATGACGGACCCATTCTGAAGGGTTAGCAAATGTTCTCTGACATAAATCGCAAGTAAGAGGTGTATATAATGTTTCGTCATCATTTTCTTCATCCTCTAGATGATGAAAGATTTCCTGGAATAAAAATAACTGTATATAATAATCTTCAACCACTCATTAATTAGGTATTCAAGGAGATTAGTGTCAAAGAATTTAAATATTTAAAAAATAGAACTCATTTCTTGATTACGGTAAACCTGGAAGATTGTAAATATTACTTAATATTTGGGCTAAATTGACTTCCATCTGATAGTTGCAGGGGGAAAAAAATGTTAAAATTTTTATTCACAAGTGCCACAGACTAGCCTACCTACAAGTTTCTGAATTTAATTTTTAAAAATATATTTTAGATACTGTACCCTCAAAATTGCCAGGATTCAATAAGACTACTACTATTCTAAGTAACTGAAAGCTAATCAGGGTATCTTTCACTTACAGGCTTCACTGTCATTTCAGTGTCCATTTGTTCACTCGTACTTCCATCGTCCAAGGGCTCCTCAAGTTCTGTATCCACCCACTCTATGGGTTCCTGTTTAACGAGCAGCTGCATAGGATCAACCTCCACAGTTGAAGTGTGATTTTCTATAGAATCAACTAACGAATGAGTTATACGTTTGTCAGTAGACTTTGGTCCTTCTTTCCCCTCATCGCTATTTGCTTCATGGGCAGTATTTTTACTTAGTCCATTCTGACCTACCTGTTTATGCTTACTTTGTTCATCCTTCTCTCCACCACTTGGCACCTTTGTATCCTCTTTCTTACCACCAATCTCTTGTTGACCATTTCCGGCATGAACAGATGTAGACTTACTACCAGTACGACACTCTGTATTTGAAGTAGGCTTTTTACTATTTCGATCTGCATTATGACCAGATTGACTGTGTTTCAGAGATGAAGTATGTTCTCTTACATCATGACTAAATCCAGAATTACCACTTGAATCTCTTTCTCGACAAAGTCCTCGGACACCTAGTATATGAGCTGCTTTTAAAATAGCATCTAACTGTTCATAACTAACTGTTGCTTCCCCACTATACATATACTCAATAAGGATCTTCAGTATACGGTAACTTATTTCTGATGGTAAAACAATAACAATGGGGAAGCCACTGTTTGTGGCTGGGTAAACCACTCGTAGGAGCTGATGAAGGTAAGAACTGCATGCAGACAAAACAAAGCGATGAGCAGGGATTTGACGACCGTCCACCGTCGCAAGAGTAACATCAGTAAAGGACTCCGATCGAAGTAGGGTAGCAATAGAAGAATGGAGATGAGCTCCATAGCTGTGCCATTTCAACTGGAAGTTCTCTGCTGTAGGAATAGCCATTATCTATCTAGAAACAACAACAAAAATGAATGCACTGAAACTGCCATTCATATATTTACGTTTTACACATTTGGACAACTGTACGAGCTAATTTTAAAAACTCAGATCAGTAAAAGCCAGGGCGTGGAAAAGATAAATATATAGAATCAAATTTATGTCCCAGACCAATATACCTGATAATTAACACATGAATGAAAAGTATATCCAAATTTTTCTGTTTAAATATAACACATTTTTCACAGGCGTAACAGCCAATTTATTATTACATTTGTAACCAAATTTGTAACTACAGATATCTCACGCACAAACGTCAATTCAGACAGCGTCAAGTACAGAAAATCGATCATTGGTGCGCATTATCGATTTTCAGGACGGACAACCAATCGGGCGCTTTCATTATCCATCGATCGGTATCGGTTCACGGCCAAGGAAACATCGTAGTAGCTTGAAATACCATTTCAAAAATAGGAATGTGTGGGAAATTCAATTTTTTTAATTGTGTGTTACTGCACACATAGAAGATAATTTATAAATTTGTCGTGAAACGCTTTGTTTTTATCTCTGAAGATATACTGTGTGCATTTTTATCTGAAATGGTGCGATATAGGGAAGAAATGATCTGTTAAATTAGCGGCGAAATTATAGTGAAGGTGTATGCTCATCTTCAGTATTCAAATAGCAGTGATATGGCAGAAAGTGACATTTGATGACATTTATCAATAACAACAGTTTAAAATTATAGAACATAATTTGAAATGTATTACAGTTTCTAAATTAGTTGTTATTCTAAGCTTAATGAAACGATGGATGGTAATTATTTACGTTTTTTCACTGTTTGGGAATGGAATTAAATCATAATATTCTCACCATAACCTCAACATAAGGTTGTTCGCCGATATCAAATACCGGTATTTTCAGAATACATATAGTCTAAAAATACTGTGATTTTATTTTTTTAGTTCCATCCGACAAAGACTGTCTTCCCCAGCTAATGGAAGGACTTGCCATTGCTGTTGAAAAGAAATCTGAAGATGTTTCCAGTCTATTAGACTCAATTGTTTTACAAGTCCAGGACTCCAACAACGGTAATTTACTGGCAGTAATTTGAAAATAATTTTCTTTGTTATTATTTGGATCGCTTCTTAGAGTTTTCTTTGTGAGGTCATTCCATCTATGAAGTTGATTTTCATTTATATTTTCATGTGACACACTTGCATGTAGGTTAAAGCTAACAAAATTATGTTTTAAAACTATTTTCTGTTGTGTTTGCAACAGTGAAAATTCATGGTATATGTGTTACCGTGACCCCACCCATCCTTATATAATCAGTTTGCAGAATCAGTTTTCATATCAGAACATTATATCATACAGACGTACTCATGGTAAAGTGTTGTGAGGTACTTGTTCATATTGCATAATTACGTGTAGTAAGTTATTTATTATACAGTTATCCCTTATTATAACGCCACAATTTGTTCAGAGTAGACCTATTTGTTGACGCAATAAAGAGGGTGGCGTTACATTGAGGTCACCATTTTAAAACAACAAGTTGAAAGACGTAGTGATATACTGTATAGGGATTTTCTGGAATAGTATTCATCAATATTTAATTTGACAATGACTCTATTTTGCGTTAGAACAACCTTGTGACAGATGTTACATACTCCAAAACTTTCTCAGCTTATGGTTTTCCCCTCACAACGATGAAAAATGCTTGGCTGTGTTCTGCTGGCTAACAGAAGGATACAGTTTTTAATATGCACACACTTCTCCCTTTTCTTTCATACATAAAAATAGTTTGTTTATTCATCCGTAGAAACGTGTACGCGCGGGACAGATGGGGCTGTATCCTCAATTTGCTTTGTCCAGGCTTCCGAAGCTTTTCTCAGAAACAGTCCATTATGGTAAGCCTTAAGGAAATTCCCATCTAGTACAAAACAATTCAATCCCAGAACAAGTAAATCCCCGGCACCATGCCAGTCGAGGTAATAAGCTACAGGTAATGAGGGCCAGTGGCATACTCAACCTGCTCACATTCCTAAAGGATCAGATAAGAGCCAAGTTTCCATTCAGAGAAAAGGTTTCAAACCACCGGTTGGTGATACATCGAGCGCATTTGAATCATTGCACTGCACTTCTGTACCTCTGCCACCAGTGGCACATGGCGGTAGGTAGGGGTGGCATTATATCGAGGTAGTTACTATATTATTTCCAGACTGCTGGCTTGCATGAACTTAATTAGAAAAATATTTCTCTTGTTACAATAATTGTGATTGATTAATTGATTGACTGATTTTGCTCATGGGCAACCTGTCCATCTAGGTGTGATGATGATGTAGGCAGAAGGTGAAACCCGGTGTTGTCACATACCGGTAGCCTATCGTATCGAATAACATCGAAGGATCTGCTCACGAACACTTCAGAGAAGTTTGGAATTGAATCCAGGCTTTTGGCATGCAATGTTTCGATTAGAAATTTTATAGCACCACCTCTCTTAGCCTGTCAGCCAGCAATTTGATAATGAAATGCCGTTCACCAACGGGACTTGAACCAGCTAAGCAAGGTGTTAGGCCTTAAAGGCTCGATGCCTTTATAAACATGGCCACCTGACGGGCTAATAATTGTAATAACAATCTTCTTCTTTTATTCTTCTTCATCCATTCCCTTTTCCATATTCTCTCTGGGTAGGGTAGTGTACCAAAGCCTTCCACCTTACTCGATCTTTCCACCATTCCTCTTCTATTACTTTATTGCTATTGACTCCTCTATTTGCAGTACAGTCCACAACAGAGCTCCTCCATCTCATTCTAGGACGTCCCCTAGGCCTCTTTCCAGTCACTGTATCCATGAATGTTCTCTTTGGTATTCTCTCTCCTGGCATTCTCATCATGTGTCCAAACCATTTTAGCTTTGCTATATCAATCTCTTCTTGAAGTTTACACACTCCCACGTTTCTCCTTATTTCCTCATTTCGTATTCTATCTTGTCTTGTCTTTCCCTGTATCCTCCTCAAGAACCTCATTTCAGTTGCTTGTATCTTACTTTGGTTCCGCTTAGTTAACGTCCAGGTTGCTGAAGCGTAGGTCAGTATAGGTTTATAATAAGACGAGTATAAAACCTTCTTCACTTCATTGGCACATCTTTGTTCCATACAATGTCTCTCACACACTGGTAGAAACTTGCAGACTGCTGTATTCTTAAATCAATTTCTCCATCCAAATTTCCATCTTGTGATATCACGCTGCCCAAATATTAAAAAATTTTCACTACTTCAAGAGGTTCATTTCCTATTTTTATTATTTTTTTAAATTTTTAATTTTTTTCTAGTTGTTTTACGTCGCACCGACACAGATAGGTCTTACGGCGACGATGGGACAGGAAAGGGCTAGGAGTGGGAAGGAAGCGGCCGTAGCCTTAATTAAGGTACAGCCCCAGCATTTGCCTGGTGTGAAAATGGGAAACCACGGACAACCATTTTCAGGGCTGCCGACAGTGGGGTTCGAACCTACTATCTCCCGAATACTGGATACTGACTGCAGCTATCGAACTCGGTCCTATTTTTATTACTCCCCTGGATTTCCTGTTACCTCTTGGTAAGATCAAAGTCTTACTTTTTGCAGTACTATTTTCCATTCCAAAATTTCTTATCTCCTCATTCCATAATTCAACTTGTCTGTACTTCCTCTTCATGATCTCCCCAAACTACAATGTCATCAGCAAAGAGCATAGACTTTACTTGCTCGCCCATAATCTTCTCTTTGATATTATGTAGAATTCTATCCATAATGATAATGAAGAGTAAGGGAGACAATACACTTCCCTGTCTTAAGCCTGTCTCAACTCTGAACCATTCAGTTTGGCCCACTTTGGTTCTAACACAGCTTTCTCAATTTTGATACATTGCTATTACCATCTGCATTGTTTCATTCCCAATCTGTGCCTCTGTCAATGTTTTCTGTACCAAATTCCTTGGGACACTGCCATATGCCTTTTCAGTATCTAGAAATGTTACTACCACGTCCTTTCCATATTCCCAATACCTTTCCATCATTTGATGCAATGTAAATACGGTATTGGGTCAGATGTGGACCTGCCTCTTCTGAATCCATACTGGTGTTCTGCCAATTTTTCCTCTACTCTGTCTCTTATTCGTCTATCCAAGATTCCTTCAAGGATCTTAGCTGTATGAGATATCAGTGTCACTCCGCTGTAATTTTCACATTGCTTCCTGTCTCCTTTGAAAATTGGTATAATGATCCCTTTCGCCCACTCTTTTGGAACAGTCTTTTCTCTCCATATCACTCTGAAGAGTCTATACAACCACTGTAGACCAAGTACTCCTGCTGCTATTATCATTTCTATGGTGACCTCGTCAATTCCAGCTGCCTTGCCTCATTTCATTCTTTTAGTGGCCCACTCAATCTCTGCTATGGACACCTTGTATTCCTTATCTTCCATCTGCACTAAATCTGGTTCTTCGATTTCTCCTTGTACCAAGGTATTTTGCACGTTGTAAAGCTGTTCAAAGTATTTTCCGCACCTCTGCATAATATCCTGCTTCTGTGTCATCACTTTCTCCTGTTCATTTTTAATGAAGTTAGCACCTTCTCCTGAGTTTTTCTTCTTTTTAATCCACTGGAATAAGATTTTTTGTTTACGGTTGTATCTTCTTGCAGAGATTCAGTGAATTTTTGCCAGCATTTCTTTTTCTCTTCTTGAACCTCCTTGGAGCACTCCTTCTTGCAGTGTCTGTATTCTGTTTTGCATTCTGTTGTTCTGTTTCTCAGCCATCTTTTCCAAGCTTGTTTCTTCCTTTTAACTATATCTTTTACCCTGTCATTCCACCAGGGCGTTTCTTGATCTTTCTTCCTGCCTGATACTCTTCCACTGGTCTTTTCTGCAGACTCAACCATGACTGTTTTAAATATGCCCATTCTTCTTTGACCCTTCCGATTTCTTTCTTAGGTTGTACTTGTTTTAATGTGTGTCTGGAACTCTTCATTTATTTCCTTCTCCTGCAATTTCCACACCCGTAGCTTTCTTTACCTAATCTGTCATCTTTTGTATCTTTCCCATCTCTAACTTAGCTATCATAACTCTGTGATCTCCTTCGAAAGATTCACTTGGGAGGGCTGTTACGTCTACCATCATTTTCCTGTTACCGTTCTCGACCAAAATGTAATCTATCAGAGTTTTGATTTTGTTATCCCAACTATATCTTGTTATCTTCTGACTGTTTTTCTTTCAAAACCATGTGTTACCAATGATCAACTCATTTCTTCTACACACCCCCTGTGGATGGGGGGAGGCAGATGAAGAGTACATCCACGGTATCCCCTGCCTGTCGTAAGAGGCAACTAAAAGGTGCCCAAGGGGCTCTCAACTTGGGAGTGTGGGTTGGCGATCACGGGGCCCTTAGCTGATTCCTGGCATTGCTTCCACTTACTTGTGCCAGGCTCCTCACTTTCGTCTAGCCTGTCCGACCTCCCATGGTCAACTCTTGTTGTTTTCCGACCCCGACCATATTAGAACAGTCGAGGCCTAGGAAGTCTTTCATTTTCACGCCCTTCGTGGCCCTTGCCTTTCTCCGTCCGTTACTTCATTTTTTGATGTGACAGATCCCTTCTTTTTTCTTTTTTTCTCTCTGTCTACCCCCTGTGGGTGGGGGATGCAAACAAAAATACACTCACAGTATCCCCTGCCTGTCGTGAGAGGTGACTAAAAGGGGTGACCAAGGGATGATTTTATTAGAATATGAAACTACTTTCGATTAGTACCATCTCGTGGGGAACACCATGGGCAGCCTTTACTTGCGAGTAGTACCACTATATTAGGTACACCAGAGGTTTGTGATTAATAGCAACAGAGAGTGGTTCACTGTGGGTTTCCAGTACCCGTGATTAATATCATTGTGAGAAACACCATGGGTCTGGGCGTTGCATGTGATTAGTACCACTATATGAGCGACACCGTAGGTCTGCGTTGCCTGTGATTAGTACTCACCATACGAGAAACACCACGGGAATACCGGCGTCCGTGATTAGTACACGTAGGTGAGGAACACCATCGGTTTGCGTTGCCTATAAGTGGCGCCATTATGTGAGAAACACCATAGGTCTGCATTACCTGTGCGACGTACAATATTTGTGAGTAGTGCCATAATGTGTGGAACACCGTGAGTCTACGCTACTTTTGATTAGTACCCCAACATGTCAAATACCATGGTTCTCCTTTACTAGCGATAAGTACCATTATGAGGGTCCGTTGACCTGGATTTTGGACCCCTTTAGACAACAAGCATCCTCAATTCAGGATTATGCTTTAGAAGTGGTCCGTTGGTTGGTAATACTATTTTTATGATAGTTTTTTTGGTCAGATACACTGATTGTGTTAAATTCACATCCATCCATTCATTCTTCATGACATTTTTTTATTTTGGTCAGTGGATGATTTTTAATTTTTAATTTGTCATTACATTTTGTACCATTAGGGTCCGATGACCTAGATGTTAGGCCCCTTTAAACAACAAACATCATCATCATCATCATCAACATCATCATCATCATCATCATTTCTTCTACAAAAGTCTACCAAAATATCTCCATCCTTGTTTCTCTTCCCATATCCAAATGAACCTTTTCTTTCCTAACCTACTTAGGCATTCATGTCTCCTATGATCACTACTTGTTTGTCCTGTATATGGCCTTCCAGATAGTCAAGGTATTCCTCTAGATCCGTATCTGTATTTCCTGTTTGTGGAGCATTCCCTTGAATTATATCTGTAACACCAGTTGCAAATCTCAGTCTGACCCTTATCAACCTGTCATTTATGTCTTCCACCAATTCTAGGTATTCCTTTAGGTCTTTTCTAATTATGAGACCTAGGCCTACTCCATTTTTGGCTTCCCTTCCTCCAATATAGTATAAGGTGTATCCTTTCTTTAGTTTCCTCTCACCTTTTCCTTTCCATTTGGTCTCACTGATTCCCAGCAATGCTATATCATTGTCAACCATAAAATCTACAATTTCTTCCACTTTCCCTGTTAGTGTCACTATATTGATGGTCGCTATCTTGATGTATTTGGTTGCTGGTCGCCCATTTCTCACATTTCTCCCAGCATCACAAGAATTGCATGTTGCCTGTGGAGAACGCCCTAGCATTTTGCACGTCGCTTGTGGGGAACGCCCTAGCATTTTCCGAGGCTTCAGTGCACTTATCATATAGGCTTTTATTGCGATGGGTTCACCACTCCCAAAGGCATTTTAGAGCTACTGCCAGCCGAAACTTGTAGGCCGCTCCTAACATGGAGAACAGACGCCTTTTGTAGCCGCTCCTCTCGAGTACAGACGCTACAGCTGATATGGGGTTTCAGTGGCATTTCCTCCCCTGAGGGCCCATTTCCCTTCTATAAGGACTCCTCCGCTCTTAGCCGTTGGTCCTTATAGTGGGTCAGGCTATTTACCGCCGCCCAACACTTGGCGTGGAGACACTGGCTGTATGGTTTACTCCATTACCATAGCAGATTAACTGTAATAACAGTATAACACAAAAAGTATGTTGTAAACTATTGCCACTTCTGATCGTCTTAGGCTTATCCGTTCACCTTTGTCACCACCTTCCTTTACACACGAGCCAAGTTGAAACTGCGTGCTCCTTGCACATGCACAGCTGGCATGTGCTGCACTGTCTTGGTTTTCCCGTGTTTGCACCATTTGCAGAATCTCAGTTTTGTAGATATTCAAGAGAGAGTTGCCAGGAGAATTGCTTCAGAATTTGTCGTTGAATGATTACTTCTTGTGTACTTTCCCTTATGGCGATGAACATGTTTATCCTAACAACACCAAGCAAGTGGCCACGCGGTGTAGGTCATGTAGCTATCAGTTTGCATTCAGGAGGTAGTGGGTTCGAACCCCACTATCAGCAGCCGTGAAGATGGTTTTCCCATTTTCACACCAGGCAAATGCTGGGGTTGTACCTTAATTTAGACCACTGTTGCTTCCTTTCCAATCCCATCGTCGCCATAAGATCTCTCTCTGTCGGTGTGATGTTAAGCAGATTGTTAAGAATAAAATAATATCCCAACAACATTTAATAGTCGTGAGAACCATCGAGTAGTCAGCGGCAGTTTGTCCTTGAAACTGAATAGGTCCCTTTCAGTTCATCGACAGAATCACACCTCCCTTCGTCTTCTTGTAGAAAGTTAGGAGTTCAGGCTTCTTGGCTTTTTCATAACTCTCATCAGTCATGTCAGAAAATGGAAATCAAAAAGACAACCTTAATTTTCCCTGAAGCACGTGAGAGCAACATACACTCATTTCTAAATCTAGAAACATTACTGTTGACTGGCTTATCTGGAGCAATGAATATAGGAGGCATCCCTTATTTGTTTTTTTGGATAGTTCTCACAATCGCTAGATGGTGGTTTTCAAGAAGAGAGACGGCTAGGAGGAAGGACACAAACCAGGTATAATATCTACAGTTACATTTCTCCCAGTATCTGATATTGTACCATTCTTTTAACAATGGCTCGCAGTGAATGATCTCTTATAGTGGATTTTCTTTCCTTTTTGGAAAGCAAATTGTTCCTCTGGTATGTGACTGCCTTTTTCATTAATGAACATTTCTGTTAGTATTTTGATAAGTAGTTTGGAGCTAATGTTTTCAAGAGCTATGCTCCTGTAAAAGTTTAGATCTTGAGATCCTTTCTAAAATGTTTTTATTGTAGCTGTTCTCCAGGTATCCAGGATTTAGCCTATAAGTAGACACATGTTTTTGAGTGCTGTCCATGTACCCAAAAAAAATTCTGAGGTGTTCAGGTGTTCTGCAAAAATCCTATCTGGTCTGCATATTTATTTTTTGTTTGGCCAGGGCATGTTTGTTGCCTTCTTTTGAAATGACCTGCATGTTCTTTGGTTCATGGTTTTCTGGTACCGTGACCGATTTTCATTCGGAATTTGAGAAAAATACTATTTCCAGGTCTTGATGTGTACTACATTTGGATTGGTATCTTCTCCCTTTGAACTGTGAAAGGCCGGGCTGAGACGGTTGAAGCGCTGGCCTTCTGACCCCAACTTGGCAGGTTTGATCCTGGCTCAGTCCGGTGTTATTTGAAGGTGCTCAAATACGTCAGCCTCAGTAGATTTACTGGCACGTGAAAGAATTCCTGCAGGACTAAATTCCGGCACAGTGGCGTCTCCGAAAACCATCAAAATAGTTAGTGGTTATAAAATCTGAAAGGTTCCACCTATTCAATACAAAAACAATGTTGTCTGATTGTATTACAACATAATCATTTTATTAGCAGTGTTCGGTCTCGTTTTTGAGTTGTTTACTCGTGTTGAACGAGGCCTAGCTCTTCCCACAGTCCACGAAATGTACTTCATCATTAAGTGCAAAGGAAAGGCCAACGTAATGTACATTACATACTTCATTTATTCACAAAACTATTTACACTGTACAAAATATACATTAGGACATGGTGGTACATGATGTAGCGCACCAAACACAATACCGTTACCCACGCTAGTCCAAGTCTCGGAACTCACTGACGCCGGTGAGGCGCGTGACTCTGTCCCCCTTCCAGTGGGGCTGTAGCAGTCAGATTGTGCTGACCTCTGACGGAAAAAGACACATGGCGTTCAGCATACCTCCCACCCAATTTATATATAAATTACAAACACAAATATTATTAAGAACAATAAAAATTAGCACTCACACTGAAAAGTCAAATGAAAAAACCCAAAGCAATCACATGAAAGATTACACCTTTTTACTAATTACACTTTTTCACTATATACAGTTTCAACCTCTTTTGGGAAGACACAAAGTTTTGCAATTGGGCATTTGAAGGTCCCCTTGGGAGTGCGAATAGTGGCAACTCGCACCAAGCCATCAGCACCTGCGTGCGTATCTACCACGATCCCTGTCTGCCACACGAGAGGTGGCAAGTTGTCTTCCTTGAGAAGAACCAGAGTTCCGGGTTGAAGGTTTACCCTTCCTGCTGACCACTTAGTCCGCTGCTGGAGTTGATATAGATAGTCCCTTGACCACCGCTTCCAGAAGTACTGCCTGCAACGCTGAAGTAGTTGCCACCTGGACAGACGAGAACCTGAAACTGTAAGTAAATCTGGCTCTGGGATGGTTGTGAGAGGTTCTCCAATCAGGAAGTGACCGGGAGTCAGGAATGAACAGTCATCAGGATTATCAGACAATTTGGTTATTGGTCTCGAATTCAGACATGCCTCAATCAGGACTAACAACGTGGACATTTCTTCAAATGTCAATACAAGATTTCCTGCAACCTTCTTCAAATGGGACTTAGTAGACTTTATGCCAGCCTCCCACAGCCCACCAAAATGAGGGGCATGCGGTGGAATAAAATGCCACTGTATTCCACATTGAGATGCGAAGTCATCCACCTTCCTCTGATGTACTTGAGATCTGAAGAGGGTGTGAAGCTCCCGTAGCTCGTTTCTTGCTCCCACGAATGTACTTCCATTGTCGCTGTAGATATTCTGGCAGATACCCCGACGCGATGTAAATGTGCGCAGAGCAGCTAGGAACGCATCAGTAGATAGGTCAGAGACAAGTTCAAGATGGATTGCCTTGGTAGCCATGCAGATGAATAGAGCAATATAACATTTTACCTTTGTTTTGCTTTTACGGGTCCCTTGCTTAATGTAAAATGGACCCCCATAGTCAACTCCGCAGTTCAAAAAGGGTCTGTTGGGTTCTACCCTGTGGTGTGGGAGCTGGTCCATGAGTTGAGTTGATGTACTTGCCTTTAACTTGTAGCAAGGGAGACACTTAAGTGTTATGTGCCTAATGACAGACTTACCATTAGGTATCCAATATCGTGGTCTAATGGTTGCAAACAAAAGTTAGGGTCCAGAATGCAGAAGTCGCATGTGCTCGCACATTACTAACAATCTGGTCACATGATGATTAGGTGGTAGGATGACGAGATGTTTCTGGCTGAACGAAGCTTGAGATTGTTCCAATCTGCTGCCCACCCTAATTGCATCTACAAAGGGATGAAGAGACCTCAACTTGCTGTCCTTTGTGATCGGTCTTCCAAGTAGCAGCTCTTGAAGCTCCTTACCATATTCTCGTTCTTGGGCAGTACGAATGATCCTGTGCAATGCCTCTTGAAGTTCTACTACTGTCAGACTTCCCACTTGTCTCCTTGAAGCAGCAAGCCTGAGGTTGTTCATGTATCTCAGTATGAAGGCCAGGACTCTCACCAGCCGTGACCAACAAGAAAAGCGTTTGGACTAAGTCTTCAAGCAAATGACTGACAACAAGTAAGCAAAGAGCTGGTTTCCGTTGCTCTGGCACATCAGTGAGTTCGGAAGTTTTCTTCATGTCGCTGACAGGCCAGGTTGACGGTGGCGGGTAGAGCCAGGATGGTCCCTCCCACCATAACAGATTGTCTTGAAGAAGATGTGGTTCAATCCCTCTCGAAATGATGTCTGCTGGATTGTCCTGTGACGTCACATGGTTCCATTGTTATACAGATGAAAGTTGTTGTATCTCAGACACTCGGTTACCAACAAACGTTTTCCATGATGTGGGCTCTCCTGCAAGCCAAGTTAGTACTATAGTAGAATCAGTCCAATAGTAGTTTTGTTCAATTTTTAGGTTAAGTGCAGTTTTAACCTTATCCATTAATTTTACAAGGAGTAATGCACCACATAGTTCAAGTCTAGGGAGGGAAATCTGTTTCAGTGGTGCTACTCTGGATTTGGAGCTTAACAGCACTACTGTTACATAATCCTTGACATCTATACTCCGTAGGTAAACAGATGCTCCAAAGGCCCTTTCTGAAGCATCAGAGAATCCGTGTAACTCATATTGTTTAATTTCTCCGTCTCCCGTCACTCTTCGAGGGATGCGAATGTCGTTGAGTGATGGCAAATATGCGTGAAACTGTTCCCAAGTAGTTAATAGCTCAGGAGGCAAACTCTGATCCCAGTCCACTTTCACCTGCCATAAGTGTTGCAAGAAAATTTTACATTTTATTATTATTGGACCTAAGTCCCAAAGGATCAAAAATGGATGAAATGCAGGATAACACACTACGTTTTGTCCAGGTTGTGGTCTTCTGGGTGTGACTGGTAGCTACAAACTGGAAGATGTCCTTTAGAGGATGCCACAGTAGTCCCAAGGCCTTAATGGTACCCTCTTCCTTGTCATCCAGACTCCAGGGCAGTTGTGATTCTTGGTGCTCAAGAGGTATGTGTTCTAAAAGAGTGGGATGATTAGCACACCATTTACGAAGAGGAAAGCCTGCGCTACTGAGTAGTTCGATCAGCTCTTGTTGCAGACTGAGTGCATCTCCAATGGTATCTGCTCCACTCAGAACATCATCAACATAGAAGTCTCTTTGTAATGTCTCCGACGCTCTTGGGTGTTACAGTGCACCATCGTTGGCCAGTTGTACCAGGCATCTTGTGGCTAAAAAAGGTACTGCTGAGGTACCATAAGTTACAGTTGGAAGTCGATAAATCTAGATAGGTTCATTCGGAGATGAACGCCATACAATGCGTTGCAAATCTTGGTCATCAGGATGAACTAGAATTTGCCTGTACATTTTTGTAACATCTGCAGTGAAGGCATACTTATGTGTTCTATATCTCAAGATGATAGAATACAAGTCTTCTTGCACCGTAGGTCCAACCATCAAGATATCGTTCAGTGAGTAGTTACTAGTAGTTTTAGCAGAGGCGTAGAAGACGACTCTGACCTTAGTGGTAGTGCTGGACTGCTTCATTACAGCATGATGCGGCAGGTAATATGTTGGCGTATTAGTTTGCGTTGTCACAAGTTCCATGTGATGAAGATCAGCATATTCTGTCATGAACTCAACATAGTCCTCCTTCAAGTCTGGTTGGCGATGTAAAATTGAACAAGCAGTACTAGTTTCGATGTTTTTACAACACCATCATCAGCTGCGTTAAAGTAAAGAGAAACCAGCAATTAATATAAAATACATCTCAACATTATTTACACAACTTGCTCCTTTAGACATTATATTAAATTGTAAATAGATAAAGACTTGTATTACTACCAGTTAACAAATTTATAGGTCAAAAACAGTTAAAAAACAAATAATGTTGTCTTAGGGTATTGAGTTCGATCACTTTTTTCCAATTGGTGTTGCTAAATTACTATTTTTACACCTTGTGTGTCATTTCAATGTCTCTGATCTTCAAGATCAGAAATAATCACTAAGTTGAAAGGTATAGGTCTATATTAAATTTTGTTGCTATTTTTACATTTAAAACAGTTTAACATTAATTTCAGAGTCTGCAGCAGTCCGTTGCAGTCATAGTACTAGAACCTGCATATTGCATTTCATTTGTGCCGCAGGGTATAGTTCCGAGATCATAGTGTGTGGGTCACTTCCTTGCAAGCTGTGATCCACCTTAAACAAAATTCCGCTTGTGGCACTTTTTCCTGCTGTTACTCCCTTCAACTCAAGTCCAACAGCAATGGGATAAGGCTGGTGGAGGCAGGTTTTCCGGGTGAAACTGGAAGCATCTAGTTCGGACCTGCATGTTGGCAGCAGATGTGTGATGATCGTCTTTCTAAGACCCCGTGACTACTCAGGAACTCGGTCCTGCATCTGTGTTTGGGCAGGCCTATTTAGGATCATCGCTGCCCACCCTGAATGGGGAAGGCCCTTGGTAGTCACACTCTCAGCCGACTGGGAGGCCGCATGCAGCGGGTCACCCCTTATGCAGTTGAAAAACGAAGATTACCCAAACTTTTATTATAGGAACCTGGAATGTTCAAACCCTACTTTATTTGAAAGACAATAACAGATCTGAGAGAAGAACAGCGCTTGTCACCCATGAGCTTGAACGAATGAACATTGATATTGCTGCCTTAAGTGGAACCGGACTGTCCAGTGAAAGTAAACTTAGAGTTCATCTCAGGCTACACAATCTTCTGGAAGGGAAAAGATGAGGGAGAACACCGCATTCATGGTGTGGGATTTGCTGTGAAGACCACATTGGTGAATGATTATCAGCTAACTCCAACCGCAGTCAGTGAAAGAATTATGACTCTCCGAATCCCACTTTCTGGTGCCAAATCTATAACACTCATCTCTGCATATGCTCCCACCTTGGATGCTGATGTAAAAGCTAAAGACCAATTCTCTAACCTGCTGAGCACTACCATCACCAAAGTACCACCAAGAGACAAACTCTTACTACTTGGCGATTTCAACGCCAGAGTTGGTAAATATCACCAGTTGTAGGGCAATGTGATGGGAGAACTTGGCAACTGTAATGCCAATGGTCTACTGCTCCTTGGTTTATGTGCTGAACATGAACTCTTCATTACTAATACTCAGTTCCGCCTGCCTAATCGCTTAAAGACCACTTGGATGGATCCTCGCTCAAAGCATTGGCTTATCCTTGATTAAATCATCACCAGGCAATGTGATAAAAAAGATGTCCTTGTTACAAGGACCGCAATAAATGTAGATGACTTCTGGATGTATCATAAGCTCCTTTATGCCAGTTGAGAATCTCAATCTTTTGCAAACCAAAAAGATCCATCCACAACCTGCCCATAAAGGAATTCGACACTTCTAAACTTCAAATTGAATCCATTTATACACACAACAGAAATGCAATTTCAAACAAACTGGCTAATCATCCATTCAGCAGTGATAGTACAAATCAGGAATGGGCCATGCTTCAGAAGGTCATCACTGAGTCAGCTGAGGAAACAATTGGTTTTGTGAGGGGAAAAAAGACAGGACTGGTTTGATGAAAATAATGAAGAAATTAAATGTCTGATCAATACCAAACGGGAAGCCCACCTATCCTATCTTCAAGATCCGTCTTCCAATGTGAAGAAATCACATTTCTTGAAACTTAAAGGAAAATGTCAGGCACAAATTAGGAAGATTAAGAATAACTGGTGGCAACAAAAAGCTGAAGAACTGCAAAGACTATCTGATGCCCGTGACCTGACAAAACTTCTATGTTGGCATAAAGAAGATGTATGGTCCAATTCAATCTTCATCAAGGTCATTGAAGACTGCTGACAACTCCATCATTTTAACTGATAATGGAGAAATTTTAGAGCATTGGAGGGAACATTTCTCTTCACTTCTAAATTGTGTTTCCAATGTTGCTGAGGACTTTCTTCGTAATGTCCCTCAGCAGCCCTAACAACCAAGAATGGCAGTTCCACCTACATACAGAGACTTCACCAAAATACTCAATCAACTAAAACCAAGAAAGGCTCCTGGTCCTGATAACATCCCTCTGGAACTGATATAAAATGGAGATATACCCTGTAAGTCTAAACTTTTCACACGCATCCTCTTGCTTTGGGAAACTTGAGAAGTACCTGACGACTTAAAGAATGCTACCATCATCACTATCTTCAAGAAAGGTGATCGTAGTGTATGTGGGAACTACCGTGGTATATCGCTTTTGTCAATTGCAGGTCAAATTATCGCAAGAATTCTATTAAACCAGCCCCGAGTTATCTCAGAGAGGATTTTGCCTGAGTCTCAATGTGGTTTCCGAACCTCCAGAGACACAAAGATATGATCTTTTGTGCTAGACAACTCCAGGAAAAAAATGCAGAGAACAGCAGCAGCCTATGTATTTAGTTTTCTATGATCTTGATTCAGTACCAAGATCTGCTATGTGGAAAGTATTGAGACATTTTGGATGTCCTGAACGTTATGTGGAATTGGTTCAAGCTCTTCATGATGGCATGTCTGGACAGGTTCTTCATGGTAACTCACTATCAGATTCGTTTCCAATCACTAATGGATTGAAACAAGGCTGTGTGCTTGCTCCTACACTCTTTGCACTCTACAGGGCTGCCATGCTGCATGAATCATCTGCAAACAAGTTAGGCGTGGAGATTAAATTTCGTTTTGATGGAGGCCTTTTCAATCTGGCAAGACTTCGCTCACAAAGACGTACTGTGGTTACCCGGGTGACAGAACTGTAGTATGCCGATGACACCGCATCTGCTCTAACACTTGCAGAACTACAACAGTCAGTCAACTGCTTTAAAACTGCATGTGATCGCTTTGGTCTTGCCATTAATGTGAAAAAAAACGAAGGTACTTGCACAACCTGCCCCAGGATTAACACTTCCTGAGTTCAGTATTTCCATCTTAGACACAACACTGGAACAGGTTGATTACTTTTCATATCTTGGAAGCATCTTGTCTAAACAGTGTACCTGTGAACAAGACGTTGATAAAAGAACTGGGGCTGCTCATGCAGCATTCGGATGGTGAATGCACAGAGTCTTCATGAATAACAACCTAAAACTGCATACCAAACTCATGGTGTACATAACCAAACCAAACCCCATGGCACTACAGCCCTTGAAGGGCCTTGGCCTACCAAGCGACCGCTGCTCAGCCCAAAGGCCTGCAGATTACGAGGTGTCGTGTGGTCAGCACGACGAATCCTCTCGGCCGTTATTCTTGGCTTTCTAGACCGGCATGGTATACATAGCTGTTGTCATTTCCACGCTGCTGTATGGCTGTGAAACTTGGACACTCTATCATCGTGATATCAAAAAACTTAACAACAGAAAATGAGATTCATCTTGAATATTAAGTGGGAGGACTATGTGACCAACATAGCAGCTAAATAGCATTGAGGCAACAATCATCGCTCATCAACTGAGATGGTTAGGCCATGTTCACTGCATGGGTGATACCAGGCTTCCCCGCCAAATTCTTTATGGCGAACTATGCTCTGGCAGTAGACCTCATGGAGCCCCTCTTAAGCGTTTTAAGGACCAGCTGAAACACATCATGAAGACAACTGGTATAGATATACAGACATGGGAAGAATATGCTGTGGACCGCTCACTGTGGCAGAACTCTACATCCACCGCTGTCAACTTGTTTGAAAGAGAACGCCACAGACATCAAGAGGACAAGCAAGAAAACTCCGTCAATTACAACCCCGCCCTCGTCCATCCATTCAGTGTGATTTGTGTGGGCGTATGTTTTATGCCAGGATTGGTCTGTTCAGTCATCGTAAACACATCCATAAACTGAGTGAACTGGTCAATGTACGCAGGAAGAAGTTATTTATACTTTGATCGAGTTTCAGCCGACAACTGTTATATGCTTGGTTGGGGTTAGAGGCGACAATTTACGTCCTGTGATAAATAATTTTCGATTGTCCCCTGTTGATCAAATATTAATTACAATACCCTTTAATACTACTGGGTCTTATTATATTTGTATCTGTGACTGCACTCGTGTTCATAAAAGCACTGGTACCAGTAACTAAGTATAATGGATAATTAGGCCTACTGCTGGCCTACTTGCATTGGCAGTGAGCATATACTTTTATTGTGGGATTGTTTTTAATTAATATTACATTACAGGGAACTAAAAGGTTGCATAATTATGTTAATTACCCAATATTTATCATTATACTGTGGTCAAACAATGTTCATATTTTGGAATAATAGGGAATAGATACGGTATATTTATAAGGCTCAGTGCAAACTGGATCGCATGTGACATGCTGCTGGTGTGCATATTTCATTAAAAATCTTCAAACTGTGTAAAATTCTCCTGACTGTCCTTAAACACTATGAAACCCACGTCTGCAAGAATAGCAATTTCTTGCTGCATGGCAAAGAGGAGATAATAGGAGCGGCATGGAAAGCGCTAATGTCATGAATTACTTGTGTGCATGCACCTGACAGTCTAGGGAACACATCTAATGCACAAAAACAAAGCAATGTGTGGGGTGGCATCCAGTGTGTATGAAACTTTATCAACAAGCCAATAGTTAACAGTTCGATAAGTTAGCTGCTATTCCGCTGTGCAACACAGCAAAGATTTATCGAGTCAACAGCTGTAACAGTTCAGTAGTTATTGGACAGATATCTCGCCATTCTGGAAACCGGGCAGTAATCTGGCTTAGTTATCTTGATCAGAAATTTCTTGCACTCTTCTGTATATGCTTGGAGATAATTTTTAAGCTGTAAACATACTTGTAGACAAGGTAGAAGATGATACAGTAAAAAGTCGCAAACATTTCTGTGTGTCTGTAGACTACACCAAGGCACTTGACCTGTTAGGTTGGAGAATTGTCATGACACACATGACCACACCTGGAAGCCCTTTAAAGAAATTAATTCAAATCATACTATCCTAGAACACCGGGCGAATTGGCCGTGCGCGTAGAGGCGCGCGGCTGTGAGCTTGCATCCGGGATATAGTAGGTTCGAATCCCACTATCGGCAGCCCTGAAAATGGTTTTCCGTGGTTTCCCATTTTCACACCAGGCAAATGCTTGGGCTGTACCTTAATTAAGGCCACGGCCGCTTCCTTCCAACTCCTAGGCCTCTCATCGTTGCCATAAGACCTATCTGTGTCGGTGCGACGTAAAGTCCCTTGCAAAAAAAAAAAAAAAAAAACTATCCTAGAACATAGTCAACAACACAGTAACTCTTTCAAACAAGATAGCCCAAACAAATGGTGTGTTACAAGGATACCCAATCAGTCCACTGTTATTTAATGTAACAACCACAGTCATTCCTGAAACCATTTGCAAAACCTGAAAGGAAATCACAATACCCATGTATGCTGACAATGTGGTTCTAGTAGCATCAAGAAATAAGCAAGATCTACAAAATGCTTTCGATGCTCTGATATAAAAGGTAGACGGGAATAAGTTTGTCATAAACAAAACCATGTAGATGCTACTTAGAAAAGTTGGCAAATCTGCACGATGGGATGTAATACATCATAAAGATGACCCACTACAAATAGTAAACTCTTACAGATACTTGGGAGTAATGCTACAAACCATCACAAAATCATTCAGAATACAAATACAAAAAAGACAGCAGCTGCACTAAGGTAATGTTAATGATAATGTTATTGTTTTTACGTCTCACTAAGTACTTTTGAAGGTTTTCGGAGATGCTGAGGTGCCAGAATTTTGTCCCGTAGGAGTTCTTTTACATGCCAGTAAATCAACCAACACGAGGCTGACGTATTTGAGCGCCTTCAAACACCACCGGACTGAGCCAGGATCGAACCTGCCGAGTTGGGGTCAGAAGGCCAGCGCCTCAACCATCTGAGCTACTTATCCCGGTGCTGTACTAAGCGCCATATACATAATAAAAAAATACCACAGCACTGTCGCTGCAAACAGCCATACTACTATTGAAGGCAAAAATAGTACTCACTCTAACCTTCGGCCTAGAATTAATGTGGGAGAAACACAGCCACATAGATCTAAACGCTGTAGAGATAATGAAGGCCTGTTTCTTAAAGTGTATGCCCCTTCGAGACTAGCGTATAAACTGGAAACCTGGGTGTAGTAAAGATGGCCCTTCAGGGAAGTCGATGAACTCTTTGTCTTCTTCTCTCCGGCTGAGTGGTACTATTCTTTAGGTTAAAAATGCAATATTTTTCAGCTCCTACTTAACAGATTGAGAAAGAATGCAATGTAGGGAAATTCTGGATGTTTCTAATCTAGCAAAGTTTAATCAAAAATGGAGTATCAGTTTTTTTACATTTATTTAGATCAAACAGAATGATAGAAAGATCCTGGATAATGTCTTGACATCATGTATCATCAAGTATAACTATTTATATTATTATTTTCAAAATTATGTCAAAAAGATATCCAAATGTATGGACAGACACTACATTCTTATTGTGGTAGTAAGATATTTTGTCACCAATTAATTTTATTACTTTTTCACATCCAACTTTCATTTCATTAGAGCTCAGATTGACACGCACTAATAGGTTATTGCACACTTATTTGGCAATTAGCAAGTGGCATTTAGTCCACTCTACAGTTATACAGGGTGCATCTGTGATGAGGTTACAAACTTTCGGAGATGATGGAGGACGGCAAATGGATCAATTTGAGATAAGGAACAAGTGTTTGAGTCAAAAGTTATTAATAATCCAAGTTGTTCAACGTCCGTCCATTCTTAACAGACTCTGGGGTGTCAGAATTTTGTCTCGCAGTAGTTCTTTAATGTACAGGAAGCCAACGACATGGGGTTGTCATCTTTAAATATCCTTAAAAGTCACCGACCTCAGTCGGGTTTGAACCCGTTAACTTGGGATTAGTAGACCAACGCCGTATCCACTACACCATTGTGGCTGGCAGTCAAAAGTTAAAGAAAAAATCGGTCTGATACCTCCGACTGTACTGTATACTACATGGGCATGAAACACTTGTCGAGACTGACGGGATTTCTTGGCAAGAATTCTCGCTGCCCACGACGCTGTTCAAATGACACCGGGGATATTCAAACGGGTACAATAGAACTTTGTGGAACGATGCCATGACTGTATTGACGGAATAAAGGTTTCCACCTATTCAATACAAAATATATTCACAATATTTTAAAATTACATTGAACTAGTTTCGACCCATCTAAGGGTCATCATCAGCCACATCACAGCAAAGATCACTCTTGACGAAATCCTAAGAACATGTTAATTTAACAGTAAGATTATTATGGAATAACAAGTGAATGTGATAAATGAAAAGAGATGTTAGTATGGGACAGGTGAGTAATAGCTAATAAATATACAAGGAATATACATAAGAGGTTTGGAACAAAGTATAAAAGGGGGCTTAGTGTTGTAAAAATTATATAATCATGGAAAACAGTAAGTCCTTATAATGAAGAATGCAATGTGAAATGACACATATAAAATATATGGCTTAGGAAGAGTGGAGGTGGTTTAGGAGGGGAAGAGGGCTTAAGGTGGGGTTGAAGGGTGTGGGAGAAAGGGTAATTGTCTCGGAAAAGTATCTTTGATTAAATTTAGGATTGAGTTTTGGTTGGCTGCATTATTGTTTCTGAGGAAAGTGATAAATAGATCGAAGAGTATGTTGGGTTTCTCTGAGATTTCATTGAGATTGTGACTGGCGTTAAAGTATTGGTCTAGGTGTATGTAGTAATTTTCCATTATGTCGAGTAAAGGGCCCTTGTTTGCTAATACGAGGATGTCCATGTCTTGTTCGATATTGGTGAAATTATGGTTATAATCTTGCATGTGTTGGCCGATGGCTGAAAACTTGTTGTATTTTATTGTGTTAGTGTGCTCGTGGTATCTGATATTGAAGTTTCTACCGGTTTGCCAGATGTAGGTTTTTCCACAGGTGTTACATTTGATCTTATAAACTCCTGATTTTGAAAAACTGCTGGTCCTGTTGATGTGTGAAGTATTGTGTAAAACGTTCATGTTCTTATAGTTGGTTTTGAAGGCTATTTTAACGCCTTGTTTCTTAAAGATATTGGTTAACTTGTAGATATCATCGTTGAACGTGAAGCTGGAAAATGTTAGAGGTTTAGTTGTTTCTTTTTTGAGGGTAGTTTTTGGGCGATATTTATGTTTATTGATTATCCGAGACAATTACCCTTTCTCCAGCACCCTTCAACCCCACCTTAAGCCCTCTTCCCCTCCTAAACCACCTCCACTCTTCCTAAGCCGTATAATTATATGTGTCATTTCACATTGCATTCTTCATTATAAGGACTTACTGTTTTCCATGATTATATAATTTTTACAACACTAAGCCCCCTTTTATACTTTGTTCCAAACCTCTTATGTATATTCCTTGTATATTTATTAGCTATTACTCACCTGTCCCATACTAACATCTCTTTTCATTTATCACATTCACTTGTTATTCCATAATAATCTTACTGTTAAATTAACATGTTCTTAGGATTTCGTCAAGAGTGATCTTTGCTTTGATGTGGCTGATGATGACCCTTAGATGGGTCGAAACTAGTTCCATGTAATTTTAAAATATTGTGAATATATTTTGTATTGAATAGGTGGAAACCTTTATTGTGTTGTTACTCATATGTTATTCTCAGTTCAATACGGACCAACAACATGAAATTTATAACCCTTAATGTAATGACGGAGGCGAACACCATTTCGAACATTTGTTGTAAATGGAGCAGCTTGTGAAACTTGTGTGGGTAAACGGTTTTAAACGAGTAGAATTTTGCTCAACTTTTGACTCTATCATTTCCAGAATATGGTTCTTTGACTCAAGTTGATCCATTTACCGTCCTCCGTCATCCCTGAAAGTTTGTAACATCATCACGGATACACCCTGTATAGGTGAGTTGCATTATTTAAGGAGTTCTAATTGGCCGCATCCCAAATATTTATGCAAATCTCACTGCAGAACTGTTGTGCAAGTTAGAAGGCATTTGCTGTTTGTTTAAATAAGTTTTCATTCTTTCCTGTTAATGCTTAGAAATATGGGCTTTTCTTATCATATATCAGTATAAGTATAACTATTTATGTTATTCATACACTTTATTTGTCTACCTTAAACATTTACTACAATATTAAATTGTTCCTGGCATTATTCCTGCCGTAGTGCAGGGTTCACTTGTTTGCACCATGATTTCTATTTTTGGACGATCAGCAGCATCTTGAATGGTAAGCCACATCATGGCCATGTCATTGCGTAGTGCGCCAAGCTGATGCCTGCTTTGATCGTCTTTGAGTCAGTTGCCAGCAGGGCTGAGATCAAGCGCTCGTCTTGAAATTGAATTGCTGTCGCTGTGTAGTACACTTTCGTACAATCGTGGTCAAGTTTTACTCAGTTTGTCGGTGATTTGTGCTATACCAAATGTCTTGCGAACTTCCAGATTCATAACATGATCCAAGCTGACGATTCCTAGTGGCCGTTTAAGCATTTTCATCTCCCTGACATGCAATATTTGCTGGCATTTTTTAGTGGTTGGCCAACGCTCTGTAGTGTAGAATTCTATCGGGCAAATAATGGCCTTATAAACTTTTGATTTCAGGATGAGTCTTGTCTTCTGCTCAAAAAGGACTCCTGTGACTTGGCACCAATTCAGTCAGCATAGGTAGACCTTTGCCTCACATCTAGCCAGTTGTTTTGGCAGGTTCAGTGACATATATTGTATTTGAGCCATCAGTCTGCTTTCCACATTCAGTGTACTCTGTTTTCTTCACATTGTTACAGTCCATATACATGTAGTCTGATTTTCCAACTCTGGACCAGCTGTTATTGGTCGTGACGAGATTCACAAGCAGCCAAAATGTCATCAATGAAGGTCAGCATCCTTGGCTGCAGTGTCGACAGTTCTTTGGTCAAGACAGAAGGAATGGAACATGTATATTGAACTCTTCTCATGTGACATTTCTATAATGCAGCTGGACACATCAAACGTGAATTTCGGGTACACCATGCAGTCTAAGAGTGTACCAGACATGGTCGTGCACTATTAGATTAAATGCCTTTTTAAAATCCAAGAATGCCAAAAATCTTCATTGTGTGGCTCAGTATGTGAATTGTTCAGTAGTTGTAACAATCACCAGTATTGTCTTTGCCTTTTGAAATTAGTTCAGTGATGCTTCATTTTCCTTGACTGTGTTAATGAATAGATCCATGAGAATTCAAGTGCCGTATGGTCCTAGTAAATTCCACACATCAGCTGGAATGACATCTGGCTCAGTTGCTTCACCATTTTTCATCCTTCTGATGGCAGCAGCTACTTTGGCAGTAGTTGTAACTCTAGGTGGGTTAGACAATGAGGTCTGTCGTTGATATAGGTGGATGTGGAAATCCCTTATTTGAGATTTGTTCAAAATATCTCTTCCAGCAGTTAAGGATATCTACAGGTTGATGCAGTTGTTGCTGGTTTTTGTCTGTGATATTGCAATATTAACTGTTGTTTTTAAGTAGAACCATGTAATCTTACTGACAAGTGCAAATAGACTCTCATTATGACTTGTATTACTTCCTTTCCAGCAAATGAAACAGAGCCAGAGACAGTTTTAAGTTTTAATATACTACCATCAGGTTTGAAAGAGGAAAGTGCTCTTCCAACAAAATATTAGCACGAAGTAGTTTTATAGGAAAGATTTCCAATGTTCACTCCAGTGACAATATGTGTAATTTAAAATCTTTACCAGTAGAATGTAGTTTGTGAAATACTGTATTTGCTGTCTTATTCTTCCCTAGCTTGTGTTGATTACTCTTCCTTTGTGGACCATTTGCAAGCATTACTGTGTTGGGAATCCAAGACGATTATATCTAAATCAGCAAAGGTGATCTCAGAACTGGCAAAGGCTGATGCAGGGCGTGAGAAGTGTGCAACATCTTCCTTGCTGAAATTGTTAGTGAAATTTATGAAAGATGAAGAGCAAGATATTCAAGTTCTAATCCAAGTTTGCCGGGCTCTAGGAAATATTTGTTATGAAAATGGTATGTATATATTAAAGTATTAGTTATGCTGTGCTTTATAAATCCTTTTTATATGTGAATTTTTTTCTCTTCTAGGTTCCAAATCCACACCGATTTTTTGAAATTTGATGTGTTGATTTTATACTCATCTTTATCCATTTGTGAAGTTCTCATTCCATTTTAAAATACTTCCTTAATCATTTTGTCGGAAATTATCTTCCTTAATATCCTGAAGAAAAACAGCTCCGGCATTTTGTCCACCAAATTCCTCACTTTTCAGGAATGTCACTGCATCTCTTACATATTCTGCAAGATATACCACTGATTCATACCAAGATGACCACCGTGTGAGAACAGGCATCGGAAATAGTGGTATACACTGTCCTGGTTATTTACTGTCCAGAAACTTCCTGAAGAGGTGCTTATGTTTTCATGTATTCAAGATTGCAGACCTCACTTTTGACACAAGAAGGTGCAGATTTTGCAAGTGCTCACCTAACACATTCAGCACTACATAGCTTGTTTGCTCAACACTGGACACCCTCAACACCATCACTTAGAATATTCCCCAGTGTGTCTAAACAATTCACCAAATAACGTGCTGAATCCAACTCAGGGGCGATTGGTGTCATCAAGTTGTATGTCATATATTTTTCAGTGTATCCAAAAATTCTCTAGAGCAAGTTTTTGAATTTGCCGTTTCAAGTGTAGGTGTGTCGCTGACATTTACTTCCATAGAACCTGAAGGCTTTATTGCTTTAAATATTACAACAAAAATACACTTTACATTTGTTTGTAGTTTTATCACAATACACCACTAACTTCTATCCTGAAAGTTTGCTCTTCATTTATTCCACCCTTTCATTTGTTATTTCTGGAATATACTTTTCTCTGATACCCTTGGCACAAGGAATATCTCCAGCTCCTGCAATATATTAATATTTAAAAAAATACTTCCTGAAACTTTGTAAAAAGTTGCTTGCTAAATATTTGATGACAGGTAACATAACACCAATTATGTAGGCTGTTGTTTGAGTCATCAGTCCATAGATTGGTTTGATACAGCTCTCCATGCCACCCTCTCCTGTGCTAAACTTTTGATTTCTACATAACTACTACAGCCTATATCTTCTCTAATCTGCTTGTCATATTCGTACCTTGGTCTACCTCTACCATTCTTACCACCTACACTTCCCTCAAAAACCAACTGTACAAGACCTGGGTGTCTTTAAGATGTGCCCTATCATTGTATCTCTTTTTCTGGTCAAATCAGCCAAAATCAATCTCCTCTCACCAATTCGATTCAGTATTCTTCATTCTTGATTCTATTTACACATCTCACCTTCAGCATTATTTTGTAACACCACATTTCAAAAGCTTCTACTTTCTCTCTGAGCTAGTTATGGTCCGTGTTTCACTTCCATACAATGCCATGCTCCAGACGAAAGTTTTCAAAATCATCTTTCTAATTCTTATACCAATGTTCGAGGTGAACAAATTTTTTTTCTTAAGAAAGGCCTTCCTTGCTTGTGCTAGAGTGCATTTTATGTCCTCCTTACTCCTACCATCATTAGTTATTTTACTACCCAAGTAACAATAGTCATCTACTTCCTTTAAGACTTCATTTCCTAATCTGATATTTCCTACATCACCTGACTTTGTTTGACCACACTCCATTACTTTTGTTTTGGACATTTATTTCCATCTTATATTTCTTCCCCAAGACTCTGTCCATACCTTTCAGCAATTTCTCCACATCTTTTGCAGAGTCAGCCCTACTCCAGACTCTGCCCTTCCCTTTCTAACACCCGTCAAGTACACTTTATAATCTCCTTTATCTTCCTTATTATACCTGAATATCACTTACTCCTAGCACATCGAGATGCATCCTCTTAGCTGACTTAGCCAGTTCTACTTTCTTTCTTCCTTAAGCCCCATTAATATTGATAACTCCCCATCGAATTCCATTTTGTTCGCCAAGTTGTTTCCAAGGAGTCTCTTGCCTGTCAAATGGGAGTGGGACTCCGTTACTCCCATAGGTCCTAGACTTGCTTAAAATGTTCTGAGCTCGGTAAATTCATGAAGCAGGATGCTACCCTACTTGCACATAGTCCAAGTGAGGATCTCTCCTCTAACGGGTTATGAACCACCGGTGAATTGTATAGTCCTAGCCGCCTGAGCACAAGGAGGGCCATGACTCAAATATGTCTGAGATGCCCACTCCCATTCCATAGCAACTAGTATCCCGACTCTCAGGACCACTTACTAGGCCACTCAGCTGTTGCTCATGGTTCACAAACTAGGACGTGACTACAGTAACCCACACCATGAACCATTGCATTCTTAATTACCCAACATTAAAAAAATAAAAAATAAATGGGAGGTGAAATTTGGAATGCTGCAAGGGAATTTGAAACAGGGAGATAGTTACATTTATTACATTAGCTTGCAACGTTGCTCACATTATTCTGTGAAATGTACACATTACTTCAAAAATTTTAACACTGATAAAACTCACATTACGTGTCACACTATTCAAATTAAAATGCAATTAAGACCAAGAATACAGAATTTAAAATCTCATAAAATTTACCGATGAACAGAATATCCAAATGAAAAATAAAAACAGTTCAAAAGTGCGCATACAGAAATCCAACTCACTGATATAAGAAATAAAAGGTCATAAATAACCCCTTCATACCAGGAAATATCAGAATACAGCATGACACACCAAAATCACCAAGCCTATACCTGTCCTCCAACACATAACAATACAAGTACAGACACGAAACATCAATACGATGACGCCTGAAGAGGCACAACATGACCTCAATACTACTGATTCCATCACCGGACAGTACAAGAACACAAACACACCAGTGCAGTGACCACTAAATCAAGCAGTACCAGCAAAAGAAAAGGGCAAAACATGACCTCGGTACTCTTGATTCCATCACACGACAATGAGACTATATTAGGACTAGTATCATACTCCCAGGAGAGGAATGGACTCTCAGCACCTAAAGTCCTAAGTCTCAGTACATACCAATGCTGTGCAAGGCACCAAAGACACACACAAATGACATCCCCCCATATTTACAATATATACAAATATGGATGGGAAGATATGACAAGGCTACCAAATTTAGAAACCTTTGCCAGCTCACAGGACCCCATAATCAAGCGAACTAGGTAAATGAATTTAGAAGACACCAACAGAAACAGATTAGAATAAATACAGAGCAATTTAAATGAAGGAGTAATTAAAAAAAAAATATTTAAAGAACTTTTACTAAATGGTGATAACTGAAATACAAATTTTGATGACCTGCGACGCAACAACAGATTTAACCGAAATTAATAGCTCAGAATAATGATACCGAAATAAACATTTGAAGAAAATCCTCCCTAGTACATGATTTACAATAAACAATGGACACCATTCTTCATCTAGCCATCTAATACCCGGTCAAAGATTACAGAAGAATCCATATCAGATGCACACCAGATTTCAAATATGTCGTGAGCACAAGTGCAGATCCATAACCTGTCAAATTTTGCCATAATGGCCTCAGCATTACCTGGTTTTAAGATATGATGAACATTTCACCCTATGAGATTATCCAAGTCCTCATAGAACCCTCCCTAGCAACTATAAGAATACCCGTGTAAATAAGAATAAGCGACGAGGAAACAGACAATTACACTATGGAAAAGCTTAACAGATGAACTAGGAACATTTTCAAACAGATTAAGAGACCCCCATAATCTCTTATCTGATATAAGACTTTAGTAACTGGCCGGGAACCGCCCCAAGTAGTCCCATACCTACTTGGAAACGAATCCAGGTACAGTAGAAGTCCGAAACACCACACAGCACATGACCAGAAATTAAGATGTTCACTAAGCCAAGACACAACATAATGGACAATTTTAAAATAATCACACACGAAGAATGATGCCAAATAAAATACAGCAGGTGACAAGAAATGACATTGGAAAATAATTTGCCGAAACACCAAATTTATAAAACAAAATAAACACTCGAAAAGATCGACAAGAAATTACAAAACTTAACCTAAAATTTGTTGCTGAAACTTTACTAGAACAGATGTTTTAGAAAAAATCCAGTGAGACTCCATGCTAAAACTTATCAACCCTTACGACACCAACATTACAGTTTACAAAATCTGAAGAAGAGCAAACAGAACGCAACACGAAGGAACTCTAGGCTGTAAGTGTCGACGTAAAGCTCGTAGCAAAAAAAAAAAAAGGATGTAAGTGTGCACAACTCTCAGTGGATCAAGCGGTCAGCTGTCTTCAACACAGATACGTACTTCAGCTGTTCAAGAGGTAAACGTGAAGTCAGACAAGGAAGTACAGCACCTAACATAATTTAATGACATAGTTTGAACTTATTGGAGAAGACTTACAGAATTCAAACACGGCACATGCAATGTGATAATATAACTTTTAAAACAAACCACGTGGTTAGCTGAAAGCTTACCACGAACAAAACTTTATATTGAAATTGACGATAAAACTGAGGGGGGGAAAAAGGAAATTATGGACTGTGACTTACCATTTCCTCCAACCGTTAATTACAGGGTGAAACACAGTAACACAGACTCCACATCTCGGAAAGAATAACACCTTCAACTAATATGGAAATAATAGGCAGCTCCCTCGGGATGTGAATATCAAACTCGAGCGAACATCATAAAAACGCAAATAAACAGGTATTAGGAATGCACACGTAACAATTACAACCTATAAAAGGAACATGTCATCAGTTAAATAATATTCTTGTACTTACAGCAACGTGACAAACAGCTTGGAATGTAGTGAGAAAATATTATAAGATTAGAATGATTTAAATAGAATTTTGAAATTTAGCTGAAAATAATTGCTGCGGGCCTCTCTTTCTTCCTCACCCATGCTCTGCTACCAGTATAGCACTTGAGCACATAAACATAATAGTAATAATAATAATAATAGTAATAGTAATAAGGAAATAATTAAAATTAAAACAAAATTAACACCATGTTCGAGATGTGAAAAGTTTAACTTACAGGTCTACCAAACGACAACTACGGAAGGATGTGGAAGGTGGAAATAACCCTACTAGGCCGTGAAATCATATCTCATTGTGGGGAAAGAAAAAACAAAATGAACAGATTTTACAAAATCAAATGAAGATGAAGACTTTCGTCCTTTTCTGTTTAAACTTCTGTAACAGAAATTTCATGCATACTTTTTGCTAATTGCATCAAAAAATGCTTACTTTTTTGCAAAATACTTAGCAAATTTGTTAGGTTATACAGAATTCACAATGTTTTATGAGTTAAAATAATTTTAAAAATGGTTGGAGGTTGTTTATCAGTAGTTTTTCTCAAAATTCACACCTGTGATATATTCCATTTTCTAATGTTTCTGTGCTGGTTAGCAGTGTGTTGAGTTGTACACAAATGAAGATGTGTATTAAGACAAACTCAGTTACCCAGTCCCTAAGCTATCAGCTAAAATCCCTAGCTAGCCAGTAATTGAATCCGAGGCCCTCTGAACCAAAGACCAGTACACTGACAGTTTAGCCTAGGAGCTGGATGTCAACCTTACAAAGTGGAACAGATAAATACCTTGTGTTTTGACATAGACGGAAATTATTCTGAAAAATAACAAAATAGATTTCATCCTGAAATTTAAAACTGTGTATTCTATGAAGAAAAAGTGTAGTGCAGAAAGATTTCTGTATGTTGTAGAGTTGATTGGTGGGAGAGAGAAACAGTAAATCGCTGCGAACTCCCATGCTTGGTTTGCAGGTATTTTTCTGTCCATATACTTTTAAGAAAAATTTATTTTTGTTGTATGCAGCTAAGACTTTTATAAACAAAAGTCTTGTTTTGGTGATTCATATTCCATATACAACTCTACATCCTATGGATTACAACTGCAGGATTATCACTTAAAATCCTTGTCTTATTCTGTAATGGACTACTTACAGAAATATAATTTTGGTAACTTTAAGTATCAATATGCAGTGAGGAGATAATTGTTTTAATGAACCTAATTATGAGGTCATTAGTTTCTGACAATTTAGAGATATTAATATATCTGATGAATATGGATACACTGTGGACAGTGGGTTAATTCCACTGACAATTCTGGGCTTTGTTGGTGATAGTGTAATAATTTATTGGAAGAACCAGACAATCGGCTCTCGAAATTACTAACTTAGCAATTGAGAGATTTCAGGAATTAGGGTTGAAAATAAACTTGAAGAAATCATTAGGTATCACCATTAATAAAGGAAAAATCAGCAGCGGGAACTTATGCATATCAAATGAAATACGGTAACTATAAGGTGCATTTCGGGATCTGAATGCATTAAATACCTTGAGTGAACTTTGCTGATGCTGTTGTATTTGATCCTAACCAGTGTATCAGATTACTGCAAGAGAAATTAAATGCCCTAGCAACTGCTCCTTGGCTATATCCTGATAAAAACATCATAAATTCATCCTCATACCCACATTGATATATCAGTTTGTTTTCACCAAAAATTCCCCAACAATTTTTAGATCATGCTGACAAAATGATTAAGGGCCGGTTGTATAAACATAACTGATTCAAGATCAGAAAATGATCCTTTCCAAGGTGCTCGTTGTGCTGTATCTCGGATCTCATGATCCGGATCAACTTTGATCCGTCATCATAGGATTTCGCTTGGCAACATCGTAAACAGCGTGGGAAATTTGTACTAATCAGGAGTATGTTGGTAGTAAAGTCACGTTATTTCATGTTTTCAATTTCTCTGATGTAGTGTCAATCTTGGTGTCAATCAGATCTCAAACACATTGACTGTAAAATGGACAAGAACTTGGAAAAGCATGACAGGGATGTCAATGAGCGAAGAAATTGAGCGTCAAATTTTACAGCGTATGAAAAGGACTTATTAATTGATTTAGTTGTTACAAAATATAAGAATACAATTGAAAATAAAAAGACTGATGCTGTAAGTACGAAAGAGAAGGAAAACGCCTGGAAAGCACTAGCTTCAGACTTCAATTCCCATGCAGATTTGGCGGGACGGGATTGGAAAATGTTGCAGTTATGTTACAAGCATGTAAAACAACGAACGAAGAAGTCGGCTGCAGATGATAAAGTAAGTACAGCAATACGTATTTACGTATTAATCACTAGTTGAGACTTCGGAGTATTGAACTTAACCAACTGTACATTCTTACTAGGTCAACATTCATAAAACAGGCGGAAGTTCATCCTTACAACCTACAGTGGATGAAACTGGACGGAAACTCGTGGCAGCATTAAAACCTCAATTCCTTCCACTAGCCTGTGAGTCCGATTGCGATGTGAACTTCTACCAAGAAGTTATTTTTGGTAAGTTAACCTTGAAATTCTGATATAAATAACTAGGAATACGGGGTGTTCGAAGTATAGACTCATACAGAGCTACACTTTTCACAAGCATAAGGCATTGTAAATTAGTTACTGATACACAAGACTATGTCTGATGTTAGTTTGTTTTTGGTTCTAGTGAATATTGCAATAAGGTCTTTCCCTTAATTAATCGGTCATCAGTAACTCCAATAAAAATTACAAACTACCCCTTGTTGACTAATGCCAGGTTAACTAAATATAGTGCACATTTACTATGGAAGTACATAATGTTTACTTTTATTATTTAGATGTACGTGAATGTGATGTGGAGGATCCTGCACTTACAATGGAAACTGCAGTGAACGAATCACAATCTCAATCGCTTGCTTTCGTGGCGGAAATAGCTGTCAGTGGGGTTTCTTGCAACATGGTAATGTATCAAGTTATGTGACTACTGTATGTTGCAACAAACTTGATGAATGTGTTAATTCAGATAGATATTACATATAATGGCCAGTTTCTGATACACTACATTTACCTATGAGTTACCTAAATGTGCTTGTTAACTTTAACTGCGCTGTTAACTTAAATGAGTTTCTGGAAACTTAAATCCAGATTTATAAGCCCTGGTAATGAACAGTACAGATATCGTCATGTTTAGTATCTCTCATCCTCCAATATATGTGTCTATGCAATGTTTTTAGGGTTATTTTGGTAATATCTAGTTACTTTTACTAGCAGAAGTTTCCTATAATGTGAACTGGTTGGCAAACATGTACACAGTCATTTCAATCAATCTGATTCAGCATGTAATAATCTCTCGTAATATGAATATATCTTAACTAATACTGCAAAAACTAGTTATATTTCCCCTTCTTTCTTATTCACAGTATGCAGATATAGTCTTAAATTTCACCTTGATCCGTTGTCGTCACTAAAATTATACAAATACACCACAATTACCAAACAGATCATTTTCTCTGATCCAGAACACAAGCGTAAATATTAATAATAATAATAATAATAATAATAATAATGTAAATGAAAAACGTGCATGTAATTTCACCTGATCAGATGCCAAACTCTTCAAGAATTACATTTCTTCTGGGCTTTCATGACACAACTTGAACAACACAAAAGCATTACAAACTGCAATCTCTAATAGCCAAAAGAAAATAGATACCGGTACCACTACATTTTTCATTAGTAGTTCCCTAATGTACTCCTCAAACTGAGGATTTGTATTTCTTAATAACTGCAACGGACTAGTCACTTGAGATGTTTTACTTACACTGACCATGCAACATGCATTGACAAAAATACTCTCGTAACTGCTGACGTGAAGTCCACAGACAAGAAGCTAATATAAACTACAGCTCCCTGTGAGATTTTTAATTAAAGAAGTCCAGGTGTTTTATGTTTGTTGGGAGTCTAAGAGACCTCACGTCACCAGTTAAAAGATATAATAACATTAAAAAAGCAACGAAAATCGGTATTTATTATTCAGCAGTCTTATATTAAGTGCATACCAGTATCAAAGATATTATTTAGTACAAATGTAAATACTAATGGTAAATACTCCATAATTTCAGATTGGATGTTCACTAACTATTGGTGAGACTCATGATTCAAAGGCTGACGAAAGAAATCTTTAGCATTATAGCTGCACTGAAAGATCAATTTGAGCGTGATGAAAATCTGTTTGATTTGAGTTCCATTTTATTTGACGATTCATTTCCCGTATTGGAAGATATATCTACAGTAGAAGCGTCATGCTCCGAGGAGATTGTAACCGAAACAGCTCGGACAGATGACACCATACAGGTGGAATCAGTGACTAAGCCAGTGATAACATGGAAGTAAACATACTGACCGAAATATTGTCAACTCCAGCACACCCAAGCACGTTAAAACTATAATGAATGACTGTAAATATAGTATAGTCAGTTCATTATCACTTACTAATGTTTACAAAACTAATTTGTTGGAATCAGTTTTAACATAGAGTTAACTACAGCACTAGCTGCAGTTCCAGTCGTTGTGCAGATAACTGTGAATAAGCCGATAACTGTTGTTTCGGAAACTCATTTTAAATGTATCACCATGTTAGGTCACTGATAACTACTCATCTACAGATAACTGTCATTTCAGAAACTTGCCATAAATCAAATATACTTTTCAGACGCTTAACTGTCCCTTATTACTATTCGACTAGCTTTTACAGCACAGCCGTTCTTCTTATTATTTATTATCACATTCTTGTATTTCAATTCCGACTGACTGGTTTTAGGAACAAGTTCCAGATACTGATGTCAGTCCTGGCCCCAGCAAACGAATTTCACCTCCTAAAAAGAGAAGAGCTGAAGCTGAGGGAAGTTTAAGGGACAACTTCTACAAGAAAAAATTGGAATGTCTAGAGGCAGAACACGCCATAAAAATGGAAAATCTGAAACTAGACCAGGAAATTAAAAAATATGAGCTAGTGACGGCTAAAGCGAGAACAAATTAACATTCTTGTTAATACAAATGTATAGTCTTGTTAGTACTTAGAAATATTAAAAACATACCTGAACACATTGTTAATTATTTCATTCCTAACAGCAGTATTTCCTCCATTCAGCCCAGCTTCCTCGAAGAATGGAAGTTCCTCGAAAACCCTTCTTCCTGCAAAAATATCTCCTTCTACTTCAGGTTCACCCTCTATGGAATCTAAGACCATGGTATGTAGGACAAACGTTGCCACTATAATAGGAGGAACCCGAAGCAGTTTCACTGGAAAACCCATCTTCAAACAGGGAAATGGTCTTTTAAGAACCCCGAAAGTTCTTTCAATTGTGGATCGCGATCTCTTATGAGCTCTGTTATATGCCATCTCTGCATGTGTCGTTTCGTGTAATACTGGAGTGAGAAGGTACTCGCAGCAATGGTAGGCACTAAGTCCGAGTAGAAATCCTTTGGGCATTTCCTCTGCCTCAAACCGAGCATGAACTCTAGAGTTATCGAATATATTACTGTCATGTGCAGATCCAGGCCACCTTGCTACTATGTCTAGACAACACAGAGTAGCATCACATATAACCTGTACATTCAAGGAGAACCATCCATGCCTGTTCCTGAATACTTCGGCGTTGTTACCCCCTGGCGATATGATAGGCACATGTGTACGGTCTATAGCACCAAGAATTCCTGGGAAATGAGCTATGTCATAGAAATGACACACGATTCTCCTTGCTTCTCTCTGGTCATTCAGCATATTGATAAATTGAGGTCTCAATGCAGCAGTTTCTCACGTTACTTTATGGATGATTCGACAAACTATAGCTTTATCAATTTTGAATAAATCACTAACTACGATTAGAAAACTCCCTGTCGCGTAAAATCACAGAGTCAATAGAATCTGGAACATCGGAGTAAGTGGCTGGTTTCTATTCGATCATCTCATTAGAGAGTCTCGAAATCTACCTGCCATAACCTCAACAGTGTGTCGGTTAGACGGAATGTCATGTTAAAAGCTTTGTCACTAAGTTCTAAGAATGGGTTTCCTCTTTCTTGGAATAATCAAAGAGACCTCCAAAATTCTTCATTATCGTCATCTGAAGAAAAATCGGAGGAGTCAGACATCTGTAATTCAAAGACAGAATCACGATAAAAATCCCTTCATCAGATTAAATACCGGTAATAATGCAGAACTCTTTTTTTTTTACCATGTTTATTGTTACGGCACTATTTTGCACCACAAAAGCCTTCTTCTTTTCACGTTGATAAATGCGGCCTACAATGCAAGAACACTACTTGATCCAGATCACAAGGCTTGATCCAAGGAAATTGTTGGATCACTTTTGATTCGAGATTAAGGAAAAATGATCTCGGATCAACATTTATACAACAAAAATTTGAGGATCCACGTGATCTAGAATCAGTTTTACGCCTTGATCTAGGATCAACTGCTTTATACAGCAGGGCCTAAGAGTACTCCCAAAGAGATTTTATCACTTCCAGCCGACACAACAGATACAATGATCTACTCTGTCAAAGCAGTTAAAGGTCTGGGTCTTTTTTGCTCAAGGTGGAAACATTACTACAACAGATCATTAGATGTTACATCCTCCACAAAGCTAACAATAAGATCACTGCAGAAATGAGAAACCTCAAAGTCAAAACAGCACATTGCATATCCACACTTAATATCCAATGTCTCACTGAAACTGCTGCTAAATTTTAGACATGTGATGGCCTGTTGGATACCGTGAAAATCAGATCTGTTAGAGACCAGGAATATTAAAAATGATGCCTTTCAGACTGGAAAGACAAAGTGTGTGTCTATATCAAGCATTTACTCCAGCCAACTGATAGATAAAATACAAGACCGGGCGCGCAGCTGTGAGCCTTCACCCGGGAGATAGTGGGTTTGAATCCCACTGTCGGCAGCCCTGAAGATGGTTTTCCGTGGTTTCCTGTTTTCACACCAGGCAAATGCTGTGGTGGTACCTTAATTAAGGCCACGGCCGCTTCCTTCCAACTCCTAGCCCTTTCCTATGCCATTGTCACCATAAGACCTATCTGTGTCGGTGCAAAAAAAAAAAAAAAGATAAAATAGAAGGACGGACTCGCAAGCATTCAGTGGAAAGATTATCTTCAGATGAAAGCAAATGTAGTCGCTGTCTGTGCCATGCTAGGCAGATCCAAAGCCTGTAACCACAGCAGACAATGCAGTGAGATTGAAATTTTGGCACACGTCTTAGGATCCTGCCCATTGGGCGAATGCCTATGGAACATCAGACATCATGACATCTGGTTGTCCTTGGCCGATACACTGTGTGGAATAGGGTATCTATAGTCAGCATCAACTCAAGTCCTAAGCGGCCCTTTGGTTTTTGTACTAGTAGTCAACTCAAGAATTGAGGAAAATATCCTTCCACGTGTGAGCATTTCTCCTCATTTCCTTTCACCATTTGGTTCACCTCCTGAACCTGGCAGGTAGTATAAGTAGCCTTTACATTATGTATATAACATCAAAGGGACCGCATAGGAGTTGAGTTAACTCCGAGTAAAGGCTCCGTGCATATAGCAATGGGCTGCTGCGGGTGGATACTACAAGAACTACTTAGAGGCAGTTCATCAACAATTAACTGCTAGGAGCTGTAGTATGTGTGATGTTTACATGCATTTATTCAATCATTTTATAGTGCTGTCTTTGGATTGTTATTCCTTACTGCCATAACGTTCCGGCAGAACTATGTTTTTACTGTTGGGTGCATTAATAGATACTGTAATACAGAGCTTCCTTTCACAATCTAGCAAAATTGATTTCAAAAGACAGTGGATCTTAGCAGTAAATCGCAAAAAGGAACTCGGTTTTAAATAATACAAAATATCTCTTTATGAGACTTATTTTTTATAAATAGGTTAACAATTGAAAAAAATTATTACAGCAATGCTATATTTGGAAAGTAAGCTGCAGTAGGCCATCGTTTTTAAAGCACACTAGCAGACACGTTGTAGTCTGCGAGATGTAGTGTTTACAGTACACTATGTCTTCTAGTATGGGCCAGAATAAATTTGTTATTTTCATTGATTTGTTTCAGTCTCACCCTTGGCTTTAACAATATGAAAGTGACTGAGGTATGAGCAATGCTATAGTACTGGTAATACCATTCTTTATGCAGCCAGTCCCTGTTATGAAAGGTATGAAAATATTGCTCAAATGGTTGGTTGGTGCATGCATATCAGTGGCCTTGCCAGACTGATATGTAACAGCAACTTCTGGCTCAGTGAGGAAAGCAATGGAAAAGTACCTCACTCATTTCCTTAGGATGTCTCTTCTGTGACACTTAGGCTATCTATGACAGCTGTGGAGGATCAAACCAGCCTTCGGGTAGTCTTAATGATACGCAGTATAATAATAACAATAATAATTATTTTCTTGAAGGATATGACACAGCTATATTCACGGAAACCTTTCTCACAGACCATTGGCAGCACCCAGAATACTGTAGCATACACCTGCTAGCGAAACAAGGAGAAAGAGGAAGACCCCAAGGAGGAATAACAGTCCTTCTTAAATCGTGGATAACACCAGTTGTATCGACATCAGAGCAGAACCACTCCATTCTAATAGAGACAAAATACATCACAATATTAGCAACCTACTTTCAGCTAAATGCAATGGCTATAGATATAAGAGACGAATTGGGTCAACAAATAACACAGAGCAAGAAAGACATCCCTCTAGTTATTGCAGGGGATTTAAATTGTCGGTTGGACATACCAAATCACAAAACAAAATTAGTAATAGATTCACTGCAAGAAGAAGGTTTCAACCTGCTAAACAACACAAATGTCCCTACATATATTTGCTGCAATGGCAAAAGCACTATAGACATCTTCCTCATAAGAGGAGAAATAAAAGGGGATATCAATTCACTGTGGTGCGCGTACCACACACCAATAAGAAAACACATTCCAATGAGCATCAACATACAAAGTGAATGTAAGGCAAAGAAAAAACAGGAAAGGAGACCACTCTCAAGGAGACTGGATGTTAGAAAAGTGGAAGAATGCCAAGAACAGATGGAACAAATCAAAACACTAATCGACAACTCAAATGTAGAGGAAGCAGTGCATGAACTGGAGAAACGCTTAACACAAGCAGCTAGCCCCAGGAAAGTGCGAAGAGCAAAAACATGGTTCGATCAAGAGTGCTTCCTATTGAGGAAAGAGATGCTTCAAGCTCTACACCGCCTAAAATCGGACATCGAGAATCATACACTCCTTCAGACATACACCGAGAAAAGAAGATGATACAAAACACTAACACGGGAGAAGAAAACGGCATACAGGGAAGAAGAAGGAAGAAGAATAGTTGAGGAAGCCAGGAGAGACCCATTCATAGCAATCCACCCTCGAAAGCAGGCACAGACCCATTATATCAGCATGGAGGAATGGACGAGACATTTCAAAGACACCCTCAACAAAGAAGGAAGAGAAGGAACACCGGAAACCAACCAAGTGCATACAATGCATGAGTCAGCAGCATGGTCTCCACTTACTACAACTGAGGTTCAAAACATTATTGAATCCACAAAAAAGAAAAAAGCTGCAGGACCAGATATGATATACAATGAATACCTGAAAGACACGGCTCATCTACTAGCTCCAATTTGGACGAAACTTTATAATAAATGCATAGAAACAGCCAAAATCCTAGATCAGTGGAGACAATCAATAGTAAAGGTAATTTTTAAAGGGAAAGGAGACCCGAAGGACACAAATAAATACAGAGGAATAGCCCTGGAAAACAATCCTTTTAAGGTATTCACAAAACTAATAACAGAAAGAATAAGGGACACAGTAGAAGAGCACCTCCCAGAATCTCAATTCGGGTTCAGGAGAGGAAGATCTACTCTCGCAGCAGTGGAACTACTGCTAAATAACATATGGGAAGCCATCGAAAGGAAGGAAAAATACTATACAATCTTTATAGACTTCACAAAAGCCTTTGATCTCCTGGACCGAGTATTAGTACAAAGGAAGCTCGAGGAAACTCTAGGAAGAGACAGCGTCTGGACAAGAATCATAAACTCCATAAATGAATGGAACAAGATAAGGATCTCGGACAGCCTAAACCGTTCAGAACCAATAATTCAAACAAATGGTGTACTCCAAGGGGACCCACTAAGCACTCTGCTGTTCATCCTGGCAGCGAAGGATATTATGGAAATTGTACATAATGAAGATGTAGCAGCATACGCCTATGCGGATGATATTGTGATTGGCTCAAAAACTTTAAAGAAATGGCAGAACACTATAGACGAAGTGGGAAAATGATGCATTGAACACAAGTTCGTAATTAACTCTGAGAAGACGGAAATGATGGTGTTTAGATCAGGAGGGCAAATACCAAAATCGACAAGAATCACCTTAGAAGGGAAAATAATATCTATCACCAAAGAATACAAATATCTAGGGATAACACTCCAGCCATCTGCAAAATGCTTCACTACGCACACAATAGAGAAAGCGTCACAAGCAATTAGAGCGATAAACGAAATAAGCTTCATCAGAACACTAAATCTTGACACAGCTATGGCGCTCTTCAAATCAAAAATAATTCCAATACTTACATATGGGATTGAAATTATATGGACACACCTAAATGAAAAGAACTTAGCAACACTGGAAAGAGTTAAAGCAACATACATCAAAAGAGCAATCGGAGTGGCAAAAACAACAAGATCCAGATTAGTCTACCTTCTCGCACGGGAAACTTTCCTCATAGAGGATTTAAGGACAATGTACCCCCCTACCTAACACAACGGCATTGGAGAACCTACTAAGAACACTAATAAGGGAAAGAGAAGGAGTACCCACAGAATTCTATGGAACTGGGGCTATGATCGATTGTACATAGACAGCAGCAAATTTTGAGACGAGGCACGTGTTTACAAGACTTGCAGTACATGGATTCCACATGTCATTTGCGAAAACCCAACATACCACGAACCGTCAAACTCATGCAAGTGTACATTATGTGGACAGTTATGTGAACGATATCACTTAGAATTCTGCAACAAAAGGACTAGATCAATCAGAGACTATGCGAACAATGGTGTAAGTATTAAATTGTTATAACACCTTTCACTAATGTGTGGCTATTTTGCTGCAATAAATGTTTTATTTATTATTAATAATAATAAGTTAATAATAATACATCTAATATGTCATATTATAATCTATTAGCTTGAATGATCTCATAAAACCGTTGGACATAGTGTTGGCATTTAACATTAGATATCCGAGCTTGACACCAGAATGTCGGTGATTTTTCATAAACTCTAAGAATTGTATCCAATTTCAACCTCAGCAAATATCATTTTTGAAATATGTAGAAATCATGGGGCCAGGGTAAAAACCCTTTAACCCCCAAAACTGTACCATATGTATATATATTAACGTTAAGTATTTTTTAGAATAGTGGCATTCATGTTTATTTTAATAGCATTCTTGTTTAATTTTTGTAGTATTTATTCTGTACAGTCGCTATTAAGCAGGTTCTTCAATAGCTGAAGATGACCTATTTACAGGTCAAAACTGGTACTGTCTTTTTATGTAAATAATATTGACACTATGTAAAATAAAGTATTGATTAGGTGGAGAACTCATCCTTCATACTTGTGTAATATGTCACATTTCAGTACAGAGCAATGTGTGAAATGTTATAGTATTCAGTCACGACTGCACATAATTAATTTTAAAATTATTATTATTATTAGCGTATGATGTGTACATGACAATCAAAATATACAAATATAATATAAAATATACAAACATACAAGTTGGTGACAGCATCAGGACTTCACTTTTATATTTTAATGTCCAGATTTTTTATCCATGTAATCACTTCTGGTGTTACTTCAAAAAATTCCTCCACAGAGCCAGGAAATGCACGTAGGGGCCACTCTTGAACTATGTGCTTGATAGACTGCACATGAGCACCACAGTCACAGCAGAGAGTATCTACCCATCCCCACAGATGTAAGGCTGCGCCAGTCCTACCGACACAACATCGGATCCTGTTCAGGGTTGACCAAACAGCATGGGGCAGACTAAAGCCAGCCAGTTTCATGCTGGGGTTGAAGATATCACATAAGCCACTGGGTGATGACATCCTCCACTCTTCTCTCCAGGCATTCCTGGGATTGAACCGAAGACATGAGAGGTCCAAAGCTGTCTTCCACGCTGGTTTTCTTGATTTCAGCCTAGTTGTAGTGTGCTGCTTTATATCCTGGTGTATAGGAAGGGCCTCATTCTTCACTATTCTGCACCATAAGCTATTAAGTGCTTCTTGTCTCCTTATATGAGGGGGAGAGATGTTGCAAAGGATAGGTAACCATTGCACTGGAGTTGAGTACAGCGTGCTGGATACAATACGCATAGCCTGGTGAAGTTGGATATCAATTAGATTGCAGTGAGAGCTATTTAACCATATTCTGGCACAATACTCAGCTGTAGAATACACCATGGCCAAGGCGGTAGTTCGCAAAGTATTGGCGTCAGCTCCCCATGAAGTTCCAGCTAACTTGCTCAGGAGGTTATTCCGAGTCTAAAGTTTGGTGGCTGTTTTCTCTATGTGACTTTGGTATGTCACTGATCTGTCTAATGTTACACCTAGATATTTTGGTGTACTGTCGTATTTCAAAAGTTGATTCCTGAACCGTATCCTAGGTTGATAAGTAGCCTCTTTGTTGAGATGGAATGCGGCTACTTCCGTCTTCGAAGGACTTGGCTGAAGTCTCCACTTCCTAAAGTATTCATCCATCACCCGTAGATCTTCAGACAGTATATCCTCAGCCTCCTTGAAAGTAGATCTCTGTACTGTTAGGTTTATATCGTCGGCATAAATGAATTTCCGAGCTGTAGTTTCTGGGATATCATGGATGTACAAATTGAACAGTACAGGGGCTAAAACTGAACCCTGCGGTAAGCCGTTATTCAATTTGTGAAATCTACTCCTGGAATTTTCAGAGAATACCTGGAATAATCGATTACTCAATACATTATCAATGAGAGTAATCACCTTAAGACATGTAAACAGACTCTGGGATGGGTTTAAAAAATTGTTGAGGAATGCGAAAACAGGTTTGTACCTTTAAGGGTGGTAAGGAATGGTAAAGACCCACCTTATTAGAAATAAAGAGACTAAGAAGGAGGTGCAGACTGGAAAGAAATAGAGTTAGAAATGGCTGTGGAAGTAAGGAGAAATTGAAGGAACTTACTAGAAAATTGAATCTAGCAAAGAAGGCAGCTAAGGATAACATGATGGCAAGCATAATTGGCAGTCATACAAATTTTAGTGAAAAATGGTAGGGTATGTATAGGTATTTTAAGGCAGAAACAGGTTCCAAGAAGGACATTCCAGGAATAATTAATGAACAAGGGGAGTGTGTATGTGAGGATCTTCAAAAGGCAGAAGTATTCAGTCAGCAGTATGTAAAGATTGTTGGTTACAAGGATAATGTTGAGATAGAGGATGAGACTAAGGCCAAAGAAGTAATAAAATTTACATATGATAACAATGACATTTACAATAAGATACAAAAGTTGAAAACTAGAAAAGCGGCTGGAATTGATCAGATTTCTGGGGATATATTAAAGACAATGGGTTGGGATATAGTACCATATCTGAAGTACTTATTTGATTTTTGTTTGGTCGGAGGAGCTATACCAAATGAATGGAGAGTTGCTATAGTAGCCCCTGTGTGTAAAGGAAAGGGTGATAGACATAAAGCTGAAAATTACAGGCCAGTAAGTTTGACATGCATTGTATGTAAGCTTTGGGAAGGCATTCTTTCTGATTATATTGGACATGTTTGTGAAATTAATAACTGGTTCGATAGAAGGCAATTCAGTTTTAGGAAAGGTTATTCCACTGAAACTCAACTTGTAGGATACCAGCAAGGTATAGCAGATATCTTGGATTCTGGAGGTCAAATTGACTGTATCACGATTGACCTGTCTAAAGCATTTGATAGGGTGGATCATGGGAGACTACTGGCAAAAATGAGTGCAATTGGACTAGACAAAAGAGTGACTGAATGGGTTGCTATATTTCTAGAAAATAGATCCCAGATAATTAGAGTAGGTGAAGCTTTATCTGACCCTGTAATAATTAAGAGGGGAATTCCTCAAGGCAGTATTATTGGACCTTTATGTTTTCTTATATATATAAATGATATGAGTAAAGGAGTGGAATCGGAGGTAAGGCTTTTTGCGGATGATGTTATTCTCTATAGAGTGATAAATAAGTTACAAGATTGTGAACAACTGCAACGTGACCTCGAAAATGTTGTGAGATGGACAGCAGGCAATGGTATGTTGATAAACGGGGTTAAAAGTCAGGTTGTGAGTTTCACAAATAGGAAAAGTCCTCTCAGTTTTAATTACTGCGTTGATGGGGTGAAAGTTCCTTTTGGGGATCATTGTAAGTATCTAGGTGTTAATATAAGGAAAGATCTTCTTTGGGGTAATCACATAAATGGGATTGTAAATAAAGGGTACAGATTTCTGCACATGGTTATGAGGGTGTTTAGGGGTTGTAGTAAGGATGTAAAGGAGAGTGCATATAAGTCTCTGGTAAGACCCCAACTAGAGTATGGTTCCAGTGTATGGGACCCTCACCAGGATTACCTGATTGAAGAACTGGAAAAAATCCAAAGAAAAGCAGCTCGATTTGTTCTGGGTGATTTCCGACAAAAAAGTAGCATTACAAAAATGTTGCAATGTTTGGGTTGGGAAGAATTGAGAGAAAGAAGAAGAGCTGCTCGACTAAGTGGTATGTTACAAGTAACTATTCTCATTTTGGTTCCTTATTGAAGATGACGTATGTCTCGAATATTATTACAATTAATTATTATTGTATTGTATTGAACAGGTGGACTTAAAAAAATTTTGTAATAATATTTGAGACATAAGTGGTATGTTCCGAGCTGTCAGCGGAGAGATGGCGTGGAATGACATTAGTAGACGAATAAGTTTGAATGGTGTTTATAAAAGTAGGAAAGATCACAATATGAAGATAAAGTTGGAATTCAAGAGGACGAACTCGGGCAAATATTCATTTATGGGAAGGGGTGTTAGGGATTGGAATAACTTACCAATGGAGATGTTCAATAAATTTCCAATTTCTTTGAAATCATTTAGGAAAAGGCTAGGAAAGCAACAGATAGGGAATCTGCTACCTGGGCGACTGCCCTAAATGCAGATCAGTATTGATTGATTGATTGATTGATTGATTGATTGATTGATTGATTGATTGATTCATTGATTGATTGATTGAAGGTACAATCTTGATGAGCTTCAGGAGGAGACCCTCTCTCCAGACAGTATCATAGGCTGCTGACAGATCAAAGAAGACAGAAACATTTTTAAATTTCTTCTCAAAACCAATCTCCAGATATGATGTTAAGGCAAGGACTTGGTCAATACAGTCTCGCTTGGGGCGGAACCCAGCTTGCTGTATTGGGATCAGGTGTTCAATTGCAGGAGCTATCTTGTTCAGAATTAGCCTTTCCAGTAGTTTATATGTAACTGTAGCCTGTAGCTCTGGGGTAGAGAAGGGTCCTTTCCTGGCTTCAATATCGAGATGATTTTGGTTCTCTTAAATACTGGGGGTACACGTCCAGTGTGCAGTATACTGCTAAAGAAGGACGCCGGCCAGCGTACAGTTGCGGGGCCACAGTTCTTCAGTAGCTCTGGATATACACCGTCAAATCCAGCTGCTTTACCATTCTGGAGGGACTTCAGGCCATGTTGTACTTCCTCTGGAGAAAATGGACGAGAGTAGATGGTATGAGGTTCAGCTTCTTGTCTTAACCGCTTGAGCTCAGATCGAATTTTTGTGCTTTATTTCTTATCTTTCATGGGCCTGGATGAGGAGAGAATGTAATTGGCAATGTTCTCTAAGTTTATAGATGATCGTTTTCTTGCTGGCTTGTTTGAAGAGTCCAATTTTCGGATAAGAGACCAAGCTTTCCGGCTTGAGTGAGTAAAGCTGAGCCCTACAACAGTTTTGTTCCACTTTTCTTTCCTGCCACTGTCCAAGGATGCCAGCAGTTCGGTAGCTTTCGCATGACTGTTGTCTTGTTCGTACTCTTTGTATATACGGCTAGTTTCCTCACTCCACCCAGGTATGTAATCTTTACGGAATCCTCTCGGAATACTTCGCTTAGCAGCAGCTTTGATTAGTCCCACGAAACGGACGTAGTTCTCAGGAGATGGTTTTACCCATCGTATGTTAGCATCAGTGTACGAGGAGTACAGTTTCCAGTCAGCTTTCTGAAAATTCCACCGAGCTTTAGGTATTGATCTAATTATTGGGATTTGCAGGCCGATTTTATAGATTATGGGCCTGTGTTGGCTTCGTGGGAAATCGTTCAGTACTTGCCTTTGTGTTTGTGAAGATTGGGTCATTAGTCCATGTGACATAAAACACAAGTCTGGAGAATAATCATGATTCCATCGTGCTGAATGGAATGCACCTTTGTCCTTGGCATCATATACCAGTGTCAGGTTATTAATGTCTATCCATTGCAATAGCCTATCGCCATTCTCATCGCTATCCTTATAGCCCCATAATGTATGATGGCTGTTAAAGTCACCTAGGATAACACTATTTTCGGTGGGTTTTAGTGTGATAGGGTCTGGCCAGTTAACCATTGGTGGTTTGTAAATGTTTGTGATAGTAATATTTTGAACCTTGACAGATGTGGTGAAGATATTATGCATGGAGTCTGGTGGCAGAACTTCATAGTTGTCATTATTGTTCTTCATATAGATGGCGATGCCATATTTAGGGTGGTGAAGTCTGGTAGTTAGTTTGTACCCAGGTACTTTCCCCCTGGTAATCAATTGATATTCATCTTCACAATAAGTTTCCTGTAGCACCAGAATATCAACAGAATGATCTAGAAGTATCTTGGATAAGTATTCACTTTTGGCTCTACTTATAACCTCAATGTTTAGTTGACAGATGGTTAATTGAGGGCCTAGTGTCCATGTGTAGGATGCTGCGCCCTGAAAAGGGCTAAATCTTTGATTGTCATTGCCGTGAGGTCGCTGAGGACAGTACGGCGGCATCTAGTCTCTGTTGCTCGCTTAGCACCACCCGGGGGTCACGTGTAGGACAATATGAGGTTAAACCTACGGACGTGAGCAATAGGCTTTACATTACACAATACCAATAGTTCACAGAAATAGCTTATTTTACAAATGCGTAATCATACGTTAATTCATGTTCTAGTCCTGAGGTGGTGCAACTCTCTTCAGGCACAGCCCTAATGGAAATGAGCTGCATATACAGGTTTAACCACACAACAGTCCTAAAGCCAATCTTGCATTCCTGGCAGTATTGGGAGTCAAACCAGGAACCCGAGGACGGGGGCTAATAGCAGTAACCATTACACTACAGATCTGGAATTCATCATTGTTGCTATAAATACAGAAATACTGTATAATGTAAATAATCATTCATTGGCAACTTTGATTGATTTTGATTTTTTTTTTCTCCTCATGCTAAGTTTCTTTGATAATGGACGTGCAATTTCAAAATCAGGAATTTCAATTGGCCCAACTTCAAGCCTTTGCCTTTTTATTGGAAAAAATTTCTTCTAATCTGCTCCTCTAATCAAATTTCTTTTTTTCCGTGTTTTGAGATGCGAGGGCAAGGCCATTCACAGGTTTGTAACTTAAAAGCTTTTCAGTCTCTCGAACACACAAGTTTTAATATAAATAATGCACTGTAAAATAACTGTAAAAACCATACTATTGAACAAGGAATAAAAATACACACCCTAGCAGCATTTACCTTCGCAAACATGATTTTGTATTAGAAATAGGCCAAAGTTATTTCTTTCTGAAGGCAGCACTTTTGAATGTGTACATGAACAATAATCTCATTATCACCACCACTGACACATAAATCACGACGTTTCCTCTATCGTGAAATGATAGGGTAGCTACTGAACCGATGTTTCTCTTATCACATTAGCAATTATTACTCTCTTGCTATTGCCTGCAAACTTTTTCTTGTACATATGACCACTTTCTGAAAGATTAGAAGAATTAGGCTGATAGCCGTCATATAAAACACTCTGAAGTTCCATGTTATTATTTAGTAGGCCATTGTAACTCCACGAGACTACAGCAGGTAGCGCGGCAACACACGATAACTTACAATGTTCACAACACACAGCGCAGCGCTGCATTTCTCCCATTAACGCACGGAGCCATTAGTTCATGAGAAGTCCATGGCTTCGCAGTTGATGGTGGAACAAAACGAATCAACATGATCGCCTTCAAACTTGGAAGCAAAAAAGGTTTCATTCTTCATCCGACAACCAGATTTGATAATACCAATGTAAATGGTCTGTTATTGGACATTATAAATTTTCCAGCTAACTCATTCCTGGTTGCCAGCGTTTTGCCCACGTGTGCTAGGCTGGGCTCATCAGTTGGTGGCCTCCACGATATGCACTAGCCAAGCGTCTTGGTAGGTGTGCTAGGTACCAACTGATGAGCCCAGCCTAGCACGTGGGCGAAACGCTGGCAACCAGGAATGAGTTAGCTGGAAAATGTATTATGTCCAATAACAGACCATTTATATTGGTATTATAAATTTACTCATTCGGAACAAATATTTCAGATTCCCTATGGGAATCAACATCTATATCATCATCAACCAGGTTTGAATCGCAGTGCAACAGCCCGCTGAAGTTAATGAAGCGATAAAGAGTATATATTCACCAACCATTTCCTATTACCTCAATAAGTACAACCTTGAGGATATTGAGGTCATAGGGGTTATGTAGAGTGCAAGGGACACCAATCCTAAACTATTGGTCGCCTACTTATGATGCTTTGGTGTGCCGAATGAGACCATTGTGAGCTGGGGCATACGTATATTGAAAGCCTCAATATCGATCTTAAAACATCACCCCTATGCACCACCCTCTTAACCCTGACAGTAACACCATATGTTTTTCTGACGTGTTGTGCGAATGAATGCCATCTATTCCTCTTAAGGAGGGGAGAGTTATCCCCTCCACCACCTCTATTCCTTGTTCATTCCATCTGGTAACTTTAATGTAACTTTAAATAATCGGCTTTGAGTGACACGTCTTCGAAACGTGTGGTGTAACTAAAGCGATATTTATAGACGTGTTACTGTCAGGGTTAATTAAAACATTGGAAGTATTTTTCTGATATGTTTATTTGCTTCGTTTATATACCTTTGTCACTAAGGATGATTTTCTTTACATTATCATTAGAATTATTGTGTATCTTTTATTCTAAATTGTACTTAGATTACTGAATTTGTATTGTATGATATTCTTTGTCATTTTGGCTACCTCATACATTTGAGAAAGAATAATTTTTTAAAAAAATATTTGAATTGCTAAAAATATATTTCTGAAAGCCGTATACAATTCATTGGAGTGAATCGTGGCTGTATCAAGTGTCCCATAAACAGGGTACAATATTTCTTGATTTTTTGGTTCTACTGAATCTATAGCTTTCTAATTATTCTTTTAAGGCTGGGTCTATACTGTACTGACTTCTGATACATGTTACAAATTTTTTCCAAATGAACTGTTAAGAAATACTGAACAGTGTAATAGTATTTATTCCCTGTTTATGTTTTTCCTTGTAAGATAATACTTAAGAAATCATTTCTATAATTATCTCTCCACTCTGTGTTGAATGATAATGCCTTGTGAAGAAATGTCCTATGTCCAATATATCAGATACATGGTCTGTATAATTATTGTAGGATTGATTATAATCAAGCTTATTAAGTACATTTTCATATACTCTGTTAATGATATTTTGAATTTATTTATACTAATTACCACTCAATTGCTGTTTTAGATAAAGGCCGCCTTCTAATTCTGGATGCTGATTGCTTGCCTATACTTTTGCAAGTCTTAAAGCGATCACTTTCAGAAACAGGAGAATCTGGAAGGAGCCTTCGAAATGTTGCTGCAGGATTCTTACTTAATTTACTTATTGGGCATGAAGATATTCAGCAGAAGGTAGAATTACAGGATTAATAGGAATATTGTAATTTTTTTTATTTTTTTGGGTTCTGTGACTTATTGCCTGTAAATATGCTTTTGTTGTTATCAATAAGAATGAGTGAATATGCAGTTTCAACCTTCATAATTAGAACATTGTTCAATGAAGGAGAGTACTAAGGTAACCAGGTACTAAAGACCAACTGTAGCTATTAACTGTACTGCCTTGAAAGAAGCATAGGAAGATTGAACAATTAAAATGTCCCTCCTTTGACTTCAGATATTCACTCTTATTTCAGGATTTCATAGCATCTAGTGTAAATGCAGAGGAAATGAAATTTTGAACTAGAAGACCTAGATGGCTGGGTAATTTGTTTCTTCATTCTTTCACCATATTACTAGAGTTTGAAGAACCCCTCTTATTTAAATCGGGGATGTTCAAACTTTCGTTTTGGGGGCCGGATAGGAAATTTAAGTGAATCGCAGCAGGTAACAATGGCATTTCACACAGATAGGATGGAATTTATTTCCTACCTATTTAATAAAATTAATTAAAGAAAAACAAAACAGGTAATACTTCACATATTACTTCTTAAAGCACACAATTCTGAACTAAACATTAGTAATTAACACAGTGAGGGCTACAAATTGTACACATATTGTACCAGTAACAGATAGCCCATACTAACTTGTTATTAGAAAAGAGCATGAATTAAAGTTCTCAATGTGCTTCCTAGACAAAAATAGCTAGGACTTGCTACAGGAGGATAGGTTCTATCTACAATAAGTGATGACGTACTTTGAATAGTCCATTTATTCAAAATATTGGCAAGTTGAAATTCATATCACCTTGGTGCAGTGAACTGCCGTCTCCCGAATCGTCCTCCTGAATGGTTCTCCAGGCAATTCGTACTTCAGGGTTCTCTCGTCACCATGGAATTGGACTCATACTCCAGGATCCTCTCGTCACCATCAAATTGGACTCGTGCTCCCAAGTCCGCTCGCCACCATGGAATCAAACTCGTGCCTCGTACCTGAAGGTCTCGAATTTCTCGGAGGTCTACGGCGATCTGGATGCAGAGTAATCACTCACGGTCTAGATTTATGCGAGTGTTCACAGTCGTACAATTCCCTGGCACGTTCACAGTCACTTGTCACCAAGATTTGTAAAATACTGCCTTTAATTTATGTAGGCAGATAACACATAGTTTGAAATATCCTAATCAACTTCACTTGACACTTGAAATTAATGAATGTCACTTCAAAATGTTAAAGTTGAAAATGCGGATAGCATTGTTATAAGAGACAAAAATGATGGAACACAGTTCATGGTTATTTACCACTGAAAATGATGAAACAAAACATAGTTCACTATGGTTATTGGTACAACGAAAAATAATTCTGTCACACTTGACACACAAAAAGAGCTATTAAAGCGTTTATCTGTAAGACACTGCTGATAGCGATGAAATAAATAATAACTTATTAGTCTCTCTTAGCACAGTGAGTCTCGTAAAATAATAAAGTTACTGAAGAATATTTAGAAACAATTATATACAACTATTTGCAGAAATCAGTTCAAATCCAGTTAACACTGTAATGGATTATCAGTTTAAATCACTCGCATTTAACAGTATGGTTGGCACAGTCTATCGTACTCAAAGTTTATCACTAGTTAAGCAGCACTTAAGTGTTGAATAGCAAGAAATATGCAAACACTTGTGTTATAATGATGAAATATTTCAAACATTTTCAAATATCACAGTTACTGAAATATTAAATAATGTTCTAACACTAGCACAGCATCGAAATAAATTAAACACTTCACTTGATTCAAAGAAGTATTAAGTTCTGCAGTTTGAGAGTTAGGCTGAGTTCAGTTCTCGGCGTGAGAATTTACAAGTTGCGTTTGATAATCACCACATTGTCACTCGACTCTACTTTCTGACGGAAAGAATAACATAGGGTCTGACCATGCAGAGCCCTTGCCGAAGAATGCCTGTCTATCGCTGTGTAGCCCCGTCTTTTATATGGTCAAGGCCTGCACATCATAGGATAACATGATTATTTTAAAGTGGATTTACTCAAAAATCCCTCAATGGATTTTCTTGAGATTTGACAACAGAGACACTCTTGTGATTGGCTACAGAATGACGCATCTCCCAAGATGATATGACCATTATTTTAAAAATTTTATAAATTTCTGAATCGAAAGTTCTTGAATGCATGACTCACGATTCCAGATGTATCCAGTGCTCGCCATGAGGTAGGTTGATGAGTTGAGCGGGCTAGTCTGCCTTGCTCGTGCATCTATGTCATGCACAGCTGTTCGCTTACACGCTGACTCATCCTGCCAGATGTAAACACATCGAGCTTGGAGTTCTTGGCTCGCATGATAATTATACAACATTGCTCTTAATAAATACGGCATGTACCTTGCGTTCCTGATACAATATACATACATACTCTTCATTATAACCACATTTCAGAGAATTGTGGTGTAGATACGGTGTATTGAATACTATCTTGCCTGCTATATTCGTTTGTGTATCTTTCACGTGTATCTATTAGAGCATAGTAGGATAAAATAGTACTAATAATAATCTGTCTATGCATTTAGCTTTGTTGGTAATCTTTGAGTAGTTCTTGTAAATTTCAAACTTGCAATTTTCATTTCTGTTTGTGCTTAGTAGTAACATATTGTAATTGGGATACGTCTCAATCTAATTCCTGGATAACACTCTTCCCTGGTTCCCTTTCCTCCACACACTTTCCCCACATGTCTACAATGGAATTCCCCATGACCAGCAGCTGTAATCATGTCAGCTGTAACTTCGTCAGCTACTGCTGACTTACCACTTCTCGTCTTATGGAGAGCTTGTTCTACTTCTGTTCATGTAATTGGGATATCTTCCTCTACTGTTTTCTGTCCTACATCCTCAACAGAGATCTCATTAGGGCCATTTAGGAGCTTGTCAAAATACTGTCCCATTGTATCTCTGATAGCTTTCATACTGCAAACTATATTCCTATCTGCTGTCTCCAGAGCTGTAATTGCTTCTTTATCTGATCTTTTACTTTAGATTATTCCATATATCATTTTCTTTTTCCTTTTACTCTTTTCCTCCAGTTTAGTTGTAAATTCTTCCCAACTTTTCTCTTTTTCTTCCCTTACAATTCTCATTCAATTCAAATTATCTTGACTTCCAACTTACTTTATCTATATTCTTCCAATTTACTGCAGCAAGGGTGAAGTTTAAGGAAGTGGAGATTGTTATCAGTGAAATACTGTGTAGGAGAGATACTGACTGGAAGGTGATTGGGGATTTAAATGAGACTATGGAGTGGGTATGTGGGAAACTGGGAGATCCTAATGGGTGGGTAGGAGATAGGGATCTGCGCTCAGATGGCGTTCACTTAAACTGGAGTGGTACATATAAGTTAGGAAATTGGTTTAGAAGTGTTATAGGAAGGTACATTCAGGGAAACAGGGTGGTCTAGGGAGCAGTGATAAGGATACAGGGATCTGGAAGTCAAGTAGGGATGATATGTAAAATGTTAGTGTTGAACCATAAACGCATTGTAAAGAAAGGAATAGAATTAAGTAATTTAATAGATATATATTTACCAGATATTGTAATAGGAGTTGAATCATGGCCGAGAAATGATATAATGGATGCAGAAATATTCTCATGGAACTGGAGTGTGTATCGTAAAGAGAAGATAGGAATGGCAGGAGGGGGAGTATTCATTGTGGTGAAAGAAGAATGTGTAAGCTGTGAAAAAGTTAAAGATGACAAACATGAAATTCTAGGTGTAAGGCTCATTTCTAAAGAGCCTTGATATCTGTGGAGTGTACTGACTGGGAAAGGGTAGCGCTGATGCTGATTCAGAATTATTAGATAAGTAATCAGCTATGTGGGAATCGACGTGAAAAAGAATGTGATTATAGCAGGAGATCTCAATTTATCAAATGTCAATTGGGAAGGTAATGCAAACGACAGGAAGCATGATCAACAAATAGCAAATAAGTTAATATGAGAAGGATAGGTGATTCAGAAAATGATGGAACCAACTAGAGGGAATAATATTCTGGAAGTGGTGCTGGTAAAACCAAATGAACTCTATAGAGAAACCGAAGTAGTGTATGGTATTAGTGATCACGAAGCTGTTTTTGTCATAGTTAAAAATAAATGTGATAGAAAGGAAGGTCTTAAAAGTAGAACTATTAGGCAGTACCAAATGGCTGATAAAGCAGGCATGAGGGAGTTTTTAAAAAGTAACTATGATTGATGGAAAACAGTAAATAAAAATGTATACAGACTCTGGGATGGGTTTAAAGCACTTGTTGAGGAATGCCAAAACAGATTTGTACCCTTAAAGGTGGTAAGGAATGGTTAAAGACCCCACTTTGTTATAACAGAGAAATAAAGAGACTAAGAAGGAGGTGCAGATTGGAAAGAAATAGAGTTAGAAATGGCTGTGGAAGTAACGAGAAATTGAAGGAACTTACTAGGAAATTGAATCTAGCAAAAAAGTCAGCTAAGGACAACATGATGGCAAGCATAATTGACAGTCATACAAATTTTAGTGAAAAATGGAAGGGTATGTATAGGTACTTTAAGGCAGAAACTGGTTCCAAGAAGGACATTCCAGAAATCATTAATGAACAAGGGGAGTGTGTATGTGAGGATCTTCAAAAGGCAGAAGTATTCAATCAGCAGTTTGTAAAGATTGTTGGTTACAAGTATAATGTCCAGATAGAGAAGGTGACTAATGCTGAAAAAGTATTAAAATGTACATATGATAACAATGACATTACAATAAGATACAAAAGTTAAAAACTAGAAAAGTGGCTGGAATCGATAAGATTTCTGGGGATATACTAAAGACAATGGGTTGGGATATAGCAACATGTCTGAAGTACTTATCTGATTAATGGGAGTTATTATTTATATACAATTCAAAAGCACAGTTATCGATTCTCAGAGATGGATGAAACGAGCGTCGCTGGCTAGTGACTGCTACTAATTTCCAAACTACTTCAGAGATGGCAGCACGAGCATTGGACCCTTGTATATATATCAATCAATCACTACTGATCTGCATTTAGGGCAGTCACCCAGGTGGAAGATTGCCTATCTGTTGTTTTCCTAGCCTTTTCTTAAATGATTGCAAAGAAATTGGAAATTTATTGAACATCTCCCTCAGTAAGTTATTCCAATCCCTAACTCCCCTTCCTATAAATGAATATTTACCCCAATTTGTCCTCTTGAATGTTGATCTCTTTCGTGGGGTTGGAATGGAGTACGAACAGCCACATCCTTCAAGAGGCCAGTGCAAGGTGGAATCCTGTGAGTTATCGCGTGTGGCTGGGATTTATTTGCTATTTCATGCAGTACTGGAATTCTTGCTTGTGAGTGGTTCTTTTCTTGTGCTATAAATGATAATATATGACAAGTGTGTGTAATGTAAATATACAAACAAAGAAACTGCAGGGATGATGCAATTTTGAAATGACATCACACCAATCAGAGAGTAGTTCAGCAGTCATGGATGTAGGAGCGCCAGGGTCACGCGTTTCTACTGCTCAATCCGAACTGAATTCTAACCATTGTGTAACTGAACAATTATTAAGAGAAGCATTTAGTATACTTTCTTTTATGGAGAAATGAATGAAAACCTACAACCTGTTTTCCAGTCTTTGACCGGGTCAGGCATGTGATGAATGAACCAGATATAGGCTGTTATTACAATGGGGTCGCCACTCCCAAGGTGATATTAATGACTGATAAATGCTATGAAATGCGGATGGAGAGTGTTGCTGGAATGAAAGATGACAGGGATAACCGGAGTACCCGGAGAAAAACCTGTCCCGCCTCCGCTTTGTCCAGCACAAATCTCACATGGAGTGACCGGGATTTGAACCACGATATCCAGCGGTGAGAGGCCGACGCGCTGCCGTCTGAGCCACAGAGGTCTTTTATGGAGAAAAGCAGAATAATAAATGAAGGATAATCGCGTCCAACTCTGAATGTAACTACCCAACTTCAGTTGTGTGTTTGTCATTTCAGCAGAAATATTTATGAAACAGACTGTTGGATTAGTGGATGTGAGATTGTAAATAAACTTTTCTGTTGGCCTTGTTTTCTCTTGAAACATGTGTTCGGAATGATGATATGTTGGCGTTGATGTTTGAAATTTTTTCGGTCACATCCCCTAAACCAGAAGTCAAGAGTCACCACTGGTTCCTTGTATCCTCAACCAGGAATAAAAAACTTTACACCAGGAAGTTTGTCAGAGACTCCTACGTCGCTACGAGGAGGAAGGAGAGGATTTCTTGCGTGTATTGTGACTTGTAATGAAACTTGGGTGCATCATTACAAAGCAAGCATGGGGTGGCGGCGAAGAAACGAAGCAGGTCCGGTCAAGGCCAAAACGCCCATCTGCTGGAAAGGTGCTTGCAACAGTTTTCTGGGACTCCGCGGGCATTTTGCTGGTGGGTTTTCTTCGCGAACAAAGGACATTTCATGCAGCCTACTACTGTTGTCGCCTTTTGGATGAAGCAAAAGGTACGTATCGCAACAAGCAACGCCGGCAACTGATCCGAATGACAATGCAAGGATGCATATTGCTGCTTTAATGCAGGAAGAACTGGAAGAAGTTCACTGGATACCTCTGAGACACCCTCCATATGGTCCAGATTTATTGCCCTGCGACTACCATTTGTTTGGACCATTCAAACAAGACCTAAGAGGACAGCGGTTCAGTGATGATGCAAGTGTAGAAGAGTTTGTGCACAAATGACTCCGCACACATCGCTCTTCTTTCTATCAGGATGGCATAAAAAACTTGCCAATCCAATGGAGAAAGTGTGTATTGAAGGCAGGACACTATGTAGAAAAGTGATCTCTGTATGTGTTTTTTTGGTTGATGCAATAAATTTAGAAAATAATTCCAGTTTATATTTGATTCGCCCTTGTACTTCTAGCTTATGAATAAGATATCCTGAGTCCTCCCAGTTTTCACTCCCATACAGCAAAGTTGGTCTGAAAATAGACAAGCATAAACATAGTTTCATCCAGGAGCTGACTTCGTTCTTGCAGAATACCACCGATTGCAACTACAATCTCATTGCATTAGTGTTTCTGCACCTAGATTTAATCTCGCTTAATATACTACCATTGTGGAAAAATACACATCCTAAATACTTGAAAAATGATCTACCTGTTCCAGTTTTGTTTTCCCAAACTGATAATCAATATTATTCGGTTTCTTCCTTATTGGCATCACTTTAGTTGGCAGAATGCTAATTTTCATATCATACTGCCCCTATTTTCAAGTTTCAAGATGCATTTCTTGGGTGGGTGGGTAAAGAGTGTTAAGTCAGCAAATGTTAGTTTTGAGAAAAAACTATTTTATATTTGGACACTTTTGCAAGATCATGCAACAAACCAACAACACGTCCGTTATGTACTTAACGTGAGCCTGGTCTTTATCCAAACATATTACGACTATTAAATGGCACTACGTCACTTAACACGTTTGCTCCCATGATGGTCCAATCGGACTGGCAGTATAGTAGTTATTTAGATTTTGGAATTAGGAAGAAATTTGTGATTTCTTTTGTATGGAGTGTGCTATTGTATGGCTGTGAATCTTACACAATCTGGATTGGAAATGACTGGAAGCATTTGAGATGTGAGTCTGGAGATGAATGCTTCAGATTAAATGGATTGAAAAGAGAACAAACAAAAGCATTGTGCAAGAAATTGAAGGGAAGAGAGAATTGGTGCTAATGATACAGAGAAGAAGAGCTGAATTCTCTGGCAACATCTTGTGACATAATACCTTTCTTACCAAACTGCTGGAAGGGGAAATCATGGGGAATAAAGGCCGAGGGCGAGTGAGGAAAAAAATGTCCTTCAAGACTTGGCACAGAGTCATCATTATGGTTCCTATTATGAAATGAAATGAGGAGCTGAGGACAGAGAACACTAGTTGCATAGACTATGCATTGCCCTTATACACTGATGATGATGATGATGATGATGATGATGATGATGCGCCAGTCCGAACAGGCCAACAACAGCTGGTGCTAGGTAATGTGAAATGGAACGTTTACACTACTAATTGAATGCATTCTAGTGCAGAAAAATTAACCACGGTATCTCAAGAGCCTCTAATAATCCATTGATGTAACATTATCACCCAGTTTGGTTGGCTATTCAGCATAGAACATTTGCAAAATGATGCAATATAAGACGTTACTTATCAGTCCGATCAGGTCGGCATATGATTTTACGTAGTAATGATCAAGGTGAAATTGAGAATTTGAACAAATTATTTGATGTTACTATTAGGGATGTAGTTATTGCATATGGTCTCATTTGCATATATATTTTCATAGTGCCTTTTCCATTTTTCAGTGGCCAGTAAATATAGTGTCACTTATGTTCAGAAAAGTTTAATATGTTTAATTTAACTTAAGTTTGAAGATAATCATAGAAATCTGAGGACAGGTTTTAAAAAATCTTTGTCTCTTCTATTTTAGTCATTTTCAGTAATTATTAATCATGCTGTGTTTCCCAATAATTTGATCAAATTATTTTATTTTTCTCAGCCTTTGATTAACTGTACACTTTTTCTTAAAAATTCAGCGAGGTTAGTATATAACAGGTTGCCCAGAACAGGGGTTTCTGCATTCGGAGGGCTTCGGCTACGCTCAGTTATGTTGTCAGCCAGTTACCCACCACCAAGGTTAGTAACCTTGACTGCCAGTCTCACTAAAAGTCTGTGCAGTAATACTATATGTGAGTGGTGTGTAAGTTTTTTTAATATATGCAAGTGAGTTGCAGTTTTGATTTTATAGTTTCATGGTGCTTTCTATGACTAGTCCTTGTGGTGAATAGCTGCTTTCTTATGCCAGTGTTATTTTGTATTTGACTTGGATGGATTTGTCTTGAGTAGCATATAAACGTGCCTGGTACGAGGTGTACGGTTGCTGTGTGCAATAACAGCTGGGTGAGAACCAGGAAAGATCCCTCCAAAAGTCGTATATCAAATACTTCAGTTTCCCAAAATATCAAGAACTAAGGAAGAAGTGGATCCAAAGATGTAGGCATAATGGAAAGTGGAATGCAGATTCATGTCGGGTGTGTTCCGAACATTTTTCTGATGCGATTTTGAAAGGGATCTAAAGGGCGAATTGTTTGGGCTTCCTCCCAAACGTGTGCTTAACAGAGATGCTGTTCCCTCTAGAAATTTGCGTGTTTTGCGTAGCATAGAAGAAGTATCTCATGATAGATTAAGAAGGAAGGAAAGGAGGGGCAATAGGAAAATGGCTGACGAATTGTTAAAAGATTCAGAACATAACACGACTATTGCAAGTTCACCACCTCCTCCAGCCACTCCACCTACCCAGGTCTGTTATAATACTATGGCCCTGACTGAAGAAATTGAAATATTAAAAAAACAGTTAGATAACGAAAGAAAAACTATGTCCTTAAACTGAAATTAGAGACAGCGGAAATTAAATTACATCAAAGCCGCATATCTATAAGTAATTTGCATAAGGATTTAATTAAATGTAGGAGGTTAAAAAATTCTGTTCAGAGCATCCATACGAAACTGGCGAACGGTTTGAAAGGAATTTTTACTGAAAATCAAAGATGCTCACAAACCAGAAAAAACGCATTAATTGGACTGATGAAGACAGATCGGTGGCATTCACTTTAAGGTATCTAGGGAAGAAAACTTACATTTACATGAGACAAAAACTGCATTACCTTCTACCTGGACTTTCAATGCTGGAAAAATGGGCTTTGAAAATTGACATGTGAAACAGAAGTGGAATCCTGGAATATATTCTGCGTATGATGAAGATAGCTGCTGTCTCGTATAAAGACCACGAGAAAATTGCAGTCCTCCAGTTTGACTAAATGCGCGTTAAAAGTGCTTTCGAGTATGAACCCCTGGAGGATGAAATCATAGGCCCCAGTTCACAGTTGCAAGCTGTGATGGTGAGAGGACTGTTCAAGAATTGGAAGCAAGTAGTTTACATCAGTTTCGATAAAAAGGTGACAAAAGACATACTAGACAATTTGGTTTCTCGTCTTTTTCAAAGAAGGTACAAAGTAATGGCATGTGTCTGTGACATGAGTGCAGCAAATCAAGGCTAGTGGAAAGTATATGGAATCAATGAAGCAAAAACATGGTTTTTGAACCCACGGAGATCAGAAAAAGTGTACTTCTTTGCAAATACCCCTCACCTGTTCAAACTAATTAGGAACTGGTTTCTGGACATGTACTTCGAATTTTCTGATGGTAAAGTTGTCTCGAAGGAACCTGTGGAAGCTTTGGTTAAAAATGACAGCCATGAAATTAAAGCATGCCACAAAATTGATGTCTGTCATCTAAACAGTAGGGGCGCAGAAAGGATGAAGGTAAGAAAAGCTGCAGAATTAATGTCACAGAGTGTAGCTACGGCGTTACATCATTTCAAATTAGGAGATGATGCAACTGTTGCTGAAAGCATGAGTGAATTCATTGAATGTTAATAATTGGTACGATCTCATGAATTCCTACAGTCTGGCAATTTCTAAAGTCCATAGCAAAAATGCGTATGTCTTCAGTTAAAACAACAAGGCGAAATTTTAGATAAAATTTGTGGCCTTATTAACAGTATGACTTGCAAGGGGGAAAAAGTTAAGCAAGTGTTCCAGAAAGCTATCCTTGTGACTATCTCCTCCTTGAAATATCTGATCTCAGAATTTCAGAATCTAGGAATGAAGTACATTTTAACCTACTGACTGAACCAAGATTCACTCGAGAATTTGTTTTCCCAGATGCGTTCTCAAGGAGGATTATACGACCACCCTACACCGCTGAGCGCTCTTTATCATCTTCGGGTGATTATTCTCGGAAATAATGCTGGTAAAATAGAGAAACACACTGTTCCAACATTTGCCGGTGAAACGGACACTGAAATGGAGGTCGAAGGTTTGAATAACATTGCAGGTTGGATGGCTAAAAGACACAAAAACACTCGTCCACACTTACGTTTCCAAACAGACATAGGAGGAACATACTACAATACGTATTGTTCATGGTTCTGGGTTCGAAGTCTGTCATACGGTGGTCTTACAGAACAAACAGCTGAGTGGTCTCAAACTGTACAAGATATGCAGAAACGTTTTCTGTTCTTATCACGGACTTACAGTTCAAAGAGGGTTAGGAGTAATACAGAGCCTAGTTTCTTTAATATGTGCAAGTGATCCTAATTTGAGTAGTGATCTGGTAACCACATTTGTGAAAATGAGAACATGTATAAATTTTTAAACAAATGTGAGGAAAAAGGAAAAAGTGGAAGCAAACTTGTCAACATTATGGAGGTGAAAGTCAAGAAGATAAAGAAAATGAAGAAACTTGCCAGTTAAGGTAAGATTCACTTTATCATAATAGAACTGTTTGTTCGTTCTTTTGTTCACTTGCTTGTTTATTGGTCTTATTTAATGCTCATTTTGGTATCACTCAGAATACTTTATTGGATTTCAGTAGCGTAGTGTGGCCACTAAAATCCTATTAGCAATAACCACAGTCTTGTGACACGATTAGCTCTTGTATTGTACATTATTGTGTTCGTTATATATTATTTACAAAGTCAGTTTGAGCAGGTATATAGAACACATGAGATAATAATTGTTTGGTTAAAACATATCGCCATCACTAAATTCCTTTGGAAAGCGCTCCCACGATCAGAGAGTAGTTATCTGTGTGACATCATGCTCGAATAGCCAATGATTGCAAGCCAGCTGTTGTGGGTAATCTGTTATATACTAACCTTGAAAATTCAGAATGAAATGAATAGCAATATATACAATATACCTAATATTTTCAAATAATTTTATGTGTATAAATTTAGTAGTACAAACTACAAAGTCTTTTCAACATTAAGTCTGTATTTTTTTTGCATTATAGAGTTTAGTGAATACAACTTTATAAAATTATATGTATAGCTTTTCACCTTGTCTTTGATCACCAGTTACTTTGTTCTTCCAGTCTGTGTATTTTTTATGTTACTGGTATTTAATATTCACTTTTGTTTCTTAAATTGGAAGTGTTTGCTGGTCTAGTTTGTTGTATATTCTAATTTCATAGTTGCTAGATTTGCCCTTTTAGATAACAGTAATATACAATATCATGTGAATTAATTGGAACAAGGTGGGTTTTCTTTTCCCCAATGGTTGGCATCAGTGTGCTACACATTGATTATTCTTAGATTCCATGCATTCTTTGCACTATTATTCTTTGGTAATTAATCTACGTGATGATTGTTTTAGGTTCGAGGTGTATTTATTTTGTTGTGTGTCACTTTTGAGGACTTTTGAGGATTCTTTGTGCGATTAGTTGTACTATACCAATGTTTTCAATAGATATTAGTCCCGAGTAGCATTATCTCAGAATACTTTCACCATCGGCCGTCCTGAAAATGGTATTCTGTGGTTTCCCATTTTTACTTCCAGGCAAATGCCAGGACTTCCTCTTCATAGGCAACAGCCAATTCCTTCCACTTCCTTACCCAATTTCATTTACAATCATTCATTTCATCTTCATTAGCTCCTCAGCTGAGGTTGGTGACAGGAAGGGCATTCAGCCAAAAAAAAACAAAAAAAAACCCCATGCCATATAAATTCATTTCATCTCATCCCCAAACCCGAATCAAGATCTGGACTAAGGAGTAGACATACTTCCATAGCAAAGATAGAGGTAGCTACTAAATTTGGTGTCAGTGTAGGCACTATAAGGCTTAATTTGACTCAACACGGGAAACCTCACCAGGCCCGGACACCGGAAGGATTGACAGATTGAGAGCTCTTTCTTGATTCGGTGGGTGGTGGTGCATGGCCGTTCTTAGTTGGTGGAGCGATTTGTCTGGTTAATTCCAATAACGAACGAGACTCTAGCCAGCTAAATAGTCGCATCCGGTATCCGTTCGTGCTACCGGTGACAACACATCTTCTTAGAGGGACAGGCGGCTTCTAGCCGCACGAGATTGAGCAATAACAGGTCTGTGATGCCCTTAGATGTTCTGGGCCGCACGCGCGCTACACTGAAGGAATCAGCATGTCCTCCTAGTCCGAAAGGACCGGGCAACCCGTTGAACCTCCTTCGTGCTAGGGATTGGGGCTTGCAATTGTTCCCCATGAACGAGGAATTCCCAGTAAGCGTGAGTCATAAGCTCGCGTTGATTACGTCCCTGCCCTTTGTACACACCGCCCGTCACTACTACCGATTGAATGATTTAGTGAGGTCTTCGGACCGGTGCACGGGATCTGCTTCGCGCAGTTTCCGATGTGTCTGGAAAGATGACCAAACTTGATTATTTAGAGGAAGTAAAAGTCGTAACAAGGTTTCCGTAGGTGAACCTGCGGAAGGATCATTACCGAAATTGTTTTAACAAAAAAACATTTCGAGAAGGAGGAGTAGAATTATTCAGCAGCATGAACAGACTGGCTCAGTTTCGCCAAAGGAAAAGGGAAACTGTGACAGGAAAAAGAAAACTACACCAACTGATGAAAGTTTTCTTCTTGGAAGAAGCAAAGCAAACCCAGGCTCACTGCTGTGGACTTGGCTTGTGATTTGGGGGAAAGGGAAGTGAATCTGCATGCTTCTAATGTTCTTCATAGACATTTGGCAGTGGGAAGGAAAGCTTGCAAACCTGTAAAGATATTCTATAACAGAAGAAATGGGCAGGAAACATCTCTTGTGGGCACGTAGTCATCAATATTGGACAATGCAACACTGTAAGAGAGTTCTTTTCTCTGATGAGAGTTGCTTTGAAGTGCAGGGGCAGTCAGAACAATATGCATGTCTTAGAATAGCCGGGGAACTCCCCTGACATTAATCCATTAGGAGACTCACTAAACTTGACTGTTCTACAAAAATACACGTGATAGAGTTTCTGGTTACCGTGTGGTTTCATGGTGATGAACTTTAAAATGTATGCTCAAAGTTTAAAGAATCTTTGCCAAATCATGTAAAACAACTTATAAAATAGAAAGGAGAATATATGAGCTAATAGCAAAGATTAGGTGAATAAGTGCAAAAAATTATAAAGTGTGTATATTATTGTTATGTTTCAGTTAATTTGCACAAACTGTATTTAATATACAGTCCATGTACTATAATTATTGCTGAGTAATATATAGATGCATTTAGACTCACATAGTCATCAGTGTATGTGTAACTATAACCCTTATCTTGTGTCCTGTTGAATTCTCACCTCCCCATAAAATTCCGTTACATAAATCAAACTATCTAGGTTTATCTTTACCTTGCTCTCTTCTACAACAGTATTCACTAATCATGTGGGTAAAAATCTTTTCTCATTCACATAAGTTGGTTCCTTCATATCAGCCAACTAATATACTGTATGCACAAGTTTTGTTGAGCCCTGGCTTTATTGGAATGTGGAGACAGGGGAGGAAGAAGAGTGCTATTTCAGCATTCATTTCCACAGAACTGCCAGCGAAAGAAATAAAATGGTGAAGTGTAACAAATCGAGCTCAATCTGAACAATATTTACTTCGTACATGCATCTTTACTTAATACATATAAATGAAGAGAAAAAGAAACAGCGGGAAATATATAGAAGTGCAGTGCTGTAGATATTTGTCACTGTTTTCGATGCGTTTTTTTTCAATCCTGAGAAACATTCGCAGTATCATGACAGAAATGTATGTAGGCAATAATAATTCTGCATAATAATGTTTAATTTCTCATCATCATCAATTCTCTCCTTCAGCAAGTTGGATGCAGGTATTTATGAGCTGCTCCTGGTTGTCCTGTCCATCCATGGCTGTTGTTTTACGTTTTGCTACCAATTTACATCACGTTTGGTAAGATCTTTGAACATTTGCCTTTCCTAACCATCACGAGGTCTACTTCTGGACCTCTTATCAACGTTCCTTTCATAGTATGCTCTTGAAGTCCTATTTGGAATCAGCCTTCTCATATGTAATCTTAATTCTAAGGTTTTCAGCAGACTCTTGGCCAATCCAAGATGTTGCCGGATATTCTCATTCCTTATTTTCTCTCTGCGTGTCTTTTGAAGACAAGAACAAAGTAATTTCATTTCACTGGCTTGCAGGTGACTTTTTGCAGGTCTAGTCAAAGTTGCTGCTTCTAGTCAGTACATTAGAATTGGTACAAGATACATTTTGTACAGTGTAATCTTCAAAGCTTGGGGAAATGTGTCGTCCCAAAGTAGTTCACAAATGGAATGGTAAGGTTTTGGTGCAGCTTGTATCCTGTTGCCTATTTCTTGGTTGATGTTATTGTCAGAAGAAAGTGATTATCCAGTTCACTTAACACTTCAAATTAATTAATAGAAACAAACTTTTAACACCAGAACACAATGTATTAAAATGTTAAATAACAGATCAAAGTACTCAACATATACAAGGTGAATTAATTTAGGGGAAACTTCTGCTACGAGATTTGGAGGTTTGTTGGGGTGAGATTCACAAAATGATTTGATTCTCCCGATAGTGCTAATCCTTTCTTCATTACTGGGCGAGTGGGCCGTGTGGTTAGGGCCGCACAGCTGTGAGCTTGCATCCAGGAGATAATGGGTTCGAACCCCACTGTCGGCAGCCCTGAAGATGGTTTTCCGTGGTTTCCCATTTTCACACCAGGCAAATGCTGGGGCTGTACTTTAATTAAGGCCACAGCTGCTTCCTTTCCACTCCTCGACCTTTCCTATCCCATCTTCACCATAAGACCTATCTGTGTCGGTGCGACGTAAAGCAATTGTAAAAATAAAATTTAAAAATCCTTTCTTCCCATATAAGCAGCAGCTCACTATATAGACTTGCTGAGCAGGTACGTTAACTGGTGGTTCTCCTTTTCAAAATCTCAGCATTCCATTACTTCGGCTATTATTGTCTGCTTTTTTACTTTATATAGTTATACAAATACGTTTCCGAGGAGAAGTTAAGAGATCCTGAGGTACATATAATGCTGTTGCCGTTCCTTCAGACATAGTCGTTATCCAGTTTACTTAATCACTTCAAATTAATTGCGGGATACCAACTGTTAACACCAGAACACAACATGGTAAGTATGACAAAACTGAAAGCTTCGTAGTAAAACTACGAGATATCGGGGCAATCAAAACTCACTCCATGTTTTATTGTTGCTAGCTTTGCATATGCTGTGTACCAAAAGATTTCCAACAAGGACTAGGGAGGTGAACACACACCAAAAAAAAAAAGAAGAAGAAGAAGAAGAAGAAGAAGAAGAAGAGAAAAACAACCCATGCACAGATAGTGCTCAGGGTCATCAAACTTTACCATTCCTAACTTGACCGTTATCTCGTTTCTTTTTTTAAAGAATCGTTTTACTTTATAGTTGTCATTGTCACTAATCAGTCTCACTTCTTTCATGATAGTTGCTTCCATCAAGTAAGTTCTTAACCCACTTAGTTTTTGTGACCATAGTGCAGAGTAAGATAGAACAAACAAACTGGTTCAATGTAGAAAGAGGACTTCGACTTCCCCTCTGCTCTTCATCACAGTCATGGATGAAATCCACAAGAGTGTACAACAAAAAATGGAAAGCAAACAGACAAAGGCCTTATTCTTTGCAGATGACATAGTTATATGGGGAGAAGATGAAATGCATTTAGCATTTAGATGGAAGTACAAAAACAAGTTACTGTATGGAATCAGCAGATAGAGGTATATGGAATGCAAATAAATGTGGATAAGAGCAAGACGGCAGTGATGATGAGAGGTAATAGAGGAGGAAGAGGGAATATTGAAGTAAAAGGAAGACAATTTGAAGTTGTGAAAAGCTTCAAATATTTGGGGAGTATATTTTCAGAAGGGAAAATAAATTAAGAAATTGAAAAGTAAATCCAACAAGCCAATGGGTTTTACCAATGTTTGAGAGGTATAGTGTGGAACCGGGACATCCCAAAGAAATCAAAGAAAATTCTGTACTCAATTTGACACCAATTTGACATACGCAGTGGGCACATGGCTCGTATCAAAACCCAGTGTGACGTAACATTGGAAAATATTTATGAAAATTACTATAAACAAGATGATAAGCTTTTGGGCTTTTGCCGTTTCAGTAAACAATGTGAAACTCTTTACGTTTCGCAGAGAACTTTGCTCCACGTGTTCAGAAGAAAATTTTGTCAGTTCATGAGCAAGACTTTAATAATTATCATAATTGCAGTTACAATTCTTACAGGAAACTAATTTAATTTTAGATTATGTGACTTACAAAAAAACAATCAGGGCACTTCAAGGGAAACAGAACATCAAATTGAAGGCTGTAAATGAGTCTGTAATAGCACAGTTTGACAGACAAGAGGTTATGGATCAGTAGTCTACTATTGCCACATTCAGGGATGGGTTCTGAAAGTTGCTGGAGTATTTGGTCTGGAGAATTATAAAGCTTTCGTACATTTTGTCAGATACTTCAAAGACGAATATAACATTCATCCAGGCATATCACTACGTTCATGGCTAATGAAGAGTTTCAGGAAGATCATATTACAAAATTACAAAATTTCTGAAAGATACGAACATGTGTGCTAAAGACGAAACCTTTGTTAAGTTTTTTATGAACTGAATAAATTACTCAGATAGGAATTTGAATCTTGACCTCCAGAATTGAAATATAATACTTCGTTGCTTGCATAATACTGAGTCCTGAGCAGTGATTGCTGGAGTGATGATTATGCTTCTCAATGAAGGTTTTGTTATAAAACACTTCTTGTAACAATTGTGATACATACCTTAATTTCCTATGTATTCTAGCCACAAGAAGTCTTGTCCATTTCTGAATTTGGAAACTCTGAATACCGTTCGAACCATTGTCCTTGTTTTCCATTTCTGTTTACTCATGCAATTTTAATGTAATCTATGGGCTCTGTCTGTTGTTTCCTGCTTCAATACCACTTGGATTAAATTTTTTCTATTTTCATGAGAGAATTGATGTAATATACAAAAGAGTTCATTGGTAAAGACAATAATAATAATAATAATAATAATAATAATTTATTTGCTAATTAATATTGTTATATGTTCATAGGCTGTAGAGCTGGGAGTGGTAGACATCTTGTGTCGAGTATTAGAACTTGATGGAATTGATGCTGCTGGAGAAGAATCCTGTACTCATGCCCTTGTTATACTGGAACTCATCACAGATTCAGGTGACTGCAGTTTACAAAGAAAAGTGTCGGTTAAGAATGAACATATGATGTCTGTCCAAAAAAATACTCAAAATTATCTTATTCAGTTATTCTACAAATGCGTATGTATCTCCTTCAAGGTACTGTCCTCCACTACTAATAGCACTCCTCGAATTTCTTCCATTATTGAAATGCATTCTGGAACACCGTTAGTGGAACGGTTCATATTTCCCATATCTTTTACCTCTTCTATTATTTGGAAACAATGCCCTTTCAGGTATCTTTCAACTTAGGAACAAAAATTAAATCAATATGTGAGCAGATGAATGAATAGTGGGTTTGGGGTACAGCAGCTATTTTGTTCTATGCCAGAAACCCTTGAATGAGGAACACCGAATGTGCAGCCACATCATCATGAAGAAGCATCCAGATTTTGTTTGCATATATATTAGGCCCCTCCTTTCTAATTGCATCCCTCATAAGCCTCATTATTCTAAAATAATACGCCTTATTTATGGTACATCCTCACGGGACAAATTCATGATTCTGTACATTTTTTTGATCTTGGCTAGGACTCCTCAACCCACTGCAGTGAGCAGAGGTCAGAAGTAATTGAGTAAAAGTAATTGAATTACTTGTAAAAATTACTGAAAATGAAAACCTACAACCTATTTTCCAGTCATTGACGGGGTCAGGGATGTGTAGGCTGTTATTACAATGGGGTCGCCACTCCCAAGGTGACTGATGTGTGATGTACATGTCATACCTGTTCACCCAAGTTTCATCACCTGTTGTGATGTTCTTCAAAGAGCCATTAACTTCATTTGATCATTTTAAAACAAATTGACTGATTTCGACATGCACATGTTTCTGTTAATTTCTCTGTAACCATGCATGAAATTTTTTCCATAACAGTTGCAAGACATTGACTTCTATTAATTTTATTAATTTTGCAGACAGTTAACTGAGAATTTTTTCTGCATCCTTAATCACAGTCTTTTAGCATGAACGTCGTCATGATGACAATCACTGAGGGTTTGCATCATCTTTAATACATGTTTGTACAATTTGAAACACTGATAGCCGGGCTGAGTGGCTCAGACGGTTAAGGCGCTGGCCTTCTAACCCCAACTTGGCAGGTTCGATCCTGGCTCAGTCCGGTGGTATTTGAAGGTGCTCAAATACGACAGCCCCGTGTCGGTAGATTTACTGGCACGTAAAAGAACTCCTGCGGGACTAAATTCCGGCACCTCGGCGTCTCCGAAGACCGTAAAAGTAGTTAGTGTTATGTAAAGCAAATAACATTAATTAATTAATTAATTAATTAATTAATTGAAACACTGATACCGCTCATAACTCTGTGTTATGAACTACCTGCAACATATCCAGAGTTTCAGTGAAAACCTTTCCCAGTCTGAAATAAAACTTCACACAAACAAGTACAACAAGAGTCTTAATTTCCTTCAGGTACAAAGAAATCACTTCAGGAACACAGCCTACTGAAATGCTTTTAGAGTGGAAATGAGCCATCATAGCTGGATGCTACAAATGGGTTATTACTTCCAATGAAGCCACTGCATTGCACCTAAATCAGAATGTTCTACTCTCGACCATTGAACTGCTATTTGAAGAATTTTATTTGCTTTTGGATAGACTTCATATTGTTACTTTTTTTTCCCCAGAAATAACAATAGTTCCTCTTGAGAACTGCAATGGGAGAAAAACAGGTATACATACTTCAGAGTATGAAATATCTGTATGAAAAAGTTACTAAGTTGATTAATTCCCCTTCCCCCTTTTTCTCAAAACAAAAATCATATGTTAGTAATCCAATAGGTAAGTTATGTTATAACTACAAAAATTGAAGATAACATAAAATGATTGAGGAATTAATTGAATAGTACAGGGTGGTGCAAAGTCAACTGACACATTTCAAATTATCATAGAAGATGGAATGGAATTAAACAGTGTGTAAATACACTGAAACGTGCCATATATTATCCAAAGCTTCGGAATTTATTCTTGAAAATTGTGCCAAAAAGATGGCTTCAGTTAAATCAGTGCACTGTTGTAAACACTCCCGGAAGTTGCTGTACACAGGTCTCTGTAGGTGCCGTCAGTAGCCTCAACTTCGTGAACACTGGCACTTTTGAGTTCTTTAATGTTCTTAATATGCCCTTGAACAGGCATTGTTTTAAGAAATCCACATTAAAAAGTCTGGGCCATTAAGATCAGGTGACTGGACAGGCCATGCAGTGTTTCCAAAATAAGAGATAACACTTCCAAACAGTTTACGAACAATGGCCATACTCTCTTGTGTGGTGTGGGCTGTTGCACCATCCTGCTGAAAATGTAGGGTAGGCCCTTCAGGTCAATGCCAAGCCTTTGGAAGGCGTTGGGAGAGGCCTGGTGCAGGTCTTTCATGTTGATGTCTGTAGACGACCTTCGCGATGGTGAGGATGGGGCTTAGTGAGCTGCAACAGAGCGAGTGCAACATCTCGTACTCCCTCAAGGAATGCACGGAGAAGGCGAATCGTAATTATCATGAGAGTTACTGAATGTTTCCGATGAACCACGAAGTAAGGTAATTAACAAGCGTTTGGGCCATAGCAGACCGCTCGTGTCATAGGAGAGTGATCGATGTTCATTGAATGCTCCTCTCATACTAGTATGTAAACTGTGGCTCTAACTAGTAAGCCTGTAATAATTTTAAGCGTCAAAATGAATGTTGGTGATGGTAAAACATTGTCAATTTCATGTAAAAGCTTAGACATAGTCTCTGCTGATGTAATAAAAAAGGTAGAAATTATGTGCTGAAAATGACATTAAATCAGGAGAGTTTGTAGTAGTAGAAGAAAAGGGAAATCATTTTCAAGCTCTGCTTGGACTAAATTCAGAGAGGTAAGGGGTAAAAATACTTTAAAATACATGGGATTTGACTAGTGCTCCTCACATAAAACAGTTAAATTTCTTAAGAACAGCCCTCTTTTCCTGCAAGACGTGTGTGTTCAATCATGTTCAAGTACAAATATAGTTCATGTAACGCCTGATATAAAAGAAAATTTTCGAGATGCTGTTGGATGTACGACCATTTAATATGTTCAGTGGACCACAGTTCACAAACTTAATTCAGAAAGCCCGGTCAAACGGAGCGCTGGCTTAAACTCTGATATGCATAACTGTATTTCTCCAGAAAAACGTTATCAGCATATTATTTTTGCATAGTTACTTATGTGGGAAGACAGACAAATAACAAACGTGGGGAACGTATGCCAATAGATCTAGAATAGGCAGTTGCAAGAATTAAACTCTTCAGTCGTAAAATAAAGTGAATTATTTTTTAAATAAAAATAAGTAAAAGGCTACATATATGACAGTTTTCCTGTCTACTGGGTTATTTATTGTAAATATTTTATTATATAAAGTCACATTTCTTTGTCGTTTGGGCCTGGTGGGGACCACGGGGCTCGTATCTTCTCGTCACTCGGGCCTTCTGTTTTCTCCTCTTCCAGTACTCGTTCATTTTCTGACTGTGAGCCAGCTTTCTTTCCTCCATCCACATAAGTCTGCTGGTCCATGTATTCTTCGTACTAGAAGTGACGGAAAAATTACCCACTGAATGGCTTGCCAAAACTGTGGGTGATCATGTATGGACTCCTGTGGGATCTCCAAGTGTTCCAAGTCCGACTTGACGGAAAAGATCCACTTGTTCCTGGATGCCTTCTCTCTGCTTGCCACAGTGAAGATCCTGCTGGTAAGGCTGCAGGGTTTCATGCGAGTTAGATGCCCATAGAAGACCGGGTGCTTTTTTCTTTACAAGTTGTTTTACGTCGCACCGACACAGATAGGTCTTATGGTGACGATGGGGTAGGAGAGGGCTAGGAGTGGGAAGGAAGCAGCCATCGCCTTAATTAAGGTACAGCGTTAGCATATGCCTGGTGTGAAAATGGGAAACCACGGAAAGCCATCCTCAGGGTTGCCGACAGTAGGTTCGAACCCAGTATCTCCCGGATGCAAGCTCACAGCTGCACATCCCTAACTGCACGGCCAACTTCCCTAGTGCCTTTTTCTTACACATGTGATAATGTCTTCCTGTTGTTCATATAGCTCGTCGTTGTGCCAAAGTCTGTAGGTGCCTCCCTCTTCTCTTATGGGTCTCATTATTTTCCTCGGGTTCTTCCTTTCCTTGAGTTCTAATTTTCTGGGATTGCCTTTCCTTGTCATCACAAGACACTCAGAGATGTAGAGAAGACAGTTTTAGTGCTGTTTTATAGTGGTTGAGTTTGAGGTTCTTGGAGAGGTACTTTGATGCGTAGATGCTTCTGCAGGAGTGGTAGGCCCTCTCAAACTTAGTCACTATTATATACTGTATTTAAATTTTTATACCCCCTCCCCCCCCATACACCTCTTAGGATCATCTTGCTTTACATCGTATAGATAGATCTTATGGCGAGGATAGGATAGGAAAGGCTTAGGAGTGGGAAGGAATTGCCTGGTCCCCTTAGGACCTATGGTTGCAGGAAATCCAGAAGTCTACCATTAGACACTTTTTCCAGGAGTTTTCAATTATCACTATAGGGTTTTTTCCTCAGAAACTACTACTTCCACTCATTCATTCAATTATTTCATAACTAACTCTTAACTAAGTATAAAGAAATTAGCCCTGTGTACACTTCTGAAACAATAATAGTTGCAAAGAATATTTTCGAGGAAATAGTTTTAAATGACATATAGTGCAGTTTTAAATCCTGGTTTAAATTAACTTCATGCATTACATAAATATTCTGAGGATATATATATATTTCCTAAAATTACCTTCACTTTAGTGAGTTGGCCGTGTGGTTAGGGGCGCACAGCTGTGAGGTTGCGTTCGGGAGATAGTGGGTTCGAACCCCACTGTCTGTAGCCATGCAGTTTCCCATTTTCACACCAGGTAAATGCTGGGGCTATACCTTAATTAAGGCCATGGCCACTTCCTTCCCTCTCCTAGCCTTTTCCTATCCCACTGTCTCTATAAGACCTGCGACGTAAAACAAATTTTAAAATAAATGTGTACGTTTTCAACATCATGTTTTAATTTGTTTTCAGTGTAAATGTATTTCGTCAGGATGAATATTACACTGAGTAGTATTTGAATACAGTATTTATACACTAAATTATCTTAGACTGTTTCTGTCCGATCAGAGTATGTAAAGAATTTTCTGATAAAAGTATATTTTCTGCTGGATCCATGAGATAGTATTAATAAAAATACATGGAAAGCGCTAACAATTGAATGAAAAAAAAACTCTCATTAATCATCTGGGAAGTGACAAGATGCTTCACAAAGAATAACGACAAATACTGATATTACAACACACATATTGATGTTATAACACACAACAATGGCATTTAAAACAGAAGATAATTGAAAGAATGAATAAACGAATAAACTTATATATTTTACGCTCACATGCTACTGTTAGCTTGTACGGCATGGGTTACACCACTGTTTCAGATGAGATTGTTTTTGTGGTACAGCTGTGCATATCAGAGTTTGAAAGTGACCCCTCGCTTTGGCTGGGGAGCAATCGTCAGGGCGATGCCGAGCGAGTGAAGGCCAAATCTGAATGCGAGCGATTACACACGAATAGAGTTTGGGAAAACCTATCTCCAATATCTTGATGCATCGCTCCCTTCCAGCACCTATGATGAATTCTAATGCTGATGACAGCTCACACACACCCTGGCCCTGAGCTATCAGAATTAACCAATGAAGGTTAAAATCCCCGACCTGGCCAGGAATTGAACTTGTAACCGCTTGGACCAAGGACCAGCACACTGATCATTTAGCCATAGAGCCGGACAAACTCTTATCCTCATCAATTTTATTTTATTTTAAAGTCCTTTTCCACTAATTTGTCCAGAGAGGTCTATTACCTAGTTGTACTTCCTCTTAAAACAAAAATCACCACCGCCACCTCCACCCGAGGTAGTGCAACTTTTTTCAGGCACAACCTCAATGGAGGTGAGCTGCATGTATCATTTTAACCATATACCAACACTCCAGTCATTCTTAAATTTGTTGCAGAACTGGGAATCGAACCTGGGCCACTGAGGATGGTAGGTAATAGTGCTCATTGTTATGCTACGGAGGCGAACATTGGCCTGTGGAGAAGCAATATGTGGATAAGTTACATGCTGCTGAGATGAAAATGCCGGGATGGGCCAGTAGAGTCATTGGATTGCACAAATTGAGAAACAGTCACATTCACTGGAGTTTCAAAGTTAGGTCCATTGCTGACAAACTTTCTGAGAGAAGATTAAGATGGTACAGCCATGTCAAGAGAAACCCAGAAGATCATATAACCAAATGAGTTGGCTATGTGCTTTGGGTCGTGTAGCTGTCGGCTTGCATTTGTGTGGCAGCGGTTTTGAACTCCACTGTCATCATCCCTGTAGGTGATTTTCCATGCCTTGCCATTTTCTCAGTAACCAGCTGTAAAAATTAACTGCCATTCATTTTCCCCTTGTCATGAATACTGTAGTACAAACAACAAAGTGAATATGAAAGCTAGGGTATCCTCTGCAAGCAATGTAAGTGCTAGGGCATCCCCCGCAAGTGACAGAAATGCTAGGGCATTCCTCGCAAGCAACAGAATAATTGCAAATGTCAGGACAACATCACAAAGGAGAGGTTTAACCCAGTGCATGACAAAATTTAAAAAAAAAAATTAAAAAAATCAAGGAGCCAGCGCTGAAGCTTACGAGCCAGATAATTTCCCTAATGTTAGTGGACTTTTTGTAACCATTTCAAATAAAATAATGATAAAACTGCATGCTGTTCAAAATTAACTTATTTTAACTATTTTAATATTCTTGAACTTATACTAAAACAGATTTTTAAAATGAATTCAGATGTAAAGTGGACGTACCAGTACAGTACTAAGGGGGAAAAAGTTGGCAGATAAGACTAACCAAGAACAGTCTAAGTAAGATAATATTTTAAGCTAGTTTGTCTTAATTTGTACTCACAATGTCTCAAAGTATAACAGCCCACTTTACCACTGTAACCTGCAAATATCTAATAGGCATTCTTACACATTATCACTTTTGTGCTTCTTGTGGTCATGTGGATATCTAGTAGCTTTTGAATCAAAGTCCACTTATTCACAGCTTCTGTAAGATCAACTCATTTATTGAAGGACCCTTCATTTTTATCATCATTATCATAAAATTTGTGAATGGCCCAAGCACTGGACAACATCTGTACTAATCCTTCTTCACAAAAAAGGGTCCGTAAGGGATTGTTCCAATTATCGTACCATTGCATTAATATCTCTTTCAAGCAAAGCCCTGCTGTACATAATAAATCAACACCTAAAACCATCCCTGCAACTTCAGATATCTGTAGAACAAGCTGGCTTTATTTGCAGGTAAATCCTGAACATGAGGCAGATAATCGAGAAAAGTCTTGAGTTTTGTGTCCCTACCTCTTTTTGGGGCGGCAGAAAAATTAGCAACCTGCAATTTGCAGGAGACACTTCCCTTATAGTTGGAATTGAAGAGGAACTCACTGACTTGTTTACAAGAGTGAAGAATATTAGCCTTCACTATGGTCTAGAGATAAAAATGAAAAAGATAAAAACTAATGGTAGTTGTTTGGCAAGGTCATATCCAACTAACAGGATGTCTTAAGGACCTGGGGATAGTAAAAGAATTTGTATACCTTGGGTCAGTCATCAATGACACGGGAAGCTGTAAAATAGAGATCAAAAGACGTATTGTTCTAGGTTGTGCTGCAATGGTTAAACTCACAAAGATCTGGCAGAACCGAGCAATATCAAAAGCTATGAAGATGCGTTTGGTGGGATCACTAGTGTTCTCAGTCTTTTTGCACGGGTGTAAGACCTGGACCATGAATGCTAGAGGCAAAAGTCAATTCGATGCCTTTGAGATGTGGTGTTGGCGGAGAATGCTGCACGTGCCTTGGACGGAAAGAAGAACCATTATTTCCATTCTTATCTTATCTTCCCGTGTGAGTGAGTGTTACCTCAAGTTCCTTGGCCACATTTTCAGAAGAGAAGGAGAGAACTTGGAAAAGACCCTTTTGCAAGGCAAAATTGAAGGCAGTAAACCACAAGTAAGAACAGCAAGTAGATGATTAGATCAGGCGAAGAAGATCACTGGCCTACCTCTTCAGATCATGGTAAAGAAAGCTGAAAACCACTCTGGATGGAGACATCTCGTCAAGGCTGCAACGCAGAAATAATAAGAGTTATGAGCTCTCGACGCTCAGCAATGAGCAAAATGACTAATGATGATGATGAAGTTTATTTAAGCATTCAGCTTTCGGTGATGATCTGAAATTATTTTTTATAAGATTCATTTGACTGAAACCTCTCTCACAATGAACAGTTCATACTGGAAGGATAGAAACTATGGTCCAATACAACTTCTTAACTTTTCCAGTTTGTTGAAACACAATTTGTAACACTTAAGGAATACTATAATTCCTGAAAAAAAAAAAGAAAACCTACTTAATGAACAATGAATGACATGTTTCATTGTACAAGAACGTCCTCAGATTCTATCAAATAAGTTTTAACCATGTGTATATATGTACAATATTATTTACATAGTGTAAACTTGTCACTGATCATGAATTGGTGATGTTATCATTGAGAAAGATATGAATGTATAAATCTGTTAATGTCATTTCAGTAACTTGGATAAAGTTTAGTGTACTCATAAAGAATAGAATAACAAGTGTGATGACTCCATCTCAATCGCCGATTACAGTCCAAGGCTTGAATCAAACTTATCCTACAATGCCCAAATGTCCATTACTGTTGGGGATGTGCAACCTCTTTTGTAAATAGCAAGTTATTTGAAATTCTAAAAGTCACTAACTAAGAAAATATAAATTCTAAAGTTCCAAGGTATCATGTTCAGTCTCTGTTCGTGATGGTAGCTGCATAATGACACCATGCCAAAAAAAAAAAAAAAAAAAAAAAAAAAAAAAAAAAAAAAAAAAAAAAAAAAAAGTAATACATATTTTTCCTTGCAAACCTTTGTATCATTTCAGCCCTATAAGAGTCCGACTCGTTGGCTGAATGATCAGCGTACTGGCCTTCGGTTCAGAGGGTCCCGGGTTCGATTCCCGGGCGGGTCGGGGATTTTAACCTTCATTGGTTAACTCCAGTGGCCCGGGGGCTGGGTGTTTGTGCTGTCCCCAACATTCCTGCAACTCACACACCACACATAACACTATCCTCCACCACAATAACACGCAGTTACCTACACATGGCAGACGCCGCCCACCCTCATCGGAGGGTCTGCCTTACAAGGGCTGCACTCGGCTAGATATAGCCACACAAAATTATAAATTATAGCCCCATAAGAGAAAGTTGTTCGTAGTTTCCTTTGGCATTCTGTAAAGTAATTGTAATTTTACAGATTACTTGTTAAAAAAGTAATCTGTAGTTGTAATTGAGTAAAATAGTTCTCAGGTAACTGTAATTGAACCCAAGTACTTTTTGCTTGTACTTTTTCCTATCTTTGTTCAAGTATGTTGAATGTAGGTTATTTTTCGGGCTTGTAATGCATGGTCGAATTGGGTTAGTAGTTCCTAACATTTACTGGTAAAATGTTGGGAGCTACTAATGAATTTGATCAAGGCTTCCAAGTTGGGGAAATAATTTCTTCTATATTCACCAAGACACAGGCCATGAAAGCTTAAACTTTTATGTCAGTGCTAAAATATGCAAGCCGCATGTTGATAGATTTACCAGCTCATTAAAAAACTCGTGCAGGCATCATTCCAGCACTTCGGCATCTCTGTAAACCATAAAAGTAGTTTATGGCATGTAAACCAGTAACATTATTATTTATCAGAATTTGATTAATTGTGGTATAATGAAAGGAAAGGAATGGAATTGTTTATTACTCTCCAGTATCTTCACTATCAAATGTACCTGGAGAGTTGGCCATGTGCTTAGGTCATATAGTTGTGAGCTTGCATTCAGAAGATGGTGGGCTCGAATCCCACTGCCCGCAGTCCTGAAGATGGTTTTCCATGGTTTCCCATTTTCACACTAGGTAAATGCTGGGGCTGTACTGTAATTTAGGCCATGGGTGCTACCTTCCCAATCCTTGCCCTTTACCATCTTTGCATTGCCAAAATCCTTAACATTTGATGTGTTCCTTTCCTTTCATTATACCAAAATTAACCCTTTAACGCCGAAATTATTTTTTTCGTCCGTTTTCTTTGAAATTCGTCTAAATCACTTCAGGTCCATAGTATAACATAACTACAAAATATTAAGCTCATACTTTTCACGGTTTCGTCGTTAGGTGGCGTGTTCATATGATCACGCTAGGTGGATGTGTTAGCATTTCAGTCTGTATAGCATTTCTTTAGTATTTATAGATTTTATGTATTGATATTGATAAATTATCAACAAAATACACTAAAATAAACTAAAGATGATAATTTATTAAGAATAGCCTATACATTAACACTAGGTTTACCGCAGCGGTCAAAATGACCGTTTTCAGTTTTGTTTTCTCTATCACTCTCGTTATACGGTTAGAACATGCAAACCCTTCGGTGGCTTTTAACGATATTTAGTGTACTTTTCGGCACATAGCTTCAAAAACCCGTAACTCCTTTCTAGTTAGCGCTATGAGGTCATATACCTACTTTTACCGGGCGGTCATTTTGACCGGTTTTGCAGTAGCTACCCCATCAGACTTTTGTGGGATTCATTTAGAACGGGATATCACTCTAACAAGCAGTTACAGTGTACTTTATTACCGTAGTATAGGATAGAACTTCTTGTTGTGCTGCGATGGGACAGCCGATGGCTCTTTTCAAACATGATACAAATACACTGACAGGAAAATATAGTCGGTATTAGTTCAGTAATGAAAGGTGTGCAATCGCAACGAGCATTCAATTGTCGTGTTCACTCGTTACAAATATTCAAACTAGATTTCCCGATTGTAATTCCCTCGAAGAAGCATGTTCTCGCCTAGTCTGCAAATGGATGCCGAAATTCTGAAGCATAAGCATCTAATTTCCCCATCACAATCAAGCAATGAAGCTGGGACTGATTTAGACCTCGATAATTGCGAAGACCTGTATAACTTGACAAACGGAAATAGTTCGGATAGTGATTCTAGTTGCGTCGAGCCTGCAGAATTTCCGCGTGAACATGAAATCACACAGCAGCCTTTGACCTCAAAGGTTAGGGAACTACCCGCCAAATGGCGATGCACGCACACTAGCAAAGCAGCTGATGACAAAGGTAAGACTATTTGAAGTTAGTCATTTTGTATTTACGTAATTCTGTGCACAGTGTAAGTAAGTTTGGTATTACATTTTTTAGGTGAAGGAAACTCTAAGGAAGATAATGAAATTACTAGCAAGGAGCACGATATCAACTACAGAAGGCCGAGCATACGCTGTGGTATGTCAACATATGGACGTGGTCAGCATATGACGGTCGGCGAGGAAGAAGTCGCTTTGGATGGAACAGTGTGGACTCTTGTCGATCTACAAAGCCTGCCAGGCCGTCGAGGACAGTAAAATATACTGAGGGAAGTCCGAGGTCCCACAGGACATGCAAAACGCCACATTGAAGGAACTTGTGCCGCTACAGCTTGTCGTATTTTTATTGACGAATCCAAGCAGCGCCACATCGAATGATATACTGAGGTTGGAGCCCGCGAAGTTCTGAACAATCCTGAATGGACACTTCTTCGGAAGAATTGGACGCTGTCATTGGTATTTTATACGCACGCGAAACTTATGGAGCTGACACGAACGTTCTCGATCTGTGGTCACAAAAGTGAGGTCCTGGAATTTTCTCCCAAACTGTGGCACGAAACCGTTTCCTGGATATCATGAGGTTTCTTCGATTCGATGACAAATCTACCAGCAGGGATCACCTGAAAATTGATAGATTGGCGCTTGTACCTGTTGTGCGGGACAAATTTATATCTAATTTTACTATTTGCTTCAGATCAATTGAGTACATTACCGTGGATGAACAGCTCTTTCCATCGAATGCTAGATGCCCATTTATCCAGTATGTGGCCAATAAACCAGAAAAGTTTGGTATGAAATTTTGGTTGGCTGTGGATGTGGAAGTCAAGTATGTTGTAAACGGTTTTTCTATCTTGGAAAAGATGAAACGCGACCCACTGATCAGACCCTAAGTGAACACGTAGTATTGCATCTTGCTGAGTTTTTCATCAATCAGGGAAGAAGTGTGCAAAGGGAACAAGATAATTGAAAGGTGTGCAATCTCTAAAACAACTGGTCTGTTTTTAATTTAACTTCAAAGGTGAGCAAGCAAAGTGTGTGTGTTCAGTGCGACAAATTTGAAAAGCAGAAAGTGACATTCATGCACATATGTATACAATGTAAGGTAAAGTGTGTAAGAAGAACATTCTGCCTTACTAGTGTACCTATTTGTTTATTTATTTAATTATTTATTCATAATAGTGTTTACAAGTCATGCATGATAATAGTTAAATTATGGTCTATGATGTTTTTAAACTAAATTCGAACCTATTTCAGACATCAATATCCTCAAGAAACGAATACCTGCCACTATCGGTCAAAATGACCGCTTCAGTAAAAGTAGGTAGAAAGAATGTTTGGTAATCCTAGTGTTAATTAGAATATGTACATACATAAATAAAGCAATGAAAGTCTCAAGATATTCGTAATATATTACATTCAAGTTATCTAATTCACAGAAATTACCGAATAGGAACAAATATAAGAACTGTATGCTTCACACTGTATGAAATAGGACAAAGCATGGAACGCAGAGTCCAACATTACATTTTATGCACCTGTATCTTGAGGTGATGGGGCGGCCCCTTCCTACTGGCGTTATTTTGAACTTATGTAGATATGTTTGCACAATGTGGCGACGAAATTCTAGATGTGACAAATCACATCCAGACCTCTTTAGCAGTAACCATGAATTGTGAATGGATATGTCCAGGAGTGATTTGAATAGCAACCACCACCATTTCTTTCCACGTATGCCTACTCTGTAGTACGACACATTCTGGTCCATCCTATCTGTTCCACCCATTCCACTGTTGTAAGCTTTAAACACAGCCGGCCAGTTTATACACACTTTCCTTTTCTTCTCTGCCTGGGAGTATCGTGTTACCTTAGAAACTGGTTCAACACCATGGCATGTTGATGCTATGGTAACCACGGAGTTATCAATCCACCGAACAATACTTATACCCTCCGAGTTCGTTGCCATCTCGTATGTCCCACGAGCCTGTCTCTTCATTTCATTTGAAGATGTGATCGAGCAGTCTTTGGGAATTCTATTCTCTCAAATGGTTCCTGTAGCACCATATCCGCAATGTTTTAGATGAGCCAAAAGTGCCATTCCAGTAAAAAGATTATCGAAATATAGTTGAAAGGGTAAGTGTGACATATCATCAGGTAGTTCTTCCAGCATCAGTACCATTGGAGCAGCACACTTACCAAATCGTTGCTCATATTCAGTATTACCACGAGGATTCTTTCCTTGATATATGTGAAAATTTATGAGATAGCCCGAGGGAGTGTTCAAACACCAGACCTTATAACCAAAGTGGATGGGCTTTCTGCGGATGAATTGCTTGCAGCTGTGCCTACTATAATATTCCACCATGCATTCATCAAAATCTAAATCCTTTTCAGGCCGGAAATTCGCAAGGAATCTTTTCTTCAGCATGTTTATAAGAGGTCATGATTTCCACATTTTATCATTCATATCAGGCCGAGTATTATCCGCGCAATGAATGAAGCGACAAATTTCCAGAAAGTGGTCTCTTCTCATTGCATTTACCACAAGTGTATTACGTACATCATCTGCTGCTTCCCAATACGATCGTTTACTAGGCACATTGTTGTAACCGGAAAGAATTAGCACAGCAAGAAATACCTTTAATTCCTCCTTAGATATTTTTGGGTCGTCACAATTCTTAAACAAGGCTAACCCGCTAGATTCTTGAATCATGAACTCCATCACTTCATTGTCAAACATTAGTTCAAAGCACTCTGTAGGAGATTTGCCGGATAAGGTGGAAAAATCGGCTTCTGGGAATATGCCAACTGAATCTCGGTTGTCATCCTTACTCCACACAGTATTTATTCTTTGAAGTTTAGTTTTCTTGCTAGATGACCTGTTGAAACGGGATCATTGTCTGCGCCTCCTATACGATCGCTGCCAGCGAGTACTATTTCTCCCTTACTTGAAAGCTGGCGACCTGTGAGGTTATCAACCAAACCACCAACATCTTCATCTCCTGAATCTTCGTCGGAGTAAATATTATCTTCCGGAGGTTCAATAAAAATGCTGTTAACATCTCCAATTGGTTCATCCGATTCAAGAATCTGATACTTCTAGGAGCGTAATGTCCCTGTAAAAAGGAAAACAAGGTTTTGTAGCTGCATATATGTTAACAAGTCGCAATCTGTTTAAATGTAATAGATGACCGTAAATAGAATAAAGTTGTTCAATGAAAATTGATGTATAACAGTAATCATAACAGGTAGCATAACGTCCACCATCAAATACACAGGGTGAATAGCTAACACAAGCGCCTAGCGTGATCATACGATCACGCAATGTTTTAAGTGCCTACAGGAGTAACATTTACTGTTAAATGTAAATTAACTGCATCATAATGTGAACATAGATCACTCCCAAACTTGTTAAGCATATGAGTTGTGTAATCTAAACATAAATATATGTGAAATATCAAACTTACTTGAAGCACGCCATCATGATTCAGCTGCTGTGACAATGACACGAAACAAAAGTGCGCTGAAACAATGAGTCTATATGTATCACATAATAATATGCTCGCACACAGTTGCCACATGCTTCTTGAATTGATCTACACAGTCAGCAATCAATTCCATCGCTATACAAAGTACTGAGAGCAATCTAAATGAAAGAATGCAGGCCGTGATCACATGGACACGCACGGCATTAACGGGTTAATAAAATTGTGATTAAATAATAACGTTACTGGTTTACATGCCATTAACTACTCACCGGCAAAAAGAAAAATTAAAATCAAATATGTGTTGTTTTCCATTAATCTGCATGCTGGATATTTTTGTGCTCTTTGGAACATTAAACAATCTGCAGCACATGAACTTACTTAACATTTCCAGCATGACTTTCCGATACTGCATTTACTTCAACCAACAAGTGATCAACTCAGTTAAATCAGTTATAGCAACTATGATCAAACGTGAAGGAAAAAAAGAGGTGAAAGACAAACTCCACAACTTTATGTACTGCTATTTTCAAATAATTCAGATTAAACTTATTTTATCCTACTTCTTCCATATCTGCTTCTCCTCAGCCTCTGATGGAGTTAATTGATTTTCTGCTTCTTCAGGGAAAATTACATCAGCTGTTGTTGAGGAGGGAAGGCCTTTCAGAACAGATCTTCAGTCTGTATGTGAAAAGCGTAGAAAGAAAAGGCCAAAATTGTGCAATATTAATAATATCATCATAATCATCATATAGTCTCGGCTTCCAAGTAACAGACGTACTGATGTGGTGTCATCTGAGCCGCCTGCGTACCAGTTACGATGTTCTGATTGTGCTGCTGCTTAAATTTAAATCGTATGTATGTGTATTGGTGGCCATGAAATGTTTACGTTACTGTATTTCCATTTGTATGGTTATGGTTATTGTTGCATCAGAGCACTGTCCTTCTGAGTTTAAGTTGGAGGGTATTTGAAAGTGCTCAAATAAGTCAGCCTCATGTAGGTGTACTGGCATGTATAAGATCCTTCAGAGCTAAATTTTAGCACTTTGACATCTCTGAAGATTGTAAAAGTAGTTCATACGATGAAAAAAAAAAATGTTATTAAATACATTTTCTCCCTTGCAGCTGTTAATGGCAATGAGTCACTTCTTGATGAACAGATGTGTAAAGTAGCAGTACAAGTATTAGGAGCATCTTCATCACCTGAAGTCAGCGAGATGTGTTTGGAACTATTGCATGGTCAGGCTGAAAATGGTAAGTATCCACAATCACATTGGATATAAAATCATACTTGCAAATATTTCTCTTTTCCCATATATTCTGCACAAAAAAAAAAAAAAAAAAAAAAAAAAAAAAAAAAAAAAAACACCTGTCATATAATGTAGTCATATAATGTCTGCAGAATATGAAGAATAGTAAAATTAATTCCTACCAAAATGTGATTTAAATATCATAGAGGACCGGACAGAAATTGACTGCAGTGGTCCAATGCGGCCATAAAAGCACAATAATAATAATAATAAAAAAATGTAGTTTTGCAAATATATATTATGACTTTTCACATTTTCTGTAAATGGTTCTGATGTATTATTAATATTAACAAACTTGAAACCTCTGTGTTTGTTCCACTCTTACAGTAATGACTTAATTACCATAAATATCACTGTACATTTTAAATTACAGTGCTCAAGAAGATCTTTTCATATTCTGGTGTAATGCACTTTTTATTTTGTTATGAGTATTTACTTACATTATACATTACAAAGGGTATATACTAAAAAATAACATGCAGTTAGCTTTGCAAAAGCAACAGAAATGCAATAAAAGAACAAGGTTGATAATGTGTTACTTTGAACTAAAAATTATCATTCATTGTATGGCAGATTAGTACCATGTATAGCCCCCTTGGGCTCTGAGGCATGCTTAAACTTGACGTGGCATATACTCAGTACCAAAGAATCCAGCTTGTTTTTGGGCAGATTATCCCCATCTTGGATAGCAGCTTTAGTCGGTTGCTGAATGTTAGCAGGAGGATGAGAACGGTAGGCAGTCACTCTTTTCACTTCACGCCATGCATCTCAATTAAACGTAAGGAACTTCATCTTTTGGTCCGTATTGAACTGAGATCACAATTAAATTAGAATCTAGCGGGTTCCACCTTTTCAATACAAAATACAGTGTTGTTGGATGGTATTTACAACATTATTGTCCGGCTCCATGGCTAAATGGTTAGCGTGCTGGCCTTTGGTCACAGGGGTCCCGGGTTCGATTCCCGGCAGGGTTAATTTCACTGGCACTGGGGCTGGGTGTATGTGTCGTCTTCATCATCATTTCATCCTCATCATGACGCGCAGGTCACCTACGGGTGTCAAATCGAAAGACCTGCACCTGGCGAGCCGAACATGTCCTCGGACACTCCCGGCACTAAAAGCCATACGCCATTTCATTTACAACATTATTTATTACAGAACATGTTTCAGTGCTCAATTTTTGACACCATCATCAGCTGCTCAGAGTGTGCGAAAAAACTTGGCAATCTAAACATTAAACAACATATTGTCATATGTAACTCCTTAAAATATATATATATACAAACAATAGAATATTGCACTAATTAAATCCTAAAACATCTACAGTAAATTATGCTATATTAAAACTCTAATATGTAACAAGAGAATTCTTGTAAGTCATAAATATAAAATTAAATTCGATAGTACGATAGTACAAAATCACAGACATTAAAGAATGTGAAGACAACTCATCAAACAGACGAGAAATTTTATATTTATGACTTACAAGAATTCTCTTGTTACATATTAGAGTTTTAATATAGCATAATTTACTGTAGATGTTTTAGGATTTAATTAGTGCAATATTCTATTGTTTGTATATATGTATTTTAAGGAGTTACGTATGACAATATGTTGTTTAATGTTTAGATTGCCAAGTTTTTTCGCACACTCTGAGCAGCTGATGATGGTGTCAAAAATTGAGCACCGAAACATGTTCTGTAATAAATAATGTTGTAAATACCATCCAACAACATTGTATTTTGTATTGAAAAGGTGGAACCCGCTAGATTCTAATTTAAATGCATCTCAAGGAACTGACTTACCAATATGGCTTGATGGGCATGAGCATCATCATCCACTATTGTAAAACGCTCACACACACTGGCAGCAAATCCTTTAACTATAGATTAACTATCTCTGTATACCAGACCAGTCATTTCACCCTAGATAGGAATTAGAAACATGCATTAACCAAACATGATCCCATCCCACCCCAAACATAATGGAACCTCTCTTGCTGCTGATGACACTTCAGGATGAAGCGCTCATTCCATGTCTCACCATCATCCTCCGATTCTAATGCTCCTGTTGTGTAAGTGCAAGCTTATGGTAACCTCGTCAGAAAAGAGCATATCCTTCCACTGTTCATGATGCCATGGGCAACAAGCTCACATGAGCTCCCCTATGGTGTGATCTAGGAGGAGCTTTTGGCACAGGCCTCCTTGATACCTGTCCTTCATGCAGCCAATTTCGCACTGTTTGATCTGACACATTCACTTCAATGGCTGTCCGAAGATCCTGGTGGAACAAGTTGGCAATAACAATTGGCCTGCAGCATGTAGAAAGCAACAAATACCAATCCTCCCTGTGAATAGTTTTTCATGAGCATCCTGCCCATTGTTGTTCAGCAACCATTTGTATCTCTTTTAACTTTTTCCTGACTCTGGAGATATCACTCTGTCTCTCTCCATCATGAGCGGCAATATGAACTTTGTCGCCATCCTTCTTGCAGTACTGTCACAATTCGAATGTGGTCAGTAGCAGAAATGGGTACACTTGCCTTGTTGCCTCAGTCATACACGTGCTGTCTATACCAGTGTTGCCAACTTATATTTTCAAGATCCGCTAAATACTACTAAAAATCCGCTAAAATTCCGCCAAGAAATCCGATCTCAAATAATGAGCAAAAAATGAGCAATAATAATAATAATAATAATAATAATAATAATAATAATAATAGTAAATGTCTGCACTCACCTGATGTGTGAGTTTCACTGGGATTAACCCCCTGCCAGCGAGCCGGCGAGCTAAAGCTTGTAATACCAATATAATGGTCCGTTATTGGACATTATAAATTTTCCAGCTAACTCATTCTTGGTCGCATGCGTTTCGCCCTCGTGTGCTAAGTTAGGCTCGTCAGTTGGGACTTAGAACACCACCCAAGATGCAAGGCTAGTGCATACTGTGGAGGCCACTGCATAGGCTACTTGAAGGCACCAGCAGTGCCAATGCACTATGAGAGCTATGTCTCATTTTCAAAAATTGATGCCTGCCTGGCCATCAAATGATGTAGATGTTGATTCCCATAGGGAACCTAAAATATTTGTCCCGAATGAGTAAATTTATAATACCAATATAATGGTCTGTTATTGGACATTATAAATTTTCCAGCTAACTCATTCTTGGTCGCCTGCGTTTTGCCCTCGTGTGCTAAGTAAGGCTCGTCAGTTGGGACTTGGCACACCACCCAAGAGTTAGCTGGAAAATTTATAATGTCCAATAACGGACCATTATATTGGTATTATAAATTTACTCATTCGGGACAAATATTTTAGGTTCCCTATGGGAATCAACATCTACATCTAAAGTTTGTAGGCGTTTTAGTGCCAGGTGCAAACTAGGTGAATCCCCTACCTCAAGGGCCACCCACAGAAGTGGCCAGTTCATTAAACGGTCTTCCTTCATAGCATAAATATAAATGCTACTCTCTCACAGTTTCATTATCTGTCGTCATTCGTCAACTAAGAGAAAAGTAACCATTCCCCACGCATTACAAATTTATAATACTATGATCCCATAACATCAAATCCAAATAACATGTTTTCCACATGTGACTACTAGCTCCCAGTGTTGCCAACTTATATTTTCAAGATCCACTAAATAGTACTAAAAATCCGCTAAAATTCCGCCAAGAAATCCGATCTCAAATAATGAGCAATGATGATAATAATAATAAAAGTAAATATCTGCACTCACCTGATCTGTGAGTTTCACTGGGATTAACCCCCTGCCTCGAAGCCAGCGAGGTAAAACTTGTAGGCGTTTTACTGCCAGGTGCAAACTAGGTGAATCCCCTACCTCAAGGGCCGCACACAGAACAGGCCAGGTCATTAAACGATTTTCCTTCATAGCATAAAATAAATGCTACTCTCTCACAGTTTCATTATCTGTCGTCATTCGTCAACTAAGAGATAAGTACCCTTTCCCCACGCATTACAAATTTATGGTACCATGATCTCATAACATCAGATCCAAATAACATGTTTTCCTCATGTGGCTGCTAGCTCCTGACAAGAAATACGGAATAGCTCGGAGACAGACTGGAGTACAAATTAAAAAGAACGTAAAAGGGATAAAACACTAAATTCTCTAGAATTCCACCAAAAAGTCCGCTGTCCGCTAAATTATATATTTCTCAGCCGACGGTCTTCTAATTCTGTCAAATTTAGCAGAAAATCCACTAAGTTGGCAACACTGGTCTATACGCCACAAGCAATGTTGTTAACTGACCAACACGATAAATGCCTCCTCTCATGCAAACATTGAACCTGATCTGGGTTTAGTGTTGTGTGTCTCAGACATTGGCTGCAGTGTAAACTGTAAACATGTTTGAGAAACCACGACATATATCATGTGAACTCATAATATGGAAAGAAAAAAAAGAAAAGAAAAAAAGCCCGGGCTGAGTGGCTCAGACAGTTAAGGTGCTGGCCTTCTGACCCCAACTTGGCAGGTTCGATCCTGGCTCAGTCCGGTGGTATTTGAAGGTGCTCAAATACGACAGCCTCGTGTCGGTAAATTTACTGGCACGTAAAAGAACTCCTGCAGGACTAAATTCCAGCACCTCAGCGTACCTGTTCTTCGTATGGGTTATCAGAAACTGGCTTTAGTTACTCATACTATCGGTGTGACTGACTTCATTAGATATTTATATCACTGGTGTATTTACGTAAGTACATAGAAATTATTTGTCATGTTTGGAATTATAGTGTATCTTCTTTTTCTTTATTTCATGGGGGCCTCTAAATATTAGTTCCTTATTAGAGTCGACCTCTAAGATCTTTTGCTACCATGTTTTTCCTTCTTTCCCACCTAGATATAAATGCTCCCTTCACAAAGCTGCAGGATAAGTGTAAATATACTTCCGCTAGATAGTACTGAAAATATAAATATTATTGAATGTATTTGTTTGATCCAACATTTCCTAACTATTACAAATGATCAAGGAAATACGCGATGCATAAAAGAAACTACTAAAATTATCAGAATTATAATTCTCAGAGCTTGTCACTCATGTCGCACATCATATAATGAATCTGTGTATAAATGTTGAGAATTTTTTTTCAAGTCAAGTCTTGAAGGTTGTTTTCATGGTTACAATGATCGTAAAAGTGGACCAAAATATCAGCACTAATAACATCAGTGATCCTACTACTCCAAGATTTGATAGAAAATAGTTTAAAATAGGTAACAGACTCTGCAAAATGCTGAAACCTAAGCCAGTACGTAAAAACGGAGGCCCGTCGGCAACGCTGGTCGCTGTACTACGGAGATCTCCGGGGCTATTATTTTTATACTTCACTCCCTTTCCATCCCCGCCCAAAGGAGTGCTATGAGCGTCTTACATAACAGTTTATTTTTTCCAGATAGTAAGTCATATGTGTATCAATTTTGGTTGGCAGCTATGCCCAAACGTACATGCATAATCCAGCTGTTGTAGAATTCTGGAGCTGACGTTGCCATGGTTACAGCCGTTCGTTTCTTCATCCGATTCCTAGAGCAGAGGTAGTGTGGTTCCAATATCTCCGTAACGGTTGGTTTTAGGGCCTTAAAACATGGTTTTCGGGCCCAGGGCTTACCGAGTTTTGTTTTTTGCGTCAAGAGGATTAAATTGAACTTTGTCTCGTCCTTATACGACAAATTAGATATTTTGCCTATATTAGCCTATTATTATTATAATATCTCTCCCCCCCCGTGCCCCCCACCTTGAATTGTTTTGAAAATAAAATACAGCCCATGTTACTCATTCGCAATGTAGTTTTCTATAGGTGAAGTAATTTTTAAAATCGGTTCAGTAGTTTTTGAGTCTATTCATTACAAACAAACAAATTTTTCCTCTGTATAATATTAGTATAGATTAATATGCAAAACTTTTTTGGCACTAATTTACTACCAGAAAACAGCAAAATGATCAGGTTCATAGGGAATCCTATTGGTTTATTTATTATTTATTTACATAGTTTACGCCCATATTGGAGCACTTAAATCAAATCGAAATACATTTATGTTAACAAAGAATTAACTGAAGATTTAGCTTGCATTATCTTCTTCCCTTCCCAAAACCTCTTCATTATTCTTTATTATTCAAATTATTCAAATTTATGATGAATCATGATGAATTATAATGATCATTTTAAAGACGTGAATGAAATTTGAATAGCGAAGACATAATATTTTCACTGTCATTAATGACATAATATCTTATAAACCCAAATTAAGTTGCCCACTTTTAAAATAAAAAAGATTCCACTGATTCTAAAACTGTTTCATTGTGTGTCCTATGGGTCATCTACCATGATTATTTGTCCCTGAATTAATATTGTTCAGTAGGTTATACATTATCAAAAGGAAGAATATATATTTTTAAGAGATAGAAAAGTATTCATATCACTAATTTTTGCTGTTTCTGTAGGATTTAACAATTCAACCCCCCCATTAGACTGCCATACAAATTTTACTTTGCTTTCCATTGCTTGAATAAGATAAGTTTTTAAGTACACTTTTTTGATTATATAGCAGTTCTTGGATTCTAAAAGGGCTACTAACATTGATGAAAAATCTATTGGAAACTTAACTAGCCAGAAGAAATTAATATTGAGATTATGTAGCTGACGCTCGGTTTGATTTTAGAAATGGTTTTGAAAATCGTAAAGCATATTATTATGAATAATTCCTCACAAGAGTTAGAACAATACTAATCTTCACAAAAGGAGATGCAATTTTTTTCCAGAACTACAAAGGAGAAACACTGATGTGCAATTCCCAAATATATGAAATATAATAGGATATGAAATATATATATATATAATGAAATATAATAGGATAATATGGCTTCTAACCTGGAAGCCAGTAATTTATCTCCTAATCATGGTGAGACAACTAAAGGATCACTACTGCTTTCACTTTCTGGTTTTTTAGGAAGCATATGATTGTGTATACAAAAACAAAGTTTGGGAAGCACTACAAATGAAAGGAGTGAATTGGGGGGATTAGAAGTATGTATGAGAGAAATGAGAACTTTGTGAAAGTTGTAGTAGGGATGACATTGTGGTCTAGAATGTAAAAGAATCTCTGATACAGAGAAGTGCTCTCTCACTGTTACTCTTCATTTAACTTTGCCTCCGTCTTTTTGGCACTGTTGTTCAGGCAGGTGGCCTGCAGAATATGGAGTGTTGAAGTATTATGATGATGATGATGATGATGATGATGATGATCATAATTAATTAATTAATTTGTTCATTCATTCATTCATTCATTCATCAATACAACCATTTGTGGGCCACATTTACACCATCTACCTCTCCATCTGTCACACTTACTAATGCCCTTCTCTTTGCACGCTCACCAAGATCCTTAAGTCTTTGGCTTCTCCTTTCTTGTTCTTGCTTCGAAATGTTCCTTGGCTTGGCCAGTTGCGTTTTTGGGTGCATCCCTCACTCCTGCAAACTTTTTCTCCACTTTTCTTGCAGAAGTAGTATTCTGTTGGCCAACCTGTCTTGATTCATCCTTTTAATTTGTCCAATAAAGATCAATCTCCTTTTCCTCATCATCATTGTAATTTTTTGTTATTATTATTATTATTATTATTATTATTATTATTATTATTATTATTATTATTATTATTATTATTATTATTATTATTATTATTATTATTATTATTCTTTCACAAGAGTTTCCACTGTTTCTCTTCAGGATTATGTTGATTATGTTACCATCCATGTTCAGAACCAGTCACCTGGAGGGTTTTAAAAAGTGCATATTTTAACTCATTGTTCAGCCTAAGTTGCAGCCTGTTCATGCAAATCTACTTTTTGACTTTTGCCCACTATGTCAGGTAAGTGAAGATGTGTGGCAACATTGGCTTTGGAAATGACAAGGCTTCTGACCTCGTTTTATATAATTAAACATTGTCCAAATAAGATTTCTCTTCCAAACTACTATTGCCATTGCTGAGTTGCCTGAGCAAATTTGATCCTATCCACCCTTTACCTTCTATCTCATATACATCTTCGACTACTAAATTTCTGTTCAAACATTTTCTCCATAAGAAGCTAAAAAGTAAACAAAATTCTCTGTTCAACACCCATTGCAGATATTTTTGAGAATATATACAGAATTTACAATATTTATAAGCAAATTTATATTTGTCCTCAAAATGGGACCTACAACAAATACTGTACTAACAAGTAAGTTGTTAACTTGTACATGTGTACATAGAACTATGTCATCAATCTGGATTAATTTAACAGTCTGTGGAAGCTTCAGCATGAACTCAAAGACAGATAAATAGAACATTCATAAAAAACGAAGCTTAACAGCCTCAATTTGCCTTATATAATAATACAATGAATGGATATGCTGTTATAATAAACACTTCAGCGTGTTTCAACTAAGATTTTTTTCCCCTGAATAATAGTATTATTTTAGAAATAGGTTTTCCAGCATTTTACTATTAAATGGTTGCTTTAATATTTTTATAATTATTTTATCTCCTAAAAATTCTTGACATGTCTTTTATAATCTTTACTCTTTGGGAAATATTGATCTATATTGAACTTTTAAGAACATTGGTAATATTGTTGACTTTCTTTAATTTTCAGAACAAGTAAAAATACATCTAGCTCGTGCTGGACTCTGTGAACTGCTGATCCAACTGTTGGAGAAGCACAAACCTTTGGTGGAAGATGATGAAGCTAGGAATCTTATGAAGATGGCTTGTGATTTGATTGTTCTTGTCCTTACTGGTGGTGAGTTTATGGTTGTCTTACAGAAACCATGCATGGTTTTAAAGTGACTTGATAGGATCTGACGATATTCTTGTAGAATGAAACATGTCATTCCATTTACAATTGTAATTTTTTACAGTTTACTAAAGGTTGAGCCCTTCCCGCGTCCAGGTACGACACAGCTATCAATTCCCGACAGTCAGATGTAATCTCAGGGTATCTCATCGAATAACAAAAATATTTAATTTTTCTGTAGGTTAGGCTTTACGTGAATTCCGAGAAAGATGTGGCGACTGTATGCGATAATCACCGATGAACGTCTCCATCCTACCGCATAAAACTGTAAATTCATCACCGACCGCAATTTCTTAACGCAAATCACATGAAAATCACCTTACAAACTAAATCAATCTACTAACTACTACTATAAATTATCACTCACTGAATTATAAAATAAAAAATAAAATAAAAATTATTAAACTAAGAATAACTCAAAGAAATGAGAACTAGTGTCGTTATGAACTTCCACAATTGTTGTTTTAAACAAATAATAATCCGTGAAATTTAATATTTAAGTCAGCGCTGGCTTATTAATAAAATGATATTATGAATTCAATATTTCTGAAAAGAATCAAATTATCCATAATCATTCTTGAAAAATTAAATTGATCATTCACATGCATCAATGTGACACAATTATATTAGCATTAGGAAAATTTGGAATTCCTCCTCATAATTTATACACCTTTATGAAATCTGAATTTGTTAATGTGGAATATAATTCTGAAGAACTGTATTATGACGAACGATGTGCTAAGGTTTCCATCCCTACTGCCTCTTAAATCACGGCTCCTAATCTAATATCTTCTCATTTAAAATTCTAACATGAATTATAAAACAATACTCAAAATATAAAATAATCTATCTCCCTATTCTATCTACATAATTATTAATTTATTGCAATTTGGCTCGATATGCATTCATTCGTTAAGTTTTATCTCAAGTATATCGCGTGTGCGAGTAATTCAATAAGTATCTGCGGTATGATATCTCGGTACTATGTTTATACGTCGACTATATATATCGTCTTGCCTATCTCATATTTCATATATTTTGAGAGTACGTCACAAAGCTCATATATCTATATATTAACAGCTGTATGTTACTACATCACCTCTCAAATCTCAACTATATGCGAATATTCACCATCCATACCTTATTTTAAGTCATATTTAATGTCTATCATCCATATATATGTCTCATAATTACCACGACGCACATTATAATACCCAAATCAACTCATATAACTTCTTACTACCTTATACAACCTTCAATTAATTCTATTTTAACTTTCTCAGTTTCTGTTCTCATCACTCATAACCTCCTTCATATTATTTGCAACTACTGAGACATAACATACTTCTGTACGTAAATACTCCTTTACATTGATCAATTCTCTTCGAAAAATTACGATGCATAACCTTAAATACTGTATTTGTGCATTTAACAATATTACTTTACAAGGAATAACTCGACTCTATCTAATCACTTCTCATTCGCGATCCACCTGTGACGTAATCTTTGACCGAATGGCTTCGCGAGATTCATAGATATTATTCATCATATGACAATCTTTGCAATTAGCTGTTATATTACTTTCCTTCCTAATCGTATTCTTAACTACCTCGTTGAATCACTTGTTCATACAGTCATACTTCACGAGATATCTATCTAATTCTATACTGGCTTAATATAACATTAGCAGCTTAAATGTAATGCACTTCACTTCACTGTTTCACTTGCACACTTAAATATTTCATACTTAGAATATTCTATTCTAACGCATATGCCAAACTAAATTAAGAATTATATTACTTACTGTAAACACTTAGCTCGTCTTTCATCATATCAGCCGTCAGTTGCTCTGTTTCTGCTCGTCACATCGCTGGTTCACTGGCCATGGTTCGAGTTTCGGCTAGACTCCTCATCTCATCTTAGGTTGGTTCGGTTGGGCGAATTCCTCCTCTCATCTTGGGTAGGTTCAGCTGTTCGGATGATATTTCCCTCCAGGTTGGTCCATCTGAATGCTTGGCAGATCATCTTCTTCTTGGAATAACTGCCAATAAAATCAAATATTTCTGAGAAGTAAATATTCATTTTAGATTCTTGTTAAAATAATACTTCTTTTAAGCTATTCTTTTAGTCTTCTTTTGCGTTATAATCGACCAATTCTCTAAGTCCGCGTAAGATATTTTCGCCTTGTCTTGCGAAAATCTTCTTATTTAGATTGTTTATTTTCTAAATATTACTTCTTCCTCGACTTTTCTTTTAATGGAGTAATTCTCTCCTATCCTTTCCTCCTCTTGCGGCTTCCAATTTGCGTTTTCCAAAGTATTGCTTATCTTGCGCCTCTGGTCTCGGTATACGTATTTAAACAAATTTTCGTATATTTCGCTGTATTTATATCCTCCACAGTGTTTTTACAAGTTGTTTTGCTGTCTTGTTATAAATTATGATAGTTTTCCTTCAGGATTACTGCCACAATCTTGACAATCTCCTTATTTCTGCTGAGCAACAGCAATTCACTTCTTGTCCTCTCGAGTTCAGTTTTTCAAGTCCGTTTTTTCAATAATCTATTCTATTTTACTTGTTTTTTTTGAAACAGTTCGCTTGACCTTGCTCTGTTCTGCACCGCCTTTGAAATGTAGTTGTTCCAAATTAGTCATGGCCTCCTATTGTATCTAAATGTTAAGACTTTGTTGTATACTCTCTTTAGTTTGAGTGGTCTGTACCTTTCCTAGGCACCATTTTGGAACACGTCCAAAAATGCAACGGGCACAATGTTATTTTTCGTATTTTGACAGACTGCAAAACTCCCTAGTTATATTAATAAACATTCCGTCAAGTATTATTTCTGATCTTTTGTTTTTACAATCTTCCAAAAATCTCCAGAAATATCAGTTCTATGTACAAAGTGCACATAATAAAAATTATTGGAAATCTAATTTCCAGTCTTTAAAATTTGATACAATTTTACCACATGAGCTATAATAATATTGAACATTTTCTCAAATTTAAATTTGTATTACAAAGTCTCCAATGGTAAGTGTTGCTGACATGGCAATATTGTTCATTCATCATTGTAACAAACTTGCATCCGGGAGATAGTAGGTTCGAATCCCACTATCGGCAGCCCTGAAGATGGTTTTCCGTGGTTTCCCATTTTCACATCAGGCAAATGCTGGGGCTGTACCTTAATTAAGGCCACAGCCGCTTCCTTCCAACTCCTAGACCTTTCCTATCCCATCGTCGTCGTAAGACCTATCTGTGTCGGTGCGACGTAAAGCCCATAGCAAAAACAAAAAGTACTTATTGTGATTGTTTTTATGAGCTTCAAAACCACATGGTCATTAGCCCCCTTTTGATCAGGAAGATTACGGAGATGACTTACTAAATGAGAAGGGGCAAAAGATCCACATGGGTCGATGCCCTGAACAAATAGCATTTAAAAAAGCCTAAATGAGAGGAAAAACATGATGGTATGTTCAATTGACGAATGAGGGGAAAAATGAATCATAAGGGACTGTACAAAATAGGCAGTAAATGTTAAATCCAATAATGTTAAAATTCAGTCGCTTCAAATGAATAAACAGACTTAAAGTATTAGAGCTATTTAGTCCTTAACAATCAGGAAATTACCAGCATTTTTGCCCCAGTCTGGCAGCGGGCATATCAGTTGGATTGCCACACCTTTCTAAAATGCTAGCAGTCTGTGGCCGTTGAAACACCAGTGCAAACCTGCTTTGTAGGACAATGCAGGGACAGTGCACTAGATGAAATATGTACCTCCACTGGTATAAATGCCTGGTTTTGACTTTTACATCAAAAATTAAGTTGCCAAAGGGAGTCATTGTTTTGTTTGACTGATTACTAAAATTTAAGTATTCAAGCCTTTTCACTAGAGATGGGAGTTGCATATCGTAACATGATACTGTATCGTATTCCATCAGTGTAAGCTGTTCCAGAAATATTATGATCCACCGGAGCCCTAATACAAAAGTAACTGTCTGAGCAAAACCAAGGGGAGGGTAGGAGTTTCTGATTGCCTAACGGTTATTAGGAAGCATAGCAGCTCGTTTTAATGCCGTATTGTGGACAGAGAGCTAAAGACCCAGTATGATTGATGTGGAAAGAAAATTACAGGGAAACGCTTTCTTAGAAACGTGTTGTAAGAAGGCACAAAATAATAATAATAATAATAATAATAATAATAATAATAATAATAATAATAATAATGACCTGCAGCTTGTATTATTATTATTATTATTATTATTATTATTATTATTATTATTATTATTATTATTATTATTATTATTATTATTATTATTATTATTGTTATTGTTACCGTGTTTTGGTGGTAGGTAGAGGTGTAAGAAGGTGCGGGCGTGAATGGGTCTCAAACTACGGAATCAAAGTTAATGTAAAATTTAACAAGGTTATATTTTCTTTTCAAGATTAAGTAATAACAAAGAACAGGTACTTAGTAGCCGAAACACAATTTGAAATGTACAATTACAGGGGTTACAGAGTTTGGGCTTCGAGCCCTGAGTTGACAATTCTTGAGCAACTAGCCCAACTTTCCGATATACAAATTTTAACAAAGGGGCAGAAGACCCCAATCAAACCCTGGAGCACTTGCTCCAAATTACACAGTAAAGCCTCCTCGAGGCACACAACACTCCGTTTCCAAAAGAGCCACTCGCTCTTTAATTTAGGCCTCTCCCAGGCCACACCAAACTCCACCTTCAAGTTGTCCTCAACGGACATAAACACAGGGGTAAAATACCCAATCTACTGAGGTCTATTAAATGAAAAGCGGTTTAAGAGGCGAACTTGCACTCCTAATACACTTTGATTTTAAGACCTACTTTGGCTCTTAGGCCACTGATGCAAGGGCTAATCCCATACTACAGAGGTGACTTAGAAAAGAACAATTTGTTTTACGTTATCGAAGAATAGGTTGAGAAAAATAAGTTCACCTCAAAACAATATGAGTGGGAGCTCGAGAGGGATAGCACTCTCTATCCCAGTATGTAGCTTTACAAGAGAATAGAGGAAAAGAGTAGTTACATTTTAGGAAAAGGTTACATGGTAGAACGCTTCGCACCCGCCCCGAAAGTTAAACTGCTGAGCAAGAAAAGAATGAATTTATTAATCGGCCATTACCTTATTGTTGACCGCTGCCGAAGAAAGAGGCGCTTCCCGCCTCCTGCTATGTACTTAATACACTGAAAGATCGAACAGAAGTGGCGCGGAGACCCTAAAATCAGCAGTTTATATCCTCTCGCGGAAGGTTCTAGGCGTTAGGGGAATGAAAACACCCTCCCTCAACATTTTTATTGGATAGGACCCCGCAACAGATTCAAGTTGGGGGAAGATACCCCTGATTGGTCAGAAATTAATAGAAGAATTTCGGGATTGGATACATTCATAACAAGGGGAAGAAAGGGGTAAATATTGCCAACTTAAACAATGACAGAAAGAAATTTAACAAAGAACAAACTCTTGAAATTAAATTTTCTCCAAAAAAATAGTTCTTTGACTCCTCACTAGGTTGCACTATAGTTGATCTTCAGTAGTGTCCTCTAGAAGAGAAAGTTCACACTTCTTACTTCAAGTGAAACAAAACCACATCAAAAATGACACAGTTCAAAAACTCAAAATTTTCCACGTGGTGACATCTTCTGAGAAAGTAGAGAATTAATAGCGTAGATAAAGTTCAGCCCTCCTCCAGCAGAGGAGTTTCAAAAGGCGCACATTTTAAATTAGCGGCGTGGAGGTGTACCACCCGGTACAATTATTATTATTATTATTATTATTATTATTATTATTATTATTATTATTATTATTATTGTACCGGGTGGTACACCTCCACTAATTCAAATATTGCACAAGTGGAAACTCCTCTACAGGAGAAAGCCTGAACTTTAACAAACTGAATTAACTCAACGGTTTTTCGGAAGATGTCACTACTGTAAATTTGGTAATTTTGAAGTGTTCTGAACTGTGTCTATTTTGATTTGTGTTTGTTTGCTCCGTATCAAGAAGTTTGGACATTCTCTAACAGATGTCTCTACCAAAACTTTGATAACTCACTCTGGTGTAAAGGAATGAACTTTCTTGAAGAAATTTAGCATTCATAAGTTTTGTTTTTACTAAATTTTGTTCTGTGGTTTGGGGGTTGGCAACAGTTATCCTTCTTTCCGCCTGTTTTGAATTTAACCAATAACTAATTTTTGTAATTAATTTCTGACCAATAGTGTCTTTCCTTCTCGATGTTGATGTGTAACTTTTAGCGACCCAATAAAATTGAGGGGGTGTGTCTACTCATTCTTGAAAGGTCTCGAATTCTCCACGAGGGTATAAAACTGCTGATTTTCTTGTCTCGGGGCCACTTCAGTAACATCTTTCTTAGTGTGTTGATAGGTAGCAGGGGGCGGGAAGCGCCTCTTTCTCCAAGGCAGCAGTTCATCTACAAGGTAATGGCCTGTTAACATCTTCATTTCTTGCTAGCTCAGCAGTTTAACTCTCGGGGAAGGTTCGAAACCTTTGGTATGTAACCTACCCTTTTAAAATGTAAATTCTTTTCTGTCTATCTACAAATTACAAATCTGTAAAGCGGGAATAGAGAGTGCTTCTCCCTCTCGAACTCCCCTTCATTTTTGAAAAAGGAGGTGACTACGTTTTCATAACCGTTCTTCTCTTCTTTAATATAGTAAGTTTTCTCATACGTGTCACCTCCCTAGATTGGGATTAGCCCCTGTATTATCGGCCTAGCGCCACATAGGTTTTTGACACAAACGTTGTGTTGGAGTGCAAGTTATCGCCTCCATTCTATTCTGCATTATGGGCCAGTAACTTAACTTGATGTTTGTTTTCCTCATGTAAAGGCCCTGTAGGTTGGGTATCTAATACCCCTGTTTCTTGGTGTGCCTTGAGGGCAGTCTGAAATGAAGTTTGTTGTAGCCTTTGATAGGCTTGTAAAATCGAGAGCGGGACAGCTCTTTATAGTGTTGTGGTAATAGTGCCTTGGAGAGGCTTGAGATGTAAAATTGGGAGCTAATGCTCCATGTAATTAAGGGTGTTCTGCCCTTTGGTATCTTGTTATTGTGAGCTGAGAGCTCAGAAATTATTATTGGGGCTTGAAGCCCAGATCTTGTAATTACCCCCTAAATCTTGTGATTTCTTTGTATCTAATTTTGGCTTGTTGTTGACTTGTTAAGTTTACAAATTCTATGTCATCATTGTTAAGTTTTGAAAATATAACCTTTGTTAAAGTTTTAAATTAACTTTAATTTTGTAGTTGAGACGTATTCCCGCCTGGACCTTCTTTTGCCTCTAACTACCACGGATAACGTCGTAACAATTATTATTATTATTATTATTATTATTATTATTATTATTGTTGTATGAAAATAATGAAGAAATTAAATGTCTGATCAATGCCAAAGGGGAAGCCCATCTATCCTATCTTCAAGATCAGTCTTCCAATGCGAAGAAATCACATTTCTTGGAACTTAAAGGAAAATGTCAGGCACAAATTAGGGAAATCAAGAATAACTGGTGGCAACAAAAAGCTGAAGACTGCAAAGACTATCTGACCTGCAAAACTTCTATGCTGGCGTAAAGGAGATGTATGGACAAATTCGATCATCATCGGTTGAGAGTAAGTTGGATGAAAATTAGCGTGGTTTCAAACCAGGTGAGGAGGGGAGTGTCGGGATCAGATTTTCTGTATGCGCCAGGTAAGTGAAAAATGCTATGTTATGTTTATGTTTCACAGATCTAGGGAAGGCATAATTATGACAGATTACTGATGGGAAAGTTGTTAACCATGATGAAAGGTTATGGGATTAAGGGTAGATTATCATAACCAATCACAGGCATGTTGAAAATTGGGCAAGTATTTAGGATGTGTATCCTCCCAGGATGGTAGCACAGTAAGTGAGACTGAATCAAGGTGCAGCGCAGCTAATGCACTGAGCTCACAGCTGTGATCTATGGAGGTGAAAGCTGGGTGAACTCAGGATATCTTATTCGTAAGTAAGCGGTAACAAACATGAAGGTAGTGAGAATGATCACTGATACATACAGGCGGGTACAACAGTAGGAGGGTACTCAGAATGAAGAGATAAAGGCTAAGTGCACTATGAGAGACTTAGTCTCATTACCAAAAAATTGATGCCTGCTTCGCCATTTTTTGGTAATGAGACAAAGTCTCTCGTAGTAAATTGCCACTGCCGGTGGCTCCAAGTAGCCTATGCAGTGGCCTCCACGGTATGCACTAGCAATGCGTCTTGGTGAGTGTGCTATGTACCAACTGATAAGCCCAACTTGGCACACGAGGGCAAAACGCTGGCAACCAGGAATGAGTTAGCTTTTTTTTTTTTTTTTTTTTTTTTTTGCATCGCACTGACACAGATATGTCTTATGGCGATGATGGGATAGGAAAGGCCTAGGAAGTGGAAGGAAGCGGCCGTGGCCTTAATTAAGGTACAGCCCCGGCATTTGCCTGGTGTGAAAATGGAAAACAACGGAAAACTATCTTCAGGGCTGCCGACAGTGGGGCTCGAACCCACTATCTCCCGATTACTGGATACTGGCCGCACTTACGTGACTGCAGCTATCGAGCTCGGTAATGAGTTAGCTGGAAAATTTAAAATGTCTAAAAACGGACTATTTATATCTATATATATATAAAATAAGAGTTTTGTCTGTACATTGCTCAGAATTTTAAAAGTATGGTATTTCTGTATCAGCCATGTCAACAGTAACAAGAAAATGTACTTTTTAATTTTCCATAATTTCTGTATGTATGTAATGTATGTATGTATGTATGTATGTATGTATGTATGTATGTACACGCATCACGAGAAAATGGCTAAAGAGAATTCAATGAAAATCGGTATGCAGAGTCGCGTAATAAGTCGCTACAATCTAGGCCATAAATAATTGTATTCATGCTGAGTGAAATGGTAGTTTAGGGGAAGGCCAAAAATTTAATTCTCAAATATTTATGTTATTATTGGTTGTATCTTAACGAAAATCAGTAGGCAAAGTCTAGGAATAAGTCACTACAATCTAGGCCATAAGTAATTGTATTACCGGGCGAGTTGGCCGTGCGCGTAGAGGCGCACGGCTGTGAGCTTGCATCCGGGAGATAGTAGGTTCGAATCCCACTATCGGCAGCCCTGAAAATGGTTTTCCGTGGTTTCCCATTTTCACACCAGGCAAATGCTGGGGCTGTACCTTAATTAAGGCCACGGCCGCTTCCTTCCAACTCCTAGGCCTTTCCTATCCCATCGTCGCCATAAGACCTATCTGTATCGGTGCGACGTAAAGCCCATAGCAAAAAAAAAAAAAAAAAGAAGTAATTGTATTCACATTAAGAAAAATAGTAGTTTAGGGGAAGGCCTAAAATTTAATTCTCAAATATTTGTTATTAGTGGTCCTACTTTAATGAAAATCGGTATGCAAATTCGAGGATTAAGTCGCTATAATCTAGGCCATAAATAATTTTATTCACACTGAGTGAAATGGTAATTTAGGGGAAGGCCTAAAATTTAATTCTCAAATATTTATGTTATTATTGATTGTATCAATAAATACTACATAACTGAAGTTATATAGTATTAAAATCCAATCATTTATATCATATACATTATTACCGTACCGGTTATGATCGCAGAGATATTAATGAATTTGGATTTTTGTTACTAAGTCCATATCAGCGCCGAGTCATGAGAAAATGGATAAACAGAATTTAATGAAAATTGGTATGTGAAGTCGGAGAATAAGGAACTACAATCTATGCTATAAATAATTTTGTAAGACGTCCTAATATCACAGAGTCGAAAGAAACTGCATGTGAAGGTCTACAATATAGAAAGCTCATAAGATCGACCAACAATAACATTACATTGACCATTGTTTGTTGTAATGTGCTTTGTGTCTTCTGTTGCCCCTCATCTACGATAGATAGGATTACTGCTGCGTATCAATTATTTTTTAAAAAAATTTGCTTTACATCGCATCGACAGAGATAGGTCTTATGGCGACGATGGGATACTGAAGGGCTAGGAGTGTGAAGGAAGCGGCTTGGCCTTAATTAAGATACAGCTCCAGCATTTGCCTGGTGTAAAAATGGGAAAACCTGTAATATCATCTTCAAGGCTGGAGACAGTAGGGTTCGAATCCACTCTCTCTTGGATGCAAGCTCATGGCTGTGCGCCCCTAACCACACGGCCAACTCGCCTGGTCGTACCAAGTGTAACGGTCTGCCTGAATATTGGCGGGAAGTAGCTGGGGAGTTAGATAACTTTCTTCTTTAGCATGCCATTCCTCTGGTTCATAAATTTTCTGATACTGCTGGTATGTAACACACTGGTTCATCATAGCATTCGAGCTATTCAATCCCTACTCTGAAGCATGATTGGAATGCACAGTGTGTATATTTAACGGAATAATGGCAGAGAAGTGTTCATGGCTGTGTGCGGCCTGGTCACTCCAACTCTGGAACTTTGGACTGTTAGATCGGCACCGTAGTACTGATATAGATGTTGATTCCCATAGGGTACTTCAAATATTTGTCCAGAATTAGTAAATTTATAATATCAATATAATGGTCCGTTATTGGACATTATAAATTTTCCAGCTAACTCATTCTTGGTTGCCTATATCATCTGATGGCCAGGCAGGCATCAATTTTTGGAAATGAGACATAGCTGTCATAGTGCATTGGCACTGCTGGTGGCTTCAAGTAGCCTATGCAGTGACCTCCACGGTATGCACTAGCCTTGCGTCTTGGGAGGCATGCTAAGTCCCAACTGACGAGCCCAACTTAGCACACGAGGGCGAAACGCAGGCAACCAAGAATGAGTTAGCTGGAAAATTTATAATGACCGTAGTACTGTTCGTTAAAAGTGAGAAAATGTGCGGTTTTTCATTTAATCAAGTATTTTATATGATAACATTGCTTTTAATCGCTACTTTCTTACGATGTTTTTGTAATGACTTTTGTTGAATTCAGTTAGGAAATCCACAAGGCCAGTCTTTCTGAGAATCCCGTAGTGAAGCACGGGTATTTCAGCTAGTTGGTATTGTAAATTTACTCATTCGGGAAAAATATTTCAGGTTCGCTATGGGAATCAACATCTATATCACAAAATTGGTCTGTTTAGTCATCGCAAGCACATCCATAAACTGAGTTGAACTGGTTAATGTATGCAAGAAGAAGTGATATATACTCGGATCAAGTTACAGCCGACGACGACTCCCAACCATTGGTCACGGCTTCCCTTCCCAAAGGACAGTGAACAGATTGCATAGTATACTGATCAATAAAATGCCTCTATACTTGTTCCAATCCATGCTGTTCCCTTGCTTATAAATAGGTGCAGTTATTAGTTTCGTCCAGTCAGAATGTATTTTACTAATAAACCATGTTAATCTTCTTACGCTATGAAGCCATTTCATCCCTGCCTTCCCACTGAATTTCACCATTTCAGGTCTAATTTAATCTATTCCTGCTGCTTTATAATGATAAAGTTTATTTACCATTCTTTCCACTTTTGCAAGCATAATTTAACAAACATCATTGCCCTTTCTCCCCATGAGCTTGGATGTTTGTGACAGCAGTAGAAAGATTTCCTTTTACGTTGAGAAAAGTTTTAAAATTCATGTACCTTCCATTTGTCAAGTGAGTCCCCCTGATCTACTGTGAGTTTACCTGATTTATCCAGAAAACCAGGGGCGACTGATGAGGAAAGAAAAGAAGATTCTTTTCCTCTCAAGAATAGTTTATTTGAATTCAAATTTCAAGAAAATATATGCATATCCTTTTCTGCCTTCATATGAACGAGTGCAAACTGACATGCGTTGTGGCGGCACTTGCCTGAGTATGTGAGCCAGATCTCATGGGCACCACTTCTGAACATAAGACACTGTACAAAAGACTGTTTGGTTCAATTTGGCTTCGGTTTTGTATGTTTTTAAGGGCTAATACTGTGCCAGTGGTCACTTGAGGCAACACTTCAATTGCATCCACTAGAGTGTAGCATCTAACAAGCACGTCACGACTGCTTTATATTTCAACCACTAGGTGTCTAAAGTACAGCATATGGCAAGTGCAACATAGACAACACCCAGTGTAACTAGTATAGTGATTTTGTCACTGTTCCTGATGACTATCAAATCTTTTAATGACAAGATATTCTTCGTTCTCTCCACTTATTTTTTAACCTCGAATAGTGGCTAAAATACATTTTTCTCTAATTGTAATGTAACAGTCTAGGGTTTTTGCAATGAATTTTGCTCTGTTTCATTGATGTGAGTTAGTGACACAGTTACTTTTGCCTACCAGGATGCAAGCACAAAATATCAAAATTGCTAACATTTGTGGTGTTTATTTTGTGTGTTTATGAATAGCATGGTTAAATTATTTTTATGTGTAATGATATAGGGTACCCCTTCCAAATTTTATCTATGTGTAAAGTTGCTTTGGAGGCAAAAGGTAAGGCATTTTTTAAATTTCAATTTCATACTAACTGAAATTGTGACCAAGTGTCTGTGCATTTGCAAATGTTTATATTAGTTTCTCAGTTTAAAAATTTGTTTCAGTTGATACTTCATTAAAAGAACGGTGTTGTACAATAACACAGTTAAATAATTTGATTTCATGTTACTTGGTAACATACTCCTTAACATTTTATTTTTGTTTTCAAAAATAATTATAAGCTCTTCTCCTTCAACGTTGGTCCATAACAATAGATCTGAATGTGTTACAGAGTTCCTATGATTATCTTTCGTTTAGTATGTTGATGCCAAACAGAGCTGAGATTTGTGTGAGATGTAAAATCAGTGTTGTGTTTTGTTGAAAAGAGTGTATGTATGATGGCAGCATTGTTCTGTGACTTTCTTTGGTGTGAAATAACTTTTGTTCATCTTATCATTGATAATATCAGTATTACAGTGGAACCCCATTTATCCAAAACAAACGGGGTTGAGCCACTTCGGTTGACGTGTTTTTCGGATGACACAGGGTAAATATTTTCGGAAGTTAAATATCAAAATAAAAATGCATAAACTCTGTTAAGCAAAGATGCATACTGTATACTAATATTTACATAATGTCACTCGTATAAAATCAATGGTTTTCTTCTGAATTTTTTTGGTGCAGCGCTGTCGTGCAGCTACATCGTGCCACCGTTTAATCAACAGTACATCGGCTGGTGTAGATTCATCTCCTTGTTCAACAAAGCGCAAAACAATCTGAAATAATGAAAAAGTTTTTTTTGTTACTACTGAACTGAATACTGTATACAGTAATTTTATTACAGTACTGTAATTAAAGCGTGTAGTACTGTATTTTAATAAAAATTCAAAATCAATCTTGCCTCCAAAGCATTAAATCATCATCTGCTGTAACTAGATTCTCATAACTGCTATTATCAAGGTCAGAGTCGCCTGCATAATATTCATGAATAATAATAATAATAATAATAATAATTAAATTAATCCGGGCGTTCCCTGGGTAACGGACTAGGACATTTCCTAGACGGCTGTTTTTCTCACACCAGAAGCATCTTTTGTAAATATATTTCATTCAGATGACCATCTAGAATTTAACATGACAGCAAGGAAATATCAAATAAGTCCTTTTCAGGACCCAAATTTACAGTCATGTCTTTTAACAATGAAGGCATATCATCTTGTAAAGTAGAGTTGCTGAGCTGAGTTTATAGAGAGCAAAACGTGGACGTTGCTTGCATTCAAGAATCCCACAGAGATATTAACCAGGTGCGACCCAGAATTCATGGTATGCGACTCATCGCTGAAATACCTCATAGCAAATATGGAAGTGCCATATTTACAAAACCTGAAACCTTGATTCTGTCAACGGCATTTACAATTGAGAATGAGATTGAAATGATAACAATAGAACTTTCCAGCTGTACAGTTACATCGATCTACAAGCCTCCAGCCTCCAAGTTCTCCTTCAAAGAACCAGTGAACTTTAGAAACCAGAAAGTGAATTTTGTGGTGGGAGATTTTAATTGTCACAGTACCAAATGGCGATATGAACACGGTGATGACAATGGCGAGCTACTACAACACTGGGAAGATGCTATGGAACTCTCTCTTATTCATGATAGTAAACTGCCACCTTCTTTTAACAGTGGCCGTTGGAGAAGAGGATATAATCCAGATTTGATCTTCGTCACTAATAACATAGCACAACAATGCAGCAAGGGAGTATGCAACCCAGTCCCCAAGTCTCAATACAGACCAATCCTATGTCAGTTTTACTCCGCTATCCGACCTCAGTATGTTCCCTTTTGTCATAGATACAATTTCAAAAAAGTCACACTTCTCCACTGTACTGGATGATATGGTCCAAAACATCAAATCAGTTCCTGAAGCATATGAACAGTTCACTGAGGCTGTAAAGAAAAGTTCTCGTAAATCTATTCCCCGTGGATGTTGCACCAGTTACATCGAAGGTCTTAATCTGGATGCAGTCTCGCAACTAGAGGACTACTACAAGCTATTCAAACAGAACTCAATGGACGAGGAAACTATTAAAGCAGCACACGTCCTAACTTCTCTAATAGCCTCATAAAAAAGAGAGAGCTGGTCAAAATTAATGGAAGAATTGGATATGATGCAGAGCAGCCAAAAGGCCTGGAGACTCCTAAAGAAGCTGAGCAGAGATCCAACCATGAGTAATACACACATTCTTCTGTTACAGCCAATCAGATTGCCTGCCAACTTCTCATGAATGGCAAAATAAAACAAGAAGCCAAAACATGGAGAGCTATGTTGAAAGTACCTGCAGGTAGGGATGAAGAAACATCTGAGCTCATGCAACATTTCAATTTAACTGAGTTGGAAAAATGCAATACAGTAATCAAGTGCAAATCAGGTAAAGCTGTGGGTTTGGATGATATGCGAGTTGAGCAAATAAAGAACTTAGGAAGAAACATGAAAGAATGGTTGCTACAGTTTTATAATAACTGCCTAGAGATGTCTAACATTCCAAAATTGTCGAGCAAAGCACGTGAAATTGCTGTTCTGAAGCCTGGAAAGGACAGCAGAGACCCCAAGAACTACAGACCAATATCTCTCCTGTGCCACCTATATAAGATTTTAGAAAGGATGATATTCAACAGATTCATCCAGACTATCAACAAAAACCTCATTCCACAACAGGCAGGCTTTAGACCAGGCAAGAATGCTGTTGCACAAGTTCTCAACCTCACGCAGTACATGAGGATGGTTTTGAAAATCGACAAATTACAGGGGTAGCTTTCATTGACCTCAGTGCTGCATATGATACAGTGAACCACCGTATACTGCTTCATAAGATCTTTACACTCACGAAAGATTCAAAACTTACCAGATTGATGTCAACCTTGTTGTAGAACTGCAGGTTTTTGTTGACTTTCAAGGACAAAGAAGCAGATGGAAATCACAGAAAAAATGGATTGCCCCAAGGAAGTGTACTGGCTCCATTGGTATTTAATATTTGTACCAATGACCAAGCACTCCATAACAACCCTAACAAAACAAGAAGTTTCATATATGCAGACGACCTTGCACTAGCCTGCCAGAGTGCAACTTTTGAAGAGGTAGAACTCACTCTTGATAGCGCTCTGAAGGAATTAAGCACATATTACAAGGCTAACCACTTAAAGCCGAATCCATCGAAATCTCTGCTTTGTGCTTTTCCACCTCAAGAACAGAGAGACATCAAGGAAATTACATGTCTCCTGGACTGGAACCCCCTTGGAACATTCTTTCACCCCAAAGTACCTATGGTTAATGCTGGATCGCTCCCTCACTTTCATAAAACACTGTTCCAACATCAAACACAAAGTCAATGCCAGAAACAACATCCTGAGGAAGCTGAGAGGTACAAACTGGGGTGCAAAGCCGCAAGTTCTTAGAACCACTTCATTGGCTCTGTGTTACTCTGCTGCAGAATACGCATCCCCTGTGTGGTATAGATCATCCCACGCCAAGACTGTGGACCCTGCCCTGAATGAAGCTTGTAGATTAATCACAGGATGCCTGAAACCTACCCCTGTTGAGAAGCTATACTGTCTTGCTGGTGTTGCACTTCCAAGTATTCATCGAGAAGTCGCTGCCGATCAAGAACGACTGAAGGTTGAGAACGTTGAAGCTCACCCGCTGTTTGGTCATCAACAATCTCAATCTAGGCTGAAACCCAGGAAAAGCTTCCTCCAGACATCAAAGCCCTTGAAAGGACCACCAGATAAGGCAAGACTTTCCTTGTGGAAATCTAAGCAGCAAGAATGGATGAAGCCAAGTGAACAACTTCCGGCTGGCTACAGTGAAGCGTGGAGTGTTTGGAGGTTCCTTAACCGATTAAGAGCTGGTGTCTGCAGGGCTAAGTCCTCACTTAAGTTATGGGGCTTCACATCAGAGGACAGCAAGTGAGACTGTGGTGAAGAACAAACAGTGAACTATATGTATCAATGTCCTCTCTGCCCATTTTCATGCTCAGAGCAAGATTTAATGCTTGCTGATGACAACACCCTAGGTATGGCTCAGTTTTGGGAAAACACCATCTAGATGTACAGTAAATTTGATCAATTTCCTTTGTCTGTTAATTTTTGTAAATAATTTAATTATTTTATTTTTAACTGTATGATTAAATATGCTTCTGACACGAGTAAATAAATAAATAGGCCTAAATTAATGAATGAATGAATTAATTAATTAATTAATTAATAATAATAATAATAATAATAATAATAATAATAATAATAATAATAATAATAATAATAATAATAATAATAATCCTTCTTCCTGCTTCTGCAAGAAAATATATATCATGGAACGAACTAGAGGGTAAGAAACTGTTTTGTTTTATGCTACACATGCATTCTGGCATAAGTCATAATATAAAAATAGGGTTTGTCTAGTAGCTCTCAGCACATATAGCAAGAGAATTTCTAATATAAACGGTTAAGAACGAGAGGGTAAAAACAAAATATTAAAATACAATTTTGCCAAAGCATTTTGGTTAAGCAAAGTTTGGTTAAGCTGGGTTATACTGTATTATTATTATTATTATTATTATTATTATTATTATTATTATTATTATTATTATTATTATTATTATTAAATGCTATTTGTTCGGGACGTCGACCTCGAGAGATATTTTGCCCCTTATTATTAATTTACTTATTTTTTTTTGTCGAATGACCAGTTTTCTTTCTTTCTTTCTTAAATGTAGTCAGAAAAATAATTTTTTTCGTGATAAATGTAATTAAAGCAAGAATAATGAATATAACTTCCAAATACGAAAAGCTGCAATAGTGTCATTTCATAGAGTGGTTTTAATGTAAAATATTGTAAAACTTTCAAAAACATTCTTAAGGTGTTGATAAACATTTTGTTGCAGATGACAGTATGAATATTTTGTATTCAGAGGGTCAAGGACAGGTGTTCCATTCTATGGTATCTTGGCTGAGTTCAGATGATGAAGACTTGCAGATCACGGGTGTTTTAGCAATGGGCAATTTTGCTCGTACAGGTATGGATATGCAGAGACATTTTATACTACCTCAACTAGTCGTTGTTAGTATCATTGTCATTCAGACAACCTGTTCCACACTGATGCTTTTCTCAAGGTCTTCTGCAATTACTTGGCACATGAGAATCAGTTCTTATGCATTTATTGTGTTCCATAATTGTGAATCTACAGTCAATACAGACACCTGTGATTGAATTCAGTATTCACTGAAATACAATTATTGAACACTATGTTGAACAGGGAATGTAAAAAGTGTAAATGTTAACCAATCCTGTCTTATTCCTGGCTCAAAATCTATGTAATATTACAAAATATGCCAACAAAGCCATAGAGTTGTCTTACATACATATATACATACATTATCGTTATAGACTGTTATGCCTTTCAGCGTTCAGCCTGCATGCCTCTGTGAATTTACTAAACGTCGCCACAATCCTCTATTTGCAACTAGTGATGTGGCCTCATTTAGTTCTGTACCTCTTAAATCGTTAGAAACTGAGTCTAACCATCATCGTATTGGTCTCCCTCTACTTCTCTTACCCTCCATAGCAGAGTCCATTATTCTCCTAGGTAACCTATCCTCCTCCATTTGCCTCACATGACCCCACCACCGAAGCCGGTTTATGTTTACAGCTTCATCCATCGAGTTCATTCCTAAATTAGCCTTTATTTCCTCATTCCAAGTACCCTCCTGCCATTGTTCCCATGTGTTTGTACCAGCAATCATTCTCGCTACTTTCATGTCTGTTACTTCTAACTTATGAATAAGATATCCTGAGTCCACCCAGCTTTCACTCCCGTAAAGCAAAGTTGGTCCGAAAATGGACCAATGTAAAGATAGTTTAGTCTGGGATCTGACTTCCTTCTTACAGAATACTGTTGATCGAGTTCACTGCATTAGCTTTACAACACCTTGATTCAATCTCACTTACTATAATACCATCCTGGGAGAGCACACAACCTAAATACTTGAAATTATCTGTCTGTTCTAGCTTTATATCACCCATGTGACATTCAGTTCTGTTGAATTTCTTACCTACCAACATCAATTTAGTTTTCGAAAGCCTAATTTTCATACCATACTCATTGGACCTATTTTCAAGTTCCAAGATATTAGACTGCAGGCTTTCGGCACAATCTGCCATTAAGACCAAGTCATCAGCATAGGCCAGACTGCTTACTACATTTCCACCTAACTGAATCCCTCCCTGCCAATTTATACCTTTCAGCAGACGATCCATGTAAACTACGAACAGCAAAGGTGAAAGATTGCAGCCTTGTCTAACCCCTGTAAGTACTCTGAACCAAGAACTCATTCTACCATCAATTCTCACTGCAGCCCAATTGTCAACATAAATACCTTTGATTGATTTTAATAATCTACCCTTAATTCCATAGTCCCCCAGTATGGCGAACATCTTTTCCCTCAGTACCCTGTCATATGCTTTCTCTAGATCTACGACACATAAACACAACTGCCTATTCCTCTCGTAGCATTTTTCGATTACCTAGCGCATACTGAAAATCTGATCCTGACAGCCCCTCTGTGGTCTGAAACCACACTGGTTTTCATCCAACTTCCTCTCAACTACTGATCACACCCTCCCTTCCAAGATGCCAGTGAATACTTTGCCTGGTATACCAATCAATGAGAGAATTTAGATGGTGAAAGTGTAGGAACATGGAACAAACTTAGATGTATTATTTTACCCTACCCTACCTTAAAATGCAGTAGATCTAGCTATAATTCATTATATTTCACGTGCAACCTTGATTCTAAAGTACTGTAGTATATTGTTCTTCTGTTCAGCTGTAGACAGATGGCAACACATACTAGAATGAATACAATGATAGATGAGTGTTGGAAGAGGCAGCTACAGAAAGATGGGTCTGATTTTCACACCAGGCCAAAGCTGCAGCCACTTCCTTCTCACTCCTAGTCCATTCCTATCCCATCATCGCCATAAGCCCTATCTGTATAGGTGTGATGTTAAAAAAAAAGGTAAGTCACGGATAAAAAATAAGAAAACACAAAATGATAAAGGTAAACTGAAAAAAACACACACGCGCACACACACGCCCACCCACACACACACCCACACACACACACACACACACACACACACACACACACACACACACACACACACACACACACACACACACACACACACACACACACACACACACACACTCTCTCTCTCTCTCTCTCTCTCTCTCTCTCCCACTCTCACTCTCTCTCTCTCTCTCTCTCTCTCTCTCTCTCTCTCTCTCTCATTATAGTCTCATTTTTCATTTTTGAGATGAAAGAGATTAGTTAATTCAGTGGTGGACATCAACATTGCTATTTACATGGGCAGGAAATGAATTCCCAACACCACGAAGGAGTGTGCTAGATAATAAAAATTCAGGAGGCATGTTTACACATTCGAAAGATGACGCCTAATCATATTTGCACGCTAGTCGACGAAGAGTGATTCTAGTAGTGCCATTCTGACCTTGTAGACCAAGTTTGCTTTAAATACACGTTATCAGGTAGGTGTGAGTCAAACATGTCTTTAAGGAGATGAAGAAGATACTATCAGCAGCTTACTGAGTTTGAACAATGTCGTGTAATAGGTTTATGAGAAGGTGGTTGTTCTTACCACGATACTGCAGAAAGACTCGGCAGGAATGTATCCACTGTGCATCAATGTTGGCAACAATGGTTATGGGAAGGCACTGTCTTGAGAAGACCGGGGTACAGCTGCATGTGGGCCACTACGCAGAAGGGATTTTGCCGTATTCATCGGATGGCTGTGGTGGATCATACTGCATCTGCAGCAGTCATTAGAGCTTCAGTTTTCACCAGAGTGGCACAGCAAACTGTAAATCAATTACTTGAGGGACAGGACCAAACCAGACATTCTGTAGCATTCCTGCCATTAACTCCAAATCGCTGCCATCTCCGACTTTAGTGGTATCAAGCTAGAACTCATTGGATGGCAGAGTGGAGATCTGTTGTGTTCTCAGATGATAGCCTTTTCTGTCTTGGTACCATTAATGGCGTTGCATAGTAAGGAGGAGGCCAGGTGAGCACTTGGAGCCAAGCTGTCTGTGGCACTGACAAACTGGACCTACACCAGAAGTTATAGTCTGGGGAGCAATTTCCTTTGACAGCAGGAGCACTCTCATCATTATCCCAAGAATTTTGACAGTGGATTTGTACATCAGACCGGTGATTGAACCTGTTGTACTGCCATTCATTCACAATATTCAAGGTAGTGTTTTCCAACAGGATAATGCTCGTCGTCATACCACTGCTGTCACTCAGCGTGCTCTACAGAATGTCGACCAGTTGCCTTGGCCTGCGAGATAACCAGATCTCTTGATAAACTTAACCATAATAGGTATTTGATTTGATCCTGTATTGACTTTTCTAAAGCTATTAAAAAAATATTTAAAATAGTTTGTTGGTTCCACCTTGTCAATACACTTTTTATAACTGAAAAATTATTTATACATGTTTCAGTATGAAGGGAATGCAAAATGTTCCTGAAACATGTATGAATAGATAATTTTTCAGTTATAAAACGTGTATTGACAAGGTGGACCCAACACAGTTTTAAATAGTTTTTTAATAGCATTACCAGATCTTTCGCTCGTTCAGCACATATGGGACATTACGTGATGACAAATCCAACGCCATCCAGTACCAGCATTACCCGTTTCTTATTTGACTGATGAAGTACAACAGGTGTGGAACTCCATCCCACAAAATGATCTACAGCTCCTGACACAATGCATGCTTGTTTTCATTCTTGCATTCAAAATCGTGGTGACTACAGTGGTTATTAATGTTCCGCCATGTCCCATGTTTTCTCGTGCACACTTGAACCTGTGAAGTAAAAACTTTAATCAAATAAATATGTTGCCTAGACAGTTGCTTAACCTAAATTGCATTCCTGTAAACTAATATCTTCTTGGTGTTGAGATTTCATTTTTTGCTGGTGTAGTTGAAAATGATATTTTTTCCAATATCTTTGATAGAAAGGATCAGAATATTCTTTGAGCACCAAGGGATGATTTTTCTTTCCTCCATGAACTCGTGGAAAATGCCAGGAATTATATTTCATCCCTCATGCAGACTCGTTTTGAAACCGCCGTAGTTCTTCCTTTTCCGTTAGACGGTAGCACGTATCAGTATATTCTTATCAAGGAAGGTGCGTAGTCTCCAAATTTACCACTAGGAGCCGCATAAAATTATTTATTTTCATGTGACGAACATTTAAAAATGTGAAGGCAATGTCCACACATCTCATGCACGTCTACAGTGATGGGCTGATGGCGGACTTACGGGACGACGTATTTACAAACAATGATGTTCTGATTACATACATAGTTTAGGGAATGACGATGATTATGTCGAGTCAGAAAGTAAACTAGAAAACACTTCTAGTGAGGTTATAGTCATTAATTGGGATTCTGATAACGATTTTGTAAGTGGAACCGCCAATTGCAGAGGTTAGAGATAATTCGGAAAGTAACGAAGATTTCCACATTAATATTGGTATTAACAATATCACATATTATCATTATTCAGTGAAGTTACACGTGACAGTGGTTTACCATACTAACCATCTCACCCTTTCCTCGAGTTACCTAGGCGGAAACATGCCCCTCCTCACGATGCTGAACCTATAGCTTATATTTTGACTTTTATGACCTATTATCACTCCAAATGACATAGTTTTGTCCAAAACAACAGTCAAGAGTCTGTGCTACAAGAAATACCATCAGTTAGTGTGTCATACTGATTTAAAAACTACAAATTTGCCTTAAAACGTGGATTTTCACTTTTTTTTTAAAAATTTTTAAATTCATGATTTATTGTAATTTTAACTATAAATGATTTTAGGTATAAATTGCAGTTAATTCAAAGGAACATTCCTTTTATATAAGAGCAGAATGTTTCACTGAGAATGGGTATAAATTGTGAGAGTGATGAATTTTTTTCTAGAGAGTTGCAAATCAGACAAAAAGTGGGTGGCACTTGACTAGTATCTAACAAATACGCACGGCACTGGGAGGGTTAAGGTGGGAATTGACATGGAAAGTGTTTATTGTTTTAATTTCCCAGTCTTATCAGTGTTCTTATATTACAAAAGCCCATTCATAACTGTTTTCAAGTCTAATGTCTTCAGTTTATCTGGCCGACTTTTTTTTTTTTTTTTTTTGTGGTTTCTATAACAATTTAATTTCAGGAATGTGAATAAGTCCACAACCCGACAGCACAGTGGGTGCGTTGCCCTCTTTTGGCCTCTGCACTTGCTCTATTTTCTTTAGGTTTCCTCCGTTAGCCTTTGAGGATCCTTGCTCCCTGCAAGGCTTTCTCTCTTTGTATTTCACCTTTCCCCTGTCCCAGATGGCCTAACAAACTTATAATACAAGATTGGGACAGGATCTAGAATACATATTTGTGAATGATAACACAGCAAGATAAAGGATGTAAAAGAAGTTATTGTGGCTAACAAAAACTAAACCCCAATGAAAACTTCAAATTATATACAAGAAAGGAAATTTGCATTGTAAAATTCAACAATAAAAGTCATTCAAAGTACACGAGTCAAGAACCCAGACATATAAAGTTCAATAGCTTTGGAAACGTGAAATCTACCTATTTGTGATGGAGATCGAGATAAGTCCACTGTGATTAGCCCACAGGCTGCGATTAAGAACTGTCTCTTCCATGAATACATAATGATCAATTCAAGTATTGGCCTAACTACACTAATTTCGAATTTGTTGGATATAAACATCATAAAAAAAACACTGTTTGGGACTGGCCCTAAATTTAAACCACCAAAAGAACACTGATTCTAATACACGATATCCGGATTGTGGGCATAAGACAGAGGTTTGGAAACCTTGCAATCCAACTACAGCCAACAGATTGTGGAACACTAATCAACACAAATAATTGACAACACTATCACACACATAAGACACATATAAACAATGAACACAAATAAACCACATCTGAAAAAGAAAGACATAAATGGTACTCATTCAACTTCTTGGATTGAGCAGCAATCGCACTGAGGATCTGCAAAGTTTTCGTGACAGTCAGTCACATCACACAGGCTATTCTTTGCTATATGTTCTCAAACAGGTGGTCAGCTGGTTGTCAAGGGAACAAACAATCTCAACCTTGGTCCGCGTGGGTCAAGCAATCCCCATATATGACCCTTTCAAGTTAACGGGACAATGCGTAAACTTTCACTCAAGGCCTCGAGTGGGATATACGCATTCTTCGCTCCTTACCCGGGAAACAAAACTTGCCCAGTGGAAAGAAAATCTCAGCTTATAGGCCCTTAAATATATCGTTCATTAAAACATCTGGTCTGGGGTATACACTCTCACAAAGCAGGTAGAACTCATTACGTCAGGCATAATACTATTTCCAATTCTAGGCCTCAACAAAATAATCATGGCTCATTACGGCCTGATATTCAATAGTCCCCGGTTCAATTCTGGAACGCAGATAGGGTTTGCCTGCCACTTTTTATAAACGACCCTCACGAAATTCTGCGATGGGGATAGCCCTCTGCACACATCGTCAGCTGAAAACAACACATGCATAGCCTGTCTGTGGATTAGTTCTACACATCTCTAAGCTAAGTTCCCGTCCGATCCTCAAGAGTTCCAGTGCCCTCCAATTTGCATAGATGACTTTGACATCACTTACACCTTCGTGTCTGCATGACACAAGTACATAAAGACACATAATAATAATAATAATAATAATAATAATAATAATAATAATAATAATAATAATAAAAACTACACTATATCCTAACATAGCCCTCATACCCCAACACTAAATAACACTGACATAAAACTGGAGTATAGCATGCATCCAGCCCCAAAATGTTATATACACAATAAATGAAAACAAACCAATGCTACTCTGGCTTCCATTACAATTACTATTTACATTTAACGAAAGGGCCACATATGAATCTGATCAATAGATTTCATGCTTATACAAACAGTTCAACTTATCTTTATCTCCATTTCTGTCATTAGCGGTACCCTTGGAACCGTTGCATCGGTGTAATTTATTTCATGACAGCGTTGCTGTCGACGGATCTAGGAGTCTGCTGGTTTGGTCCTTCTGGTCCCATGATGTGCTGCCTTCAGTCATGTGCTGCAGATGTGTCCCTGTAACCTGGTAATGGTTGTCAATCTTGATTCTCTTCACCGCTTCGTTTGTGTACGAATACACTGCCGTAACCCTGGTAAGGATACAATTGCCAATATCCCCTATCGAGACATTAGTCCGGTCAAACAATGGTTGCCAAATTAAGGGATATTTCCCAGTTCTGATCAAGTCCTTCTCAGCGGTTAGCCATTATTAGCCGCACGCAGAATTATTACACAGTGCAAACTTGTGTTAAAACATTTATTAACAGAGTAAATGTTGCTCGGGTGAGCTTAAACACATCATTACTAAGTCTGCTCTATCACTGATACAATAAGCTTTGTTGATCACGTTCAAAATGCACACTCCTCGCTTATATCACTTAGCTACTACAGTCACTGAAGTACTGGAGACCAATGAGACGAATGAGAGCATTGCACTAATGCTTTCTTCTTTTATAGACTGAGTGGAGGGATGTGCAGTACAGTACATCCCTGAGATACATTCGGCTTACTTTGTGTTCGGCCAGTTACCTCTCAATGGATATTTCATACAAGTTGAAATGAACAAAACAGGCACAGTTACATCATTACTATGGCTTAATCTACTTCAGAAATATCAAAAGGAATTGTCCTCTTCTTGGATCTGTTGGATATGGCTCTGTGACTAATATCCGGAATCCAATTAAAATGATTCCAGACCTGGATATTTCGTGTTAGAGAAAACCCTGATGTTGTTTGGTAATTCCCCGCTTTCAAATCTCTCGCTCTGTCCCTTGCATGCTGTTTGCTGACTCTCTCTTCTCCTCGCGTACCCAAGCCATTGGCGGAGTTTACAGCAGTAAACTTACAGCCTTGGTCCATCTGCAGGAACAGCGCCACACCCTGCTTGCTATGGGTTCAACATGTATATACACACAGTCACTCAGCATTCCTAAGCTTATTCCTCAGCTCCAAATTCAAAATTTTCGACTGTGTTAAACCAATTTAATTGGACCGTGATTTGATACGGTTCAGTATTAACCGCTAGAGAATGATGTGCGTCTTCTGCCACGATGCATTTCTTTTCAGGACTTTGCCAAAGCCCCATTAGCTGTCATTTTTCGGAGTTCCTTCACAGCTACTGGTTACAGGGCATTCCTGTCCCTGGTTTAGTTCATGACATTTCCCATCTCCCTTGATGTGGACAAACAATTTAACTTCTGGGGGCAGCGATGCCATCTGGTTTTATTATATAATTATTATTGGTGGAAACTCTCTGAAGTATGTTCATGAAGTAGTGGCTTAGGATATACTTTTACTAAGAATGATATGATTTTAAACTTTTTTTAAACTTTTATAGTAATGAGTTATAAAATACATCTTTTGTGCATACATTGTTTATGAGTTGACTTTAACAGTATCATTGATTAGCCATTGGTCGTCTTTTCCCAAGATAGCAGCTTCAGTTGTGCTTGAATTTGGTGGCAATAAGGGTGGTGAAATATAACAGTTCCATTCCATTGACTTATGACAAGCTCATGACCTCCTGTGAGACAAAATTCAATACTCCAGTATTTGTTTACCAGTAACAGTGACCGGGTGAGTTGGTCATGTGGTTAGAGGCCTGCAGCTCTGAACTTGCACCCGGGAGATAGTATGTTTGAGCCCCACTGTTGGCAGGCCTGAAGATGGTTTTCGGTGGTTTCTCATTTTCACACCAGGTAAATTCTGGGGCTGTACCTTAATTAAGACCATGGCTGCTTCCTTCCCAGTCCTAGGTCTTTCCTATCCCATCGTCGCCGTAACACCTATCTGTGTTGGTGCGACTTAAAGCAAATTGAAAAAAAGAAAACAGTTGGCTTGAACACAATTTGCCATTGCAACAAGTCAAGCTGCTTAATTTAATCACTTCTAAAATGACTGCTTTTCCTATTTATAGATAAGCACTGTATCCAAATGGTTGAAGCTGGAGTAAGCAAAAAGCTGTTGACATTAGTGGAAAGAAATAACACACCAGATGGTGATATACGTTTGCAACATGCTCTGCTAAGTGCCCTCAGGTATGTAAGTATATTGACCATCAGTGAGGCATATACACTTCAGTTCCCTCCATTTTCAACAGAATTTTGGAAAAGCATGTTATTCTCAGATAGAAAATTGCTATTGGTTTTAAATATATCTTCAAATTAAATAATACTTAAAATTAATAATTAAATAATATTCCATATTACTATTATTTCCAATTTAGACCTCTCCATGGGGTAAAACAACAATAATTTTATTGTTTAACAATTATAAAATACATTTATTACACATCATTGTATGTATAGTGATTTGTTGTAATCAAGTCTTTGAAATGGTCAGCAAATGACATTGTTTCAGGATGCTGAATTTGACAATTAAAATTTTATTTTCTTGCAGAAAATACTCTTCATTTTTTTGTTTCCATTGTACAGTAATTCACTAAATTTTCTATAAAAAATTTGTACTTTGAAAGTGCTATCCTGTTATATGTTCAGCACTGAAGTTTGTGATGCACAAGTCTGAGATTGTATGTTTTTCCTACTGAGTGTTTCTCAGCCATTCTGCAACCTTGAGTATTTCTTTAACTTGTTTATTTAGTAAATTTTCTTGATCGGCACTTGCACATGTATTCATTTGTAATCACAAACTTCTTCAGAGTAACAACCAAAACAATACTATTACCAAAAATGCAAGACTGAATCTTTGCGTTCTTAGTGCCGCTGACATGTTAAGCTTGACTTCTGCTTTGAACGCCACATATTTTTAAGGTATTTTTATTATTATTATTATTATTATTATTATTATTATTATTATTATTATTATTATTATTATTATTATTATTATTATTATTATTATTATTATTATTATGACAATGATGATAATAAAGATGGAATTCAGACTATGTCAGAACACTTAGCAAATCAAAATCGCTCTCTTATCAGGCCAAATTCAGGCATTACATTACTGTAGTCAACTCTGAATGCTTATATGCAGCTGAGACAATAGCCAGCAAGGGACTTTCAGACATGGAAAAGAAAGAAAGGAAGTTCCTTAGAAAAATTCTTGGACCCTGGGAACCAGTAGATGAATTTACCTTCCGCTGAAGACAAAACTAAGAACTATATCAAACATTTCAATACATCGCAACCACAATGAAGAAAAGGAGATTGGATTTATATGGACAAATTAAAAGAATGGAATCAAAAAGGCTTGCCAACAGGATTCTCACTTTCCAGGTGAACACAAAGACATAAGTCCCATGGGTGGAAGAAGTCCATCAGGATCTAGAATATTGTGGAATCAGGAAAGAAGACGTACGAAATGGAGAAGTCTTCAGAAGAAAGTTCGCGGAGGCAAAGGTTCTGTCCGACGAAAAAATATAAAAGAACAGAATGTTATTGGCAGAAGAATGAGCACAAGTAAGCCAACAGAGGAAAGAGAGAGCTTGAGAAATTGTTGGAAATAATAATAATAATAATAATAATAATAATAATAATAATAATAATAATAATAATAATAATAATAATAATAATAATGTTACGAATAAGAAACTGACTTTTCTTGAACTACCGTATTTACTCGTGTATTAGACCCCCTTGTGTATTAGAGTCCCCTTGTTTTTTCGAGCAAAGAAAATGAAAAAAATAAGTCTTGCATACAAGACTCCCCAACGTAATTCGTCAGAGAAGAACAATGATTCCGCTTCGAAACGGCTACAAGCCTTTATTCAGCTCTGATGACATTTTTTAATAGTTTCGTCCCTACGACCCACACAATGAAAACATGCGTCGAAGTCATGTGGTACATCTGTGTTTTGTAGTTAAGAAATGTCCACCACCATAACGTAGGCCTACTGCAGCTCTGATGACATTGCACAAATAGATGAATAGTTTCGTGTCCGACCCGCGCATTGCAAGCACACGTCAGTCATGTATATACTCATATGTTTGTGTTTTGTAGTTAAGAATGTCCGCCAGTGTAATGGTTAGCACAATTAGCTGCCGTTTTTGGGAGCCTCAGTTCGATGCCCGGTACAGTGTTGCCAGAGATTTACGAATGGCAGAAAGTGTTGATTTGCGGTAAAAATGGTACATGCAACTACCTTCCACTGGGGGCCTGTATAAAAAAGAGCTGCATCACCTCAAGATGAGGAAACGATTTTACTTAAGAAATATTCACGGTTGTTGCTAGGCCTATTAATTTAGGCAGGCGAGATCATTAACAAAGTGATTGTTTAATATCTCGTAACTTGGGCCAATATAGAGTTTTTTGGGAGAGAAATAGGTTTAAAACGTGATAAAAACAGTCCAGTCACAATTGTTTTACTCGCCAACCTACCTAACAAATAATAATATTGATTTTTTTATGTCCCCACTTACTTTCAATGATTTTTGGAGACGCCGAACAAAACATATAGTATGCATTAATAAAAAATGAGGGACAATGAATGTATGAAATTAAACGTTATGATAATAAAACACATTACCGCCACACCTGTAGATATCCATAAATGCGGCAAACTCTCCTGTTATTTATTTTTATTCTTTCCGTTGTGGAACTTTGGCACTATCCGGGTGATACCATACCTAACCTAAACAATGCAGACTCTCTTATATCATTTACAGCTGTTTAGGTAAATCCTGGTGTGATAAATGTAGAAAACAAGCATGAAATATACTTAAAAATAAGGGTCTGGCTTTCAACAGCTACAGTTATCAAAAGAATGCTTCCAGTCACTATGTGTTATTCGGAAATACAACTCAACAGCTACTTATCAGCTGGTGGTTTGGCACGCTTTCAACAACACGGCTTTATTCAGAAGGAGTGGATTTTGCTATACATACACCAGCTTGGAATATCAGAGACCATCTCCAGAAACCATCTCACACAGTTTGGACTCTATAGTCTGGAACGAAACTGTTTTTGAAAGGTTCAAAAAGATGGGACCTCAAATGCTCTCTGTCTCGATTGCTGTGCATGGGTGACGAGATGGCAGTGAAGATGACATCACTTGGAATGATGACACGCCGGTAGCAGTGAAGTTAGCAGCGCAAGACAATTAAAATGAAAGCAGTGATCAGGTTTACTGTGTGGTAGGCCTACTGCTCAACTGACAGAGACAAATGACTGGCCATTGAGTTATTTTGTATGAATATTGCATAATGTGTTAATACGATACCCGTATCCCTTTTCTCTATGGGGTCGAGTTTGAAGTCAGATGAATCTTCATAACGAGTTTTTACGATCGTATGCCCTTCCTGACGTCGACCTCATCAGAGGAATTAATGAGATGAAACGAATGATGAGATATGAGTAACTAAAACGGATTATATTTACTTTATATGTATGCCTAAAAGTCGTGTTCACCATTTATAGACTTTTTACATTTAGAAATACTGCCTTCTAATGAAAATAGCCAGTATAACTCAAATACATTCATAGGTTTGTTAAAGAACAGTGTAGAATGTTTACATGTACAATTTATAGCTCTTTATAGCCTAGAAGTAGGGGCTGCCTGGCTGAGGCAGTAAAGGCGTGCTCGGTTTGCCCGGAAGGACGTGGGTTCGAATCCCCGCCAGGAAGTCGTAAAATTTGAGAAACGAGATTCCCACTTCCGGAGGTGCATATGGCCCTGAGGTTCACTCAGCCTACACCAAAAATGAGTACCAGGTTAATTCCTGGGGACAAAGTCGGCCGCGCAAAGAACTAACCACTCTAACCCATCACGTGCCGAGGTTAACAATGGTGGAAGCCTTTACCTTCCACTCCTCCAAGGGCTTCATGGCCTGCACGGAGGTGACTTTGCTTTGTTTTATAGCCTAGAAGTCTCGTGTTCACTGCACAGAATTTGAGGTTATTGTATATTGGACCCCCCTTTACTATTTTTGGCTGTAAAAGTGAGAAAAAAGGGGGTCTAATATGCAAGTAAATACGGTAATTTAATTTAGGATGACCCATCGGCACACACACACACATGCACACACACACACACAATTATACGTAACAAAGAATGACAGCACTTCACTAAGTGGCTGTTTACGAAAGTCTCTTGTCCTCACAGTGGGTTTCCAGCTGGTTCGTATTTACCTGGAATGGACGATCCTTCGTAATCTTGATTGACATGTCTCTCCTTTCTCATAGCAGCTCCAAGCAGACATTTTCGAACGCAGGTCTGTTGACTGTCACAATACATGACTGCTGTACACTTGGTTTGACTCCAAACAAGACCGATAATTGCACAATCATCACACGTGACTGCTCCGCACACTGAATTACTTAACAGTACCAATTATCACAGCAACACAACACCAACTACTAAATGGCGACGGCAACTCTCGATTCCAACACTACACCTACATCGTTTCAACGGTTCATTACGATGACACTCTCTCAACACTCACTACTCTGCTCCAACACTCCAACACACTATGCTTGTTTGCAGTGAGCCTGCTTGTATATACTGACTGATGACATTTTAGTATATTCAACTTGCAGCCAGAATAGGAACATTCTATTTTCACGTTCCAAAAAGTTCATGGAGTTACAAGACAAAAAGCACAATTTCATAACATTAATAATAGTAATAATAATGTATTGTGCAGGCATTTTGATTTGATGCCATCTAGGCTGCCTCCATATCAGTTTGTAAGTTCTATTTTACTCCACCAGATGACAGAGAAACTAATTTCTGTTGGGTGATCAGTGGCTGTTTTAATTAATTTTGTTTGATAATTACCAAAAGTATCACCTAGAAATTGTTCACGTGTCAGCATTGCACAACATGGAATGCTGAATGGACTTTTTTTTGCCCATCAAAAATCCAACTACCTCTGCCAGATTTGAACCCATGATCTTGGGATCTGCAGGTCAGCACTACCACTGATCTGCAGAGAAAGCTGTTAAAGAAATTTTTTAGATACTACTATTGTGGAAAGAATGGACATAAAGAAAACAATGCAAGCACAATGCACTGTCCGGGAAACTTTTAGTGATACTTTGGCTGCCTAGTGCTGAAGCGGTAGACCTCGGTTATCTTTGGGATTCGTATTGGCAACTTCTGACACTAAAAATATGAATCGATTATGCATTGCCGCGAGACATCTGGTGGTATAATCGCAACACTTTAAATACTATTGTTATTTACACAGCAAAGTCAAAATATAGGTTAAGCTTGAACGTGAGGGAGGAAAATCAAAGTACATCACAGCAACAACTGAAAACTCCTACACAGAAACGATGGTTTAGAAAATTCATTTTGATCGACCATACTGAAGATTCAATTCAGATTTAATTTACATTCAGTTGGCAGTATTACCAGAACAGTTTTAGCTCCCTCCTTACTTCCCCCCCCCCCCCTCCCTCCCCCCCGTAAAACAAAGTGCCACTAAAAGTTTTGTGGATAGTAATTCATTATGCTTTAAAGTACCAAATCAAGTCCCCTTGACATTGGCAATGACTGTCGCAAATGTTGTGTGGTCTCTTCCTAGTTAGAAAAGTCTTTTAGCACTATGAATTCCTGTCCATTTTTTGGTGTTCCCAAACCATTGTTTGTCTCCTTCCAACACCTCTTTGAACTTTATTTTTCCGTGTTAAATCCATTGTGAGAACTGGTAACAGTCATTTCTGAGAATGTGGCTGAGGTAAGAAATTTTGAGGTGCTTTACAAATTGTTTGATTCAGTTCCCGACTTGCAGTTGTCCTTCTGGGTACTTCTTGTTATGTTATTTGAGCAATCCATGAAATTCTGAGCATCCTCCAATGAATCTGCATTTCAAAGGCTTCCCAGTGTTTCACTGATATGCTTTGGTCCAGGTTTTCACACCATGTACCAAAACTACTGAATAGATAGCCATCCAAAGAGGAGGCAGGGAAGGTTTTGTTCTATCTCCATTGTTATTCAACCTTTACCTGGACAGAATTTTCAAAACAGGTTTAGACAAATGCCAGAAGTTTCAGTTTTAAATTTAGGTGGTCATTACAAAAGGGGAAACCTCCATGGCTCAGGCGGCAGTGCGCTGGCCTCTCACCGCCGTATTCTGTGGTTCAAATCCCCGTCACTCCATGTGAGATTTGTGCTGGACAAAGCAGAGGCGGGACAGGTTTTTTTCTGGGTACTCCAGTTTTCCCTGTCACCTTTCATTCCAGCAACACTCCCAGTATCATTCCATTTCATTTGTCAGTCGTTAATCATTGCTCCAGAGGAGTGCAACAGGCTTTGGCAGCCGGCACAATTCCTATCCTCGCCGCTAGATGGGGGCTTCATTCATTCCATTCCTGACCCGGTAAAATGACTGGAAACAGGCTGTGGATTATCATCATAACAAAAGAAAGGCTTTATATTTAAAAATATTTTTCATGCTATTATTGTCTGGTTCACTTCCTTCTCAGGATCGAGATGCTCAGTGACAATGACACCCAAATATTTGAAGCTGGTTACTCTCTCAATCTGTTGGTTGCTTAGTTGTAAGTGTGCCTTCTACTGAACATTATGAACTCTGTTATCTATAAAATCAGAAATAAGTTTGCTTGTTCATTATACAAATCTACACACCTCCACTGATCAGTACCAAACTTGATACCAAGACACATGAGGCACTCAGACATGTTGTACTGGTATTGTCGAATTCAAATTTTAACTCCATATTGTAATTGGTCATAAACAAAATTTAAAATCTGTAAAATAAGCAAAATGACTATGGTAATGCCAGCTCAAGATGTTTCATTCCACTTTCCATCTGGATTGGTAAGATACATTGCCCAATAAATTGTAGAGCTAACTTCAATAACTGCGTTTTTTGTGGTCCCATCTCTGCATGTCCTCCAGAAACGCTTCTGTAAGTCTACAAGGCCTACTGTGATAGCTTATTTTACTGCTGGATTTTGCTCTATGATATAATCTAGCAATTCATTCTCAACCTCAATTCCATGAATGAGTATGGAATGATTGCTTTAAGGTGGGGATTACTTGTTTTGATCTTACACACTATAGTTTTGCATTCCTCTCTTTATCTAAGATGAAATTCTAAAAGAATTTAATTGTATAAAGTCCACCTGTTCAATACACGTTTGTCATTTGTATGGTCTGTCTAAAAAGCTACATTGGACATGTTTCGACCTAGCCTAGAAGTCATCATCAGTTAAAATATCATAAAGAAGAAAGACATATACAAAAAACAGTGATACATAAAAAACTTGAGGTAAAATACAATCAACAAATGCAATGGAAATCTATGTTTGAAATGTCCATAGCTTCAATCTTACAATACACTCAACAAATGCAATGGAAAATCGTGTGTTTAAAATGTACATAACTTCAAAACTGGACGAATTTAGTTGTAAGTGTGGGTCCAACCGTATTTAATACAAATATTGGTTGGCTAGAGGAAGTACTTATAAATTGTAAAGACTGTTAGATGTTGTTCTGTTTGTCATGCTTCTGGAAACGGAGTGAAGTTTTGAAAAATCCATTACAAGGACGGTTTAAATAGTTCTCGGAATCACCGCTAGATGTCAGTGCTAGAGCAACGAGGTTCCCGCGCAATAATCACACATCCTTTGTGAGTGAACACGTGGCGCGTCAGTGCTCTAGCTGCAGGAGTGTGGTTGTGACGACTCTTTGTTGTTGTTCTCGCGTAGTGATTTGTGACAATGGAAAACACTGAGATTCGAGCAGTGATTAAATACTTTGTAAAGAAAGGTATGAAAGCAAAGGAAATTCATGCCAACTTTCAGAACACACTGGGGGACTCTGCTCCTTCATTTTCAACTGTTGCCAAGTGGACCAGCGAGTTTAAATTTGGTCGGGAGAGCTTGGATGATGATCCGCATAGTGGACGGCCAAAAAGTGTTACGACCCCAGAATTTATCGCAAAAGTGCATAAAATGGTCATGGAGGATCGTCGACTGAAAGTGTGGAAGATTGCTGAAGCTGTAGGGATGTCTTCTGAACGGGTATATTATATTTAAACCGAAGAATTGGGTATGAAAAAATTATCCGCAAGATGGGTGCTGCAGCTCCTGACATTGGACAGTAAACGCACCAGATTGGAAATGTCCGAACAAAGTCTGGCCTGTTTTCAGTGCAACCAACAAGATTTTTTGCGCCGGTTTGTGACTACAGATGAAACTTGGGTCCACTACTATACCCCAGGGACAAAACAGCAGTCAAAGCAGTGGAAACATGCTGATTCACCACCACCAAAGAAAGCAAAGGCAGTGCATTCGGCGGGAAAGGTCATGGCCTCAGTTTTCTGGGTTGCAAAAGGCATTCTGCTGATAGATTATCTTCCTACTGGCCAAACAATTATGGGGCAATACTATGCAAACCTCCTAGACCAACTACAGGAAAAGATACGCGAAACAAGGCCTGGTTTGGCAAGGAAAAAGGTCATCTTTCATCAGGACAACACTCCGCCGCACACAAGTGTTAATGCCATGGCAAAACTTCATGAACTGGAGTACGAATTGACAACCGAATTGGAGAGATATTTTGCAGGCCTGGAGGAATCTCATTTTCAAGATGGGAACAAGGCATTGGAACATTGCTGGACCAAATGCATTAGTCTACAGGGAGACTATGTTGAAAAATAAAAGCAATTCCACCGAGGTAAGATACTTAATTCTAATACATTCCGAGAACTTTTCAAACCACCTACGTACATTTCATCGCGGAGAATACAAGTATAGCCAGGATCTAAATGTGGAAACAAAAAGCCGAGTATGAGAACAAAAAATGAAGTAGAAATAAAAGATAATATGAAGAGTCGCGAAATATTACTTCCTCTTTCCTCCAGCCCTGTGCTTGTGTAGATCAAGTTGGATCGGTGTTGACCTCCTCACTGACTGGTGACATTTCTGATGTTGCATTGGGTGGGGGTTAACGGCGGGTGGGAAACGGTGGGTGAGGGGAGGGAGAGTGAGTGGAAGTATGGGAGAACAGACCAGTAATGCGTGTTGTGACAGACTTAATTGAGCTTTGCTTAAGATCTTTTTTTATTATTGTGTCAACCAGGATGTTCATTTTTTTCTCGGATTTCGTTAAGATTATGGATGAATTGGATTTTTGATCGAGGTTTATGTAAATATTTTCTAAAATGTTTAATAAAGGTCCCTTTTTGGTTATATAGATCGTTATCTATGGTGGAGTATGAGTGATTATTATCTTTCATGTGTTCACTGACATCGGAAAATCTTTTGTATTTAGCTGCATTAAAATGTTCTTTGTAGCGGATTTGAAAGTTTCTCCCAGTCTGTCCGATATAACTGGCATCACATTGGTTACACGTCAACCTGTAGACCCCTGATTGCAAATTTTTGTCGGATTTGTTAAGTGTGTTTGTGTAATAGAAAAGTTTAGAAGTAATGTTGTTAGTTCTAAAGGCGATATTGAGGTTCTGTTTTTCAAAACTGTTTGAGATTTGCTATAGGTTATTGCTGTTGAAAGTGAAGGTGACAAAATCAGTATTCTATTTCTTTTGTTTTTTAAATGTGGTGGTGTGTTTATTTTTTATCTTATTGAGAATTCTGCCAACAAAATTGCTATTAAACCCACTAAGGAGTGCTAAAGTGTGAATGGTGTTCATTTCTTTCATATAAGCTTTCTTGGTCGTAGGAATGTTCAAGGCTTTATGTATCATACCATAAAAGGAGGCCTCTCATTTTTTCTTAATTCTAAAACTATTCCTTTATTACATATTTTATTGACTCTGTTTATTCCAACTTGTGGAGACTTCGCTTTTGTTGTAGATTGTAGCAATTGGTAAGTCTGCTCTGAATCTTTCTCCTCAACTTCGTCATAAGAGGAAATCATAAGTACTTGCTTAGTAGTAGAAACTGTTGGTGGTTTGTAAGATTGAACCACATCAGCATAGTGAAGCTTTTATGATGACTAAACGAAGCTCGAGGACAATCGCTGAAAGTAGCAGGGATTAATTTGTTACCATATTTCTTTCATGGTAGCTTGCTCCCGGTTTTGAACTCGAGGAATTTATACATTTACGCTCCCAATAAAGTGACACATAATATTGTTTATCCTATGGTACTGGATTAATGATTTTGCAATTAGGAAAGATGTACAAATGTAACAAAGCAATATCAGTAATTCTCAGCAAGTTCAAAAATTTACCAAACTGCAGAAAAACAAATCGTCATTCATTCATTCATTCATATCGTAAAGGCATTTTTCAAATTCAGCCTGTCCATCACAGAATCCAGATACTTCTTTCTTGGCCTTCCTCTTCCCTTCTTACCCGGAACTTTCCCTTCCAGCATAGTCACGAGCAGGGAACGGATTTATATGTACTAATAATTATTGAAATATGTACATATATATTTAGTTATTTTTATTGAAATAGGGAATTATATATGGGCTTAAAATTACACATATAACATTAATTTCTATATCAAAGTTCAAAGAAGCTAAACAAAGTAGATCTACATGCAACATAATGTTGCACTTCTCATTTTAATATATATGAAGAACACACAATCTTTTATTCTCTGTTACCAAAGCAATGGATTACAAAATGTTCTTTTAAGTGCTGGAAAGTGAATCTTCTATTATCTCTGAGGACAGATTTATATTGACTGAAACTGCGTTCAACATCAGAAGAGGTAATGGGGGGCATAATTCAACTTCATAATATCTGCTGGAATTAAATCCAATGTTAATTTTACACTTAAATCTCCACACAGCATTGCAGCAACCTTTGTAATTTCTTCATATCGAGGGTTCTTTGAAAGTACAGTGGCCATCTTCTTGTTTGCTACATCTGCAACTTTACTTGTACCACGATTTAGTTGTTCCACAGTTTTATTCACAATTTCACAACTTTCAGAAAGTGAGAGGTGCGAGTTTTGGAGCCTTTTCAGTGTTTTTGTGATGCATGAAAAATTATGCTGAATGTAACATAAGTCATTTCTCACATTTGTATCGCAGACAACTGTTTTTGCGGCTTCAGTTGAGGCTGCATCTTCAGAGCCCATGGCGTACAGAACGTTCTTAATACGGTCTATATATTCAACATAATATTCAACCGCTTGCAGCCACGTACCCCACCTAGTTAGAATCGGCATAGGCAGCAATGGAATCTCTGGGTACATTTCTTTCAAAAGATGAACTCTTCTGTGGGCTTTCAGAAAAACTTTTTTCACTGAGGAAATCAATAAATCTACTTTGGGGTTAACTGCCTCTTACCACTTCTGCCACACGATGAAAGGCATGTGCTACACATGTTAAGTTAAATGAGTCATCTTAGGATATACAACACATAATGCTTCTCCAGCTTTTATCATGTAAGGTGCGTTATAGCTATTAAAAAGTAACACTTTATTATACTTAACGCCCTGTGGCCAGAGGATACCCATAGCCTCATTGAACAGTTTTGCTACAGTTTTGTTATCACACTTTTCTAAAACATCACAGTGTAAGAGAATCCGTTTACAATAATCTTTGCTTAACAAACCAATGATTACGTGGCCAATTAGCCTGCCTTCTTTTTCTGTTGTCCCATCAATGAAAACCCAAATTGGACCGTCTTGAATCTCTTGCCTTATCTTCTGAACAGTTTCATCGCATATGGCTGAACAGTATGTTTTTCTGAACGTTGACTCATCCGGGATGGATCGTTTAGTATATTTCTTGAGGAATTCCCTGAAGCACTGATTATTCAGTTTGAAGAGAGGTTTGTCAGCAGAGATGAGAGCATGGCAGAGATCGGTGTTGAATTCGGATGTTACACTGGAAGTTGCTAGTTGTGATAGGAACAACTGTCTCTGCTTGGAATCTTGTTTTTGTTAGCCTGGTGTTTACTGGTTGAAATATGCTGTTGGACAAGGAACCTTTGAGTAGATGTCACTGTACAATAACACAAATTACAAAATAATATTTTACTGTCAGTTGATAAACCATCTTCTTTAAATTCTGATACGTAACTTTTCAATTTTAAACTGATTGACTGAGCTACGTTAGGCATATTGTAACAACGTTAATGTCTTCAATGAATATCAATATACAACCGCACACACTGAACGTACAAGAACACTATGATCCGTCTCACTGCTAATTCAAACTGTGAATGACTGGTAGTGAACTAGATGGAGTTATGAAGCAATCAAAGGGAATGCCCGAATTACGAACTAATCCAGAAACCACTAGCACATTGTCGATGGATGAGCTTTCCCTAGTTATGAAATTATGGCACAGACACAGTCGATGTTATGTAATGCAGCTTATCAGTGCTGTAAGTGTGATTCAGATAGTCACGGTATTGACTGGCTGATCTCCACCACTTCTGGGTTCAACCTCTCTCTTTCTTCGCACTGCTTATCAGCTTATTTTATCAGCCCAGGCGTGGGCAGGCATGATAATGACCTGCACACCAGTTAAAATATTAATTTTTCGAATATAGATTTTTAATTTATTTCTCCATTATTGAGAGGACTGCTAATTTAATATAATTTAATACTTTTTAGCCAAAATATGGACTAAATTGTTAATGACAAAGAATGTGGAACATATGTGCTAAACTCCAAAATATGGAAAAATATGGAAAAGGAATACTCCATTTTTCAACTCCACATGTCATGATTCGTAAAGATAATGCAAAATATAATTATTTTTAGCGTCCTAAAGAGATATGTATTTACATATAAAGCCGTTCCCTGGTCATGAGGAACGTGTAATGTCGAAGTGTGTGGCCAAGGAATTTGGTTTCCTCTTTTCTACAGTGTTGATCATTTCCCTTGTTTCATCTATTTCCTTAAGGACCCTATTGTTTGACTTTTTCTCTGTCCAACTTATTTTCAGCATCCTCCTCCATATCCACATTTCCATTGTGTACCCGATGCATTTACTGGACGTATTAAAAATGGCGCCTACGGAAGGTAGAGACCAGCCAAGGCAAAGAAATATGTAATAGGGTATCGATATTGATGTATGCTAGAAGGCCATGACTAACTTAAACCTACCACTATGAAGGCGGTGTACAATGGTGTAGAATCGATAGAATTGTTTTTAAAAAAATAAGAAGGATCAAACAGATTATTATAAAAAACTGACTTAAAAAATTGACGTGGTAAGGACAAGGTATCCCGAACATCGCTCTCAAAAATAAGCAAGATTTGCAATATCTAACGTGAAATTTTAAGCTGAGAGGACGGAAATATTGAACGAAATGAAGAGATAAACGTTGAAATACCGTAAAGAGGGAATAAAATCCAGAAGTTTTGAAAAGTCCGTCCAAATACTTAGACGCAAATTTGTTTGGAAACGAGAAGTTCATTGAGACGTGAGAGCTCGAGGTTGAGCTATATTAAGTGGAAATAATAGCAAGGACAGCCTAAATAAAGAAGCAATCACTATAAAAAATATATATATATACTACGCAGAACCATGATGAATTCATATTTTCCAGAATCGACGCATATTGTCTACTGTGTTCCTGAACAGATGATGGCTTGCTAAATCGGCATAGACCAACCTGGAGGGAGATGTCATCCTGGCTGTTAAAACCACCCGACCCGTGTGGAGGAGGTCACTCTACCTGAGATACCAGTGGTGGAGAACCTGCCCAGTTCTCAATCCAAGGCCTGCGACCAGACCGAAGAGCAACTAAGGCCCGAGATATTGAATGGCGAGCTAAGTAATAGTATTAAGTAGTATAATTTCTTATGTAGAGTATGCAGTGAATATAAGAAAGTGCAGTGTGAAATATTTAAGACGATATCTCGTGACAGAATGGTAACGTGTTTACTACATTATCTTATCCAAGGATGAAGGAATACGATTTAAAATGTGACATAGTGTAACAGCTGTTTTCAAAGAATCCCGGTTAGTTAGAAAGATCCATGAGTGATGTAATACCAGTCAAACCCAGTTTACGTCACAGAGGGACGCATGTTTGAATTGGTTAAGTTAAATTACCATACTCTTTGCTGTGTGAATATATTGAAAGAATAGATACTGAATTTGGGGTTATATGTTGAATTGTATGACAAAATGCGTTTTGAGGAACGAATTCTGCGCTATTGGAGAGATACGTATCGTTGTGTTTAATTAATATTGGAGGTTAAACGCGGTAATTATAGATGTTAAATGAATTAAATATGGGTTGAAACGAAGGTTAATAATGAAATAATGGAAGTACATTTGGTATTTTAAATTATATATTGCGCAGATTAACAGGAAGTAAAACGTATATGATATATATAATGTGCGATGTAGGAGCACATGTAAAGCGACTACGGAATATAAGTATGCCCCAGGAAGGAACCATAGCAAGGTATGGATAATAAAATTACGCATATTTTAATGAAGTGTGAAAGTGGTTTGACAATAATAACAACCGGTGTTGGGTAAATGAATACATGATTGTGTCATATTCTGAATGAATGGTAATTGCGTGGAAGATCAAACTTGTATGCAACTAGTATGATAATGTAGTGTTGAAATATATTTATGTAGGCATTTTCACATCTATATATGAAAAATGCTTATTGACTATGTGCATATTGAACTGGAATACGTTACATAAGAAATTATCTAGCTAGAGTAGGGAAATTATTTGAGATTTACGTAGGATATCATCGATGTTTTGTTAATCTGAAATATTATTAGAGCGAATATTTAGTTAGGAGCCGTAATTTAAGTGGTAATCGGACTGAGAAACTTAGTGCGTCATTCAATATTTCATTTTCTTCACTGTAGTCTGCACCAACGAACTCAGATAATTTTTAATGTAACTTAGGTCACTGATATTTGTATTCAGGACACTTTATTCAAATTCAGTTCATTTCCACGATAACTTGAACAATGTAATGGTTGTATTTTTGATAAGGGTGTATAATTAACACCGTGAGTGATGGAATAATTTGATATACCGAATTTTGACCGTGGTCTGAAGACTTTGATATAGTATATACTTAGGTGACCAGATGTAAATTTTAATAGGAAGATGAAACAAAGCAACAATTCATTTCAGGAATACGCGACCCAGAATGTTAAGATATGTAAACTCAGTTTAGGAGTAAGGCAGTGCTGACCTAGAATATTTGATTCAGTAATTAAAATATTTATTTATTAGGTTGATAATTGGAAGATTATGAGCAATATTTGACATTAACCATTTCTTTTGCGAATCTTGATAGTTTAATAAATGTGTTTCTTGATTAATTTTTATAGAATGGAATGAGTTTTCATTTATAATGGTAGTCTGTAGTTGTACTTAGTCAGTAAGGTTCTCATTATGCGGATGTGTTTTTCGAAAGGTTGACTGAAGTTTACGTTCGCAAAATCCACTACTGAGCGTTGAATTACGTAATTCTGAACCGCATATGATGCCATTACTTTCTCTTTGAACACACGTTAAACCAAAACATAGAAAAATTAACCATTTTTCTGGAGGCATGAATACCCTGAGATATGTAACTGACTAGTTGGGAAAATACTGTGGTCACCCTGACCCGTAGGGTGCAATTGCTTCCAGGCATTTTATATCCTGTTTTGCTAAGATCCATGTTCGCAACCATACAACAAAACACTCCACACAAATATTTTGGCAAATTCTTTCCTAATTTTAATGTTAATGTTCCTGCTTGTCAGAAACTGTTTCTTGTTACTGAAGGCTTGTTTAGCTAGAGCAATCCTCCTCCTGATTTCTGTGGTGCACCTGTTGTCCTGAGTGATAATGATTCCCAAGTAGCAAAATTGACTTAATTGTTCTAAAGTTTCATCACCTATCTTAATGTTTATTGGTATCTCCTCAGTTGATTTCTTGACAACTAATACTTTTGTTTTTGAGGTGTTCAGTTTCAATTTTGATTCTTGTGGTGTTGATGTTAAAACTCGTAGCATTTTACTTATTTCCCCTCTCTGAATCTGCAGTTAATGCTATGCCATCGGCAAACCTTAAACATTGGATTTCTTGTCTGTATATTTTAATTCCTTTGGTTTTTTGCTTACGTTTTGATATGACCTCCTTAATGAACATGTTAAACAAAAATGGAGATAGCGCACAACCTTGTCTCACTTCTCTTCTAATGGATGCTGTCTTAACATTACCATTGATTTCTATTGTTGTGCTTTGATTTTTGTACAGAAATAAAATGAGTCTTCTGTCCCTCCAGTCCAGTCCTATATTCTTCATGTTCCTAAAGAGCTGTTTACTTTGTCAAATGCTTTCTCTATATCCACAAATGGGATGTGTGTTTTCCTGTTAACACTCAGTCTTCTCTTGAGAATAGTTCTTAATGCTAGAAGAGTTTCTCTTGTTCCCTTCCCTGTTGTAAAACTAAACTGATCCTGCAATCTATATTGTTCAATTTTCTTTTTAATCCTATTCTTAATTACATTAAGTAGTATTTTGGATGCATACAATAGCAGTGAGTGTTCTATAGTTGGAACAGTCAGTAGCATTTCCTTTCTTTGGTAAGGTAACTGTCCTACTTTTAGTAAAGTCTCCAAGAATTTCACCATTATAATAGCATCATGCAATGATATTATACAGTTGTTGTTTCATTCTTTCTCCTATTCCCTTGAGAAGATCTGCTGGTATGTCGTCCGGTCCGGTTGCTTTCTTGTCCTGTAATTGTTTTAGTGCTAGGTCAAATTCTTCTTGTGATTATTGGGCCTATATTGTCTTCTTCCACCATCTGTTCAGGTTCAAGATAGTCTGGAATTGCCATTACTTCTTCATCCCAGTACAGGTCTTCAAAATGTTCCTTCCAGCGTTCTGCAGTATCTTCACCATCAATAAGTAGTTGCCCATTCTTATCCTTTATAACTGTTCTTGTTTTGTGTTTATATTGGAGTGATTTGTTCATGCCATATGCTCTATCTGTTCTTTCTCCTGTTATATCATTATCTATAGTTGCATAATTTCCTTCAACATCCATACTTCTTTTGCCTCTCTACATTTTGTCACAATAAGATTCTTTATCTTTCTGTACTGATTGTCGTTGCACCCTAGAAGAAATGCTATGTGATAATATTTCAGCTTAGAACTCTGACAGAAAGGTTCTTCCATCTAAGGTACAGTTTTGCATGAACTGTATTTTCATTCTAAGTGATACATATGCTGCAGATCAGTATTTCTCCCCTCAACATTTTCACATAACGGAATTTTGTCGAGGCGCAACAATGAAATGTAATAATTCAATTTCTATATGTGGTGTATTTTTACTTTGCAGGCAGAGCCTACAGGGAACTGCTAGTGCATTAATATTACCGAACAGGAGTTGTAGACCATCAAGATTTTCACATAAGATAACTGCTTCATCTGCATATCTTATGTTGTTAATTGTGGCATAATTTAGTTTTATGCCAATCTGTTGTTTTTCTAAAGCTGTTTTGAAAATTTTGTCTGAGAAAAGGTTGAATAACAATGGAGAAATAACACAACCTCGTATGACTCTTCTTTGAATGGCTATCTCATCTACAGCTGTGTTTGCAGTATGGACAATAGACACTTGTCTCCCTCCAATAAAGATTTTGATTTATTATATTTTAAACGAATTTTATTTATTTGTAGTAGTAACAAAATAACCGGTCTGCACTGGTGGTGTGAAAATGTATTTGTCGCAACATTTCATAATGTCCACATTATATTATTGTAATTTAAATTTCATGAATCTATAAATCCTTGGGAAAATCAGTAGCTGTATAAAATACCATGCAACTTTACTTTGTCCTTTAATAATTATGCATATGCTGGCTGTTGCTGTAAATTTTGTGAAAGAGAAGCATATACCTAAAAATACAGTAGTATGCTCAGCCAAGTTCTTGCAGACTGTAGCACAATATGTGGAGGACCTTGGCAAATTATAGTACTGGTACTACTTGTAATTATGATGCATATAAAATACAGGGGGTCTAGTTAAAGTATGTGAGTTGATAAAATATAGTGGAATGGTGATTGTCATAGGATGTGGTATTTCCCTCTTGCTAAATTAATTTGCTGTGTATTTTTGTCATTCCCATGCTGAGAGATACTGAACATTATGTAACACTCGAGCCTAAGGTAAGCATTAATCATGGCAATTCTATTCATTTTCTTTGATAGAAATTTGGTGATTCCAAGTCAGAACAAAGCAACTGTCCTGAATGATGGCTTGATGAATGCTGTTGCCCCAATGTTGGCAATTCCTACTTTTCCAGTTGTGTTCAAGCTGCTTGGAACTCTGCGAATGGTTGTGGATGGTCAAGGTAAGCTGTTAGCTGATTAGGGACTAGTTCTGAATTTAATTAAATTAATTCATGGTAATTATTATAATGGTTTTAACTGTTTAGATGTCCGCTTCCATAGCATAACGGTTAGTGTCATTAGCTGCTGTCCTCAGGGGGCCTGGGTTCTATTCCCGGTGCTGCCAGGAATTTAAGAATGGCAAGAGGGCTGGTATGTGGTTAAAATGGTATATAGAGCTCACCTTCATTGGGGGTGTGCCTGAAAAGAGCTGCACCACCTCAGTGCAAGGACACGAGTTTACTTAATGTTGAGATTTCAGTAACAAAGTGAATCTGCTCACTGCTAGTATTCTTCTGTTGCAAATGGTAACTGATAACTTAACTTTTGAATAATAATTCAATTTAAAATATTTACATTACACAACAGTATACCTTATGGATGTTTTTTCATCATCGTCATCATCATCAGCAAAATTTTCCCTTATCCATGTGCAACTGGGTTGGAGCATACACGGTTCCTCTCCGTTTTATATTACATTTCCACCTCTTCTCATATATTACCATGTTCTTATGTACTTAAAATGCATGCTTGATTTGCTTCATGATTTAATTGGTTAAATGCCCACTTACTGTGCTTAGAGTTATGGCATTGAACCCTGGCATAGTTGTTTGGTATTTAGGAGTATTCAGTATGAGAGATCCATGTTGGGATAAAAATGTTAGGAGATTTACAAGCACATCAAAGTACGCCTTTTCTGGACAAATTGTTTTCACTCCATGTCTCTTAAAATCAATAGCAAGTGAAGGGACGTTAGGATGATTTCATTACTTTTACATTTTGGTGGTACAGACTATTTCCAGCTGGGAATCAGATTGCACTCTACTCACCTTTGCAGGCTAGGAAAGAGACCATTTCTTTAATAGTAATTAAACAGAATCAAAGTAGAACCTTGAAACTATCTACATTACTTCTGTCATATCACAGCATTTGGATTTTGACCTAGAAACTTACCTTGCTAGTCTTTACTCTTTCTTTGTAGGCACAATTTTTCACTATTTTATGCACTCATATTTATGACATTTGCCACACAATCCTTTCTGTTGGTCATCATGGATGTATGTTATGTGTGTTATTTTGTACTTGCAATTCTTGCATTGTATCTTGCAGAAGAGGCAGCTCGTGAACTGGGTCAGCAGCATGAGCTTGTTCAACGGTTGGTACAGTGGTGTGGTACTGAAGATCATCCTGGTGTTCAAGGCGAGGCCAACCGGTTATTGGCATGGCTAATTAAGAATAGCCAGTAAGTTTTAAAAAATCAAATCATTAAGATATTTGGACTAAAATGATCTCTTCTCTTGTTCTTATTTTCTCTTTCTAATAATATTGTTTGACAGCAGGGTACTTCTTCACCATATATGACTTCTGGAGGGACTGGAAATGTCTTCCTTCAATTTCACTGAATGTTATGAGGAGCTTATAACACTGTAATTGTTTTGCCTGTTATAATGACCACCACTATCACTGTTCCTTTGCTTTTAACCTGTTCAATTCTGTTTTTATTAACAATGCTTTAAATTCAGAAACTAGACTAATTTAGTGCACTAAAAGAATACAGTAATTACAAATTTACAAGGTCGGTCTGACAGGTAATGAGACTTCTACATGCTTTCGATTTATATTATTGTGCAACATAAATTCTAAAATTGTTCTCATGTTCTGTAATGTGTTCATGTGTTCCTTGTTTATGCTTGTTTCTTTGAAAGCTCTTTTGAATATGTTTTTCATAATTGATTTAACATTTCGACACTGTTTAATTCACTGCTTTTGGGGCTCCAGCAGTTTTTTTTTTTTTTTCTCTGAGTGCTTCGCCCGCTGCTGCTGTAACAAGATGGATGAAAGAAGATATATTAAGACTCTTTCAGAAAAAATAAGAAAATGGTACAGTACAAATACTCCAGAAGGACAGACAAAATACAAGAAACTAACAAATCTAGTCACACAGAAATGTAGAGAGGCAAAAGAAAAATGGATGAATAATGTATGCCAGAGTATAGATAATGATATGAAAATTGGGAATGCTTGAAAGTTAAAAGACTACAGTTCAAGGCTGGAATGAATCCAGTCTCATAAAAGATAAGAAAGGAAATCTCTTGACGAAAGTTGAAGAGGTAGTGAAAAGATGGAAAGAATACTTGGAGGAACTGTATAAAGGTGCAAAATTTACTAACATGGATGAGTAGATAGAAAAATGTGAGTTGGTCCCAGGAGATGAACTAGGTCCTCCTATTATGAGAAGTGAATTTGAAGCAGCAGTAAAGCAGTGGAGTAGAAAAAAAAAATAAGCACGAGGATCTGATAAAATACCAGCTGGACTATGGAATAACTCTGGAACGAAACTCGAGGAGGAACTGTACATGATCACTGAGCAATGCTATGAAACTGGAAACTTGCCAGATGACTTTGTAGAAAGCAAAGCAATGTCCAAACCAGGGTAGCTGTGACAAAACATGACCTGGTTCCCGTACCTGCTTCTTACAAGAATATAATCTATTTGTTATCTGTTACTATCATCAAAAGTCTTCCATTTTTAGCATCTTCTATGAGGCATCTCAAATATGGTGTTCATTATTACTAAATCATGTTCTTCAAAAAGTCCATAAAACGTATTCCTCTGTCATTTGGTTTTCCTAAACCATATCTACCAGCAACTTTTATAAAAATATTGTCTCCCTTTATGATTAAATTGTCTTTATCTTTAGTTATTTTAATTACATCTTCAATTTTATTATATATAGTATTTCTTCAACGTCGTCATCTCCATGTCCTGTTTTTCGCAAGTATGTCTGTATCATTACTATATCTGCTGGGTTTTTTTTTTTTTTCAGTCCATCAATGTGATGTGTTCACCATGTTAGTAGCCTGTTCCTACCTTAATAGTACAGCCACTCCACAGTGCCCATCATTCTCTACTCCACTATAGATAATTCTGAATGATCCACTATTAAAATCTCCTTTTCCAGGCCACCTAGTATCGCATATTCCTAGGATGTCTATATTGTTTTCATCCATAATAAAATTTTAGTTCTTCCAGTCTTTCCATTTTCAACATCGTCCTTGTAGTCTATGTTCCTATCTTGATTCCTTCTTCATACTTTGGAGGCTTTCGCTTTATGATGACGTGGGATTTCTTGGTTACTCCCCTGCTGGATTGTGATGTCCGAGTACCATGATCAATAGTATCCAGATTACAGTTTGCATTCTCCATGGTTGCTATACTAAGGAGGTAATGTGGTGGTTTCCAGTTGCCTTCCACATCAAAGTTTTACTTCCATTCTAATCGTCCTGACCATGCCTGTAAATGCTCAATCACAGTGCAGTTGACAGCCTTAGTCTTGCACTGTGCTGATACTGTTAGTGCTGCTTCCACTACCAGGTGTTATTTGTATTAATTCCCGAGTACATGGCTGCCTCTTCTGCCATCTCCACCGTACCGAAGTCTACCTTCTCCGCTGTAGATGCTGTTGGGTCTTCACTCGTAACCCTGAGCTGGGACCCTTGCCAGATGGTACACATTGGGTCAGTGTGCTTTGGGTCTCACAGAAGCAGGAGCGCCACTCCCTGGGCAGGGATGCCTCTGAAGAGGGTATGAATATGATAGTACAGGAAAATTGCATGACCTTGTGTGCTACCATCACCTGTGAATTTCTCAGTGCCACTAGTTGTGCAGCTAACACCATCACTGTGCACCAGGAGATATGAGGGCTGGAGTTCAATGCTCAGGCGCTCTCCTGTATACTGCACTTTTCACCAGTGAACGCCAAATTTCATGTTCAGTGGTGTAAAGAGGTCCACTTTTGATGTGTGGAAAACTGGAGATGCTTCCTGCCATAAAGCAGGATCTGTTAGATGATTTTCTGTGCCTTCTGTGGTTTCTCCTGGCAAATGCTGGAGCTGTACCTTAATTAAGGCCATGGCTGCTGCCTTCCCAGTCTTAGCCCTTTTCCATCCCTGCGTTGCCGAAAACCTTTGAGGTGTCAGTGCGACGTTAAACCACTAGCCTTCTACTATAGGATCTACTCATGAGTGGTTTGTAGTCAGTAAGGTTCTGGAAATGGTGGGGCCAGCCCAGAGCCCTGACCTCAGTCCTATTGAACGTCTCTGGCATAAACTAAAACAGGAACTTCGCTCCAGGCCGTAACAATCCATATCACTAATTATACTTGCTAGAGCGCTGCAGGATAAATGTTCATTCCCCTGAAAACATTCCGATGCCTGGTGGACAGTCTCTCCTGCAGAGTTTGAGTTGTAATAAAGACTAAAGGGAGCAGGCTGGCCTACCAACTCACCGTTAATGTCCTCTTTTGGGCAGTGTATCTTAAGAACATATACTGTCAGTTGCTGGGTTTTATGATCTTGTTAGGTGGGGTCATGCCATCTCTCATGGGGAGAAGGAGAAGACTACATACGTGCATCATTGTGACTATGCACATTTTGGAAAACGTTGTGTTGGAGTGAGATCAAGCATACAATGTGTTGCTTGTGAACAGTCAGGCAATGTTTTCCATCTGAGCAGTACCATGCTCTCACCGCAGCATGAGAAGAGTGTGGCGTGCAACATCACCAGTTGTTTACTTTTCCGCATGGCCAAAGATCCAAGCAACTAACAGTACAGGACAGTTTCCGTTAGGTGTTCAGATACCTTTGATCAGTTAGTGTACTTAAGTTTAAAATATGATCTCAAGACTTCTTTGTTTGACCTAATTTGCATGTGCTGTATGTAGTGGTAATAAAAAATACTATTACTACTACAGAAATGTGTTGTTTAATTTGTTGTTTCTGTAGACAGCACTTGTGGTTATGTAGTTTCTGCTTCTGTTTGCAGTGATCAAGGTGTTCTCAATGTGATGCTTGAAACTGGAGCAGTTCCTTGTCTTGTAACTATGGTGACAGCCGAGCATGCTGTTATGCAGAATGAAGCCTTGATGGCCCTGGCATTGATAGCTGCAATGAGATTAAATGATGCATCTGAGTCACTTGTTGCTGCAAAGATAGGAAGTAGTATTACCAAACTCTTGACAGATTTTGGACCTTCTTTGAGCCAAGAAGTAGTGCAGAATGCACTAACACTTCTTGAACAGCTGTGTACCTCTGGTAAGAAACCTTTAATTACTATATAATCCTTTTATCTTCAAATTTTATATCCTTATCTAACCTTGTCACTGTGAATAAATGATGTAGATTCTATTTCATGTCCATCAGTGATTAGCTCTTCATTATGGGCTGGTTGCATAAACTGTTTGATCTTAGATCAGAGATGAAATTGATCTCAGTTCTTGCTAAACTCAGCTTTTTTGTTGTATAAATGTTAATCAGGGATCAATTCGCACTGAACTAGAATTAACCTTCACTGGAGAAATTTCTCTGATCATACTCTTTGATCTCAGTTCAAGGAGTTGTTTTCTATTTGAGATACAAGAACAGTTGATTGTGAACATAATATTACCTGTGTTGTTATGATAAATCATAAGAAAATACACAAAAGACTAACTTAATACATTGTTAGCTATAGTTGTTTTCCATATATAAACTATATAACACTTCTTGTAATGCAGTGAAATGTAATTCTACAACATAACCTCTATGAATTGCTTATGATATTACATTATCTCGTTCATATTTTACAGATGTCTGATTACTGGGATATAGAGGGTTATTCAGCTAAGTTGTCCACCTCGAATAACATATAGACCGTTCAAGATAGAATGGCGTCAGTATCCTCTGAGATAATTCTATTAACTTTGTCTTTAACCTCTTAACATACCAATTATTTACAAAATTGCGATCTTTTTTTACCTAATTTTTTATTGTTAAAATGGGCTATTTATTGAAAACTAATGACAGTGGTAACAATAAAAATACATTTTTCGAACTTAACAATGAAATATAAGCCACCGAAAAGTTCCTGCTTTAAAATCCCAAGTATACTCGTGATATTTTTTTACGGGTTCTAAAATAAATAACACAGCACTAAACAGATGGCAAGTAATACAACATGACACTCAATACTGTTCAAATGTTTGTGGCTGTGTGAAATGCCCTATAACAAGGATCAACACACAATGCTACATCGCTGGAAAGCCGCGAAAACGAACTGCCTGAGTCACCGACATCCACTACGGTTGAGTCAGAGACATCTGTTGGCAAAAATAGGACCCTAAAGTATTAATTTCATAAACATCTGGTGGAAATATTGAGAAACAACAAGAAACGAGTATATTCGGGCTTTTAAATTTGGTACCGACCAATGAGCGACATTCTCGAGTATAGGAAGATAGGAAACTTAAAAGGGTCAACCTTTTCAATACAAATAAATGTTATAGTTTATTTACAACATATATTTACACTTGGAACTAGTTTCAACGCTGTTTGGCGTCATCTTCAGCCAAAATGTGGGAAATAGGCTAGCATGTAGACATTTATATTACAAGGTGTTACATTAGTGTGATTAAATGAGAGAACATGAAGGCGCGAAGTACAATGTCAGTTTCAAAGTGGTCATGAAGGGTGAGTCAAAATTGTATAAACATGAGATAACATAATCACTTAAACAATAAAACATATAAACATATAAACTGTAACAAAACCATGCAGAAGTACGAGATGATTGGCATTGGAGATTTAAATTATTTCAGACACTCTTCCATTGAATGTTGCCTGTCGCGAGTGTAGTACAAAACATAGGTTATATTTCAATAAACACAATCTTCTCAAAAATGTACATAACATTATAAAAAATATTTGGGTTGAGGTGAAATATGGCAGTTAGGGATTGAAATCACTTATTCAATAAGCGCCAATTCAAAAAACAGCTGTAAAGGGTGAGACAAGAATTGCACAAGCGTGAGTTTGGATTCGATAAATGCAAAAAACACATGAGACACACTCGAAAATGTAGGTTCGTAATGGATTTGGTACAAAAGGTCTGCGTTCAATCATTCGTTGAATGGCACCGGTGCGAGTGTAGTTCAAATGTGAGTTAGGATTTAACAGCCTCATAGATTGCACGTGACATCTGAACTTATCTTGCGAGATGGACTTGGCAGTGAAGGTTCGAATTGTAGATATTCAGTAATGTCAATTCAAAACAGTCCATGAAAGGTGAATGCAAAAGCTATAATTCATACAAGGATTCATAAAATAAAATTTTCAAATACAAATAACATATTCAACGTTTCGTGGTACACGGTGAAATTGGCAGTTAAATAATTCAGTTCAATACGGACAAAAATGAAATTCTTTGATTTAAATTCCCGAGTATACTAAGGATTTTATTTTATATAAATATAAATATAAAACCCCGAGTATATTCATGTTAAGAGGTTAAAATGGAACTACACTGTTTTCTACACCTAGGCTTAATTCTGCAAACATTGCAAGTTCAGTATTGTGATTATTCCAAAAATTGATCCAAGTACTTTTCAAGAAAATGTAATGTATTTAAATGTGCTTCACTTGCCAGCTGGGGGCTATCCTGTTCGATTTGCACTACGAATGGAACTTTAGCTAGCTATTGGCAGCAGAGTTGCTTCACTTTTTCCTGACAGCTATGTATTTGCTGTGCTCTGCTCATAGAAGCACTATGATCAAATGTATGATTTGACACCTTTAATATCACCGTAGGTAACAGGTACCGTAAAGGAAAAACAGACATGCGATGGGTTCTATGTGACAACATTTTCATCCTGTCGTGATATTAAACCTCACAAGACCAAACGAGTCTAGTGCAGCTGGGCAGTCGCCTCCTTTTAACACTAATCGGTTCACATAAAATCAGCTTCATGGTCCGTATCGCACTTCAATAGATTTACAATTAAGTATTTATTATTTTCCACCTAGTCGATACAATGATTGCTTAAGGCAATTTAATGGTTAAAAGTGGTACATGTTTCGTGTATTATCAACATCTTCAGCCACATAACACTGTTTAGATGAAAAATATATAAATTGACAAAGTAATGCTTAAGAGGAAGTGTTCTTAAAATTAACATAAGATTGACAACATTAAAACCTTTCTTCTTAGCTTCATACCTTATGTTGTCAATCTTATGTTAATTTTAAGAACACTTCCTCTTAAGCATTACTTTGTCAATTTATATATTTTTCATCTAAACAGTGTTATGTGGCTGAAGATGTTGATAATACACGAAACATGTACCACTTTTAACCATTAAATTGCCTTAAGCAATCATTGTATCGACTAGGTGGAAAATAATAAATACTTCATTGTGAAACTAATCGGTTCTTCGAAGAATGAATAGAGAAGGCCACGAAGGCCGTGAAAATTAAAGACTCGCTAGGTTTCACAAACCTAATACTGTCAGGATCACAAAAAACTAAGTTTGACTGAGGGAAGTCAGATATCCATTTTGCAAGAAAACCACATGAAGAAATTCCAGTACATGCTGCAAATGACGTTCATTTGTCGACAGTCAGGGCCAGCTCAATTCAATGTGTATTTATTATCCAAGGGGCAAAGCAATTTCGTATTTCATTTGTTGACAGTCACGGCCAGGTCAATCCCACTATTTAAGTATTATCCAATGGGCAAAGCTATTTCATATTTCATTTGTTTTGCGGTGTTGCTATGCCCACTTTTCTGAATTTCGATTACATATGAACTACACGTGTAAACCAAGTTCAGTTTTGTACAATGCGACAAAGTCGTAATCTCCGTTCATTTTCAGAACTAGGTTTTAAATTGATCTCCAGTCAGATGTCTTTATACAACTGGGCGTTGGAATGACTACAGTTGTAGTTGTAGTGACATTGTGTTTGGAAATTTGTACTTATATTGATAAATTTAATTTTCAAGATACTTATGGCTACTAGTCATATCCATCTAAACACCATTGGTACAACTTCTAATGTGTCTTAGGTGTCTAAGTTTGGAGTGAAGGAATTAGGGAGTGCTCATGAATACAGTACAGTGAAACCTTGTTAGTGAGTTCTTTATTAACACATTTTCCTGCATAGCACGTCAAAAGTCCGGCCCCGTGGTGTAGAGGGCAACGCGTCCGCCTGTCACCCGGCGGCCTCGGGTTCGATTGCCGGCTGGGTCAGGTTTTAAAAAATTGTAAATGATTAATATCCCTGGCCTGGGGACTGGGTGTTTGTGTCATCCTTAACGTTCCTTTCCTCACATTCAACACTCTACACTTCCGCAATTCCATTTACAAGTAGGTTCATATCATACGGTGAAAGGAGTGGCAAAAGATCTATAGAGGTCAACACCACGAACAAATATCATTTAAAAAAAAAAAAAGCTTGTCGAAAATTCAAAGTCCCGCTTCTCATCATATTAAATCTATATACAAATACCTCACTTATCGTGTCACGAATGTTCACTAATACCTCTTAGTATGATCACATTTTTCCTAGCCCGGAAAATATTATTTACCACCCCTCATGAAAGAAATGTAATTTCCAACTCCGGTAAGAATTGCCACCACAGTTGCGTGATTACAGGAAAAGGCCTTGAATTCCTGAACTTCTCAGGATTAGTTGCACCTTCGGGGAGCAAGCCTCAGGAATGTTCAGTTTTGCTTGGCAGTTGGCAGCGAGATTACTGAATAACACAGCGAGCCTGTTTGTGCTTGTATTTCACATTCCATTCAGAATAATAATAATATAAGAATAAATTGAAAAGTAAATGATATTACATAAGTCTTGGGACTAGTTTCAGCCGCTTAGTGGCCATCTTCAGCCAAATAAAAATTAAACAGATTATATGAGAACTAAAACATATTATGTATACCATACAAAGACAATGTTGTAGGAATAATTATAACATTAAAATATATAATAACAAAAGGTTATGATCTTCTTGTCTTAATATGATGTCTTTAAGTTGACTTAGGACCTCGGGCAAAGAAGTAAATCTGGAAATGATATTCAGAATTAGGAATGAATAAATATAAAGAAAAGACATTAAAAAGGAGAAAAATTATTTATGAAACTCGCCTCTAATGTCCGATGTAGAACAAGCACTGACTTGCTGTAGTAAGCAGGCAATGTAAACGAAGCAGTAGATAGGAAAAGGAGGGGAGAGGGTAAAGAAGGGAGGGGGTGGAGGGTAAGGGGGAGGGAGGGGAGAAGGAGAGAAGGAGAGAAGGGGTGTCTAGGATGGGGCTTATAATTCCATTCAGAAGTTAGAAATTTATTTTATGTCAAGTGGTACAGTGAAGGGTAGCGAATATTTATCGTGTGATAGCCTATATCTGGATTAGGAACATAATCGTGCAAGTTGACTAACATGGTGCCTAGTTATGGATATGGAAAAGGTCATGAAATTCTTTACCAATATAAATGGTCCGTTATTGGACATTATAAATTTTCCAGGTAACTCATTCCTGGTTGCCAGCGTTTCACCCCAGTGTGCTAAGTTGGGCTCATCAGTTGGTAAATAGCACACCCACCAACACGCACGGCTGGTGCATACCGTGGAGGCCACTGCGTAAGCTACTTGGAGCTACTGGCAGTGCCAATGCACCATGAGAGACTTTGTCTCGTTATCAAAAATTGATGCCTGCCTGGCCATCAGATGATATAGATGTTGATTCCCATAGGGAACCTGAACTATTTGTCCCAAATGAGTAAATTTACTATACCATTATAAATGGTCCTATATTTTTTTGTGCTATTTCCTGTAGAGATTTAATTTGGTGTCTTAGTTTCCTGAATATTGTTGGACAATAGAGCAAGGTCATCAGCAAATCCTGAACAGTTTAAACTTAAATCTTGTTTGGAGCTTCCAACTTTTATGTTCTTTGGGTTGACCTTGTACCATTCCCTTATTATAAATTCTAATGCACAGTTTGATAGTAATAGTGATAAACAGTCTCCTTGTCTTAAACCTGTTTTAATAAAAAATGGTTCAGAGACCTCTCCTCTAAACATTACTTTCAACCTGGATCCGCCCAACATGCTATGTATGGCAAGGTAAACTACACCGTCTTCTTGGACTCTTATTATTGAAACTGCGCGCACTGTATTGTTTACTATGATATTGTCGTGTTCAGAGAAGTCTCGCCTAACATCTTACGTGGTTTATTTTAGTATACTGTGCTCATTGGTATGATGCAGCTACATAAAGGGAATCTTTTTTTCATGAGTGCCAGTAATGGCTGCATGTCTGAAGTAAGTAATTCCTGCTTTACTTCTATAGTTACTTATATGGACCCTGTTGTGCTATATTTTTCTCTAAGGTCCTTATATGTATGGGGATTAGCTAAGATATGTCTTGGTGATGATAGATGCCCTTTCATTTGAAAAAGAAGTTTGGTGGTACTTATCTGGCAGGCTGGGCGGAAGTGCTATCTTTCTGTCCGGCACAACTCAGCGTATAATTGTTATAGTTCCGATGTTCCTTTCCGTTCATTTCATTTTTCTTTATCAAACTAGCAACGCATATTGGTGTAGGCTGTAAATTATATGTTTTAATTTAACAGGTTTTAAACACACAGAGTAAAAATGTCACATAAAATTGACACTACGTTGCAGTTTTCTTGTTGAAATGTATCTTTTGTCCAGTTATTCACCCTGTCTTTTCATAAGCTTCACATTTATGGGTTCATACATTATTCTAAGAGAACTTCATTGCGAGAAGTACTCGACTTGTTGGAAAATTATGAACTTTCCAACGTAGAAAAAGTATTCATGGAGTGTCCAGACGCTGCAGTTTTGTCGGATGATGACAGCGAGGATGAAACTGGAGGTGGCTTCGCCGACAATTTACCTGGTAGCCAGCATCAGCGAACGCAGAAAAAAAGTGGTGGTGGGCAGTATTTGCCTGGCTCGGCGGTATGGGAATGCATAATGCATGGCAGCTGAAACACATGTCTCGAGAAGGCATTTCTCACCTTGATTTTCGACGAGCAATTGTCCAGACTTATCTTACATGCTACAAAACTGCTCCCTTGTTCCGCAGATCTCATTGTTTTGGACATAATGCAGTACAGGAACTTTGGTAAGATGGAATGCATCACTGGCTTTCTATAATTCCAGGAGCGAAGAGAAAATTGCCTTGCTAGGCCTAGAACCTAGAGTACAAAGTGCAGTGTAGGTTTATATGTAGACTGTTTTACTTATTATCATTCGCACAAAGGTAATAAGTAGTCTGTACTTGCCTTTCAGAACATCACTGTTAGTGCATTACTCACATAAACAGGTGACTTATCTCTGTACATACTGCTGCTATAATTCCTCATACAGACTGATTGTCTCAAGATGTAATAAGTGATTTGGGTAGCCTGTGATATTTTAATATTATTATTTAAAATATAAATTCATTTCCTCAAACAATTAACAACTCAGGTCATTTACAACCCCGATAAAATCATCCCTAGCACCAAAAATCGAACATCTAGGTATTTTTCATAGTTCTGGAACATTATTTTTGTAATATATGCAAATATTGAAGAAAAACTTGTATACTGATGATTTACTAAAGAAATTGTTGGATAAAAGCATATCGGTAAGCCAAATGCGGAGTAACATCCAAATTCCCGTATGTGAAACAAAAGACAGCACTACCGCCCAGCGTGCCTTATATGGCACGGGCTTTTTCTTGGAAGTTACATGTCGAATAAATAAAATTAAAGCTTTTCTGGAATCTTCATATGCACATTATCCAACGCTAAAAGTTGCAAGATGATTCTCAAAAAATGAAATCTTGGGCAGATCCAGGTTATTATAGTATTAGTTCAAGTAAGTTCTGTCAGTTTAATTAATTTAGGATTGAGTCCAAAATTCTGTAAAACTTTTAGCATTTAAGGTCTATGTATACAATCATATGCCTTCTTAAATTCAACAAATGTTGTTACTGTAGACTTGTTTTCTGTAGTATGCCATTATTAATTTTAGAGTGATGATCTGTTCAGCACAACTTCTCCAGGGTCCAAAGCCCCCTTGGTATTCCCCTAACTCTTTTTCTCTCCGGGCAAGTTGCCCGTGCGCGTAGAGGCGCACAGCTGTGAGCTTGCATCCGGGAGATATTAGGTTTGAATCCCACTATCGGCAGCCCTGAAGATGGTTTTCCGTGGTTTCCCATTTTCACACCAGGCAAATGCTGAGGCTGTACCTTAATTAAGGCCACGGCTGCTTCCTTCCAGCTCCTAGGCCTTTCCTATCCCATCGTCGCCATAAGACCTATCTGTGTCGGTGTGACGTAAAGCCCCTAGCAAAAAAACAACTCTTTTTCTAGTTGATCTTTAATCCTTCCATATAAGATCTTGGAAAAAATCTTGTACAGGTAAACCCCGTTATACGCGGATTCGTTATCCGCGATTTTGCATATACGCGATTTTGGATTTAAATCTAATGCAGACATCTGTTAACAGTACGTGGATGCTGTACTGCCATAAGGCGGGTTCCTTCCGCCGTGTTTATCGAGATGTGAATCATCAGTTCCGATCAATAGAGCTGTGAAGTTGCACTTCACGTGTTTCATATTTAAAACGCTGGCGAAATGGAAAGAAAGTGTGCCTGTCAAAGGAAAGATGCGTGTACCAAAGACGTATTCGTTAGTAAGAAAGTTTTGGATCGTTATGAGAAATGTGAGCGTATTGTTACCATACAGCGTATTTTAGGACCTAGTGAATCCACTGTTAGAACTATTCGTGACAATGAGGAATCAATTCGAAAAACTGCTCAATCTTCTACTAACTTAAGTGTGACTAGAGTGACCAAATCTCGATCGGAAGCGATGGAAAGTACGGATTAGATCGAGCATCACAATCAACAACACATGCATCTCTCTGGAGCTGCTATTCAAGCTAAAGCCAAGAGTTTAGATTATCATTGTATGTTTCAGTGTTAAATTTTTAAGTGTATAAAGTTTGCATTAAAATGCATTTCAGAAATATGATAATGGTTATTTTTGTAAAAATACTAAGAATCTCTGCTATTTTAAACTTAATATGTGAGTAAATGGAAACCTAACCCTATATTTTGCATAGAAAATGGCTCTCGATTTACACGAATTTGGTATACGTGGCAATTCCACGGAACGTAACTATCGCGTATAACGAGGTCTACCTGTATATGCAGTCCAAAATAGACAATCCTCTATAATTATCTGGATTACTCTTATCTCCGTCCAGCTCGTTGGCTGAATGGTTAGTGTACTGGCCTTCGGTTCAGAGGGTCTCGGGTTCGATTCCCGGCCGGGTCGGGAATTTTAACCTTCATTGGTTAATTCCAGTGGCCCAGGGGCTGGGTGTTTGTGCTGTCCCCAACATCCCTGCAACTCGTATACCACACATAACACTATCCTCCACCACAATAACACGCAGTTACCTACACACGGCAGATGCCGCCCACCCTCATCGGAGGGTCTGCCATACAAGGGCTGCACTCGGCTAGAAATAGGCACACAAAATTATTATTATTACTCTTATCTCCTTTTTTATGAAGGGGGTGTTTTAAGGCTGTTGTCCAGTGTTCTGGAAACTGTTCAGTGATCCAAATTTTTGTTAAAGCCATGTGTAAGTAAATTCAAACCATAATCCTTGAATATTGTCTTAGTAATATTTAAAATCTTGAAGTTGGATAGATTGCAATGTGCAATGGAACTAGTAAGTGGAGATCAATGGCTACAGACTCATTTGTGCTGACCGCACAGTACACTTTCCGTAAAGGATAGAGAGAGAAGAGAGAAAATCCACAAGTGATAGCTACCCTAGAACAAGGAGTACCGTACAGTAACAATATCAAATTGATAGTAATGTACTTAATACCATTCCAGTTTTCACACCATTTATCTTCTGTGTGAGGGATGACAGCATGCAGTATTTTTAGTGTTTGCATAAAATGTATTGGCGATCATAAGAAATGAAATATGGAATAGTCATGTTTAAATTGCAGTTTTAAACAACAATTCATGAAACATCTAATTGCAATTGCTTTTTTTAATATGCACAAAGTGCACTTAATGACTAATAACCCAGTAACACTTGCAGTAATAGGTTCTGGTGGTGAGCTTTTTTTTTGCAATGGATGTAAATAAATTGAAGTTACATTGCGAGTTTTACTGCTTACAATTTCAAGTTATGGTGCACTGCTTAACATCTGTATTTCCTTATGTATTTTACACGTTTGATGCTAGTTATTGATTTATTGATTGATCGATTGATTGTAGACTCGTTTGTAGCAAGACCATCAACATGTCATTTGCAGTTGCTGCTGGTTTTCTATATCACTACTGATTGTATAGATTATTATTTCACATTAAAAAAGGAGCATGTTTTGATGTCTAATTTTTTTGTTACAAATTTTTCCTCACATAAAAGACCTACCCTTTATTTTGTTAGAAAAATTCAGTTTGCACTATCTCATTGTACCTACCCAGCATCATGGATTTGTTTCCTGTCTAAGTGATTGAATTTTTGAAAACAGCTTGCTATGTCGTTCAAGTTGACAAAGAGAATAACTAGTGAAAACATTAGATTTTCATTTGACGTAATTCTCTTAGTACTGTATTCTACTGAAAGTTTTTGGTTTTCTAATTTAGAGCAGTGACTGTTGTTAACCCAATGAGTGCTATGCCTTCCTATAGAAGGGCTGACGCAGCCGGTCCAACACTATGCCTACCTATAGGCGATGCACAAGAACTTAAAGTTTTTTGAGTTTCCCCGTTCAGTCTCGAGTGCAGATTCGATCTCTGGCATGTTCTGCCATCTGTTGGGCATTATGTGGAACTAACTGATCACAGCTTATAGCTTTGGGAAGTAACTTACAGAGCTTTTTGTAGACGCCTGTGGAGCTCATCTGTGATGAAAACAAGCATGGCGGAACAACAAGCTGCTCTCACAGTGATATTATTTTGGATCAAAGAATCTTTCAGTTATTAACCACAGTGGATAAAGATGATGAATTTAATGAATTGTTAAGTGATTTTGAAAGTGAGAGTGATACAGATAATGCTGAAATTATTGTAAGAAAGAAACACTCTCCTTCTAAAGAAAGGAAGAAAAACACGGTGAGTTCAAAAGCTATTTCATCACTATTTTCGTGGCAGATGGATGACTTTTCTCCACCAGACTTTCAAATAACTGTGACAGACTCTTGGAGCCAAGTAGTGTTTGATGATAACCCCAAAATCATTGATTTTTTTAAAACAATTCTGTCAGTGGAATAGGTGCAGCTGGTTGTTCATGAAACAAATTGGTATCACAAACAGCTGGTGGAAAACATTGAGCTATCATCACATTCCAGGTTTAGAAAGTATTTTAAAGTACCAACTTATGTACTTGTAAGGAGTTATATGTATTAGTTGCCTACAGATTTTAGGAAATAATTTTATTTTGGGCTCTTTACTTTGTGTAAAGGTGATGTACGTGTGGGCACAAAAAGTTTAATTTTGTTTTCTCTCAAAATAATATTGAGCATGTGTAGGATTTTCCATTTGCATTTAGATTTATAAGGAACCAACATTTATAAACATTTTAAGCTAATCACCCCCACTAATAAGTTAAAAATTGAGGCTTCTACAATTTTTTTTACATATGAATGAAGAAACTCAGCACTGATGTACCAAACAGTCAAGTGGTAACTCAGCACTTAAAAGGTTAATGTATTTTTGCACATTATTTTATTAGAGCAAATCTTCTCAAAATGGGGGTGCATAATTTTCCTGAGGAATAACCTCTCGGCAGTATTAACTTTCAGTCTGATGACTTAATTTAGAATATGATCATGATGAGAAATGCCCATTGACAACTGCAACATAATACTTTATTGACTGTAAAAGCAGATCTTTGGATCTCCTTTGAGAAAACTCAGTTTATAACAAACATAAAGGAGGCACCAAAAGAGCTAAATGTGGAACAGGGAAAAATCAGCGGATAGAAAAGTTTATCTAGGTAAGTGAATAGAACCCAACATGTCCGAGAGAAAAGCCTTCATGTCTCACATGAATAAAATGGAAATGGCATACCATCTAACCAAGGATGTATTCCACAAAAGATCTTCTTTCTTGCTATTTGCTTTACGTCGCACCGACACAGATATGTCTTATGGCGACGATGGGATAGTAAAGGCCTAGGAATGGGAAGGAAGCGTCCGTGGCCTTAATTAAGGTACAGCCCCAGCATTTGCCTGGTGTGAAAATGGGAAACCACGGAAAAACCATCTTCAGGGCTGCCGACAGTGGGGCTCGAACCCACGATCTCCCGATTACTGGATACTGGCCGCACTTAAGCAATTACAGCTATCGAGCTCAGTCAACAAAAGATCAATATCCTTAAACGCCATTTTAGACACTCCCATATAGTCATTCGTCAGGAGGCCCTCTATGCAGTGGAGTGCCTTGCAATGTACAAAAAAGGCCTTATTGAGGAACTTGAGATCAAAGAAATAAAGATTCTGAGGAAAATCTTGGGCCCCATCAAAGACAAAGGTGAATATAGAAGATGGCACAACCGAGCTCTATTTCACATAGAAAAGATAACCGATATGATGCGGAAGAGAAGGATTGTTTTCTATGGTTGTGTGACAAGAATGGGCAGCAGTTCTTCTCCTACTTCCAAGGTAAGAAGACCAAAGGGGCCTGGTTCAGTGAGGTAGAAAAGGATCTACAAGAGGTGGGCATCACACATGATATACTGGAGTGCAACCCACTTAAGAAGAAACTTCAAGACCACAAGAGTTTGCAAGAAAAGCCGAAGCTGAAAACAGGGCAGGCATGGACCGAACAAAGAAAGGAACAACACTGGCAACAAATGCAAGAGTACTGGGCAAATGTTAAAGCCCGGGAAAGGAGACAGTTGAAATGATGTGGTCCTTAATTGGCCAAAACGATATGAATGAAACGTTAGTGACTGCATAAAACTATGTTACATGAGATGTGTTTATAACTAAGAAATCGGTTGGTACGGTGTAATGAAGAAATTGATATTGTAATAAAAAAATGTAATTTGTAGTACAGTAAGTAAGGAAGCCAAATTTACTAACATTTATGCATTTGGATTATGTTTTCTGGCATTTTTCATAAGTAGAGAATGTGAACAGTAAAAAATATAAATGAAAATCTCCATAATGTGTAATTGGTGCCTTTGGTAAAGAGAAGGTCTCTATGATGCTGCTACTGCTGCTGCTGCTGCTGCTGCTGCTACTACTACTACTACTACTACTACTACTACTACTACTGAGTGGATTTTTTTTTTTTTCACTGATATGTTGTTCTGTTGTTCTACAGTATTATGAAAGTGGATTTTAAATAAGTACTGTAGTCTTAGCTTTGAAGATAGAATAATAATGAACAGTTTGAAGTTTGCTGCATGACCTGTTAGTGACTGTAACTCTATTTTCTGTGTGTTACTCTCTGACATGCTCCATGATCAACTATACATTCTTCTTTACATAATCCTGTATATTATACATCCATTTGGAATATTTATATTTTTATTTATGTTTCTTTTTTAATTATGAATGATAAACATGTCTTTTCTTTTTCAGATATCGTAAAATCTCACCTAATAGAGAGCCATATAACATCAGCTTTAAAACCCATCTCATCCCAAAAGAATAATTCTGATATGAGTGACCAAATAAACCGCTTGGTATCTATGCTTGACTCTGGGTGAATTAGGTAACAGGAACAGTTTGTCAGTTTTCCCACATTTTTATTTTTTCACAGTATTTCATTCCACAGACCTCTTGTTTGCACCTCATCATCTCAGAACTGCAATTCTGCAATGAGAACTGAAAACATCCCCTATGATAATACACTGCTATGAAGGTTTCATTTTTTTAGTCACTAATTTATATGACACTTTAATATTTTAGTGTGCTTAATCTTAATTGCAGTATTATTGAATGTTGCTCATCCTTTTGTTGAAAAATCATCATTGTTGTGTATTTATTGGTCATCAAATTGTAATGACATTGAACAGCAATGTATGATTTATTAACATTCATTATGCTATATTTTTCAGTAGTTAGCATCATTCCAGATATAGTGTACAACATTTTGTATTCAAACAATTTTTGTACCATACAGTACTTTTAAGTTTTCTTTTACTGTCCGTAAGACCATGCTACTCCTGTGCAATCATACAGTTTTATGACTGCATGTGAAATACTATTGGGGTACACTTTTTAAAAACGACTGCAACACTTGTCCTAAGATCAATTTGAAATTATTTTATTTTCATTCAGGTATAATTGTTACCTGTAAACATGGCAAATCTCAGGAATTTCTGCATTAGGATTGTACTGCCGTTGTGATGAATCTTTCTCTTATGCATTCTTATCTCATATTGAATAACATTTATCCTTAGTTGTCAAGAGCATAAATTCTCTCGTGAGAAATAGTGTTTCCATTGCTTGCTGTATCCTATGCCTAAAATTATTAGATTTTACATTACCGTACTGACTTCAGTTGTCCATTACTAGGGTAAGTCCAATCTAGAAAAATAAAATTGATTTAAACTGGTGTTGACAGTAATTTTTAAATATTTCTTCCCAATTTTAAGACAGAAGACAAAAATATTAGTCAATTTTGATGAATTATCATAATCCAATATTTGATCTTCCATTACTCTATTCCTGTTTCTATTATTCACAATAACAAAAAATGTACATGCTTTCCCCAAGAATGGTCTTACAATAATAAAGAAATTCATGGAATGGAAGAAATTGTTAAGTGGAAAGTAGCAACTTTTTATATTTAATGCATTGTAGAAAATGCTTAGCTTAGTGTCATATCCTGACTTTAGATGTACCGGTAGGCAAACAGACTCGGTGTAATCCAGTAAACCAAGTGATCACTAAACATTCAACTTGAGCTGGACCTCACTCCAGTTTCTATCTGCTACTTCATCAGCCAGTAGCACTGAGTCACTCTTCCAAGTACTGACCCTGTCTAATTTTTATTAACTTGGAAGATAGCTCATAACCTTAAATTTCAACATGGTTAAGCTGTTCATCAGTTAAATATGTAGAAGAAATATACTATATACCGGTACTGTTCAGTAAAAACTTTTGTGGACCATAATAAAACATGGAAAAGTCTAGTTTAAAGCAGTAAAAACAACTTATTAGTAGAAATTGGTGGGAGAAAAGTAGCTACCTACTTCTTAAAAGAAAAAGAATCACATAATACATTTTTACTCTTTTTTTAAAAATCTGTTGTAAGACCTAGTCCAAAGAATTCTGTTATATCTTTCATACACATTGCCAGTATGATAAATAAACACCCATTGGAAGAAAAGTACATACCACCAAACCATCTAAAGTTGATCACTATGTAGAATTATTCTCTGTAGGTATTTATTGTTATCAAACTGTCTATGAGCTGCTACTGTCAGCTGACTGATATTACTGTCCATAATAATGGCACAAACCTGCATAGAGCCATGAGCTTGGAGGGGAAGAAAGGCATTGGAGGGGGAAACTACTACTGTGTTGCTCACTTGAGATCTTAACCCACAGTGCAGTTAGTGGTGGTGATTATTGTTTCAAGAGGAAGTAGAACTAGGCAACCATCCTCTACATAACAATAATCAGAGAGAAAAATGGAAAAATCCGACACTTCAAAGATGAAGATATTGGCCAAAGAAAGACAAGGGCCACGAAGGGTGTGAAAATGAATGACTCCCTAGGATTTGCAAATCTAATACTGTCGGGGTGGGAAGAGAACAAGAGTTGACCAAGGGAAGTCTGATAGGATAGATGAAAGTGAGGAGCCTGGCACAAGTAACTGGAAGCAATGCCAGGACTCAACTGAAGGCCCTGTGGTTGCCAACCCATGCTCTTAAGTTAAGAACCCCTGGAGTCCCATTTAGTCACCTCTTACAACAAGCAGGAGATACCGTGAGTGTTATTCTACCACCCCTACATACAGAGGGAGAATACAGTTACAATTACAAGGTGCTGACGTAAACACTTCTGTAGCAACTAGTGAAGTGAACGTTCCTCTCCTCTCACTTATGCTGCAGCAAATGGACTTGTCCACACATGAAACTCATTTTGTGTGCAACTAAGGTTTTGTGCCATCAGATAGTAATCCACCTCTTCCATCTGACATGGAAGTACATAGCGTATTGTGTAACATTAGCGATGAAGTAATTAATAAGAATTACTATAAAAGAAAAACATGTCTGCTTTTAACAATTTGGCCTTATTAAACTTGACTGAAATTGAAAAAAATATAGGTTATATTTATATCCAGAATTTTATGCTTAACAACGTAGAATACAAATTATTTTTTACAAGGTAAAATTCTATTCCATTACAGAGTTGACCACCTGTATGGCAACACAGCTGCAGTGCTTTTGGCATGAAAAATCTCTGGCACATAACTGTTGGAAGAATGTAAGATCAATGGTAATGACTCCAAGCACAGAAATATTTCAAAATTTAGTATTTACTCATGTATTAGACCCCTTTTACCCCCACTTTTAGAACCAAAAAAGTGTAAGGTGGGGCAGGATCCAATATGCGATAACCTCAAATTTTGTGTTGTGAGCACATGACTTGTAGGCTATAAAGAGCTATAAATTGTATATGGAAACATTCTATACTGTTCTTTAACAAACTTATGAATGTATTTGAGTTATACTGGCTATTTTCATTGGAAGGCAGCATTCCTAAATGTAAAAAGTAAATAAATGGTGAACACGACTTTTAGGCATACATATAGAGTAAATATAATCCGTTTTAGTTACTCATATCACGTCATTCGTTTCATCTCATTAATTCCTCTGATGAGGTCAATGTCAGGAAGGGCATACGGTCGTAAAAACTTGCTGTGAAGATTCGTCTCAATTCATACAAGACCCCGTAGAGAAAACGGATAAGGGTATCATATTATGCAATATTGATACTGTATATAATAACTCAATGGCCAGTCATTTGTCTCTATCAGTTGAGCGGTAGGCCTACCACGCAGTAAACCTGATCATTGCTTTCATTTTAATTGTCTTGCACCACTAACTTCCTTGGTACTGGTGTGTCGTCATTCCAAGTGACGTCATCTTCACTGCCATCCCATCAACCATGCAGTCATGCACTGCAATCGAGACCGAGAGCATTCAAGGACCCGTCTTCCAAACCGCCAGCTGATAACTGGCGTATGTTACGAGTTGTATTTCCATATGTAATGCATTGTAACTGGAAGCAATCTTTTGATAATTGCGGCTGTTGTGAAAGCCAGACCCTTCTTTTTTTTTTCTTTTTTTTTTTGCTTTTTTGCTAGTAGCTTTATGTCGCATCGATACAGATAGGTCTTATGGCGACGATGGTATAAGAAAGGCCTAGGAGTTGGAAGGAAGCGGCCATGGCCTTAATTAGGGTACAGCCCCAGCATTTGCCTGGTGTGAAAATGGGAAACCATGGAAAACCACCTTCGGGGCTGCCGACAGTGGGATTTGAACCCACTATCTCCCGGATGTAAGCTCACAGCCGCGCGCCCCTAACCGCATGGCCAACTCACTCGGACCCTTCTTTTTAAGCATATTTCATGCTTGTTTTCTACATTTATCAAATTGGGGCTTACCAAAAGAGCTGTAAATGAGATAACAGATACTGCATTCTTTAGGCCAGGATAGTGCCAAAAGTTCCACGACGGAAAGAATAAAAATAAATAACAGAAAAGTTTGCCGCATTTATGGATATCTACAGGTGTGGCAGTAATGTGTTTATTATTTTAATGTTTTATTTTGTACGTTCCTTGTCTCCCATTTTTTATTAACGCATGCCCTAGTATGTTTTGTTTGGCATATCCAAAAATCGTTGAAAGTAAGTGGGGACGTAAAAAATTAATATTTTTATTTGTTAGGTACGTTAGCAAGTAAAACAATTGTGATTGGATTGTTTTTATCACGTTTTAAACCTACTTCTCTCCCAAAATACCCTATATTGGCCTAGCAACAACCGTGAATATTTCTTAACTAAAACTTGTTTCCTCATTGTGAGGTGGTGCAGCGCTTTTTTGGCCAGGACCCTAGTGGAAGGGAATTGCGTATACCATTTTTACTGCAAATCAACCTTCTTGCCATTCGTAAATCTATGGCAGTATGGTATCGGGAATCAAACTCAGGCTCCACAGAATGGCAGCTAATTGTGCTAACCTTTACGCTGGCGGACATTCTTAACTACGAAACACAGATATATGTACATGACTGATGCGTGCTTGCAATGTGCGGGTCGGACACGAAACTATTCACCTATTTGTGCGACGTCGTCAGAGCTGCAGTATGCGTACACAACGGAGGCGGACATTTCTTAACTATGAAACACAGATGTACTGCATGACTTTGACGCGTTTTCATTGCGTGGGTCGTACAGACGAAACTATTCACAAATTTGTGTGATGTCATCAGAGCTGCATAAGGCTTATACCCACTTCGAAGCAGAATCATTGTTGTTCTCTGACGAATTACATTGGGAGGTTTTGTATGCAAGATTTATTTTTTTATTTTCTTTGTCTCGCAAAGCCAAAGGGGGTCTAATACACGAGTAAATACGATATGTTGTAATTGTCAACTTCTGCCCTGATTGGCCTAAGTCTACTGCAGTGATGATGTCATTTCAGGTATAAAATTATCTATTCAGAGATACATACATAATACATTCAAAAGTCAATATGAAATAAATGAAGAAATATGCACATATTCGATCTCTGCTTAACTTTGTCCTTGAAGATTGTAGGGCAACTATTGTTGTACCAGTACCATCAGTTCATTACCCTACCTGAGGAATTGGAGTTTAATTTTATATCAGGAAATTAATTAAGATTAAAAATAATTAATTAAATGTTGAAACTTGTACCAATTCATCATCCTTTTCCTCTTCCTCTTTTCCCCTTGTCCAGGTCCTGCTGGGTCAGGCCATTTATGGTACTTGTCCACCTTCCTCTCTCCTTCAACCATTCTTCTTCCATCATTTTGTCCCAGTCCAAGTTTCTTCTTCTTGCACTCCTCTTTATTCTATCAATCCACCTTGTTCTAGGTCTCACTCTCACTCTCTTTCTATCGAACTTTATCTCCATAATCTGTTTTGGTATTATTTTCTAATAGAAACAGACTTTCAACGTATTAGGTCGTGTTACGTACATACAGTACGTGTTGAAGAGATGTTAAGTACAGAACAAAAATGGCCAACCGGACACCAGTGGGATCCGAACCCACAACCTCCCACTGGTGTCCGGTTGGCCATTTTTGTTCTGTACTTAACATCTCTTCAACATGTACTGTATGTACGTAACACGACCTAATACGTTGAAAGTCTGTTTCTATTACAATGCGGTCGTGAAAATTCAATATTCATGTATTATTTTCTCCTCCATTCTCTTTACATGTCCAAAGCATCTTAGTTTACTCCTCTCAATTCTCTCATTTAGGTTTTCCATTACGACCTCCTTTCTCTCATCTTCATTTTTCAATCTGTCTTTCTTTGTCTTTCCTGTCATACTTTTAGGTATTTCATTTTGCTGGCCTGAATTCTACTCTCCTCCCTGTCATTATCCAGGTCTCAACTGCATTAATCAGTATGGGTGCATAACACATTTTGTACATTATCTCTCTATACTTCCTTGGTACTTCCTTATTCCAAACAAGATTTCTCACACTCTGGTAGAATGCATTGCCCTGTTGCACCCTGTTGCTAATCTCCATGTCCAGCCTTGTATTCTGCATTAATTCACTCCCTTGTCTTTCTCCTCTTGATATTACTATGGTCTTGCTTTTCTCTGTGCTAATTTTCATACCATACTTTTCAATTTTCTCGTTCAGTACATCAAGTTGTTCTTGTACTTCTGTGCTGTTCATTCCCCAAACCACAGTATTGTCTGCAAGTAGTAATAACATCTCCCTTTTCCCATATGCTTCTTTTGTCTCCTAGCTCTTTCCTATCCCATCATCACCATAAAGTCTATCTGTGTTGGTGCAACATAAATCAAATTGTGAAAAAAATCTCCCATCTATACATTTTCATCCATAACCATTAGAAATAAAAGAGGTGACAGCACACTCCCCTGTCTTAGTCTAGTTTCATTCCTAAATCATTCCATCTTTCCAACCAGAGTCTGTACACTGCTGATGCAGTTATGGTATGTTGCTTGCACCATTTCTACAGTTTGTGTACCCAGTCTCTTTTTTGACCATGGTTTCTCAAACCACCTTCCTGGGAACACTATGGTATGCTTTTGTTAGATTTATGAATGTCACGACTGGATCCTTTCCATAGGGCCAATTCTTATCCATTAATTGTCTCATGCTGAAGATTGAGCCCACTGTAGGTCTTCCACTTCTAAAGCCTTACTGCTCCTCTTGCAACTCTCTTTCTTCTCATTCTACTCTCTAATATCCTTTCCAATATTTTTGCCACTTGTGATAAGAGAGTGATTCCTCTGTAGCTATCACACACATTGTTGTCCCCCTTTTTAAAGATTGGTATTATTATACCTTACTCAATTATTTAAGAAAACATGGAATCCCTTTTGCAGGGTTGAGTACCAGTCTTACAAAAAAAAAAAAAAAAAAAAAAAAATTCTCAGCCACCACTGGAGTTCAAAACATGAAAGTAACAGGAATCACTTCACATCATAGACTATTTTCATTCTTAATGTAGATCAGCTTCTCTGTGATGTAGCATCAAATATATGAAGAAAAAACAAAACAAAAAAATGGTTGACTAGATGGTTTGACGGTATGTATGTAATGCAGCTATTTATGTATATTTCTGCTCCAAAGGTATGTACAGTATTTATTATAACTTTTGAACATACCCTCTAATGGTACAACAGAATATATGTACTATATCTCTGTATTTCAGAAGCTACCTCTTGTATTTTATGGCAGATTAACCAAGTCTGTGGCTTTGTTGGGGTTATAATAAGAATGGTTAGGGATTAATATTCAATAACAGTTTAGCTCTTCCCATCAAAGACTATGAACTATCTCCACTTCATCCTTTGACATTAGTGAGTTTGTTATATTTTGTCTATTCATGAAATGACTTTATGTTAAGTTGCTGCTTTCCAGTAAGTTTTTAATCTATCCTTTTTAAATTTTTGTTGGATGCATGCAAAGTGGACAATAAAGAAAATGTACCGTAGTGTTTGTTGAAATAATTCATCATACAGAAATACCTCTGTCAAAATAACCGTACTGCTCATGTGTACGTAGTGCTGTAATGTTATGGACAGATAAATGCACTTGGTTTCTTTTTCTTAAATAGTCATAATTATTAGCATAATTTACATAAATATGAATTTTTTATCATTTTTTTAGTAGACAAATGTTGTTAGACGAATCAAAAGTAGTCTCATAACTAGAACTCAAGAAAATGTGTTCATAACTGTTGCCTGCTGGTATAAACATAGAAGAAATTTGTTTAAAAGCATACTCCAAAGGCATTTAATATTGAATATTGAGCATTGGTTGAAAAATAAAATGAAGAGAAGGAATTTTTGAAGAAATATTGTTATTAAATATTGCATATTAGGAATTAGGCTGCATTACTTCTGATGTGTTTATTTAATCACCTGCTTTTGCAATTACTTTCTGAAGTATGGAATGCTAGTTCATAAAGATATATAATCACAAGTTTTTGCTTTCCGTGTGGGAGGGATTGTAATCCAAGAACAGGGAATGTGCAATGTACAATATTGTTTTAGAATTATCTACACTTGAAATGCATAGTACGAGATAGGTTTTACTTCCTACACTGAGGCTCAAAATTCAAATTTACTGCCCAAAATTTGATACGTATTGAATATTTTATCATAAAATTAAAACAGATGGGGAAAGAAATGTAACAACTGGTATTCAAGATATATAATTGTGTGATATACACATATGATTTGGAAATGACCCGTGTGCAAGCCGGAATAATGTGTTACTCTCAGTATGTGGGAAAATTTCTTGTTTTGGACTATGATCAGTTTTGCTATTATTGTAAAAAGAAGAAATTGGAATTCTTGATTGATGGTATGAGAATGGAAAATCCTTTTTGACTTTTTATTATTCTCTCATATCTTTTAAAAAGCCTGCTTTCTTCTTTCTAAAAGTATGTTATTACTAGTCTCATTAAAGATATTTTATATTTCTACACAGTATCTTATCACGTGGTGTTGATCAAAGGGAGTTCAGTGCGTTGCGATTCCATATAAATGACACAATATTTCAGAATAATATAACCCAGTAAGTAATTAAAAACTGTGGAAGTAAAACTAAAAGTAGCAATAAATAAACAAATTAATGAGAGTGATTTAATTATTTACATAATTTTTGAAATGTTTAAACTCAAAATAAAATTTTATTTACACATTACATGCTTTGAAATGAAAAGTATTTGCATGTATTTGCTATTGTATTATTTCATACATTTCTTTTGTTGCTCATTAAGTAGAATTTAGATAACATGGTACAGATCCTCAATTTAATTCCTAACACAGCTGTTACTCAGCATACATGTACTGTGGAAAATATATATCAAAGCTGACTATTTCCAGGTAATTTGAATGTTGTTTAAGTGATTTGCCTGCATATATTTTTGTAATATTTTGATGGTCAAGCTTTAATTGTGATATTATTGTAAATATTTTATGGTCATTATCATTTTTAGTATTTAGTAAGCTTCACATCTCCTGCTTGATGAGATGACTATTAATATTGATTAAAGTTTGGATGTTGTAAGACTGTTGTTATTGTTGAATTAGTAAGAAAATACATATAGCATAAGGATCTTCATATGTTGACAGTTTCAAGTTCTAATTTACATGCATATGCATATCACTGAATTAATGATATGAGTCTCTCGCATTTGATTTGTAGCATCTCTGTAATATAGTTATTTTGGTCTTCTCCGAAGGGGGGAAAAAAGAAAGAAAATATTTTTGAAGTATGGTGAGGAAATAGTTGCAAGGTGATCAGTAGTATAATTTTCTAAATAACTGTTATGCTTCATTTTAATTTGGAAATGTCTGTAAAATCTGTGATTAAAACTGGTAATTAATTATGTGCAATGTATATATTTAAAAAATTGTTTTTGTAATGAATTTATGCTGAAGATCTTTGTGAACATTCAGAGTTTTAATAATTTTATGATATCTTGGATTATAATGTAATTTTTCCTTCTTGAAAATCTTGTTTATCCATGATTGGAGTGTAATTAATATTTCAATTTTGGTGCAATATTTAGAAATATTTTAAAATAAGACTTACTGTTTATTTACTTGTGAACCCCATAACCACAGATTATATCCATCTTATTTTGAACAGAATTGTTTCATACTTTTCATGCTTTTTGGTATTATTAAAACCAAATATTTCAAACTTACTGAAATAGAGGTACAGAAATCAAATTGTAATATTCTTCAAGTATCCTAACCATTCCTTATTATTTTAGTAGGAAAAGTACCTAAGAGTGCAATAATACAAGTTAAGGAAACAGATATAGTACAGCAAATTCTATGTAAAAACATGGTCTGTAGCTCTTGCATACAAAAATACATTCCCTTATTCCCTCCTCCGTTGATGAAGGTTGTACTGAAGTTTTTTTTACATGAATATTACCATTGGGATGTATTCCTTGTCTTCAGATGCTATTGACCATATTCTTACATGGAGGTTTTCATCAAAGTATACATATACAATGACTAATCACATACTAGCATATAAATACAGGCTGGGCAGAAACAACGCGAACCAGGTATATTAGCGTTAGGAGGTTGGTCGTATTGATACATAATTTGAAAGAAATAATTTGATATCTAGTATCGTTGTCATTTTATCAGCTGCTGAAGTTAGCCAATCATATTGCTTCATGGGTGAAATCAAATGTGCTTTGCTTGGCAGTGTTGCTAAAACTGCAGGTGGCCTAAGACTGGTTCGAGAGCACCAATTGAAGAAACAAAACTTGCTATGGAGGGATTTGAACACGGACCTCCGAGCTGGCAGCATGGCACCTTAGTAATACGCTACTGTAAAACCGATCTAAACCCATGGTGTGTTTGTGTTTGATGTTGATTTCTCATCATGGCTCTCAAGCTTGTCTAAGCCACCTGCAGATATAGCAACACCGCCACGTAAACCCCAGTTGACTTCGTCCACGAAGTGATCTGATTGGTTAACTTCAGCAGCTGATAAAATGTCAACAGCATGAGATATCAAATTCTATTCTTCAAATTATTAATCAGTATGACCAACCTTAATATACCTGGTTCACATTATTTCCGACCACCCTGTATAGTGAGCATCCGTATTCCTGTTAGTTTTTAAAATATCTTTTCCACACTTACCTCTTCATAATGCTCAGTTCTGTACCACGTCCTCGGATTGAAATCGCCCCTAAGCATTACATCATACTTTCTTATCAACTGTCATAATGTCAGTCAGTGCCTGTTGCTACCTAGTTACCTCGTCCTCGTCTCCTTCGCATTGTGAGTACCGTACACTGAGACACTTTAAGCCTTCCTTCTCACATTTATGAAATCTACCCACAGAAACTACTGTATTCTCAATATTTTTTGCCACCTATTAAATTATGTCTGTTTTCTTTTTTGTCCCATTTTGTAAAGATCTCTAATTTGTAACATCCTAGGAAATTCAATAATCAAATGTATAACTTTTTTTGTTCATAAACCAGATTTCATAGGGAAAATACTGAATGAGTTGCTTGATTGTACTTGTGATATAGCAAACAGATGATAGTTGCTACTTAGACTAGTTACATCAAATATTGCTTTTATTTTAAAACTTTTAGATACAGCACCATGATTCTCTGCATTTTTTTATTTATGCCCAGTTTCTAGAATGTTGAGATATCTTTCCTATAACTATTGATTTGTTACAGTTGTTGACTCATTAAATCTTTGCTGCGTTGCAGAGCGTAATAGCATCTAACTTGTCGAACTGTTAGCTATTGGCTCGTTGATCAAGTTTGATAACTACTCACTCCCTGCTTTGTTTTTTTTCCATTTGATGTATTCCCTAGAATGTCAGGTGCATGCACACAAGTAATGTGGCGTATTTGCGCACTTTGTGCAGCGAGAAATTGGTATTCCGACGAGTTCTTGCAGGCATGGGTGTCAGTTTCATAGGGTTTTGGGACAGTCAGAAGAATGTGCCATTGTTTGAGGTTTTCTAATGAAATAGGTATGTACATCAGCAGCACGTCATGCGTGATCCAGTATGCACTGATTTTATAAACATACTGTATCTATTCCCTGTTATTCCAAAATATATACATTGTTTGACCACAGTATGGCGACAAATATTGCGTAATTAACTTGCATAAACTGTTAGTTTCTGGTAATGTAATTCGTTAATTAAAAGCAATCCCACTATAAAAGTATATGCCCACTGCCAATGTAAGTAGGCCTACAGTACTACTATAAATTTGTAATTTTCTTATACTCGATTACTAGTAACAGTGATTCTATGGACATGAATACAATCACAGATACAAATATGATAAGACTTATGAGTATAAAAGCATATCGTAATTTAAATTTAATTAAGAGGTGACAATGGAAAACTATTTGTCACGGGATGCAGATTGTTGCCTATAACCTCAACCAAACATATGAAAGTACATTTGCTTAGTTTTAATCTGTCGTTCAATTCATCCTCACTGTACATCATAAGAATGATAATTGTCGTCGTTCTAGAATGTTAGTCATGTCTAGAACTACTTCGTCGAAAGATATGAGCAAGCACGAAAGCAATGTATTAACTACCGATATACAGTGCGGTACTGCGCATGCGCCCGCTGAGTTAACGAATATATATCTTTTTCTCAGGTTCCTCTAAGTTAGCAGGTGGTTTATCGAACCAATAGATGTAGCTTACGTTCGTGCAATGCAAAAACACAAATTAACCATCCGATACCGCTATAGGTTCGATATCTCACTTTCCAGAAACCGGGCATCAGTGAGAGATGCTCTTACCTTTGGTTAAAAGCAGTTAATGTATGACTTTATCATTATTGGTTAACATTCCAGCAACTATTACACAATTCCCTCATAAGAAATATTGGGTGCTGATACAACTCAGAATCTTAATTCTGTTTAGTATAAGTTTGTCTAGCATCAAAGGCAACCACCATACTTCTGAAACAGTGAAGCATACTTATAGGAGATATCATGACAGTAGTTGCACAGTAAAACAGAATTTTCCTACCAGTCACATCAATATAGGGTGGACCAGCAATATACTGATTTATCTCTTATTGTTGCTGAGGCTGCTAATCACTTTTAATTGGTAAGAAAGAATCAATGTGCCTCATTAATGGAAGTGTAATGATATATTCTTAAATTTTACTATCTTGTCAGATGTTATAAATTGTCACTCTTGCTTGGTTGTCAGCAGATTTGCAAGGTGTGTTTATAACAAAGCACAGATGTGATATTGATAGTTGCTACTTAGACTAGTCACATCAAATATTGCTTTCATTTTACAAAGTTTCAGATACAGCACCATGATTTTCTGCATTTTTTATTTATTTAATGTGAGATCCTCTTGGTAAAAACCAGAAATTGATATTCTTGTAGAAGTATTTCAGAATATAAACATTTGTAGGGAATGGCTGATTGGCAAAGAGTTATGCTGTTCCTTAGTGTGTGCAATTTTCCCTAAATTAAGGATATCATGCTTAGGGAAATTTGTCATGCTCAGTTTATTCAATAGGATCTTCTTAATTTAGCTGATTCATGAAATATTAAAGAAAATAATTTTCACTGCAAGTATATTAATAAATTATTTTTGTTACTGTATTATGTAATTTTTTTTGTACATCTCTTGACTTTGTGTCATAATTATTGTGCTAGAACTGCATATTGTATATTTAAAAATGTGTGATATTTTCCCTGATGTGATTAAACATATTAACAGTTATTTGAAACTACTTTTTCCCTTTGTTGTGCTGCACATAGCATTCAATTTGACTGTTACATGTCTTAGCCATGAAACTTGACTGAAATGCAAATCGTTGATTGTGTATCTTGTGCTGTTGTGCAGAATTAAATAATGTTGTTGTTTATTCTATTTATCTAGGGTGCTGTTCATTAAATTACATTATATTACATTCAATTCCCTTTATTTATTTATTTAGTTAGTTAGTTACCACTCACCCTTATTATTATTAATTTTTTTTTTTTTTTAACTTTAACTTTAACTTTATACAGAGAGAGATCATTTTGGCCTTCCTCTGAAGCTGAGCTCTGCCAAGGGACAAGTTTTCTACATAATTCTACACCGAGTGAGATGGCCATGCGGTTAGGGTCGTGCAACTGTGAGTTTGAATTTGGGAGATGGTGGGTTCGAATTCCTCTAGTGGCAGCACAGAAGATAGTTTTGCATGGTTTCCCATTTTCACACCAGGAAAATCCTGGGGCTCTACCTTAATTAAGGCCACAGCCATTACCTTTCCCATCCTTCCATTGCTGAAAACCTTCAGTGTGTTGATGCAATGTTAAATCAGTTGGAAAAAATACCCTCCCTTATTGACTCCAGAAAATTCTGAGCGATGTACGCTCCTGCAGAGTTCCTTGTTGGCAAAAACATTGCTCTGAAGGAAACATATAATCCTATCAAATGGAGAAGAGTCCACCTTTTCAATACTATAATACTGTATTATCTTTTAGAAGAAATACACTTTTTTCTATTCTAAATATAAGAACCTGTTTTGTCCCCTATGAACATCTTCATCTTAAAGAAGATACAAGAATATACCAAAATACATCCAAAGTTGATAAATAGACACTCCAAAAATAAATTCTTTTTAATAAAGATTTTTGGAACATTGCGTATGGGTAACACTTTTGTCTTTCTTGAATGTGCAGTTCTTTGTATACTGTGTCCTACTGTTGATATTCCTGTCATAGAAGATGATTTTATCTTTACATTAAAATTGGGTGATTAAAATTAAAGTTAAAATTTCTTCCTATAAGCTATTAATTTGTGCTTGATATTGAAGTGATGATTATAGGTTTATCATAACAAGGGCAACATGACACTCAACAAATATTTTGGAAAATCTTCAAGCTATGCTGACGAAGATAGTTGCAACACAGTTAATACTGAGTGGAGTTTCCTCTGAAAGGAAATGAAATGATCAAAACTTTCTAGTAGAAACATATAGCTTCACTTTTATTATGGTACAGTCTTAGTCCCCATTTATCCAAAAACAGTCCCACTATGACCAAAACCTATGTTAACATTTCTTCAGTGATCTCAAAGCATTTGTGTTGTGTCCGGCTCCATGGCTAAATGGTTAGTGTGCTGGCCTTTGGTCACAGGGGTCCCAGGTTCGATTCCCGGCAGGGTCGAGAATGTTAACCATAATTGGTTAATTCCCTTGGCATGGGGACTGGGTGTATGTGTCGTCTTCATCATCATTTCATCCTCATCACGACGCGCAGGTCGCATACGGACGTCAAAGCAAAAGACATGCACCAGGTCTCTCCGGAGGCCACACGGCATTTCATTTCGTTTGTGTTGTGTTGTTATCACCCTGTTAACAGCTTATCCAAATTTCTGGATTGTATATCATGTACAGGATAAACAGTAGAGGAGTTAGAACTGAACCTTGGAGCAGATCATTATTAAGTTGCCTCTGGTCACTTGTGACATTTCATTGCCTATTATTACCTGGAATGGTCTATCAGTCAACATATTGTTAAGAAGTTGTGCAATAGCTCAACTGGATGCCCTTCCTGACACCAATCTCAGTTGAGGAGTTAATGAAGATGAAATTAATGATAGTGAATTAAACTGGGTAAAGAGGTGGAAGGAATCATCTGTGCCCGATGAATAGGAACTCCCCCAGCATTCGCCTGGAAGTGAAAATAGGAAACCACAGAAAAATATTTTCAGGACAGTTGAAGATGGGGCTCGAAATCGCACTTCTCCCGAATGCACAGCTTAGCTCCATAGCGGTAGTGCGTTAACACGTGCAGTCACTCCGCTCAGTACCTCACTGAATTTTATATCAAAAAAATTCAGGGCCCTTAGTTTTCTTCCTGTAGTTGCAGTACTATCTGCTAGTTCCTATATTATGCAGTAGATTTCACGTACTCTTGAACTCTCTCTTCTAAGTTCTTTTCAACTTTCCCTCACGGTACTTCGCTATCGGTCTCGTGGTCATATTTAGCCTTAGATGGAGTTTATCATCCACTTAGGGCTGCACTCTCAAGCAACCCGACACTAAGGAGAGATCCTCCCGGAAGCTGCAGCGGTCTCTACGTGCCTGGCACTCTCTGCGGAGCGTGGCCCCATTCAAGAAGGGCTTGAACTCGCCGCAGGTTCCCGGGATAAGTGGACCCTCCCAAACACCATATTTCTCGGCAGGGTGAACCTGCGAGATTCGGTGCTGGGCTCTTCCCTGTTCGCTCGCCGCTACTAAGGGAATCCTTGTTAGTTTCTTTTCATCTGCTTAATAATATGCTTAAATTCAGCGGGTAGTCTCGCCTGCTCTGAGGTCATGTTTGGTTTGTGCGTGTCGCACAAAATGTTCGGTCGCTGCACACACAGCACACACTTTCGAACTTGGTCGCGGAGCAAGGGCGGCGAACCGGCGCCAGCAGACACAAAGACGCTGCGCGGACCAACCCTCCCGTCTCACACAGTCTCAGTGGTGGTGTCGACCGGTCCAGCTCCACCGGGGTGAAGCTCTTTTCAGGAGACGCGGCGGCGGTCATGGCCGCACGAACCGCGACGCTCCCACCCTTCGAACGCAATGTCGCGTTCAGTTTTAGCAACCGACCCTCAGCCAGGCGTGGTCCGGGAACGGAATCCATGGACCGCAATGTGCGTTCGAAATGTCGATGTTCATGTATCCTGCAGTTCATATGTCGACGCGCAATTTGCTGCGTTTTCATCGACCCACCGTTCAGGGTTTTTTTTTTTTTTTCATTTTTTTTCATTTTTCGATCGTTCTCTCCACGGTGAGTGGAGGAGAAGCAATCATTTTCATGAGTTTCTCGTCACAGAGCTAAGAAGTGTTTCGAGCATGGACGTTGCGTTCATTTAAAACATGCCCGCCGGGCCGAAGCCGCAACGGGTCCCCTCGTGTTATCCCCGCTCCACTGAGCGAGCGAGGGAGGTAGGTACCCAATGCCGAACGTCTGCATCGTAGGAGACGCGGCCACGCGGACCGCGACACTCCCGCTGTCGGCAACGGGCGGGACCGCCGCTTACAGAGTACGTACAGGACTCGCCTGAGCTCGCCACAGCCGGCTCGGCAAGGAGTCCCGCTCCTCGAGGGAGCCTCGCCGGAGGAGAGGACCGCGCGGGGCCGTCCGACTCCTCCTTCTCGAAATGTTTTTTTGATAAAACAATTTCGGTAATGATCCTTCCGCAGGTTCACCTACGGAAACCTTGTTACGACTTTTACTTCCTCTAAATAATCAAGTTTGGTCATCTTTCCAGACGCATCGGAAACTGCGCAAAGCAGATCCCGCGTACCAGTCCGAAGACCTCATTAAATCATTCAATCGATAGTAGCGACGGGCGGTGTGTACAAAGGGCAGGGACGTAATCAACGCGAGCTTATGACTCGCGCTTACTGGGAATTCCTCGTTCATGGGGAACAATTGCAAGCCCCAATCCCTAGCACGAAGGAACTTTGAGAGTAAATTGGGAATTTTCGGTGTTCCTTTGCTTATTGTTTTGTGAATTAGCCTAACCATGCAAATGAAGTAATGCTTCGTTTGAGATGTTGGTTGTAGATACTATACATATAGAGATGATATGAAAATATTGTTTGCAGATGGTAAAGTGATCTGGAGAGTCAACAATACAGAAGTGCAAATCCAGCTAGAGGCTTTAAAAGACAATATTGAAAAACATGGTATGAAAATCAGTGTGGAAGAGAGCAAAACAACGGTAAAAATAAGAGGAGAAAGAGAAGGAAAAGTGAGACTTCGACTGTAAAACCTTTGGACAGAACCTGCAATGATGCCTTTGAAATGTAGTGCTGGCGTAGAATGCTACGTGTGCCTTGGACCGTAAAAAATAACCCATCTGTCCATTCTTCAGGAGCTGAAGATTTTAAAATGCCTTTCTTGTATCCAAATACCGCCGGGGTCGGAAAAGGACATGGTTTGACCAAGCGATGTCCGATAGGGAAGATGAAAGTGAGGAGCCTGACATAAGTGGAAGCAATGCCAGGACTTAGCTAAGGGCCCCATGGTTGCCAGCTCATACTTGCAAGTTAGGAGCCCCTGGAACCCCTTTTAGTCGCCTTGTACGACTGGTGATGATGGTTGTGGTGGGGTGGTGATTATTATTTTAAGAGAAAGTACAACCAGGTAACCATCCTCTATATAGGCTAACACTTATCATAGAGAAAAAATGTAAGGTAAGGGATCCGAAACTTAGAAAAATAAAGGTATCGGCCAAATAAAGATAAGGACCACGAAGGGCGTGAAAAGGAAAGACTTCCTAGGCCTCGAGTGCTCTAATACAGTCGGCGTCGGAAAAGAACAAGAGTTGACCAAGGAAGATTGGATAGGATAGATGAAAGTGAGGAGCCTGGCACAAGTAAGTAGAAGCAATATCGGGACTCACCTAAGGGCTCCATGGTCGCCAATCCACGCTCCGAAGTTGAGAGCTCCGGGGGCCCCTTTCAGGCGCCTCTTACGATAGGCAGGTGTTACCGTGGGTGTTATTCTACCCACAGGAGGTTACGGACCTGAGGCAAATGCAGGGCCTTTTCCTTAATTAAGGCCAAGGCCACTTCCTACCCAGCCCTAGTCTTTTCCTATTCTTTCGCCGCCGAAAATCTGCGTGAGTTGGAGTTAGTGCGACGTTAAACGGCTAGCAAAGAAAAATAAAGAGAGTCAGGATGGAACGTAATGTACGTGTATGTCCCATTTACAAATACAACTTTCAAGGCTGTTACTGGCGCCCGAGTAACGGTGTCGCAGAACTGCACTAACAAGTATGAACTTATAGCCTAAAATCCATACACATATAAAATAACATGTCCTGACTGAATGATTCATCATCGCCGAGCCAAAACTACTGGACACGAAGAAATGAAATACACTAAGGGGGATTAAAAGAGGGGGTGGGTGAATTGTTAAATGAGAATATCCATATCTCAAAACCTAAACATTTACAGACGTAAAAATTGGTATTTGATATTGGTAGTCGTTGTTTTCGGAAAATCCCCTTAAGGGGGTGAAAGAAAAAGGTTGAAAATGGGTTGAATATATTTTATAAGGATACTTATAGACTTTCTCAAAAACTGAAGATATTACGCAGAAGAAATTCGGTATTTGGAATCACCTTTAAACATAAAGGAACACGTATTTTTCTGTTTTCGGAAAATCCTCTTAAGGGGGTGAAAAAGTTGAAAAAGCGATTGAATACCTCTTATAAGGATACTTATATCTCAAAAACTGAAGAAATTACAGACATGAAAATTCGTATTTGAAACCTCCTTTAAAAATAGAGAAACACGTATTTTTTATTTTTTGGAAAATCCAATTAATGGCGGGGGGGGGGTGAACAGGAGTGACAAAGGGGGTGAATTTTTAAACTGACTATATCTACAGTATATCTCAGAAACATAAAATGTTACAGACGTGAAAAATGGCATTTGGAATCTTCTGTAAAAGTAAAGAAACCCAGATAATTTGTTTTCGGAAAATCCACTTAAAGGGAAGTGAAAAGGGGGGTAAATTTTTAAAATAATCATATCTACACTACATCTGAAAAACTTGACGTGAAAATTGGTATTTTTAATCTCTCTTAAAAATAAAGAGACTTCTATTTTTTGTTTTTGGAAAAATCACTTAAGGGGGGAAGGTAAGAGGGACTGAAAAGGGGGTTGGATTTATTTTTATTAGGATACTGATATCTCAAACATTGAAGATGTTACAGATGTTAAAATTGGTATTTAGAGTCTCCTTTAAAAATAAAGAAATACGTATTTCTGTTTTCGGAAAATCCAGTTAAGGGATGAAAGAATTGAGAAATTAGTTGAATTATTTGTATGAGGATACTTCTATATCAAAAACTAAAGATGTTACAGACGTGAAAATTAGTATTTTTAATCTCTTTTAAAAATAAAGAAACATGTATTTTCCCTTTTCGGAAAAAATACAAGGGCTGAAAAGGGGGTTGAATTCATTTGATTACGATACTGATATCTCAAAATCTATAGAATTTACAGACGTGAAAATTGGTATTTAGAGCATCCTTTAGAAATAAAGAAATGCGTATTCTTTTTTGTTTTCGGAAAATTCACGTAAGGGTATCAAAGAATTGAAAAATAGTTTAATTATTTGTATGAGGATACTTACATCGCAAAAAATAAAGATGTTACAGACGTGAAAATTAGCATTTGGAACCTCCTTTTAAAATAAAGGAAAACAGCTTTATTTTTTCAAAACGTTGACTTAATTGGAGGTGGGAGGACTGATAAAGGGGCTGAATTATGTTTATGGGTATCTCAAAAACTGAATATGTTACAATAGTGGAAATAAGTACTTGGAATATCTTTTTAAAATAAAGAGACACGGCATGTATTTTTCGTTTGTTTTTGAGTTGAGAGAAGACTGTTTCTCACATGAACAATTCTACATCGCATGGTCGTTTTAGCTCCAAAAGGCAATACCACAAACGTGGTTTACAAAGAGTTTCTGGGGTAAATGAAATTCAATTTTTCGATGAGTTTTCATCCTTTAAGGATTTTCAGATAATGTCTTAGTACAGTACCGAGGAACGATTACTTAGATCAAATTACGAAATCCACACGAGCGAAGCCGCGGGAAAAGGGTATGTACACAGTGAGTTTGTTGGTGATAACTAGAGACGAGTAATTGCCTATTTTATTCCTGTATTCAGAAACGTAGGCTTTTGATATATAAATCCGTTTTAGGGTCTTTTTAGCTATATTTCGTTAGTTTTATTGTGCCTATAAATGCCTATTTCAGGGGTTTGTGCTTATTTGGAGCATAATTGCCTAGTTGATGCCTTTTGACTGTATTTGAAAAAAGCCGATTTTCTTCCAGTGGATTATATTGTAGCTAGTGTGTTCGACAGAATTCTCTTTTCTCAATACCTGTTTACCCCACGAACAAAAATGGGAATTCTCAGAAGTCACCAGTAACAGTTCTAGGGAAATTTCCATCAGGAGAAACAAGGAACAATTTGACCTCGAAGACTTCAACCCCTCCAACCTCCTAAGACATATGCGAGAACCAGTCAACGTCGAACTACTGTATGTTGCACAACCCATATGCCCTGTACCTCCCTTTCTGTGCGAATTTTTTTTTTTTCGGGGGGCCCCCCGAAGCCCGCTCCCCCCGCGTGACCATCGACTCAATCTACATGGCCTCCGACATGCTATTAGTTCTAAGAAGAAAAAGATAGCAGGGAGGAGTGGAAGTGTGATACTACAGGAGTATCTGCCTGTCCCCATGCTCAGCATGCTACCAGGCCAGATGTGGTGGTGGGTATAAATAGTGGTGTAATCAGGTAGTAAGGGTCAGGACAAAACCACATAGGCGGAAATAGAAAGGTGCCTACGTGTAAAACCTGACATTTTGCAGATAGCACATGCAAGGATGTGGTTCTGGAGAGGTCCAGGTAATTGTGTTAGTTGGGAATAGGTATCATGCACCGTCATAAGCCTATTCCTCGCCGTTCCAGTTATTCAGGGGATCAGTCCTTCTGGGCACTGCTGTGACTAGCGCGGGCCGTGCCGGTTGCCGAGCCATGCGGCAATAGCCACTAGTGCCTGCCGCACCGCCCGACCCCCTTGAGGTCCCTCGTACCCAGTCTCCAATCCCGGAGAATGAGGCCAAGCCTGCCGAGGCGGGGACCTGCTGGATGGTTGCGGGACATGGCGCCGGGCCTCCTTCCTCTCTGCCCGCGCCATGGCCCGGTATACAGGGCAACTGCGATGGGAGGCCGGGTGGCCCCCCGCGCAGTTGGCGCACACCGGCGCCTCCCTAAGTGTAGCGCAGGCCGTGTAATGGTGATCACCACCACAACGGTTGCACCTTACTTGGAGCCCACAGCTGACCTGTCGGTGGCCCCACCTCAAACAGCGGAAACACTGCAAGAGCTGTTGAGGGGGACGTTCTGTTCTCACCTGACTGCCGCTACCTGCTGAGGTCCTCTCCTGATTGGCTCCTCGGCTGACTGCTGTCCTGGGAGCAGTCCTGCGTTGCAGCTGGGCAGTCCTCTCGTGGTGGGCCGGCGTCGTCGTCTTCTTCTTCCCTGGGGTTTCTTCTCGGCGGGGGAAGAGGCCTCGTCCTGGTGGCCCTCCTCCCGGCCTGGTAACCCCGGGGTGGCTGGTGGCTCCGCTGCGTCGCCGTCTTCTTCCTTCTCCTGGCTGGCGGCGGCGGCGTCGGTCGGTGCTACCACTCGACTGCGTTCCCGGTCCTGGAGGGCGCACATCGAGGTCTGCAGCTCGACAGACACGATGGCAGGCTGGGCCTGGGTAGCAGTCTCCGAACGCCATGGGGCGTCCTTTTCCACTGCTGTGCTGCCATCTGCCATCAGGGGCGCCTTCCTGGATTGCGCCCGGGTGACAGGCCCTTCCTGGTAGGCCCGGGTCTGTGACCACTTCGTGGAGGTGGCCCTTGGAGGAGCGGTCTGCGTCCACTTCGCAGTTCCGAGTCGCTCAGCCTGGGTCGCACAGTCGCGGCGCCAGGGGGCGGCGTGCTCCACCTCCGTAGTGGCGTCGCTGGTCTCCGGCTGGGTGGCTTGGACTAGGTCAGTGTTAACCGCCCTATGCCTTAGCCTCCTCGGCGTCTGGGTGATGGCCTCCCTGGTCTCCGGCTCAGCATTCCTCCTGAGGGCGCCGGCGTTCGTCCCTGGCACGCCGTCCCTCCCAGGTAGTCGGACGACCTGAAACAGAGTAGAGAGCTCCATCTCCACGTCGTGCATCCGCTCCTGGTCATGATGCCTTATGATAAGGCCTCCTGGTAGAAAACTCTCCACGGACATGGTCGTCGGTAGCCTCCTGCCACCCTGGAGGGGGCGCCGCACTCTGTCCAGGACTAGGGCCCGTTCGGAATGAACGGGACGACCTGGCCTGTAGTAGACGAGCAGCGCCTCGTACTCCGGATCGGTGTAGCCCTCAGAGAAGAAAAAGCCTTCAGGGGGATCGCACCCGTCCCTGTGCGGCTCCGTCTCCACCTCGGTCTGCGACTCGTCCTGCTCCCTCGGTGAGGACGGTGTCCTCGGTTCTGGGTGGTCCTCCATCCATTGCCGCGTTGTGCAGAGGCGACCTCCCCTGTAGTAGACTCCTCTCGCCATCGCCATGCCATTTGGACCGTCCCTGAAGTTCGTCGTGGCCATCCTGAAATAAAATCCTGAAAGAGAGAAGAGAAGCGAGCACTGAGAAGTGCTCAGCTTAGACAAAGCTCCTTCGAAGATGTACTAACAAGTACAGCTGCCTGACTAGTACTGGGAAAGTACAGAGCGCCTGGCAAGGAGAGAGAGAGCGAGCGGGAGGAACACGTCCTTCCACTACGGCTGTCGAACTCGTCCTCTCTGTGTGCGAACTGTTGTACGCGTACGCTTTATGTTCTGAACGTGTTGTGATTTATTGTGAAGAAAAAGAAAAAGAAGAAGCGTGTTTGCGTCAATGCCCAAAGAAAAATCTTCGAAGTCCTACTGGCTGGAGCCGTGGATCAGAGGGGGTCCCAATTTAACTACGGATGGAAGGGTAGTCTGTCAAGTTTGCTGTAAGGAGGTAAGTTCGTTTGTTCCTTTTATCTTTTTTGTGATTGAGAATTACGATCGCATTTCATTCTAGCATTTATAGGCCTAATAATGTATGTATTGTGGCAAGTTATTTTGTTGCATTGCTGTACACTATTAGTCGGGAACATTCAATAATTTATATTGCAAAAATTTAAATAATCATTAAATTACTGAACGAGGAGTTAGAATGCTGGTGGTCTCTTGTCACAGAACGGATGAAAATTAAATCAGTACCGTATTTTGAACTATGATTCGTTTCCTGCGAAAGTAGAGATTTACAACTGATATGCAAATTTTAAAACTTCCTTTAAAAATCGTTAGTTCTATTACACGCTAAGCCTTCGCGAAACACAGGTTGCAGATCCAATGTAGCCCGGCTAGGACGATGCCACAGCGTGTTTTACAATGTTGCCTAGACTATCTTTACAAGACCAGGCCAGCGAAAAGACCGTTGGACTGGATTGGTGAGGTCGGGTTAGTAACCGTTGTGCTTGGGGGCAGGGAGGAGGAAGCAAAGAGAGTCTGAGGGGCGTAAGCTCCCAGGTTAGCGCCGCGAAGTCGCCAACAAACCTCTAGCATCCCCTCTAGAGTCTTGCTAAATTGTGACAAAAATAAGGTTATGGGCGCATGCCACGACAATTTCAAATTACGCGGTTTTTAATTTTTAATCGGGCTGAGTGGCTCAGACGGTTGAGGCACTGGCCTTCTGACCCCAACTTGGCAGGTTCGATCCTGGCTCAGTCCGGTGGTATTTGAAGATGCTCAAACATGGCAGCCTCGTGTCGGTAGATTTACTGGCACGTAAAAACCTCCTGCGGGACTAAATTCCTGTACCTCGGCGTCTACGAAAACCGTAAAAGTAGTTAGTCGGACGCAAAGCAAGTAACATTATTTATTTAATTTTCAAGGATGGTGGCGGCCTTGTGGGCAGGCAACAGAAAATAGTCTTCATGGCAGCTGACCTGGCTGACCAAAGCCGGCGAATAGCAAGAAATAAAATGTTCACAAATCTGAGATTTATAGTGCCTCCGTTTTAATTCTTCTATATAAGTAAGAATACCGCTTGGGGCAGCTTGGTGGGTCCTTGGCAAGCATAAAGGACGGATCTCTCCTCTACGCTACTCCGGTATCGTTTCACGTCTTTTTTATTATATTTTTCACCCGGCGAACCCAACACGATACTGCCAAATTATAACTGAAAATCCTTGAGGTCATATTTCCATGTAAATTACGGATTCCCTTGTTCCTACTTTAAAGTTTTGTACTTCTAGAAACATCATCTCTAATAGTTCTTTTTATGAAACAAAAATACATGTTATATACTAAGCATTATTGCCAATTAGCCCAACTGTAGAAATTTAAGATATAGGGACAATGTAAATTATGTCAATGTATTACTTTTCACATCAAATGTGAGAAAAATACCACATAGATCAACCTAGAAATACTGCGATGCATCTGATACGAGTACAGAAATCTGTATCAACGCAGACTTTCTACCAGTCCACTTTGGGCAGCGACCAACAACCATTTTCTTCAGACCTATGCACTTTAATGTTGGGAACTAATATGCCCCTGCATAAACCGGAGCACCTTCAAATTTCAACAGGCTGCCGGGAGCAATCACGAAGTTGGAGAAGAGTGGCATGCCCCTGGTGGAGTCATTTAGGATTGTGGAAGAAGTCAGGGGAAGTTCTGACCGAACCTCTGGGAAGGCAGCCACTGTCAGCGAAATAAAACCAGATGAAGTGCATTGAAGTTTTGTCCAATCACTTCATGTAATGTTGAGAGATCTTTCTGTCAGTACAAAAACATTATGCGTGGCAGGAAAACAAGATTGTTACCAGAACACATTGAAACATTGCTTGTAAATTCCTTTTGTAGTAATTGTGTGTGTTATTAAATTATAAGTAATTTTTTCATGCCTATTTTACACGTTAGTGCCTATTTAAACGCCTATTTTGGCTAATTTAAGAGCCTATATGCCTGCCTATTTTAACTGTTTTAGTGCCTATAATTATCATCTCTAGTGATAACTAAAACCTACGTGGAGAGGATAGGGTTAAGTTATATTTGGACGGAGACATGTAAGGGGAAAGGGAGCAGGTGCCAGAGAGCTAAGATAACCAGAGTTAAGGACATCCAAACACAAAAGTAGGTAGAAGAATGTGGCAAGAGAGCTTCTCTGAGTTTATTTTACAAGATACGATAAGTCTCTAAGATTAGTATAAGATTTGGAAATAAAAGATGTAAAGGGGGATTGATTTGGTGGATAATGGGGCTGCATAAGAATACGGGATGGATCAAGAGCAAAGACACTTCAGTATGTATTTTATGTGAAAAGACGATGGACGATCTACATCTGATTGGGGAATGTGAGAAAACTGAGAACTTGAGAAACAAGCTCTTAAGTGAAAAACAAATAGTGCTGTGTAGGCAAAAGGATAATCAAAGAGTTATTGCTCGGATAGTTAAGGAGTGGAACAGCGAGAATAATCTGAACAAATATTTAAGTGCCGTGAGGAATCTGTGTGAAAAGAAAGTGAATTCGGAAAATTGCGTAGTTGTAAATAGTGATGATGTAAGTGACCAAACAGATCGGTATTTAAATGATTAAATCAAATAGAATCAAAATCACTTTATTTGCAAATGAGGTGTCTACCTCGGTGGCAAATGGTACACTAAAATACATTATTGTCAAGCACTAAATTTTAAATTAACAAGAGAAGAAGATATTTTCCTAGAATACAATATTATACAATTTATACTAACAATTTTTTCTATTAAACACACAGCTCATCCTTAATAAATTTATATTGTTTACAAAATTCTACTTATAATATCTCCTGTACTTAGAAACATAGTCAACTTATATACAGTATGTGGAATTACTTCAAATAATACTATACAGCTGGTATAAGATTAAAATTTACATTGCATTTATTTATTTATTTATTTATTTATTTATTTATTTATTTATTTATTTATTTATTTATTTATTTATTTATTACCCATTTTGGAACCTAAGTAGCATAACTACTTGCTGCGTCTTAACCAGAGCCCCTTTTGCCACTGCTTTTCAGAGTTAGGAGGACAGACCAGCTTCAGCAGAAAAAAATAAAAAGGTTTTGTGCACTCAGCACAAGGTCATGTTCTATTGGAGCCAAGCGACAGTAGTATATTGTAATACCAGGTCGGCTGGCCCCGTGTAGGGAACAGATGAGTAAGCAGCACATTAGTTTGCATAATACTGTGCTACTTATTTTACTTTAGTTTGCACATACTTTCAGGATCGGGAGCAGCCTCCCGATCATGATGATCATTCATATCATATTAGGTACCTACTTCATTTTGTTCATCCTTTCAGCATCGTGAGGAACCTCACGATTCCCTATAATAACTGAATTTCCTTACGCCAGTGGTTAGAACCATTGGCGAGAGGTATTACTCTTATTATTTCAAAATTCCGTCATTATTGTGAGCAGCCTTGCGATTAATGGCAAACGCCAAATACCTGGTATCTTTTAGGGTCTAATTTACTCATATGTTTGTTTATTTTACTTGTATAATGGTTTGGTTTACATAATGTAGTCGCCACTGTAATTGGAACAGTAAGTCCTGCAGTGAGCTAATAAATAAATACAAATAAATGAAGCCGCGGGTAACGGCTAGTCGTAATATATTCGAAATTGCATGTTGTCCTGGGTAACAAGATATCACATCGATTTTCTATATGCTCGGGAGACATCTAACTCTCTCTGTAATATTGCTAATGGAACGTGTACACCGAACTCCCAGTATGCTCGAGCACAAGATAATTATTTTTATTCAATTTAGTACAAGATTGCTAGATCTAGTTTACATGGGCCCAGGTCGTTGTGAGATGGCAGTCGACAGTAACGTGAAACTTCATTCTACCCACTTCTCTTCAGCAGCCAAGCGTGGTATGTCTTCATGCGTACAGTTTCTGAATTTATTACACTACGATATCGAACAACTTACAGTGAAAAGCAGGTACCGTAAATCTTCATGGCCATCGTCTGTATTTGTATTCCGAGGACAGACGATTGTTAGAGACAGGGTTCGAATATCGGAGAGAGAATGGAGAATATTTCCCTTCCCTGGAAAACTTCATTTCGTCATTGATTTCATTATTAGCCTAATTTCGAGATCAGCGACAGACTCAGACAGACTCAATGTTGGGTACAGGCCATTTTCGCGTGGGTGTTGGAAAACTGTACATCTACCCCTTTAATTACATTTGCTGATTAAATGGTACCGTAAGTAATGATTTGAGTGGGAACGCTTGGTCAAGGCTATAAATGCACTCTTGGTTCATCTGGAAGAACACAGGTTTGATTCCCCTTGACGAAAACCAGAGTACTACCTAATTATTAAATCGTAGGGTTCGCTCAGTCTTCAACAGAAATGAGTATTAGTTTAATTATTGGCGGCAACGGTGACCGGACATAGCCTACAACTAATTGACCTTATCCCACTTTGGAGTTGGCCTTGCTTTACGTGCTTTCATTTTTGATCGTGTGCATACCATTGTATAATACGTTTTCTCAAATTCACAAGATTCGTTGTTTGGATAATATTTCCGGAATTATCCAAATTTCTGTGAAATGTCCAATAATATATCTCGTAATGGAAGCATTTTATGGTTCATGGTGTGGGTTACTGTAGTTACGTCTTAGTTCGTGAAACATGGTCCGGCTCCATGGCTAAGTGGTTAGCGTGCTGGCCTTTGGTCACAGGGGCTCCGGGTTCGATTCCCAGTAGGGTTGGGAATTTTAACCATCATTGGTTAATTTCGCTGGCACGGGGACTGAGTATATGTTTCGTCTTCATCATCATTTCATCCTCATCACGACGCGTAGGTCGCCTACAGCCGAACATGTCCTCGGACACTCCGGTACTAAAATCCATACGCCATTTCATTTCGTGGTCCTGAGAGTCGGGGTACCAGTTGCTACGGAATGCGAGTGGGCATCTCGGACATATTCTGAGTCATGGCCCTTCTTGTGCTCAAGCGGCTAAGACTATACAATCCACCGGTTAGAGGAGAGATCCTCACTTGGACTATGTGTAAGTAGGGTACCGAGCTCAGAACATTTTAAGCAAGCCTCGGACCTATGGGAGTAACGGAGTCCCACTCCCATTTGACAGGCGAGGGACACCTTGTAAACAACTTGGCGAACGAAATGGAATTCGATGGGGAGATATCAATATTAATAGAGCTTATGGAAGAAAGAAAGTAGAACTGGCTGAACCAACGAAGAGGATGCATCTGAATGTTCTAGGAGTAAGTGATATTCGGGTAAGGGGAGATAACGAGGAAGAGATAGGAGGTTGTGAAGTGTACTCGACGGGTGTTAAAAAAGGAAGGGGCAGAGTGTGGGCTAGGGCTTTTCATCAGTAATACTATTGCACTCAACATAGTTCCTGTTAGGCAAATGATGTGGGTAGATTTGGGAGTTGGAAGAATTAGGACGAGAATTGTCTCAGTGTATTCACCATGTGAGGGTGCAGATAAGAATGACGTTGACAAGTTTTATGAAGCATTGAGTGACGTCGTAGTTAGGGTCAACAGCAAGGATAGGATAGTGCTAACGGGCGATTTCAATGCGAGAGTTGGAAATTGAACTGAAGGATACGAAAGGGTGATTGGTAAATGTGGGGAAGCTAATGGGAATGGGAAGCGTTTGCTAGACTTCTGTGCTAGTATGGGTTTAGTAGTTACATATACATTCTTCAAGCATAAGGCTATTCACCGCTACACGTGGGAGGCTAGGGGTACCAGATCCATAATAGGCTATATCTTAACCGACTTCGAATTCAAGAAATCTGTTAGGAATGTACGGGTTTTCCGTGGATTTTTCGATGACGTAGACCCCTGTCTGATCTGTAGTGAACTAAGTATCTCTAGGCCTAGGATAGAGAAAGTGGAATCTGTCTACAAACGAATAAGGGTAGAACATCTCCAAGACGAGGAAGTTAGACAGAAGTGCATGGATATGATTAGTAAGAGTTCCGAACGGTGGACAGTAAGGAGATTCAGGATCTAGAAAGGGAATGGGTGACATACAGGGATGCTGTAGTAAAAGCAGCAAGGGAATGCCTAGGAACAACTGTGTGTAAAGATGGGGAAAAGCGAACATCTTGGTGGAATGATGAAGTGAGAGAAGCTTGTAAACGTAAAAAGAAGGCTTATCAGAAATGGCTTCAAACAAGGACCGATGCAGACAGGGAATTGTTCGCAGATGAAAGAAACAGAGCGAAACAAATAGTTGCTGAATCCAAAAAGAAGTCGTGGGAAGATTTTGGTAATAACCTGGAAAGGCTAGGTCTAGCAGCAGGTAAACCTTTCCCTTTGGCAGGGAGGGAAAAAGGAAATGAACAGTGTTTTGGGTAATTCAGGTCAACTCATAATAGATCCAAGGGAATCACTGGGCAGGTGGAGGGAATATTTTGAAAATCTTCTCAACGTAAAAGGAAATTTTCCTGGTGGTGTCGCGAACAACCCAGCTCATGCGGAGGATGAAAATGACGTTCGTGAAATTACGCTTGAGAAAGTAGAAAAGTGGTAAATAAACTCCATTTTCATAAAAAAGTAGGAATAGATGAAATTAGACCTGAAATGGTGAAGTATGGTGGGATGGCAGGGATGAAATGACTTCATAAAGTAATAAGATTAGCATGGAGTGTTGGTAAGGTACCTTCAGATTGGACAAAAGCAGTAATTGCAACTATCTATAAGCAAGGGAACAGGAAGGATTGCAACAACTATCGAGGTACCTCATTGATTAGTATACCAGGCAAAGTATTCACTGGCATCTTGGAAGGGAGGGTGCGATCAGTGGTTGAGAAGTTGGATGAAAACCAGTAGAGTTGCAGGCCACAGAGAGGCTGTCAGGATCAGATTTTCAGTTTGCGTCAGGTAACTGAAAAATGCTACGAGAGGAATAGGCAGTCATGTTTCGTAGATCTTTATTAAAAAAATAATCAATCACTACTGATCTGCATTTAGGGCAGTCGCCCACGTGGCAGATTTAGAGAGCATATGACAGGGTACCGGCGGAAAAGATGTTCGCCATACCGGTGGACTATGGGATTAAGGGTAGATTATTAAAATCAATCAAAGGCATTTATGTTGACAATTGGGCTGCAGTAAGAATCGATGGCAGAATGAGTTCTTGGTTCAGGGTACCGGTACCTACTGGGGTTAGGCACGGCTGTAATCTCTCACCCTTGTTGTTCGTAGTTTACATTGATCATCTGCTGAAAGGTATAAAGTGGCAGGGAGGGATTCAGTTAGGTGGAAATGTAGTAAGCAGGCTGACCTATGCTAACGACTTGGTCTTAATGGCTAATTGTGCCGAAAGCCTGAAGTCCAATATCTTGGAACTTGAAAATATGTGCAATGTGTATGGTATGAAAGTTAGCCTTTCGAAGACTTAAACTGATTTCAGTAGGTAAGAAGTCCAAGATAAATGAATGTCAGGTTGAGGGTACAAAGCTGGAACAGGTAGATAATTTCAAGTATTTAGGATGTGTGTTCTCCCAGGATAGTAATACAGTAAGTGATATTGAATCAAGGTACAGTAAAGCTAATACAGTGAGTTCGCAGTTGCGATCAACAGTATTTTGTAAGAAGGAAGTCAGCTCCCGGACGAAACTATCTTTACATCGGTCTGTTTTCAGACCAACTTTGATTTAAGGGAGCGAAAGCTAGGTGGACTCAGGATATCTTGTTCATAAGTTAGAAGTAACAGGCATGAAAGTAGCGAGAATGATTGCTGGTACAAACAGGTGAGAACAATGGCAGGTGAGAACGGAATGAGGAGATAAAGGCTAAGTTAGGAATGAACTCGTTGGATGCAGCTGTGCACATAAACCGGCTTCGGTGGAGGGGTCATGCGAGGTGAATGGAAGAGGATAGGTTACCTAGGAGAATAATGGGCTCTGTTATGGTGGGTAAGGGAAGTAGAGGGAGACCAAGACGACGATGGTTAGACTCGGTTTCTAACGATTTAAAGATAAGAGGTATAGAACTAAATGAGTCCACAGCACTAGTTGCAAACAGAGGATTGTGGCGACGTTTAGTAAATTCACAGAGGCTTGCAGACTGAACGCTGAAATATATAACGGTCTATAAGGATGATGTATGTATAAAGCGTTAAAGTAATAATGCAGTTTGTTTAACGACATTTCTAACTGCGAATAACCCTAAACACGTCATGAGATGTTGGAGTTTTATCCTGGAGGAGTTCCTTTACGTGTCGGGAAAAAACGTGCAATTATAGTACCGTATTTAAATACCCTTAAATGTTATTGATCAAAGCCGGGATCGAACTTACAATCATGAGATCAGAATGTCAACGACTAATTGTGCCTATAAAGTTGGCGAAAGGATTAATATGTGTTTTTAAATGTATGACCATCGCTGTACTTGGTTTGTATTATCATCATTTCTACATGTTATGTGCATTATCGAAGATTTTTACCTTTCTTTACGCACGGTATTTGTGTCCGATCTACTGATCTACGCCATTAAAATCAAGTAGGTATTCGTTATTGTCTATATACGCGCGCTTGCATTTATTTCTACATTTATGGTGGAACGTTGTCATTAGCCAAACCCCTGTTATAATAGGCACGCTCTGCAACTGCCATTTCAAAATATATTGTGATACCGGAACACTGTTATTTACGCTTGACGTTACCACAAAACTTTGAAGCAATACTGGCACTAAAGAATGTTAAAAGCTCCAAATGAAAATCGACAGGGTTTAATAGAAGAATAGTGGAGTACAATGGAGACATGTAATATTAATCTACCGAGCAAGTTCGCGTAGCTATGAGCTTGTATTCGGGAGATGGTGGGTTCAAATCCCGCCGTCGACAGCCCTGACGATGGTTTTCCGTGGTTTACCATTTTCGACCAGGCTGTACCTAAATTAAGACCACAGCCGCTATCTTCCCAATTCTGGCTTTTTCCCGTTCTTTTGTCGCTGAACACCTTCGATGTGTTAGTTCGACATTAGGTCTGAACCACTAGCACCGGGCGAGTTCGCCGTGCGGTTACAGGCGCGCGGCTGTGAGCTTACATCCGGGAGATAGTGAGTTCGGATCCCGTTGTCGGCTGCCCTGAAGATGGTTTTCCGTGGTTTCCCATTTTCAGACCAGGAAAATGCTGGGGCTGTACATTAATTAAGGCCACGGCCGCTTCCTTCCAACCCCTAGGCCTTTCCTATCCCATCGTCGCCATAAGACCTATCTGTGTCGGTGCAACGTAAAGCCACTAGCAAAAAAAAACACTAGCAATAGGTCTACATATATTAAACATAATACGTAGGCCTATATTATAATATTAATCACTAAGAAGCAAATGGAGACCAAGGGGAGAGTTCGATGCCAACAGTCCCTAACATCATTGCCGGCAAATTTAGATTTTTGTAAAATGAAGCACCTGATAAAAACCGAAAACACTTTTTAAATACTTACTCCATCAATAGAACGATTCCTATATCTTACTACCTGCGATTTGGTCCTTCCTTATATTCAACCTGTCATCTATTAATTACCACGATAACCAGTGGCGCAGATATTAAGAGTGGGGAGACGGACGGACGGACGGATGGATGGATGGAAACTCCCACTCCGAATTTTTTAAACCCAGGAAAAATCTAGGTCCGCCTCTGTGATGTAGTAGTTAATATGATTATCTGCCACCACCGGAGGCCCGGGTTCGATTCCCGGCTCTCCCACGAAATTTGAAAAATGGCGCGAAGGCTGGAACGGGGTCCATTCAGCCTCGTGAAGTCAACTGAGTAGAGGGGGTTCGATTTCCACCTCAACCATCCTTGAAGTGGTTTTCCGTCGATTCCCGCTCCTCCAGGCAAATGCCGCGATTGTACCTAATTTAAGGGCACGGCCGCTTCCTTCCCTCTTCCTTGTCTATCTCTTCCAATCTTCCCATCCCCCACAAGGTGTTGGTGCTGGTGATTATTATTTTAAGAGGAAGTGCAACTAGGCAACCATCCTCTATGTAACACTAATCAGAGAGAAAAAATGGAAGGGGTCCGACACTTCGAAAAATGAAGATATCGGTCAAAGAATGACAACGGCCACGAAGGGCGTGGAAGACTCCCTGGGCCTCGAACACTCTAATACTGTCGGGTTCGAAAAAGAACAAGAGTTGACCAAGGGAAGTCAGATAGGAAAGATGAAAGTGAGGAGCCTGGCACAAGTAGGCCTAAGTTGAAGCAGTTCCAGGAATCACCTGAGGGCCCCGAGGTCGCCAACCCATGCTCTCAAGTTAAGAGCCACTGAGGCTCCTCAACAGAGTCCCTGTTCAGCATAGCAGGTGAGGCTGCCTGGGCGAGGTACTAGTCCTCCTCTCCAGTTGTATCCCAACCAAATGTCTCACGCTCCAGGACACTGCCCTTGAGGCGGCAAAGGTGAGATCCCTCGCAGCGTCCGAGGGTAAAACCAACAAGTATGGGCGGTAAACGGACTAGGAAAGAATCTATCTGAAAGTAATCCCGCGTAGCCTAATATTGATATTTAATGAATAATATACCAGGTGAATCAGTTTCCTCTACCAATATTGTATGCAAACCGCAGATTTTTTATTCGTCCTGAAAACAGTTGTCTTTCCGGTACGCACAGAAAACGCAGTAAATGGATATGTCTGTATTTACGGCCTACACAAAAATATTATTAATAGGCTAGAAATCACGAGTGCGCTTATCTGATATGTAAATGATACGTCTATGAAACACGAAATGGACATTGCGATCGTGTTAAAACTACCACATGAAAGGTAATCTACACGACACGCATCGTCCAGCGATGTAGTATACCGTACACGGCACGGTAGCTAAACAGGTACACGTTAAGAGCAAGCCGAAAGCCACGATGCGCCAGTCTTACATGTATTCGGTTCGAGTCCGTGGCAGGGATAGAGGTGGTGGTGGTGGTGGTGGTATTTTCTTTTAGGAGGAAGTACAACTAAGCAACCATCCCCTCTGAACAAATTAAGCAGAAAATAAATTTATAATGTAAAAAAGCTATTTATTCAACGGAGGAATTTGAAAATGATTTTTAAAATGAGTGTATTAAGCCTAAATGGTCACAAACGCATCCAAAGGGAACGTAAGTTCCCTGAGTAACAGAACACTTGAAATTTACATAACCTTGATTAATCCATTCACACATAAAGCGAATGACGAGATCAGCAGTAGTCTCGTCATCGGCTAATATGAGTTCGAATCTCTCTTGCAGTCCGAGGTTCTGTCTTAGACCAGAGAGATCGGCGCAGTCTGTGAGGATGTGGGCTACGGGAAAGTCGGCACCACAAGAACATACCGGAGGATCTTCCCTCTTTAGGAGATAAGGGTGCGAAGATCTTCCATGACCTATCCTTATGCTGCACAAAACTACGGCCTCTCTCCGTGGAGGCCGGAAAGGGGACCGCCACACGGTAGTTGTCTTCATGCCGAGAGTACGGATAGCTAGCCACTCCGATTCCCAGTACGCCAAGATGGTTCACCGTAGCTGAGAACAAATATCCCTAGCTGGTACATTCACAGGTATAGGAGATAAAAATACCGCATGTTTGCAGCTTCATCAGCAAGTTCATTTTCCGCAATCACAACATGGCTTGGGAGTGGTGGTGGTGGTTATTGTTTTAAGGTGAAGTACAACTGGGCAACCATCCTCTATTAACATTAGCCTAATCACAGAGAAAAATGGAAGGGATCCGACACCTCGAAAAGAGAAGGTATCGGCCAAACGAAGACAGAGGCCACGAAGGGGTTGAAAATGAAAGACTCCCTAGTGCTCGAGTGCTCTAATACAATCGGGGTCGGAAAAGAGCCCTTCGCTGCCGCAATTTCGTCAGTTCACTATGGGACCCAGTAGCGTAGCTAGGATTTCAGTTGGGGGGGGCATTCATCCAGAATTTTATTTTGATAGGATAGGATAGGATAGGATAGGATAGGATAGGATAGGATAGGATAGGATAGGATAGGATAGATAAAAGTGAGGAGCCTGGCACAAGTAAGTGGAAGTAATGCCATGCGTCTTCTCAGGACCCCATGGTCGCCAACCTGCACTACCAATTTTAAGAGCCCCTGGGAGCCGCGTCCCTGCACAACGCAAATATACTTCGCAATTCCCACTCTGTGAAAGGCACGTTATAGGAATACGAAGCACTAGAGGAAAAAATCCAGGGTCGTATCTCCCACAGCTAGACGTATTTGCGAAATGTGATGCGATGTGATCTACAATGTGAGAAGGAACCGTAACTACATCTCCATTAATGGACTGAGGGCAAGTTCTGCACTCCGACAATACGGCGGAGTTTTATCCATCATGGAAGTCACATACTTTTCCCACGTAACTTCCTTACTTTCTCGAATCAAAAATCAGGTCTTAGCGCGCAGACGCTTAAATGTAATATGATTGGCCATCGTAGGATTCCGACGATAAAGCATAAAAGCCCTTCGCTGCTGCAATTTCGTCGGATCACTATGGGACCCAGTAGCGTAGCCAGGATTTCAGTTTGGGGGGGGGGGGCATTAATCCAGAATTTTATTTTGATAGGTGTCCAAACTTCCAGAATTTAGGTGGTGTAGAAAACCTGAAAAGGTAATGAGTGTACTTGGATCCAGTAAGAGTGGCGGATTCGTGTGGATTCCGGAAGTAATCTTCTTCTTCTTCTTCTTACCCATTTTTCCCACACCTGTGAGGTCGCGGATGTGAACTGTGTCACACATATGTGGATTTGGCCCTGATTTACGGCCGGATGCCCTTCCCGACGTCAACCCTATATGGAGGGATGTAATCACTGTTGTGTCTTTTTTTGGTGGCTGGTAGTGCAGTATGTTGTCTGAATATGAAGAGGAAAGTGTTGGGACAAACACCCAGTCCCCGAGCCAGAAGAATTAATCAGACGCTATTAAAATCCCCGACCCGGCCGGGAATCGACCCGGGACCCTCTGAACCGAAGGCCTCAACACTGAACATTCAGTCAAGAGTCGGACTCCGGAAGCTAATATTAACATACATTATATATAAAATGCTTAATAAAAATACATTCGTTAAAGCTCCTGGGGTGTCTAGACTCCTTGGACGACAACCCCCCCCCCCCCGGTACCTCTGTTACTCCCATCCCAACATAGCGGCATCATTTCATATATTTCGAGTACAAGTGAAATGAATGCAAGAATAAACAGTTTGAGTAAAGATGCAATATTCTGCTTTAGAATAAATACGGTAATGTTATTATAATAATGGTCATGTGATAAGCAATAAAGAAGTGACATTTTATACAAATAATGCGGCAAAGAAATACACACACACACACGTCGAATACAGGTTTCTCGCACTTCTTGTCCATGGCTAGATGATGAAGCCAAGAGACTGATGGCCCACCGTGACTCGTTATTTCGACATTATAAACAAACCCTATATGACACAGACTTCGAATCTTACCGCATCTTAAGAAATCGCACAAAGCAGTTAATCAGAAATAAAAAATGTATATATTTCCGGAATTTAGCTAACAGCTTAAATTTGAATCGCGCATGAGACATCAACAGAGACAGACAACTCCTGACATCCCACTTGACGAACTAAACGATTACTTTAGTAGAATAAATATTCAACTTACCCCAATTAACTGCACCGACTCACCACCCTCCCCTCCAGCCAATTCACCATTCACATTTCACAGTGTCACAGAAAATCAGGTTAAAAAGGCTTTGTATTCCATTAAATTAACTACAGGTGTAGATGATACAGTATTCCTATTACTTTTACACATAATATTATGGGTGCTGTCCTGCCTATACTACTGATGCACATACTGAACTACTGTTTCCTAAACGGAACTTTCCCTCCTGTCTGGAAAACAGCCAATATTATACCGGTACCTAAGAGTTTAGACCTAGTATCCAGTAATCGGGAGATAGTGGGTTCGAGCCCCACTGTCGGCAGCCCTGAAGATGGTTTTCTGTGGCTTCTCATTTTCACACCAGGCAAATGCCGGGGCTGTACCTTAATTAAGGCCACGGCCGCTTCCTTCCAATTCCTAGGCCTTTCCTATCCCATCGTCACAATAAGTCACAATAAGAGCTATCTGTGTCGGTGCGACGTAAAGCAAATAGCAAAAAAAAAAAAGTGTTCAGACCCACAATCACCCTCTGACTATCATCCTATGTCCATACTCCCTGCGCTTTCTAAAGCCCTTGAACGTTTAGTATACGAGCAAGTTCTGGAATATCTAAATAAAAATGCTCTTTTGGACCCTTTGCAATCTGGATTTAAGACGGGTCACAGTACCGCGACAGCACTTTTGAAGGTTACTGATTGACATTCAACAGTGAGGACATACTTTGGAAAGCATCGAAGGAGAGAAGTTCAGAGACCGCAGGTGGTGGAGAAGCCTCGTTCGCCGACCCATCGCTTATGATGGAACGACGTAGGATATGTCTGTCTGTTAGGTCATCAGCAAGAGGCTGGTTGGATCCTCAAATAGCACCACCAAAGGTTATGCGGTTATAAGGAAACCCCAAAAACCAATGGCAGCACCAAAATGAGGCGTACTAGGCAAGACGAGGAGTGAGGTAGTTTGCCATTGCTTTCCTCACTGAGTCAGAAAGTGTTATTGCAGCACGACTGACCCTATGAGCAACACCTGTCATAACACTCAGATGCACTAGTCGTGCTCTGAATGTCATTACTCAGCACCACCCATACCCCAGCAGCTTCCATATTGTCACAGCCATGGATGAGACTGGGACTTCGGTGGAAGCTACACTTTACTCTGGCCTGTGCTAAGAGATGGATACAAAAGTACTGTATCCATCAAGAAATGGCAGCAGGCAAGTAGGATATGTATGTACTGAAAACATTAGAAACGCTATGTACAAACGAGTGCTCACTATACTTATCCTTCTTGACTTCAGTGGCGCCTTTGACACTATAGTAATTCCGACTATGATCAAGAAAATGGAACTGCTAAATTTCGACCAGGCTGTGCTTAAGGTTTTTAGTTCTTATCTGAGTAACCGTCAACAGCGTGTAACAGTAAACGACAGAGCCTCTAAATGGAAAATGAAACTTAATGTTGGCCTACAGGGCAGTATTCCAGGGCCCCTAATTTTCTGTATTTATATCAATGACATACCATCTGTGACAGGAAATAACACACACCATCTCTATGCTGACGATTTTCAAATATATCGACACTGCAAGACATTAGCAATGACCTCCGACGACTCAGTGCATATGCACAACGAAACTCTCTTATACTAAACTGCACAAAATCTCAGGCAATCATAATTGGATCACGAAAATTACTGAGTTGCTCAAACAATGTCGCAATCCCGCCAATCCTACTGAATGGTAACATTATTCCTTACAGTAAAACGGCTAAAAATCTCAGCGTAATGATGAATGAAACAGTTGATTGGTCGTATGACACGAAAGAAATACGTAAAAAGATTTTTGGAGTTCTTCACCCTCTTAAATGGCAGAGCCTACAGGCCAAACTAATACAGACACTCATTCTCCCTATTCTTGATTATTGTGACGTTGTTTTAGTTGACATCACGAGAGAATACACACTTCAACGAGCACTGAATTCCTGCCTGCGATTTATTTACAATATCGTGTACGATGTTCATATTACCCCATACTATCAGGCTGTCGAATGGCTTATGTCTGATAAACGTCGGCAGCTACACACGTTTAGAGTGGTAGCTGAAAGTCAACCACTGTATATTTCTTCTAAATTCATCTTTTTATCATCATTTCACAACTTAAATACACGTTCCAGATTATTTCTTTCTATTCCACTGCACCGCACAAATAAAATTAATAGATCATTTGTGGTGACTGCCACCAGATTACGGAATACCCTGCCAGCTCAGGTCAGAGAAAGGAGCTTTATTTAAAAATCACGATTTAAGGTCACCTGCCGAGACTACCTACTGAGGACAGCTTACTGAATGGTTGAAGTATGAATGTGTCCGTGCCCGAGGATTAGTCATTTTTAAGAGTTTTTAATATTAGTATAAATATTAATATAGTTAGGAATTTGTTTAAATTTACCTTCATTTCTTTTAATTTATGTAGTTTTAACTATTTTAAGTATCTCAGTATTTTATTTAAGATTCTGATTAGTATGAGGTTAAGTGTACGAGACGGTCTGGAGCACTAACTTCGCCACTGTACAGAAGGCACTAATAAATAAATAAACAAACAAATAAATACATACATAAATACAGACTGCAAAGCGTATGGGTATAGATACGTATTTTGTCAGTTGGTAAAGAAAAATACACGTCACAACATATTCTAGGTAGGGTTTACCTTGTCCTATTAGTTTCCCTAGCGTTTAGGGCCACACAGCTGTGAGCTTGGATCCGGGAGATAGTGGATTCGAACCTCACTGTCGGCAGCCATGAAAATGGTTTCCCATGGTTTCCCATTTTCACACCAAGCAAATGCTGGGGCTGTACATTAATTGTTAAGGCCACGACCGCTTCCTTCCCACCTAGGCCTTTCCTATCCCCCCGTCGCCATAAGACCTATCTGTGTCGGTGCGACGTAAAGCAAATGTTAATTACCTTCCCTCGCAAGCCTGGGATACAGAATATAGTACCGTAGAATAAAGTTACAGTTTTGTAATGCTAATATTCGTATCTATAATTTTTATTAACGTGCCAGAAACCAAGTAAATGAAACTGTTGCCATTTCAACACCGTTATAACGGCCACCGACCCAAGCCGAGATTGAACCTGCAAACTCGGACTCAGAAGGACAGCGACTCAACCAACTGAGCCACATGAAAAGGAGACGTTTGTGATTATTGTTATAAATAGATGCAGTTAGTATTTTACAAAGGTTTTATGAGGAGCATTTATTAAGGCTCAGAAAACGGTGTTTAAATCACTGGTAATGGGCAAAATGCTATTTGGGGTTGAAGTATGGGGAATGGAGGAAGACAGGAGTGAACTAAACCAGGTGGTGGCGAAATTTAGCAAGATCATGATGGACCTACCGAATTGTACAGCCAATGCCGGGGCCAGATTAGTCTGTAAAGAATCGATAGAGGTTGAAATAGCTAAGAGGGTGTTCAAGTACTGGATTAGATTGGAGGAAGGGAAGGGTGGGGCGTTAGTACAAGAAACGTTTAATTTTCAGAAAGGTATGACGAATGAAGGTTACTGGGTGAATAAGTGCAAAAAATGGTTACAAAAGATTAGATTGGGGGTATATGGAGAGGTCTGGGGGGATGGTAGGAATAAATGGGTATGGGAAAGGATAAAGGGAAGACTACTAGATATTGAAAGACAGAGCTTAATAGGGGAATGTAGAGAGAGAGTCTCTTTATCAGTATTAAATAGGTGGAAGTAATAAACCCGAAAACGGATTTTGGGGGTAGAAGGGATAAGAGAGGTTTGTATTGGTGGGTATTGGGTGTTCCGAGGAATAGGGGGTGGGTAGGTAGTGAGAATAGGGATAGATGTGTGTTATGTGGAGAGAAGTGGGAGGACCTGCATATTTTTAATCAATGCCGACCTTTGGCGGAGATAAAGATCAAACTACTAAGTAAGAAGGAGTTGCATATGGTAGGGGAAAGCTATAAGATAACATCTTGGTTATGTAGAGAGTGGGAGAAAGGAACGAATATAGCGAAATTCTTAAATGTGGCCAGAGCTATATTTATAAAGAAATTGGGGGAGTAACAGGGGTTGTGCAGATAATGTGGTTCGTGCTGAGGGAGAAAGGGGGAAGGCATTCTGCTCAGAGGAATGGATATCCGCCCTGAGCAAATGCGGGAAGGGTATCATGGTAATCATGATATCAGAAGAGGGGGCTGTAGTGTTAGGGGAAAGGGGGAGAACACCTTGCCCTGTGGAAAGGTGATCCGCCTGGGGCAAAGGGAAAGCCTGAGAAAATTAGGTAAGCGTTGAGAAAAGGGGAGGTTGAGTAGGTTTGAGGGTAGTGTAAAGCTTAGGTGGAAGAAAAAAAAATTAAAAAATAATAAATAAAACAAAAAAGCGAGTTGACTGAGTGAACTAATGGACTTGGAATGGAGTACTGTCTGTTGGTGTGTAAATGAGGAGTGAAAAAATGGATTGTTTAAGTGTATTTGTGTGAGGAGGGAGTATAAAGAAGGTATATGTGATAGAATTGTGATAGATTAAGTGGGAATGTAGTTAAGGAGAAAATGTTGGCAGTATGGAAATTATGAAAGTAGGTCATAAAAAAATTTTAAAAAAATTAAATGGTGTAGATGCCTTGATGAGGGGTGTAAAATTGAGGGATTCTTGATGTTTATGTATTAAGTTTAATAGGATGGAAGAAATGGGATCTAACAATTTGATGTAATTGAGGTGTTGTAGACTGAGAAGACGGAGTGAACTAATGGATTTGGAATGGAAACTGTTTGTTTGTGTGTAAGTGAAATGTTAAAAAAAAAGTCAAATTGTTTTAAGTGCGATATAAAATGATTGTTAGTTGATGTTTAAGTCTGAAGCTTAATAAGGTGAGTCGGTTTGATATATGAAGTGTGGTGCGGTAGGTGGAGAAGACTGAGTGAACTAATGGACTTCGAATGAAAAAAGTTTGTCTGTGTAAAAAAAAGTGTTAATTGTTTTAGGTGCGTTGATGAGGGATTTTAAATGGTTGTTAGCTGATGTTTAAGTCTTAAGTTTTATAAGGTGAGATGTAGATAGCGGGAGTAGTGCGTGAGAGGTGAGGGTGACGTATCAAGGGAAGAGGGAGGGGTGGGGGACTTGACCCCACTCCAAAGAAGTTAGACTTGAGCATGTCCGCACGGTAATGAAAAGGATAGGGAAGGTAGTATGCTGACAATGGACAAGAGTATGTGTGACGTACATAGCGGAAGTGTGTAGCAGGTCACCTGTTGGGTCTGGTTTCAGCCAGGGTGGCTTATAACACATGATAAGGAAAGGAACACAGTGTTTGTCAGCGAGGGTCGGTGAGATACGATACCAGTTCTCACGTGGCAAGGCTGGTGGCTGCTGTAGACGGGTTGGTGGGCGTGTGTTCCATGCCAGGGCTGTTGCAGCGACCAGTCTAATTATTTTTTTTTGATTTTTTTATGTGGTAGTCAGGGGTTGGGCTTTGGGTAGTTAGTAGTGCGGTATCGTCCTGCATGTGTGCTGGCTATCCGCGTACGTGTGGGATGATACTGAGTAGATGTAGTAAATGTAGTTAAGTAGTTTTAAGAGAGATGTAGTTGCTATTATTGCTTGTTTTCCTTTGTTTCGCTCTGTCTGTCTTTATTGCCTGTAAGCCGATGGTGTACACTAGGGTGGGCAATAAAGATATGTATGTATGTATGTATGTATGTATGTATGTATGTATGTATGTATGTATGTATGTATGTATGTATGTATGTATGTATGTATGTATGTATGTATGTATGTATGTATGTATGTATGTATGTATGTATGTATGTATGTATGTATGTATGTATGTATGTATGTATTTATTAAGGCGTACGTTATCCAACTCTCCTGAATGCACGAGGTCGGACAGAAGAACTAGCTGGAAGCTAAAGAGCCTTGCAGGGGTGTCGCTTCCTTCTCTATTCACTTTTCTAAACCAGACTCCATGGCGCAACAGGCCATCGCCTATTAAGCGACCGCTGTTCAGCCTGAAGGCCTGCAGATTACGAGGTGTCGTGTGGTCAGCACGACGAATCCTCTCCGCCGTTATTCTTGGCTTTCTAGACCGAGGCCGCCATCTCACCGTCAGATAGCTCCTCAATTATAAACACGTGGGCTGAGTTTACCTCGAACCATCCCTCAGATCCAGGTAAAAATCCCTGACCTGGCCGAGAATCGAACCCAGGGCCCCCGGTAAGAGGCAGGCAGACTACCTCTACACCGCGGGGCTGGCTGGTTACTTTTAGGTCTCCTTATTTTATAATTTGACTTAATGCATTCTGCATTCGATTCCCGGCACTGACAGAGTTAAGAAAGGCATGGGATGGGGAAGAAACAGCCTTGTTTTTGGGTGCATTAGAGTTGGCCTTGAGTCTCCCCTAATCGAAATAGTATCTGCGACCTGGAAGGTAGTCACCTTCACGGGGTGTAGTACCAAAGGGGCTCCTTTTTATAAGAAAACCAATTAAATGAAGATTCTACTTCCTCACAAACGAGGAACGATATTACCAATTTTACGAACAGTTTCAATAATGCATTCGGTTTATGTTAAGAGTACAGAAGCTATGATTGTGCACGGTAACAATCAAAACCATCAATATCTACTGAAGATCCCTCACCGCACTCGGTAGGACCGGCTTTCTTTTCATATCCACCGGGCGAGTTGGCCGTGCGGTTAGGGGCGCACAGCTGTGTGCTTGCATCCGGGAGATAGTGGGTTCAAATCCCACTGTCGGCAGCTCTAAGGATGGTTTTCCGTGATTTCCCATTTTCACACCAGGAAAATGCTGAGGCTGTACCTTAATTAAGGCCACGGCCACTTCCTTCCCACTCTTAGCCCTTTCCTTTCCCATCGCCGCCATGAGACCTACGATGCGACGTAAAGCAAATTAAAAATAAAAATTAAAAAATCTTTTCACAACCCCTTCCAAGGAAATGTATCCACGCTACTGGCTACCACGCTACCCACTGAAATTATTTTTTGGGTACGCCACTGCATCCACTCACCATTTAAGGTACAAGGTAAGCTCGAAGAATTGTTGGATACTCAAAATACACCACCATAAATTATGCGATTATGGCTCAAAAGTATAAAGAAACGTAAGGGACGCGATCTAGTGTTTTAAGTAATATCCGTATCAATAGAACGTGACTTCCCATTTTAAAAATGTTTCATGCATCGACTGTGATTCAAGCCTTGGCCGTCCTGATGAGAAGATAGAACCGTTGTAACTGAGTTATCACGCCCGCCAATTACAAAATAGTTACCCGCACTTTTGATGGTGCCATTTGAGGTTCCAATCCGTTCCCGGGCATTTGTCAAAATATATAGGCCTACCTATCGAACATAGGCACGCATCCGCAATTCTCTTGCTACTGTTAGAATTAAAAAAACACCTATGGCATAACTTACCAAGGATGCACATAGTTCTGGCTTCTCAGTGACAAAACGCTCCCTCTTCAAAAAAAGTTGCTTATACATCACAAAATGAGGAACTAAGTGCAGCTCACAATTCTGCCACAATCTTCCTAACGCTGCAACTTAAACAGGGCACACCCCGAGGATCCCTAGGACATAGTTGTTTCCGGGAACCGATTTGCAAAAGCTGACACGATGTTGTAAGCTTGCAACTGTTTATGGCCGTGGCCACCGTTATCTCGGTGATCACGTTCTGGCCCCCTACTGAGTTAATCCCTTGCTAATTGCCCCTTTCCTCATGTCTTGACATTTGTCAACACACGGTTACATTCCCAATACTGAGGCCTTTACAGGGATATATTCCCGCGAATCACAATCCTAAGTGTTTTCCTTTCATTCAAGCAGTACTAATATGGAGAATTATGTATGGCCCTATTGAGCCTTGCTAGTAGATTCTTTGTCGCTACGTTAATTTAACATTTCGGCGTAAGTTTTTAAGTTGTTCGTACCGTACGTAAAACAACGGCTGATCCTCGCTCTAGTTTCATGAAACATTTTTTGGAGGGGCGGCCCCCCTGCTACCCCCCCCCCCCCTTGGCTACGCCAGTGATGGGACCTGTTTCCGGCGAGGTATCTCGAACAAGGAAGGAATTGATTCCTCTGCAGCAGCCAGAATTCCAGTTGTACTGTGTAGAGAAGAGGAGAATGCAAGAATGAGGAATGTGGGCTGCAAGCACGAACTTCCTGTTCTACCCAGACAGATCGGCTCTTATCTGCTACATGAAAACATTGACTCACACTTTGCAGTTTGCTGGATTACAACTGACAAGAGCGAAGTGCTGCCAGTAGAACATAATATAAAGTCACCTGGGTAGTAGCGGAGTTGCTATGGTAACCATTGCGTCACTGGCTCTGCTGGTGAAAACCCCTTCGCCCCGTGCCTCACCGGGCAAGTGCATTCTTCTGATCTCCCAACAACATTAGGACTCACGTGATCGTCACCACACTCCAACATATCATCTGGCCATCACTGTCTGTTTTGAAAATTCTGGCCAATTTGCCCACCGAAGTAACCAGCGCTTAGGTACTTAGGACTGCCTTTGATTCAAGAGCGTGAGAAGAATCGCGAAGTGGTCGCTATCACAGTGGTCATCGTGAACTTGCCACCGCAACAGCGTACGGCTCTACAAGGTGATGGTGGTGGTGGCGATTATTGTTTTAAGACGAAGTACAACTAGGCAACATCCTCTATTAAAACTGATCAGAGGGAAAGAATGGAAGAGGCCCAACACTTCGAGAAATGAAGACATCGGCCAAAGAAAGATAAGGGCCACGAAGGGCGTGGATATAAAAGTCCCTACCTCTATACCCAATATCGTCCGGGTCGGAAAAGAACAAAAGTTGACCAAGGGAGATCGAATAGGATAGATGAAAGTGTGGAACCTGGCACAAGTACAGTAAGTGGAAGAAATGCCAGGACTCAGCTAAGGGCCAAGTGGTCACCAACCCACGCTCCCAAATTAAGAGCCCTCGAGGCCCCTTTAAGTCGCCTCTTACGACGGGTACTGGATACTGTGGGTGTGTTCTACTGCCCCCACCCACAGGGGGTCGCAAAAGATGACATTCAGGTATGAGAATGTGCTATATGCTGTGCTGAAATGTGTCGATTCCCTTGTGTTAAGCACGCAAAGATCGAACTGATTCATCAGTTGCTTAAGAATCCTCCCCCTAGCGCAGGAAGGCAGAGAACCCCAAAATTTGTTACGAGCGTTCACGTCTCCTAACAAGAGAAAAGAAGGAGGTAACTGAGCGATCAAACATTTTAGTTCAGGCATTCGAAGATCTTAGTCCGGTGGAAAGTCCACGTTGCACACAATTGCCATTAGTAGCAACGCAGCGTGAACTGCAACTGTGTCCAGCTGAGTAATGAGCGGCACATCGTCACTGAAGATGTCTGAGTGCACTAGGGTGCAAAGTCCCCAGTCGCCCCATCATCCACAGCTACTCTGTCTTTGGAATGAAGACGATATCCTGGCATAATCGTGTCGTGTCCAGGTCTCAAACGAGATTCCTGTAGGCAGGCTATGGTTGCAGAGGAGATGGATATCAGACGACGAGATTGGCTTCGGCCACAGTGCAGGCGGCGAGCGGAGCGTTGCTGCTATCGAAAAGTTGAAGAGTGGGGAGGAGAGAGCGGCTGTGTGGTCATCTCCCCTGCAGGTGATGATTAGATAATGACAGTTTGTTTTCTCATTAGCCTCTGCTTTTAGATTTTTTTTATCTGAACTGAATAATTCGACGTAGGACTAGGGGAGAATTTCGTGATCATCCAGTAAATAAATAACGTGAAATGCATGGGGCATTTGATCATTTATATGGAGAACTGAATTGATTTCCTGATAAGATTTTTCAAAAATACTTGTATGTCCATTCAAACCTTTGACTTCTTACTAAAACTTAAGGCGCGACTACTGAAGCAAGTCACCAACTTCCAGAGACCCATAAAAATCAGATATAATGCCAAACACAAGTTTTCATTTATTAAAAAAGGATAATAATATTAATTAAACAATAATAATAGGACGTACAATAATAATATGTATTAAATATAATATTGTTTATGTCCACAACCGTGTTTGATATTAAACTGAATTTCTTTCGTTCTTTCTTAATCTGTTTATTGTCCAAGGTTGGCTTTTCCCTCGGACTTAGCGAGGGATCCCACCTCTACCGCCTCAAGGGCAGTGTCCTGGAGCTTCAGACATCGGATCGGGGGATACAACTGGGGAGAATGATCAGTACCTCGCCCAGGCGGCCTCACCTGCTGTACTGAACAGGGGCCTTGGTGGGGGATGGGAAGATTGGAAGGGATAGACAAGGAAGAGGAAAGGAAGCGGCCGTAGCCTTAAGTTAGGTACCATCCCGGCATTTGCCTGGAGGAGAAGTGGGAAACCACGGAAAACCACTTCCAGGATGGCTGAGGTGGGAATCGAACCCACCTCTACTCAGTTGACCTCCCGAGGCTGAGTGGACCCCGTTCCAGCCCTCGTACCACTTTTCAAATTTCGTGGCAGAGCCGGGAATCGAACCCGGGCCTCCGGGGGTGGCAGCTAATCACACTAACCACTACACCACAGAGGCGGACTTAAACTGAATTGATCTGGTATATTTAAAATCGTTCCAATCTTTTTCCAGGCTTTCCTTGTCATTATTAGGTTTTCGAAGTTCTTCTCTCTGTCGTTCCATAGGAAAGTTCGGGTTTGAACTTCAGAAATTGGCACTTTCATCTCTTCTCTTGTTAATTTACTAACGGTCATTGCGAGCGGCGCAGCTGAAATCTCAAACAGGAGTGAGCGGCTAGCGACGTGTAGCGTTGTCCTTGAACCAACTTCCCCTCCGAAATGACACATTGCTGGGAAGTTGTGACACTTGCACGGAGTGACACTTGCACGGAAAGACAAAAATTCCTGGAAATTACTAAGCATGACTATTTCAAAAAGTGACACTTGCACGGAGGCCCAAGGAGGGTTGGAAAACCAGAAACAGGGAAGGGGAATGCCCACCCGGTAAGTGGAATTCATTGCTACAGTTGATACGTGTGTGACAAGTAGTGTTCCGTGTTGAACTGGTGATAATTTCTCTGCAGCTATGGAGTTCACTGAGACCGCCTTTATTGATTTACGACGGACATCAGTAGGCTATATTGTGGACTATACCAATAAAGATTAAATGACTTATTGGCGGCGCGTATATTTCAAGAAAAGTAAATGTGAAGGAAGAATGACAACGAAAGATAATACAGTTTTAGGCGAGACAAGTCATGTTTGCATTCCGGACGACGCGGCGAATGAAGTAAAAAAAAAAAAAAAAAAAAAAAAAAAAGTGCAAGGGAAACAGACAGTATAATTTCAACACCAGAGAAGTAGGCCAGCTCTTCAATAAAGGCTATGACATGTGACATCGCTGCCATCACATAGAAGTGCCAAACAGTCATTACATCGCATCCGACGGAAAAGAATGGGACCTACAAAAGACCCGATCGATTCTGGAAGTGTAATAATACACGAAAGACACATAGCAATGAACGATGGTGGAAAATTCCTACTTGAAGACGACAACAGGAGGATTAAAGACAGGATATTAGTGTTTGCCAGCGAGAAAGGAAAATCTGCTTTATCAAGTTGCTCTTCCTTCTTTGTCGACAAAACCTTCTAAAGTTCAAGCAAGCCGTTTGGGCTGTTATTTAACATCCACGCTGATCTTGGAAGTTCTTGGGAAGAAACCAACACGATACCAGCTGTCTACGCGCTGTTACCAAACAAGAAACAGGAAACGTTATGCTCGTTTCTTCGAAGCTGTTAAAAACAACGTACCAGGATGGGACCCTGTGACACCTGTAAAACGATGTTTCCTCAAGCTGAGATTCTTGGTTGCAACTATCATTTAGTCAATGTATATGGAGGAAAATACTAGATTGTGGCCTTGTTACTGCGTACAGGGAAAATGAAGAAATTAGACTTCATATTCGAATATGTTCAGCACTAGCGCACATTTCCCTACAAATGATTGATGATGGTATCCGACTCGTTGGCGGAATGGTCAGCGTACTTGCCTTCGGTTCAAAGGGTCGCGGGTTCGATTCCAGGCCGGGTCGGGGATTTTAACCTTCATTGGTTAATTCCAGTGGCGCGAGGGCTGGGTGTTTGTGCTGTCCCCAACATCCCTCCACCACAGTAACACGCAGTTACCTACACATGGCAGATGCCGCCAACCCTCATCGGAGGGTCTGCCTTACAAGGGCTGGACTCGGCTAGAAATAGCCACACGAAATTATTATTATTATTATTATTATTATTATTGATGATGGTTGGCTATGTATTCAGGAGAGCTCGCCTGAAAATTAGAATGTACAGGTGTTTTACGACCATGTTGTCGATCAATGGCTGGATAACGAGCATATGCCAAGGAATTTGTGGAAGGCGGCATCGGACCAATAACTTTTCTGAAGGCTGGAACCAAAGAATAAACAGTTTAATTTCGAGAGAGCACCCGAATGTATATTCGCTGATCAAGACTCTTCGAGATGACGCAGAGTACTACGGTCACCAATTTGACAGGATAGTTTTGAATATCGATGGGAAGAGAAGAAAGAAATCAGCAGTGAAGATCGTTGGGAGTATTTCAAAGGTCTTATAAATACTTTAAGTTGATGGCAAACTAAGATCATTCCTAGTTTGTGTTGCTTACGCTCAGAAACTGCAGTGAAACTACCTTGGAATATTACAGGATTTGTAAATCATGTAAATATATAAATATACTGAATAATAATTAATAAAGAGAAAACGTGATAGTGGAATATCGCTGCATAACCATGCAAATATCTTGAATCAGCACGTAAAAAATAAAAAACTTGACGAACTTGCATAAAGTGAAAAAATATATCTATGAGGAACGCAAAGAGACTACCTCCCCGTGGTGTTCTCTGGAAACGGCGCTAAGTCGGCTAAATGTCTCTTACAATGTATAAAATTAACCAGAAAAACAAACCCCATGGCGCAACAGCCCTTGAAGGGCCTTGGTCTACCAAGTGACCGCTGCTCAACCCGAAGGTCTGCAGATTACGAGGTGACGTGTGGTCAGCATGACGAATCGTCACAGTAGTTATTCTTGGCTCTCTACACCAGCGCCGCTATCTCGCCACCAGATAGCTTCTCAATTCCAATCTAACCACCTCGAACCAGCCCTCAGATTCAGGTAAAAATCCCTGACCTGGCCGGGAAATGAACCCGGGGCTTCCGGGTAAGAGGCAGGCACGCTACTCCTACATCATGGGGCCGGCATTTATAAAATTAACAGTTATTTATAAATTGCATCTAAATTCACTACCGTGATTACCAGAGCTAGGATTTTATGACATGTAATCTTTTAATTGATTCTAAATAGGCATTGCTAACTTGAATAGAAATCCTTATCATAGTTCCCACATTGTAGAAATGCTAATTACCGAGCAAGTGGCCGTGCGGTTAGGGTCGCGCAGCCGTGAGCTTGCATTCGGGAGATAGCGGGTTCGAACCCCACTGTCGGCAGCCCTGAAGATGGTTTTCCGTGGTTCCCCATTTTCACACCAGGCAAATGCTGGGGCTCTACCTTAATGAAGGCCACGGCCGCTACCTTCCCAATCTCCCACCCTTCCTTCGCCGAAAACCTTCGATATGTTAGTGCGACGTTAAACAAATAGCACCGGGCGAGTTGGCCGTGCGTGTAAAGGCGCGCGGCTGTGAGCTTGCATCCGGGAGATAGTAGGTTCGAATCCCACTATCGGCAGCCCTGAAAATGGTTTTCCGTGGTTTCCCATTTTCACACCAGGCAAATGCTGGGGCTGTACCTTAATTAAGGCCACGGCCGCTTCCTTCCAACTCCTAGGCCTTTCCTATCCCATCGTCGCCATAAGACCTATCTGTGTCGGTGCGACGTAAAGCCCCTAGCAAAAAAAAGAAAACAAATAGCAAATAAATGCTAATTTATTAGGTTATTTTTGTCATTTTTTGCCATTTTGTATTATTAGGTCATTTTATAAATGTGTTAGTCATTATGCGGTCATTTTATGGAATTTATTGTCCGGCTCCATGGCTAAATGGTTAGAGTGCTGGCCTCTGGCCACAGGGGTCCCGGGTTCGATTTCCAGCATGATCGGGAAGTTTAACCATAATGGGTTCTGGGTTTGTTCCGCTGGCACGGGGGCTGGGTGTACGACCCGCAGGTCACCTACAGGAGTCAAATCAAAAAGACCTGCACCTGGCGAGCCGAAGAATTTTTTATACTTTTTGAGTCATTTTCTTACATGTTGAAGCATTTACGCGTGTGGTATTGGATTTCCAGGAGAGGCCAGTATTTATGTGCATCTTCGTCAAAGTACGTATCAAATTACATTAGGTATCCAAAATTTATGTTAGTATGACCATCCTGCTTATGACTCATCAGGTAGAGTGAAAGCTCCGTGCAAGTGTCACTCCGTGCAAGTGTCACCATCCTACTTCTGACTCATCAAGTAGAGTGAAAGGCTCCGTGCAAATGTCACTCCGTGCAAGTGTCACTCCGTGCAAGTGTTCCAACCCCCATCGCTGGTACTATGGCCACATAAATTTGCTAATGCAGGTTTGAGTTTCATCTATGCCGCCACACAACGCAACGCACCGCTCGCCGCTTGCACTGTGGCCGAAGCCTTACCATGGTGTCGAGGGATAGCGCTACCTGCCACTTCCCGCTGCCTTTGTCGGTGTCAGTGTTGTCGTCGTTACCATCCAGAATGAGTGGCTTATAATCTCTATTCTCTCCTCAGATGAGGGTGTGGTGGTGGTGGTGACTTTTTTTTAACTATTGACTATAAGTCGCACCGACACGTATAAGTTAGGTCTTATGACGACGATGGGATAAGAAAGGACTAGGAGTGGGAAGGAAGTGGCCGTGGTCTTAATTAAGGGACAGCTCCAGCATTTTCCTGGTGTGAAAACCATCTGCAGGACTGCTGACAGTGGTGTTCGAACCCACTATCTCCCGAATGCAAGCTCACAGCTATGAGCCCTTAAACTCACGGCCAGTTCGTTCGGCAAGAACAAGAGTTTGCCAAGCGATGTCGGATAGGATAGCTGAAAGTGATGAGCCTGACACATGTAAATGGAAGCAATACCGGGACTCAGTTAATGACCCTGTGGGCGCCAACCCAATCTCTCAAGTTAAAAGCCCTTGGGGTTTAATTTAGTCCGCTCTTAGGCTACTGCAGACAGGGAATACCGTGGATGTTAGTCTACCGCCGTCACTCATACACATATCTCCACCAAGAGTCCAGCCCAGTTTAGAGTCTCAGTGGCTGTACGACTGCCATAAGAGGGATGACATTTCCACTGAGAACTTCGGCACACTAGTCCATCCCCATAAGTTTGAGCCCGCCTGGTCGCTGTGATCGTTAAGGCGTTGAAGTCTAAACGTTCTGCCACCGTGGTTAGCCGGTTCGAGTCTCGTTGGTAGAACAAATTTCCACCATCAGAATGTTGACCGGCAGAGTAGGGGAGGTGGTGGTATACAATTCCTAATCACTAGATTGCGTGCCAAAAGCCTGGATTAAATTCCAAACCTCTCCGCAGTGCTCATATTGAGTGAAGGCACATGACGCTGTTGATGGCGATTCATCTGTCGGATGGAGACGTTAAGCCTTGAGCAGACCCCTTGGTGCTATTCGACAGAAGTAGACTATGTGCCGGCACCGGGCTTCAGCCTCTCCATTCCTAATGTCATATATCACGTCATTCATTTTATCTCATTAACTCTTTTGATGAGGTTGACGTCAGGAAGGGCACCCGGTCATAAAAACCCGCCACGACAGTTTCATCGCACCTCATACTCGACCCCGTAGAGAAACAGGACAAGGGTTAAACACACAAACAAACAATCAAACAAACAAGTCCATCCCAATAAGTTGTCACCGGCATTATGGTACTGATCCAAATGTTCTTAAGTCTCAATTCATTCATTAAGTGGGACATCTTGAACTGCGAGCAATGGATTGACAAATTCTTGACTGATCTCTTGCTTCGAATTCACAGCTAAAAGCTCCTCTCGGTTTCTGCAACTTGTTTCTGAACCTCATGGTTCACTTCTAATGTCTGACTCCCACCAAACAAAACTTAACTAACCGTCTTTTCAGTACAAGTTTTCAGTCCTAGCCCATAAGCTGTTTCTTATTTTCAGGAGGTACGGCCGTTGATATTCACAATCCGGAAAAGCCCTCACCATATTTTTTCAGGTCTCATGCAGGGTAATTAATAAGCGTTTTCAATATTACCTGACTGATTCACGAGCAATTTGCCATGTCAGAAATCACTTGCAGCAATTGGTTTGGTTTCTTATACTTTCTTGCATTTTTCTCAGCTTTGTCCACGAACCTGCTACGCAGGCGTAGCAGGGGGAGAGGTGATACTCCCACGTGGCGCGTCCCAGGTGGCGGATAGGGGGGTCCTAACCGGCTTGCCGGCGGACTTGAGGGAAATAAAATACCTCTCGCGGACCAAACACACACCCCCTGTGGGTGGGGGAGGCTGACGAATAATACACCCACGGTATCCCCTGCCTGTCGTGAGAGGCGACTAAAAGGGGCGACCAAGGGTTGATTGTATTAGAACCATGAAATTACTTGTGATTAGTACCACCACGCGGAGAACACCAAGGGTTGCTTTTACTTGTGCGTAGTACCACTACATTAGGTACGAAATTGGTTTGTGATCAGTAGCACACAGGAGCACCGCGCGGTCGGCTTTTGCAGTACCTGTGATTAGTACCACCATATGAGCAGGACCATGGGATGATAGCTACCATGGTTCTGCCTTGCCTATGATTAGTACTCACTATATGAGGAACACCACGGGATAGGGAGAGGTCCCTGTGGTTAGTACTCTTATGTGATGAACACCATAGGTTTGCGTTGCCTGTAAATGGCGCCGCAAAGTGAGAAAAGCATAGGTCTGTATTATGTCGAATTTCATAAGCTCTGAGTAGTACAATAATGTGTGGAATGCCGCAAGTCTCTGCTACTTTTGATTAGTACCGCAACAGAACAAATACCATGGTTCTATTTTGATAGCGATCAGTACCTTTATGAGGGGCGGATAACTGCGATTTAGGACCCCCGTTTGACTGCAGGCATAATCGATTCCGTGTTATGCTATAGCAGTTGTCCCTTGGTCAGTAATACGATATTGTCACGTCTGTTTATGTGAATGTGAGACATTGCGGGTCGCAACCACTGATTGTTTTAAATTCATGTCCATCCATTCATTCTTCGTTCTCACGTTTTTGAATTCTGGTCAGTGGAGAATTTTAGATTTTTAATATGTCATTCCATTTCGTCTCATTTAGTACCATTAGGGGCCGATGACCTAGATGTTAGGCCCCTTTAAACAACAATCATCAATCATCATCTCAGCTTTGTATATTTCTGGAGACATGAGTGCAACATGCGTATTACCCAAGGATCATGTATACCACAAGCTAAGCAATGGACATATGATTTACAGTTCTTCGACAGGTGATTAGGTCGCAAACAGCGTTTATTTTCCTTAACCTTTGTCCTCCTATCAAGGATCATACTCTTAGTTTTAAAACATGTTTCGCGAATCATGAATCTTCCCACAAATGCCACAAGATTCAGCTGAGCTGCTATAAAGGGCTGCATGTGTTCAAGTGCTCATTTTGTCTTTAATTTGCTTCTTTGGTGTAGAAGAGTAACCTTTCTGCTCTTGTTTGTCTTTCACCTCCGAATTTCCAAAATTTGTCTGAGCCATAGAATCTGCTGTTCATTTTGGACTTCAGATTTAACAAATATCATAAGACATTGCATACGAGTCATATTTCCACCTTCGACACTCCCAGCTTGTTTGGAAACTTGATTTCTCCTTCATGCTCTCAGCGTTTTTTTTGGGCAGGCTGGATTTTATGAGAGGGAACAACCACGTGCTTGGATCTGCACAGGTCAGGTTTAAAGTACTCAGACAGCATTACTCGATAAAACAAAACGAAAGTTTATCGTGCTGCGTAACATTTGAAATAACCAATTTTAAAAGTTCTGTAATGTACACTTGCAACCATTGCTTACGCTATCCTGCAACAGATCATCTCTGACGAACCTCTCTTTCAACGCTTCAATGGCTTGGGAATATTGTCTGCTATCTGTAGTTAACTATGAACAATCTCATGTAGTTCAATCTTCTCTTCCACGGAAACTTATCACTGTCATGCAAGGTGTTATCTTCATGGATCTTTTGAAACTGAGACCAAAATCCTAACCACTCTTTGAGATCTCCATTAAATTTCTTTAATTCTAATTTAGGCAGTTTGTAAGTTCTCTTATTATTAAGATGGCACAACATCTTCCCTTCTAATACACCAACTTCACTGAGAGATGAGCTAATTGTACTACTTTAATAATTTAATTTGTTCTGACTTCAATAACCTCAAAATCGTCATATTACTTCTTGGTACTTCGTCTCTCTGCTGTCATAATTTGATCATCTCGGCCACTGTCTAATAACTGATACATTACCGTATTTTTACATCCAAGACGTGCAGATCTGCCAGCGTCTAGCCTAGCAAAATTCGACTTAAGTTACGGTTCTCAGAGGTTAGGTATTTCTGTCGCAACAAGCAACTAAATGTCACTTATTTCTTTGCGATACATTGACGAACAGGTGTCCCACCTTTGTTCCGTCGTTCTATCTTCTGTCTTTTGTGACTATCGGTACTACACGTTCAATACTGCAAGCACCTTTCCTTCCCTTCTTGGACAAGAAGGCTTGATTAAAATACACACGTATGTTATCACGTCATTAGACACCGCTTGTTAAAATACAGGGTAAATCGTAGGATTAACTATCTGACTCCTTTTCATTTTATTTCTTATCAAATTTATAAGAACCGTACATCTTTTTTCACATAAAATTTGGTAAAAAAATACACAAGAAAACAACAAAATGTCAAAGAATACCCAATCAAACAAAGACACATCACTCAATTAATCTGAAAGAATACAATTCAATGGATAAATAAAAAACCTAATAATTCTGTTTCCGAACCACTGGCATTAGAGCTTACTCTGTGGATCAGTGGTAGCGTGTCTGCCTTGGGATCCCAAGATTGCGGGTTCGAAGCCCGGCAGAGGGAGCAAATTTTTTAAAGGAAAGAAAAATGTCGTTCGAAGTCGGCACGTAGAAAATCTCTGGTGACGACACGTTTCGTTTTCACCCAACAAAACTGATTAAACATCAGCCGTAGACGTCGAAGAGAATTTCCGGTTACCCTGCCATCTAGTAGGCCTAGCGCAAAGTGGAGCGTCGAAATTGACGAACAGGTGGCCAGATGGCACCAAATTAAAATGCTTGCACACGTTATCTGAAATAAATGGAATAATTATTAACCAGATGAAAAACGGAAAAACATGTGGACTGGATGGAATATTTAACGAACATTTGAAGGAAAGTAGCGCATTTCTCTCTGGGTCCTGGACAATGTTAATTAACCAGTGCGTTGCTCAGGCTAAGATACCACAAAAATGCAGATATTCTATCATCAATCTCCTATGCAAGGGCTAAGGCAAAACGGATGATCGAAATTCTTATCGCGGAATAGCTTTGGAGAATATGGGGCTTAAACTCCTGCTGTCCACTCTAATCCTCAACCGACTAACAGCTTTAACGAACTCAGCGATAGATACCTGATGAACAATTTGGCTTCCGAAAAGGGCGCTCAACCACTCATGCTATCCAGTGCCTAATGGAAAACATTACCGAAATTCTCCGTTTTCCAAGAGGAAAACTTCTTGTATTGTTTATAGACTATGCTAAAGCATTCGACTCATTAGATCGGACTGTATTAATAAGTAAATTGGAGCAACTAATAGGTCAGGATAATTCACGCACTATTATCGAGAAATTTTATTTACGTTGATGACAACCATCCATAGATCAGAAGCAATTCAGCAGACGATAGGAGTGTTAGAAGGAGGTCCTTTAAGTCCGATATAGTTCAACATTACCACAAGAGACGTCGTTGAATCGGTCGTCAGTAAAGATGTCTTCATCCATATACAGGATGCCTGAAAATAAGTTACGGAAAATTTATGGGCATAATAAACCCAATAATAGCTACCTCTGTGGATCAGTGGTAGAGTGTAGGCCTCCGGATCCCAAAATAGCGGGTTCAAACCTGGCAGAAGTAGTCGGATTTTTGAAGGGCGGGAAAAAGTCCATTCAACACTCCATGTCTTACGATGTCGGCATGTAAAAGATCTCTGGTGACACATTTGATGTTTAGCCGATTAAATTAATTTAATGTCAGCCATAGATGCCCAAGAGAATTTCGGTTTACTAGGTCTGCCATCTATTAGGCTTAGAGTAAAACAGAACGTCGAAATTACGAACAGACAGCCAGATGGCGTCAAATTGAAATGTCTGCACATGGTAGCTGAGGCCATATTATTATTATTATTTTTATTATTATTATTATTATTATTATTATTATTATTGAAACCGACACTCTTCCACTGATCCACAGAGGCAACTTATTATTATTATTGTTATTATTATTATTATTATTATTATTATTATTATTATTATTATTATTATTATTATAACCCAATAATATAAGAGAGGATTCGTCATGCATGTTTTCCTAAACCCTTTAGTTAATGGCCAGGGGTAACTGGTTCATATCTCTTGAGTCCTGCGACGTAGTGCACAGAACGTTAGCGGTGAAGAGTATTATTATTAGCATTCAGAATCAGGTGTCAGCTGTTTACATGTGCTGTGCAGTTGGCAAGCAATGCAGCATTGTGCATTTTTGTGTCCTGCGCCGCGTGAAACATACTACAAAAATGAAATAAAAATATTAATGTTCACAGTATGTACGATAAACAATTAACAGAACTCAACTATCACTAAGTCCGCTTCTGTGGCGTAGTGGTTAGTGTGATTAACTGCCACCCCCGGAGGCTCGGGTTCGATTCCCGGTATGTCACGAAATTTGAAAAGTGGTACGAGGGCTGGAACGGGGTCCACTCAGCCTCGGGAGGTCAACTGAGTAGAGGTGGGTTCGATTCTCACCTCAGGCATCCTGGTAGTGGTTTTCAGTGGTTTCCCACTTCTCTTCCAGGGAAATGCCGGGATGGTACCTAACTTAAGGCCACGGCCGCTTCCTTCCCTCTTCCTTCTCTATCCCTTCCAATCTTCTCATCTCCCCACAAAGCCCCTGTTCAGCATAGCAGGTGAGGCCGCCTGGGCGAGATACTGGTCATTCTCCCCAGTTGTATCCCCAACCCAATGTCTCACGCTCCAGTACACTGCCCTTGAGGCGGTAGAGGTGGGATCCCTCGCTGAGTCCGAGGGAAAAACCAACCCTGGAGGGTAAACAGATTAAGAAAGAAAGAAAGATTTGGCATTAATAGTAGTGTACATTTCTGATTAACACCTATCAAAACACAATAATAACGTATGGATCTACCTTAGACTTAGTTTTATTAGCCTATATCGTAGGATACTCTGCTCTGTACAGACTTTAATACCTGTAAGTACCACAGGGCGTGCTTGTAATGTGTTCTTTTATTGTATTACGTAAGTTATGTTACATGGGTATGCCATTTCAGTAGTTTTGTAGTGTGGCGAACTTTGACATGCACGAAATGTAACTTACTGTGTTTACCGACATGCTTTATAAAACCAAAGCACTGTGCTCACCCGAAACCGGCAGGAGTTTTGTACGCCAGTCGGTTCAGGATACCATCGCGCATGATTATAATAATTTTTTTTTTTAATAGTTGCTTTACGTCGCACCGATACATATAGGTCTTATGGCGACGATGGGACAGGAAAGAGCTAGTAGTGGGAAGGAAGCGCCCGTGGCCTTAATTAAGGTACAGCCCCAGCATCTGCCTGGTGTGAAAACGGAAAACCACGGAAAACCATCTTCTGGGCTGCCGACTGTGGGGTTCGAACCCACTATCTCCCGAATACTGGATACTGGCCGCACTTAAGCGACTTCAGCTATCGAGCTCGGTAAATGAAATGGCGTATGGCGTTTAGTGCCGGGAGTGTCCGAGGACAAGTTCGGCTCGCCAGCTGCAGGTCTTTTGATTTGACACCCGTAGGAGACCTGCGCGTCGTTATGAAGATGAAATTATGATGAAGACGACACATACACCCAGCCCCCGTGTCAGCGAATTAACATGGTTAAAATTTCCGACCCTGTCGGGAATCGAACCCGGAACTCCTATGCCCAAAGGCCAGCACGCTAACCATTCAGCCATGGAGCCGGACACCTCGGTAATAATGAAAATAAAGACGCTAAATTATCCGGGCATGATGATCAGATATTAAAGTTAAGTAAACTCGTGTCCTCATCCCGAGGTGGTGCAGCTCTTTTCATAGACATCCACAATGGAGGTGAGCTGCATGTGCCATTGAAACCAGCCCTCCTGCCATTTTTAAATTTCTGGTAGTACCGGGAATCGAACCCGGGCCCACGAGGACGGCAGCTAATAATAACACTAAGGCACCTTTCACAGTACACGGTTTCGACCGTATGGCAAAAAGCCATACTGCCACTTTCCTTTAGTGGCGTGAAGAAGAGCATTTATTACTCCTTTCACCGTGCCGTGTAGCAGCCGTGCCTTGCCACTGGAAGGGACGACTGCCGTTGATTCAGTGGCGCACACAGCTAAATGCGTGCTTTCACACTGCACGGTTTTTAATCGTATGGTCATTGGTACAGCAGCTCCCGAGCAGCTGTAGACGAAATTACACGAAGGATATCTAGACACAAGTTATACGCATTAGTATTGTAGTATTTTATTGTTTTTATTGTTAAGATGTTCAGTGCATAGCTTTGTAGGATTTATGGTTGGTTTTCTGAAATGGCTGACGTACATTCTGCGCTGTGGGACAAAACTCCAGACATTTATACAATAGCGGCGATTGTGAATTACAGGAAGGGGGGGGGGGGCAAAAATGTACAGACAACAAAACGTACCCGGATTTGTGACATATAGCGGCGGCGGGTAGGGTATGTAGGGCCTACATCTGAACTTTAAAAAACGCTACAAAGTCAGAAAGGTAAAAGTTGACAGACCACCAACTTATGTGCGGTAATAATATTTTTTTTAAAGATTTTGATTCAATACTATACAATAAAACTTTCATCAAAGGAGCAATTTTACATATGTACTAAAAATAAATAGAAGTACTCTGCGATAACACAATTAAAAAAAGTTTAGTATTTGACTACCTTCTTCTTAATCTGTTTACTCTCCAGGGTTGGTTTCTCCCTCGGACTCAGCGAGGGATCCCACCTCTACCACCTCAAGGGCAGTGTCCTGGAGCTTCAGACACTGGGTCGGAGGATACAAATGGGGAGAATGACCAGTAACCCACCAAAGCGGCCTTAACTGCTATGCTGAACAGGGGCCTTGTGGGGGATGGGATAGACAAGGAAGAGGGAAGGAAGCGGCCGTGGCCTTAAGTTAGGTACCATCCTGACATTTGCCTGGAGGAGAAGTGGGAAACCACTTCGAGGATGGCTGAGGTGGGAATCGAACCCACCTCTACTCAGTTGACCTCCCGAGGCTGAGTGGACCCCGTTCCAGCCCTCTACCACTTTTCAAATTTCGTGGCAGAGCCGGGAATCGAACCCGGGCCTCCGGGGGTGGCAGCTAATCACACTAACCACTACACCACAGTGGCGGACTTGATTACCTAATAAGAAACTAATACAATAAAGAGATTGCCAGACTGAAGAATGTGCGCGGCAGGTGGGTGAATCATACCTCAGTGTCCATGACCTTAGCAAAACAAAAAAAAGCATCACGCGAGTTGGCCGTGCGGTTAAGGGCGCGCAGCTGTGAGCTTGCATCCCTGAGAGAGTGGTCGGCAGCCCTGAATATGGTTTTCCGTGGTTTCCCATTTCCACACCAGGCAAATGCTGGGGCCGTAACTTAAGGCCACGACCGCTTCCTTCCCATTCCTAGGGCTTTCCTATCCCATCGTCGCCATAAGACCTCCGTGTCGGTGCGACGTAAAGCAAATTGTAAAATAAGAAATATATACCCCTGCTACCCTTCCTCACAGCACATGCAAAGTCTCCACTAGTTGCTGTGGTGCTATACAAATCGGTTAGCTGCGACGAAAGATTTTTTTTTTTTTTTGTTGCGTATTTCCACTAATTGTTATGTTGATAATTAAATAAAAGAAAAGAAAGTATTAGCTGATAAGTCAACAGGGCTTGTACTAATTGCCTTTTAAAAAATAATTCCTAGTTTCAGCTGGTTAAAATGTAATTGTAACAATTGTAATGTTTTTTCCACAAAATGCTACTGCATTTATAAAGATCGGAATGGGACAAGAAATGCCTGTATGTCCTGTTACAATTTCCGTAACTTATTTTCAAACACTCTGTATACTGTATGCTGACGACCTGGTTTTAGCTTCAAAGTCACATAAAAATCTTTGGGAAGTGTTTGATAAGCTCATTACCTGGTCGGATATAAACAGTCTAAAAGACTTAATGCAGAGAAAACAGTTCGAATGACATTTCGAAGAGGTGGGAATCCCCCAGCTGCAGAAAAAATTATAATAAGTTGAAGAATGCTGAACTTGCCAGGGTTAATTCCTACAAGTACTTAGGCGTGACTTTTCAAACAAACGGAAGAGTTTTCACCAAACACATCAGAGACAGAGTAGCTGCAGCAGTTGTAGCAATAATAATAATAATAATAATAATAATAATAATAATAATAATAATAATAATAATAATAATAATAATAATAATAATAATAATAATAATAATAATAATAATAATAATAATAATTTTGTGTGGCCATTTCTAGTCGAATGCAGCCATTGTAAGGCAGACCCTCCGATCAGGGTGGGCAGCATCTGCCATGTGTAGGTAACTGCGTGTCATTGTGGTGGAGGATAGTGTTATGTGTGGTGTGTGACTTGCAGGGATGTTGCGGACAGCACACCCAGCCCCCGGCCCATTGGAATTAACCTATTAAGGTTAAAATCCCCGACCCGGCCGGGAATCGAACCCGGGACCCTCGGAACCGAAGGCAAGTACGCTGACCATTCAGCCAACGAGTTGGATAGTTATAGCTATGAACGACATCAAGATCCTTCGACTATTATCTATAGAGACAGCAATAGCCCTATTCCACATCAAGATTTCCCCCATCTTGACATACGTCTTGGACATTATCTGGGAACACCTATCAAAAGATAACCTAGCTACCCTAGAAAGAGTGAAGGCCATGCATCTTAAAATAAAAAAAAAGCTGTCTTCCTGGCAAAAAACGCTCTTTCGAGACTAACCTATGAGCTCACAAACAACCTTTCTATATAGAAGAACTGCGATTATACCGTTCCCTTTTACTTCAGTAACTGCAGGATAAAGAAAATCTAATATATGGATAGATTTTTACCGAACAGACGCCACGACGACGTCAGAATGGATGAATTCTACCTATGAACTGCGGCATACCATAACGCGCTTCGCGGTCCATGGATTTCATTACAAGTTGTGCCATAGACAGTACTTCCACGAACCAGATGAAAATATTGTGTTTGCGAACTGTGTGGGAATATTTGCCAGCGGTACCATGCAGAGCTGTGTTCCAAAAGAACAGTATCTTTAGGTGAACTGTGTAATTACAGTAAGTTATTTTTATTTAATGTGTGCACATTGTGGGATATTCCTCCATAATTTTTATTATTAATATTATTAGACTATTATATCTGAGAAATGGTGTCTTGTCTTTCAGTAAATGATAAATGGTAAAATAATATAACGATTTTAACTTTAAATACTGCATTTTTAATTCCTCATACGTAACTGTGAAGAAAAGTAAAGCAAACACAAGTTTAGATAAATATATAGATATCCATTTGAGAGGTTAACGGCAAAAGCTTGCAAGATGTTTCCGGAAATGTTATAATCTAGTTCATGCCATGTACAGGTGACCCAAAAGTCCGATAACATTTGACGAGGCAATACTTCACGGAATATTGGAGGTAGAGAGGTAATAATTGACACGTATGACTGGCATGACATGAGGTTTTATTGACACCGAAATAAAGTACACAAAATGCCCAACAGATAGCGCTTCGTACGATACACAAGCAATAATTAGCATAACAATCGAGGTTTAGCAAAACGATGTTCTTTTTCCTCAACTCATGTTCAACATGTCGGCCATCATTTATCAACAATACCTGTAGTCGAATCACAATGTTATGAACAGAACTGTACAGTATATCTGTAGGTATGGTGAGAAATTGCCACTGACGTTTTCATTCCTCCCCTGAAGGGGGAGACGGGCTTCTTAGACGTTACCGCCGTCTCTCAGGCCGGGAGATATGTTACGGTGAAGGAGATGCACGGAGAAGGTGGGTTGGCGGCCGTGGCCTGTACTAGGAACCGTCCCGGCATTCGCCTTAGTGCAGGAGAATGGAAAACCATTCTCAGGACGACCGACGTTTGGAGCCAGCCGTGAGGTCCAACCCTGTTCCGTCTCCCGAATGCAGAGGCGTAGAGCCACGGTAGAGCCGTGGCCACCCCTCCTCTGCTCGGCTGGCCGGTCGCAGTGCAGAGCTGTTGGCTACTTGCGGGCCGAGAACCACTCTGCATCCACCAACGGAGAAATTGCCGTCGGATGTTGTATTTTAGCATCCCTAATGAGGTCGAACGATCGCGGTAGATTTGCGACTTCAGGTAACCTCACAACCAACAATCACACGGATTGAGGTCGGACGACCGGGGAAGCCAAGCATGACATGCCGCGATTGCAGCGCATCTGACGCCCCTCACACAGCAGCTTCTTTTATACCGTGCACGGGTCTCATGCGGCATCAATGACATGTTGCTGTCCAGCGCCATCTGTTGGCCTGTTTGTACAGTCGTTGTTGGTGTCAATAAAACTCCATGTCATTCAAGCATGTGTGGCCATTTGTACCCGACGGGTTGCTGTCCAGCGCCATCTGTTGGTCATTTTGTGTACTTTATTTTGGTGTCAATAAAACCCCATGTCATGCCAATCATGTGTGTCAGTTATTACCTCTCTACCTCCAATATTCCGTGAAGTATTGCCCCGTCAAATGTTAACGGACTTTTGGGTCACTTGTATATACACGCTGTTAAAAACTATTGGTAATATTTATTCATTCATAAAATAAGTACGTAAGGTAGGTACTATATAACTGATAACTTCGAGTGACAAATATGGCCCTTCCACATCAGTGCATGGTGTATCTTCTATTTTTTAAAAAAAATCGGGTTCGTGTATGCGAACTTGGAATTCTGAGTCGGACACTTTATCACTGATCCACGTTCGAGTGAGGGAAAGCAATAGCAGCTAAGTAAACACAGCCATCTTGCGTTACGAACACTACGGTTGTGAAATGGCCTTGGGATAATCGATAATTTATCGCATTCTGTCGTGCATGTCCTACATGCTATCCTTTCCAGAATGTCGTTTACTTTTGGTGCTGATATTCTCTCCCTCAGTCCTCAGATGTTAAGTAGTGTCATCAGTCATTACGAATCCCATATTGAATTTTGTCCTGGAACTGTGAATACTTCGTTTAAGGAAATGCATGGTATCGTAAAAGCTCCCATGTCTTCAATTAAATATATAACTCTGTAGAATAAAATGTTCGGCCTTGACACACTCTTCTCTCAGGTCTCGTATGCTAGGCTGGTATAGGAGAATGCAAGTTAGTAGATGGTCACAGAGAACTTTCACGCGTAAACTTACTGTTTAAAAACACACTTACCGGTAATATTGTAACTTTAATTCATACATACTAATCAATGTAGATATATTTTTATTGTAGACGGCTATGGATTTAGTCTGCCAGCTTTTGTAAAAGAACTAAGCCATTTCCTAAAAGTTATAAAAATAAAATAAAATAGAACTCTTCTTTTTTCGATTTGCTTTACGTCGCACCGGCACAGATAGGCCTTATGGCGAGGATGGGATAGGAAAGCCTAGGAATGGGAAGGAAGCGGCCGTGGCCTTAATTAAGGTACAGCCCCAGCATTTGCCTGGTGTAAAAATGGGAAACTACTGAAAACCATCTTCAGGGCTGCCGACAGTGGGGTTTCAACCCACTATCTCCCGGATGCGAGCTCACAGCTGCGCGCCCCTAACCACGCGGCCAACTCGCCCGGTAAAAACAGAACTAAGACCATAATTATCCTCATGTCGAAACTATTGTAATATGTAGCACTTCAATGTCTCTCTATTCTTCTTCTTCTTCTTCTGGTGCTGCGTTTCACACATACTAGTGGGTTCGTGGGTACCGTTGCCTACGTCATAATACAAGGCCTGGAAACAGAGCCCGTAAAACGCTATGGAAGTGGTTACACTGAAGTTCAATGCTGGGCCGCTAGGATCGCTTTCCTGCCCCCTGACTACCAGGTTCGCGCCTTTAAACGTGTTCATTAACTGAGTTGGTTGTGAATGTATTATGTATTTGTCTGATGTTAAGCATTCGCAGTTCCAGTCATGGTTTATTCACGAGAAATGAAAGGTAGTGGAATTTCGTTTCACAAGTTTCCAGTGAATGTTCAATGTTCGAAACATTATACAGAGGAAGTATTACGCATGAGATACGGCTTCAAGCTGATCGAAGTAGGCCTCTGTTCCAAAGTTTTGATCCGAGTTACGTCATAAGAATCGGGCGATCCCAAAATTTGTCACTGGACTTTTTTTAAACTATGCTACCGTGACCGGCAATCATTTGGGAGGCATCTTCAAACTCAGAAATCTTAAATTAGGAAACCAACGAGGAAAATAATTTGTCCAACAAATTTCACGAAAATGAATGTAGCAAGAGCTACAAATATTGTATTTTCCCCTGAAACAATCTCTGGTTTGAAAAGTATGCAGGTGGTTTGTCCCGAGAGCATAAAATACAGTTTAAAATAAGCCATTTGTTTTATGGAGCATTTTATTAAATTGTTCAATGCGCATAACGTCTGCAACACCTCACATGGGACATATTCAGGAACGAGAACAAACGAGCATCTTTTAACCAGGCGAGTTGGTCGTACGGTTAGGGGCGCGCGGCTGTGAGCTTGCATCCGGGAGATAGTGGGTTCGAATCCCACTGTCGGCAGCCCTGAAGATGGTTTTCCGTGGTTTCCCATTTTGACACCAGGCAAATGCTGGGGCTGTACCTTAATTAAGGCCACGGCCGCTTCCTTCGAAGTCCTAGGTCTTTCCTATCCCATCGTCGCCATAATACCTGTGTCGGTGGGATGTAAAGTCACTAGCAAAAAAAAAAGCATCTTTTAGTACTGAAGATGAACTCCTTAGTTGGTTAATTAATGATTTCCTGTCATATATTAAGAAACTTAAAATGCATTCAGAGAAAGTAAAAAAGAATCATGAGAGAAATGTATCAGGCATAGATCTTGACTACCCAGTCCACTGTGACCTGCGTAAAATACCTCATAAGTATACATTTGCATTATGCATTGACGAGGAACCTAACGAGCTATGACATCGAGCTCTTCTTCAGCTACCTAAGACGCCAAGCGGAATACGATGACATTATGGTTCGTGTGGCAAAAGAAGAAACAGACTGTAAAGGCTGTTTAGAACATATCTGTTCTCCAGCTACTCAAAGTCCAACATTGTGTCTTATTCGTTTTCAAGATCGAGGAGCCCTCAGATAGCGAAAATCATCGTCTGTGGCACTTCTGCAGTGAACGACGGAATTTGTCACTTCCGCTACGCAGTACTTGTCCCGAAGAGAGTTACTAAAAGGTGTACGTTTATTTTTTCGAAAGACATGTTCAACAGTGAAATTAAGTGTGGGAAGTGTAAAGGTGACAAACCACCTCTTTTTCTACTATGAAAATTTCTGAGACCTGTGTTAGACAACATTGCTTTGAGCCACTCAGTAGAAGAGATAAAGTTTTGAAACTTGATAAGAAGCCCCTCAGAAGGAAAGTTTTGAAACTTCAATGACATATCCAAGCCCATTCAGCACCGCTCTATAAATAAAGTACTGTCAATACTCGCAAAAACATTCAGTTCTTTTTATTTTGGATATACTTTACTTATTGACATATACGGCCATGCGAATACAAGGGGGCAAGACCGCGATCCTAGCGGCTGAATGGTGAACTAGGAAGAAACCCGTTTCCACGAGTGCATTTCAAGGCCTTGTATTATAGCACTGCCTTCGTGATGTACAGGCCGTACTATACCTCCGATGACGTCACACAAAGAGGCGAACTGTTTCCTCCGTCCGACCCGTGTAATACAAGGAAATGATGCGTCTGTACCTTTTGTAATTATGAAATATTTACAAATGTTGTATTCATATTACAGGTGAGATCACTAAAACCTGTAATCGCATCGTAATTCGTAAGTCAGGTCTATGTAATTTTAGGAGAAGTAGGTTTGAAATGCGATGTCCGCGGTCAAAGCTTCAGTGTTTTACTCGTCAATGTACCCAACAAATAATTATTATGCGTTAATACAAATATGGAGACAACAAACGTGTAGTAATAAACTTTACTTCCATACCTCTAGATGGCCATAAATACAGTAGCTTTCTTGGTTTTTTGTTGTTGACACTTCTGGCACTATCCTTTGAAGACTTTCTTCAGACCCTTTCTTCTATAAAAACATTTGTATCACTTTTGTTTAGGAATAGCCCAGGTTTTCTCAAATATTAATGCACTGATCAGCCAGATCTATTAGTTACTTCCCACATTCACGAAAATTGCCGAGGAATGGTTTTTACTCGCATTAATTCTGGGGAGAAACGTCAGCGCGTACTCAACATTACGAACCCAAGAAATAACCATATGTAGGTTCCATTGGTTACTGTCCACTTTTATACTTGTTCTGTATCAACAATAAAATGTTCTGCTGTAAATATGTGTAACAAGAAAGTCAAGCAGAACTCATCATCAGCTCTGGAAAATGAGTGAAACATACACCTTTATTTTTGGTTGTCTATTTACTTGTATAGTTGTATTTTCACCATGGTACGCACAAGTTTTTAGCATTGTGGCAAATGCGAACTTTCACACACTGTATTTAAATTTGTAACACATTATATTTCCACAAAAACCTGTTATACGATAACAATTAAATGAATAAATTACACGAGAAGTATTACGTCCCTTGAATTTACATTACTCACCACGTGAAGATACCATGTCTAACCTAAACTATGTGGTTTCATTATCTTAATAACAGCTGTTTACGTAAATCCTGATGTGATAAATTTAAAGAAAAAAACATGCAATATACTTAGATATAAATTTTTGCCTCTCAACGGTCACAATTATCCTAAGAATGCCCCCAATCCTTACGGATTACATTCACAAGTACAATTTGTAACATTCGCTTAGCTCGCCTCAATTGATCAGCTGATGGGCTTGGCGCGCTTTCTACAGTACGGCCTGTATATTACGAAGGTAGTGATTATAGCGTAGGCAACGGTTGGTACGAACGGTGTCGCGCTTGTGAACTTGGTCCTGTTTTACGGCCGGATCCGCTTCCTGACGCCAACCCTACACTATGTGGAGGGACGTTTTCTCTATTTCCTGCTTTTATGGTGGCTGGTAATATGGTGTGTTGTGAGTAAATGAAGAGGTGTGTGTTGATACTAACATAAGCACGTATTCCTAGACCTGGGCATGGATCGAACCCGAGGCTGCGACTCTAATCATTCAGCCAAGGAGCTATGCACTTCAACGTATCTAACTATGAAAGTTAAGTGGATAGCCTGACCAAACATTGGTTTTTCTGGTTCTCTCTCTCTCTCAGCTTTTCTTATCGTTTGTTACAGGGAATCCGCCACCTGGATGACTGCCTTAAAAGCAGACCAGTGTTGATTGATTGATTGATTGATTGATTGATTGATTGATTGATTGATTGATTGATAGTCTATTAGCAAGCAAGCATAGCCACGGGACTTTCAGTTTTATATGGAATCCTAACCACAGGGACTCGAGTTCTCACCTCAAAAATCTCGCATGCAATGACCGAGATTCGAACCGCGGCGACCTTGGTGAGGAACTAGTGACGAAGTCACTTCTGAGCTGTTACGCTAGTCTCAATCGGATAGATTCGTAAATAATCTTACTTACTTTCTTACTAACTTACTTACTTATTGTACTTACACGTTGTAATCCATGATGGACCATGGCCCCCTTTTCGACTTTTTCCACCCTTTCTATTCTTTGCTTTCTGAAAATTCCTCCGTTGTATTGCTCCTTAAATTAACAATCTCCATTAGCACTATCCTCTGCTTCGAGCCTCCAGTTGAATTTTACCAACCTATCTTTCCTACGTCTTCCAGACTTCCAATCCCACGTAGTGCAGAGGTTAAGGTTAGTGGAAGCTTTACCTTTTTCTCCTCCACAGGTTATCTGCGGAAACAATTTTGCTTGGTTGCTTTTTGTTTCTTCAGCTTCATCATTCCTGATCCCATTTCCGTCATCGTTCTACTCCAATTGGTTTTCCTTGGCTTGGCAACTACGGGGCCTCTGGCTGAGTCCGGCATTGCTTCCAATTACTTGTGCCAGTTTACTCACTTTCAACTGTCCTATCAGACATCCCTTTGTCAGTTCTTCTTATTCTTCTTCTTCTTCATCTCCTCCTCCGACCCCGAACAAAGGTTTGCAAAGCGAGTCTTTCATTTTCGTGCTCTTCGATGCCCTTCCCTTTCATCTGCCGATACCTTAATTCTTGGAAGAATCGGATATCTTCCATTCCCCCCCCCCCCTCCTCTGATTAGTGTTAAAAGAAAGCAGTTGCACAGTTGTACTTTCTCTTAAAACAATAAACTTTTATTTTTACAATTTGTTTTTCGTCGCACCGACGCACCGTCTCACGGCGACGATGTGATAGGAAAGGGCTAGGAGTGGGAAGGAAGCGATCGTAGTTTTAATTAAGACCCAACTTTTTTCCTGGTGTGAAAATGGGAAACCACGGAATAAACATCTTCAGGGCTGCAAACAGTGGGGTTCGAACCCACTATCTCTCGAATGCAATCTGATAGCTACATGACACAAATCGCGCAGCCACTTGCTCGGTAAAATAATAATCACCAACATCACTAGTGATTTTCGAATTAAAGTATAAATCTTGATTATCCTTTAAATGTTTAATTCTATGTTTCATGAAGTTAAAATATAGCTATGAGTCTTTTTATTCAATCGGTTCCAGACTGATTCTCAGTGTTTTTATATTATCCGGTTGAGCTCAAGTTACATTTTTAAGCTAATTTATTATACGTAGTTCTACCTTAAAGTCATTTATTGAATGGTTTTGTGGCAATATGTCTTATTTATTAGTCGTTCACTTCTTCCCTGAATGGCCAGAGCGTCCTTCATATTAGAGAGTCCCGAGTTCTATTCTCGGCCTTATCACATATTTAAAGCACATCTGATTAATTCTTTCGGCTCGGAGACTGAGTGTTTGTGTTTATCTTAATACGCATCTCTTCATTTTAACACTACCAGTCACCACAGAAGCATCCACAGAAACATATACTTTTTGAATGTAGCCGTAGCCGTGTTGAAACACCGGATCCCGTGAGATCTCCGAAGTTAAGCAACATTGGGCGTGGTCAAGATTTGGATGGGATGCGGTAGCGTCTTTTGAAATTTCTGAAAGAAACGCATGGTTATTTAGCTGAACTCTATTCGAGTGTTGCGGACTGTAATGTAGTTGAAGTAAAATTAGTCTACAATGAATGGCAAATAAAGTGCAATCATGAGAGCAAGCACTGGCATTACTGACAGGATTTCGAATGATTGTACAATTTGGTAGAAATTGACCTGATCAAGTGCTTTTGAGGAGTTAAACTATTCGTTTAACGTCCCATGGTTACTAATGGTCCTGTGAGACGTCGGAGGGTTGTAATTTTGCCCCGGAAGGTCTTCTGTAACTTGTTACCAGTAAATCGATTAACACCTCTGATTTCAAACACTCTTAAATGCTGCCTGATTTCCTGAGATTTTTCTCTTCACCATCTTATAAGTCAGTCAGTCCCCATTGATCTGCATTTAGGGCTGTCGCCCAGGTGGCAGATTCTCTATCAGTTGTTTACCTAGTCGTTTCTGATAGTTTAAAAGAAAGGCGATGATGTCATAGTATTGTGCGCAATGGCTTAAGGATACTGGTATAATTATGATCATGGTATATTTCTAACCTCTCTTATTCTTCGTCGCACATGTAGATTTAGCCCTGCTTTACGGCCGGTTGTCCTTCCTATATGGAGGGATGTAATCACTGTTGCGTGTTTCTGTGGTGGTTGGTAGTGTGGTGTGATCTGAATATGAGAAGGGAAGTGTTGGAACAAACACAAACACCCAATTCCCGAACCAGAAGAATTAACTAGAAGCGATTAAAATTCCCGACTAGGCCGGAAATCGAACTCGGGACTTCGGTTTCATGTACGTCCATTCTCTAGAACATGCGGTTCCAACTCAGGTGCTCCATGGTCCCGGCCGGCCCCGGCAGCAGCACCGGCGCTGTGCTATAGCCCCGATGAGGTGGTGGGGGAAGGAGGGGAAGTGTCAGAAACAGAACCACAGGTCGTCAAGTCAGCGCGCAGCTTACGAAAACAATATTATTTATGACAATTCTGTGAACACATAAACAAACAATTTATTCTGTACATACATTGCGTTTGCCTAAGGTACATTTAGCGTTTAAGTCGATTTTTGACATCGTTTTGCGGCAACTAATTTACTAATATTGGGTACAATCGATTTGGCAGTAGAAACTCTAAGCACAGCTTCTAAGACAACATCAGAGAGAGAATTCCTAGTTCTACATTTATTTAAATTCAGAATTGAAAACATCTGTTCGTATGTATAAGTTGTACCGAACACTGACGTAAATTTTAAGGCAAGTGCATGAAGTCTGGGAAATTCTTGTGGATGAACACCTTTGTAAAAGTAAACTAAATCACCGTTGTAGTGGTAGTAACTGTCCTTTAGGATTGCGTTGCACTGTAGTTTTATCAACCCTGTTTGGAAATATGATGGTGATTTTCAGGACGCGCTGAAAATGGGGTCATACATATTTCGAGTTGAGGTGCCATATCATTCATTTCTTTGAATTGGGCATTGCATTCATGGTGCAAAATCTGTAATGATGTCTGATACTCTCTAAGATTTTCGTAAGTAGACAAATGTAATGATTTTAATGAAGTAAAATTGTCAAAATTTCCGGCTTCAAGCTGACTTTTCAATAACAAACACTGCATTTTGAAAGCAGTAATTCTTTCGCACATGGTGCAAATCAATGTGTTTCTCCCTTGCGATTAAATATTTAAATCGTTCAAATAAGACGTTACCGGGCGAGTTGGCCGTGCGCGTAGAGGCGTGCGGCTGTGAGCTTGCATCCGGGAGATAGTAGGTTCGAATCCCACTATCGGCAGCCCTGAAAATGGTTTTCCGTGGTTTCCCATTTTCACACCAGGCAAATGCTGGGGCTGTACCTTAATTAAGGCCACGGCCGCTTCCTTCCAACTCCTAGGCCTTTCCTATCCCGTCGTCGCCATAAGACCTATCTGTGTCGGCGCGACGTAAAGCCCTTGGCAAATAAGACGTTATCTCCGCCAAGAATGCGAGATCAGCTACACATTGTTTATTCCGCAAAGTTAGTGGTGGAGAACCTTTCATCTCCATGAACAGAGCAATTTCTTCAATTATTGCAAAGAAGGTTGCTAGCACTTTCACGCAACTTAACCAGCGCACAATACAATAAAAGAGAATGTCGCTACATTCTGCCTCGAGATCTTTTAAAAATTCTTTGAACTGCGGATGGTTCAAACCTTGCTTTCTGCAGAAATTTGCGCATTTTGACACAGTATTCATAACAGATTTAAAGTTGCGAACGTTTTTTGCTCATAATTGTTCTTGATGTAAAACACAATGTACTGCGTGGAGTAGGTGGGGAAGGAGGGGAACGGTGCTGCTGAGTGCAGCGCTGGTGCGCCCCAGAACTAAGTGTTCGAGTTGGAAAGGCCTGCTCTAGAAGGTTATGAAAATCACAAGATGCAATGAGAAATTCTTTCCAAGTCAAATAACAGTTATAAATTGAAAGTAACACGCCTAATTTCGTGCAGGGTATTTAACAAATTAACTCAATGATGATATTTAATCTAAACTTGTACAGTCTGTTATTTAGGTGCACTTAGATTACAGAGCTCTATTCAAAGGCCCTCCATTTTTTCTTGAAATGTCAAAATCATACAGCTGGACACAAATTAATGTGTCATTTCCTAATAAGAAGTGATAACGAGCTGTTAAAGAATTAACGAACACAATTTATACTTTTCTTCATAAAATTCAACGTTTTTGGTTATTTAAAATGTTAAAATCAACGTTTTGATTCATTATACGTTGACTGAAATATCAAACCAGAAACAGCTCTCTAACTGAAGTACTTTCTGAGAAAGGTATACCAGAACTTGTAAACATATTATTTTCATTCAGCCTGTACGAAATAAAGCAGTGTTAGGTTCTACTTCAGATCTATGGAATGGAGAAATGGAAGTACCGGTACAAGAAATACAATTTTGAAATGTATCTATTCAAAGATGTAAAATGTTCCATAGTCGTTTACCAGAATCCTTAATTAAAATCAAAATACCAATGCTGCAGAAACTATCAACACATTAATGATTACAACTTAACTCCTGTTTTTGATGGTAAACAAATTACCTCAATTGCTGAGGACAGATCAAAATCGATCGAAAGTACTCCATCACGTTAATGTGTTTACCATCAAATATAGCCGTCAAGTTGTTATCATTCATTGTTAACAGTTATCTTCAGTACCTTCCTATGTAATGAAAGTGAGCAATGAATAATTTATTTCTTATTATATATATATTAGATATATTTTTTCAGAGAAACGGTCATACGAATGTTAACTTAAATGTTGCTTATATTTTGAAGATGAGCCTCGGTAATACAGAGCGTTAATTTTTTTTTGCTAGTAGTTTAACGTCGCACTAACATATGTAAATATATCGGTGGCGTAGGTGAAGGAAAAGGCTAGGAATGGGAAGGTAGCGGCCGTAGTCTTAATTAAGGCACAGCCCCATCATTTGCCTGGTGTGAAAATAGGAAACCGCCGGAAACCATCTTCAGGGCTGTGGACGGTGGAATTCGAACCCACCTTCTCCCGAATTCAAGCTCACGGCTACGCGATCCTAAACGCACGGCTAACTCGCTCGGTAGAATGTTAAGTTGGAAATTATTATTATTTTAGGGGAAAGCACAACTAGGCAACAAGTGACTCTAACCACTAACTAGTAGAGTAAAAGGAAGGCCGGGCTGAGCAGCTCAGACAGTAGAACGCTGGTCTTCTGAGCTCAAGTTAGCGGGTTCGATCCCGGCTCAGGCCGGTGTTATTTGAAAGTGCTCAAATACGTCAGCCTCGTGTAGGTAGATATACTGGCACGTAAAAGAACTCCTGCGGGACAATAATTCGGCAACTCGGCATCTAAAAACTGTAAATGTAGCTTGTGGGACGTTAACCCAATAACATCGTCCTTCGAGAAAGGGCCAAAAGGGCCAAAAGGGCCACGAAGGACGAGAAAGTGAAAGACTCCCTAGGCCTCACATTCAGGGAAACGGGGTCTGGATGTCAAGTAGGGATGACATAAAAATGTTAGTGTTGAACTGTAGAAGTATTGTAAGGAAAGGAATAGGATTAAGTAATTTAATATATATACTTACCAGATATTGTAATAGGAGTTGAATCATGGCTGAGAAATGATATAATTGATGTAGAAATTTTCTCACGGAACTGGAGTGTTAATTGTAGAGACAGGATAGGAATGGTAGGAGGTGGAGTATTCATTCTGGTGAAAGATGAATTTGTAAGCTACGGAAAAAATAAAGATGACAAACATGAAATTCTAGATGTAAGGTTCACCTCTAAAAATTATAGGCAACTTGATGTTTTAGGAATGTATAGACCTGGAAAGAATGACGCAGACGTTGATTCAGAAGTATTTGATAAGATAATCAGCTATGTGGGAAACGATACGGAAAGGAACGTGATTGTAGCAGGTGATCTTTATTTACCAAATGTCAATTGGGAAGGTAATATGAACGACAGCAAGCATGACCAACAAATGGCAAATAAGTTAATCTGGGAAGGACATCTAAATCAGAAAGTGATGGGAGCAGCTAGAGTGAAGAATAATCTGGATGTGTCTCTGGTAAAATCAAATGAGCTCTATAGAGAAACTGAAGTAATAGATGGCATTAGTGATCGCGAAGCTGTTTTTGTCGTAGTTAAAAATAAATGCGATATAAAAGAATGGTTGTAAATGTAAGACTATTAGGCAATACCATATGGCTGATTAAGGTAGGCATGATGATTTAAAAAAGTAATTATAATCAGTGGAAAACGTTAAAAAATGTAAATAGGTAGGTCTATGTATCTTCGAAGATGGCAAGGAATGGTAAAGATCCGCTATACTATAAGTACCTGTTAAGTAAAGAGACTAAAAAGGAGGTGCAGGTTGGAAAGAAATAAGAGTTATTTTGTTTTTGCTAGGAGCTTTACGTCGCACCGACACAGATAGGTCTTATGGCGATGATGGGGTAGGAAAGGCCTAGGAGTTAGAAGGAAGCGGCCGTGGCCTCAATTAAGGTACAGCCCCGGCATTCGCCTGGTGTGAAAATGGGAACCCACGGAAAACCATTTTCAGGGCTGCCGATAGTGGGATTCGAACCTACTATCTCCCGGATGCAAGCTCACAGCCAACTCGCCCGGTAAATAAGAGTTAGAAATGATTATGGAAGTAAGGAGAAATTAAAGGAACTTACTAGGAAATTGAATCTAGCGAAGAAGTCAGCTGAGGATAACATGATGGCAAGCATAACTGGCAGTCATACAAATTTTAGTGAAAAATGGAAGAGTATGTATAGGTACTTTCAGACAGAAACAGGTTCCAAGGACATTCCAGGAATAATTAATGAACAAGGGGAGTGTGTATGCGAGGATCTGCAGAAAGCAGAAGTATTCAGTCATCAGTAAGTAAAGATTTTTGGTTACAAGGAAAATGTCCGGATAGCACAGGTGACTAATGCTAACGAAGTATTGACATTTACGTAAGATAACATAGACATTTACAATACGATTCAAAAGTTGGAAACTAGAAAAGCAGCTGGAATTTGTCAGATTTCCGAGGATCTACTAAAGACAATGGGTTGGGATATAGTACCTTATTTGATTACTGTTTGCATGATGAAACTGTACCAACTGAATGGAGAGTTGCTACAGTAGCGCCTGTGTATAGAGGAACGGGTGATAAACATAAAGCTGAAAATTAGAGGCCAGCCAGTTTGACATGTGTTACATATAAGTTTTGGGAAAGCATTATTTCTGATTATATTATACATGTTTGCGAAATTAATAACTGGTTTGATAGAAGGCAGTTTGGGTTTAGGAAAGGTTATTCCACTGAAGCTCAACTTGTAGGATTCCCGCAAGAAATAGCAGATATCCTTGACTTGACTAGACAAAAGAGTGACTGAATGGGTGGCTATCGTTGTAGATAATAGAACTAGAGAATTATAGTACGGTAGGTGAAGCATTATCTGATCCTGTAACCATTAAGAAGGGAATTCCTCAAGGCGGCATTATTCGACTTTTGTGCTTTCTTATATATACAAATTTTATGAGTAAAGGACTGGAATTAGAGGTAAGGCGTTTTGCGGATGATCTTATACTGCAGGGCCTCTCAGAGTGCATGCACTGTGCACGGTGCAAAAGACGACTTCGCTTGGTTGACCCGAGTGCAGACTCCCACTCCTCGATTTCGAGCAATAGCGCTGTCTCTCTCTTTCCCCACGCCTGTCTCGCTCGCTCCGCCTGTCTCCCTCTACCTCACTTGCTCCGTAGCGCTCAAAATCCGAGCCGAGTTGAGCCGAGCTTAGCCGAGTAGCCCAGAGACGAAGCGTTGGTCCGAGCCGAGCCGAATGGGACCGATGAACTGTGCACAGGAAATCTGCGCCTCAATTCGCACGCATGAGATTTTGGGCGTTTGAGAGGCCATGTTATACTGTATAGAGTAATAAATAAGTTACAAGATTTTGAGCTACTGAAAAAAGACCTCGACAATGTTGAGAGATGGACAGCAGGCAATGGTATGATGATAAACGGGGTTAAAAGTCAGGTTGTGAGTTTCACTAATAGGAAAAGTCCTCTCAGGTTTAATTACTGTGTTGATGGGCTGTAAGATCCTTATAGGGGGACACTGTAAGTACCTAGGTGTTAATATAAGGAAAGATCTTCATTGGGGTAATCACGTAAACGGTACTGTAAATAAAGGGTACAGATCTCTGCACATGGTTATGAGGGTATATAGGGGTTGTAGAAAGGATGTAAAGGAGAGGGCATATAAGTCTCTGGTGAGACCCCAACTAGAGTATGGTCCCAGTGTATGGGACCCTCACCAGTATTACTTGATTCGAGAACTGGAAAAAATCCAAAGAAAAACAGCTCGATTTGTTCTAGGTGATTTCCGACAAAAGAGTAGCGTTATGAAAATGTTGCCAAGTTTGGGCTGGGAAGACTTGGGAGAAAGGAGACGAGCTGCTCGACTAAGTGGTATGTTCCGAGCTGTCAGTGGAGAGATGGCGTGGAATGACTTTAGTAGACGAATACGTCTGAGTAGCGGTTTTAAAAGTAGGAAAGATCACAATATGAAGATACAATTGGAAATCAAGAGGACAAACTGGGGCAAAAAATCATTTACATAATGAGGAATTATGGATTGGAATAATTTACCTAGGGAAATGTTCGATAAATTTCTTAGTTTTTAAAATTAATTTAGGAAATGACTAAGTAAACAACTGATAGGGAATCTGCCACCTGGATGACAGCTCTAAATGCAGATCAGTGGTGATTGATTAATTAATCGGGAAGGTGGTGGCTGTGGCCCTAATTACTTTATTAAGGTATTTGCATTTGCCTAGTGTGAAAATAGGAGCTACCGACAGTGTGGTTCGAACCCACTGTCTACCGAATGCAAGCTTAACCTATAATTACACGACTCGCACCGCGTAGCCAACTCACTCGGTTCACCTATCGTCAAGGTCCATTGCTTTAACTTGACATGATATTAATTAGAAAAGGTACCTTTTCTCCCTGTGAGGGAAGTTCGATTACAGTGTTAGATTAAGAAGGAAAATCGCCGTTCACGGGCAGAAAAGCTCGTAATAAACAACAAGCCTAGTAGTACAGCTCTTTATGAAGGGCAAGTTTTTCCTATATACAAATTATACATCGTATCTAATTATATATAAATCGCTACAACCATAACTATGGAGACGACGTGAAGACCTTCCTGTGAACAGCAAACAAGAAATGATTTCTAGACTCAAAAGTAAAACTACACTGGAATTCTTTGGTTGCAGCTGTAAACAAGAAAATTATAAATATGAAACATTCAAGCATGTAAATTTATGTAATTTTTTGGTGTACCGTAATGTATAGATTTAATTCTACCGAGGTAGATAGTCCAGTATATATAAATCGTTCAATCTCTTAAATAGTATGGCTCCATGGCTAAATGGTTAGCGTGCTGGCCTTTGGCCACAGGGGCCCCGGGTTCGATTCACAGCAGGCTCGAGGATTTTAACCTTAATTGGTTAATTTCGCTGGCACGGGGGCTGGGTGTATGTGTCGTCTTCATCATTTCATCCTCATCACGACGCGCAGGTCGCCTACGGGTGTTAAATCAGAAGGCCTGCATCTGGCGGGATGAACTTGTCCTAGGACACCCCCGGCACTAAAAGCCATACACCATTTCATTTTTATCTCTTAAATACACAGATAAAAATATTTCAATAATTTAGTAGTTGCGAGCAAGGTAATTAGAATTAGAATTAGAATCCCGAAACATCAAATACGCCTTGGATATCTTTATTTGAATTGTTCCGGTAGGTTTAATTTTAACTTAGAATATTCATTTGCCTGTTGTTTATTTGTAAGCTATTTACCCTCTGAGGACAATCCGATATTATTTGAAATAATATACAATCAAAGTAACATCCATTTAACATTCTTACAAGGGAATTTGCTTGGATAAAAAATCTGGTTTAAGGGGAACTCGATTTGCCGAATCTGAAAACTACGATTATTCAGTTGTCAATTGAATTTCAGTACGCTCTTAGGACGAGGGATGTAATTCATCCACAATATCACCTCCCTATCGTAACAGACGACTAAAAGAGAAACTTGGGAATATGGACTTCTTCATTGATCACTATTATATATTAGAGTTAAGAGAGCAAACAATAAATCACCATCGCCAAATATTACGTCCCGTTGCCTAAACGGACAATAGCTGGAATATAAAATTTATCATTTCGACGCAGGAAGTTGAAACTTTATCTTATATATCTGTGAATGTCAATCAAATTAAACGTTTTTGAACTTCCTGCAATATAGGAAAAACTAGAATAGCCGAAAATTTTCACGCTACTAATCTATCGGAAGACACAATACGATACCGCTTTTATTGGTCCATTTGGTCTCCAGGGATGAGACTGACAAATAAATAATGAATTTCAGCTCAGTATATCGAGCCTCGTTTCAAGTCTGTTTCTGGTCCAGGCAGAAATGTCCTTGCCAAAGCTCTCCCCTAGCGCTGGGAAGGAGAATCTGCAGTAGCCTTTCTGACCTGTACTGGAGAAGTATCCAGGGAAGGGACGTAAACTGTTACTATTTTAAACATATTTTACAGTTCAGAACTCAGAAGCCAACGTCCAACTAACGTCCAACTAACTACTTTTACAGTTTTCGGAGATTCCGAGGTGCCGGTATATTGTCCCGCTGTAGTTCTTTTACGTGCCAGTAAATTTACCGACACAAAGATGTCGAATTTGAGCACCTTCAAATACCATTGGACAAAGTTGGGATCGAACCTACCTTCTCGAGCTCGGAAATCATCGCTCTACTGTCTGGTCTGCTACCTACATTCCTCGGTGCCCATTTATTTGCGAGGGTATACCGAGTGTGACATTCTCATTTCATCACACGATGAGCTCATACTTTCTCAAATGATTTCTCAACTTATAAACGCTCTTGCAGCTTGAGATTGATTTGCATCCAGGGTTCGTGAAATAACTACTCAAAAATATCCCTACACTGCTCATACAGGGTCGAGTGGAATATTATTTTTAAATTATTTATGAACAACCCCCCTTTGGAGATAGTCTCATAGTACCTACACGTGTTTTATAGTGACGTAGGGTAGGTTATACCGAGCGAGTTGGACATGCGGTTAAGGTCGCGTAGCTTGCATTCGGAAGAATGTGGATTCGTATTGAACCATGACCTTTGTGTCATAAGGAACCAGAGTCCTAAAGTCATTACCTGAGGTCCCATATAAATGACAAGTCAGGAGCTCTACCTACATTTTTTATCTCTGACCAGTGATGGCACGTGGGGGACCAGGTGTTTATTCTCATTTTCACGCTAAAGAAATTACGTCACCCGCACGTGGAAAAGGAGTATGGATACAGTGGATTATTTGTTCTAACAAAAAGTACATTTTAGAAAGAATTGGCAACGAAACTACTATAATCATTGTCAGAAAATTGTAAGGGAAATGATTTGGTCATTAATGATGCAGATTTTTGATTGCTATATAGCTCCAGAAGGAAATTTGTCAAAAGACGCGCCTGTTCGTTTACACTCAGTTACATCAGTAAATGTAGTGCCCATCTTATGAGGTAATTTAACAATTCAATTTGTTGAGAGAAATTCTTAAATGTTCGTCAATAATATTGCTACTAAATTAACAATTAGTGTTACAGTGAAACATGCCTTCAGTACATTTTTATGGGGTAGGAAAAGTGTATGTAAAATTGTTGGCGGTAAGTGAAATCGGCATGAGACTGGGAGAGAGAACTATAAAAGAACGACGCGCCATCTTGAATCACGCATTGTGTCAATTGAATTTGAGGAGAGACAACGCATTTCCGAGTAACTCTATAAACCAGCGTTTGAAAGACTAAGTCCAAAGGGAAAGCAGGTTTTGACCGAGGTGGCTGCAATATCATCTCCAAGTGGAGATAGGTTTTGAATCATCTCGTTATTTTTCAGGAACGGGTAATAGACGGTCATTCTAATGCTGCGATCCTGCAATTCCTGCAATTGAAGTTGTAAATAATTGTATCATTTTGTCATTTCGTGTGCGATTGGTTTCAACAGACGTATTGGGTCCGGGCAAGCAAGAAAGCATGTGAAGGGCTTTTTTTGTATATGTCATTATTTTCAGGTGAATGAAGATAAAATTAAATAAAGAAAAAGGTTTGTAAAGCCACAACCTGTAGGGGTGGCTAAATAAAACTATTGGGTGGCTGGTGAATCTGTTATGATGGAAGGAGATGTACGACTCGAAAGGTAGGTGAATTATCACCTTGTTAAAGTGCTTTTGTTTGTTTCATGATGTCACCGTTTCTCTTGTGTATGTATCTGTGACGCATTTTGGTCACCCCTTTATTTCGTGAAAATGTCAGAGAAATATGACAAATGGTCATTTGTTTTATTTTCTTGGATAATCGGGAAATCGCGAAACTAGCGTGTGAAGTGTTGTAGAATAGTAGATTTTGACGGTTGAGAAACGAATGTAATGTGTAAAGTAAATTGTCATTTTCGTACGTTTATTTCTATATTTATGGTTTGTCAAAGTTAAGATATTAATTTATCGTAATATTCTGTTCGACGTAAAGACGAAATTAATGTAAGAGTAATCCGTGGTTATTCATTTAAACCTGGCGTGAAGGCACACCGTCGTGTCAAGCGATGTAAATTTTATCATGGAAAGTTACGAGGCGAGATCGATAAAATTTGTTACAGGGGATTGCTATTCCAATGTCCGTTAAAAATTGTGTAGAATGGAGGAGGAGAAAGTAACAGTAAACGTTTGTTTTGTAAGTCAAGATTGTGAATTCCGGTTTTGGAAATATTAGCTCAAGATATGCGGGAAGAGGTGGTTAATTGTCACACAGTGTTTATGTAACAGCAGTGTGGGTCATCCGAGAGAGATTTTCCATATTAATGTCGTGTCGAGATTGGTTGTGTTAAGCAAGTGCTCAAATTATGCGAAATGGGAGGTAAGGAAGGATTGTGAATCAGGTTGTTGAAATCCTGTAGTGTTGATGCCGGGATGTTCAGTTTAGGAAACCCGTGGAATTTTTGTGTGATTTATTGAGATGGGAATAGGGTCAGGCCTAATTAGAATTCCACGTGAAACTGTAGGACCATGAAGGATAAGAATGTTTGAGTGACGTCTTAAAGTAAATCTCTTCGCATAATCTATGTGGGTCAAGAATTATACATGTTGTGAATTGCGAGGGAGATCGAGTCTGTTGTTTCATTAAATTGCTGTTAAAACACGACTAGCTCAGGTGTGTGCTGTCTCAAGATAAAGGAGGGGAGAATTGTTCCGTTATCCCGACCAGCTCTAAGCTAGTTGCTTAATAATTGCCAGTATTCACGTAAGCTTGTTGAGTGACGTCATTAAATAAATAAATAGTACTGGAGACTCTAAAATGTATCGCGTTTTCAGCAGCGATTAAGAAAGTGAGCAATGAATAAACACTGTAATTGAAATAATTAGGGATTTTTGAAAGAAACCATTCGTCCGGGCAGATAAAATATGTTGTTAATTACGATTATGAGATTACTTTAATTTACCGTATTAAATTATTAAATTCAATGAAATCGTATTTGAGAATCAACTTAAAACCAAGTGACTAACTTGAAAATGTATTCTGGAAATTTTAGTTTGTTTTGCTGGGAAATTTCAACTTGTTAACGTAACGATTAAGGGGACATGTCCGATGGTAAAGGGTTTTTACTGCCACAAGTGTTGTGAGTGTTTGTTGTTGTTGTTATGTTTTGTGATTTTGATTTGTTGAGCATCAGATGTGCTGGAGATTTATTAATGTTGAAACCTTGGTCATCAACTACTGTAACTTAATTTTCAGCCTTCAGCTTAGAAATTTGAATGGTCACGGGGTCATCAACCTCAGTGACTTAGATTAGGGCCATTTGCCATTATAGCATCATTTTCCTTGCAGTCATCATCCACAATGACTTTAACGTAAAATACAAAGTTAGATGTCGGTCCATGACATAGTCGCAGGTCACATCGATTCAATTAAGGGTCCATGCCGTACAACCACTGTGTGGCACATACAGATTGAACTGCCTTAATTATACCAAGAGTCCAGAGCTCGTGATACGGGGGGCTGGATCATCACGAATCATTATGATAGTACATGCGGTCTCACATGGAAACCGATCTTAGGGATTTCCAGACTTTCTTTATTTATTTTAAGACAGTGGTTTCTAGTAAGGATGCCCTTCAGGCAGTTTAGTTAGGGTCTCATAAGCCAGTATCTCTCATCAGCATTATTATTGTTATTTTTATTACGGACAAGGTTGAGTTCGTTGTTAAAGTGTCATGTGTCTCTTTGACCTTATTTTAAAATATATTTAAATAAACATCGATTTTCTTTGACTCGATTCCTCTCATTTAGTAGATAGATTAAGTTACTGAAACCCGCCTCTTACCTAAGCAAGTGACGAAGAACCCTAGACGACCCAAGAGAAAGATCTCATGCCGATTTGCTAATAGGTAAGGAAGGTAGGTATCCTGCATAGGACCTTAAAGGGTTCAGTATCCCACCGTCGGCAGCCCTGAAGATGGTTTTCCGTGGTGTCCCATTTTGCTTGCTTGTTGTTTAAAGGGGCCTAACTTCGAAGGTGTGTCCCATTTTAGCAGGAGGCAAATGCTGGGGCTGTACCTTAATTAAGCCCTCGGCCACTTCGTCCCAAATCCTAGTCCTTTTCTGCCCTTGCATTGCCGAAAACCTTCGATGTGTTATTGCGACATTAAACCACTAGAAAAGAACTTGACTTAATTCCTTAAACTGCTGTTGAGGAGCATAGTGTAGTGACAAGGTTTCGCCGTCTGGTTCTGTGTTACGCCATGTTTTTCAGCTTTCCCTTAGTATACCCAATCCACTGCCAGTTTATTTTCTTGATCTGCTGTTTCTCATTTGACACCAATTCTGGCCAGTATATCCCTAAGACGTTCTGGAGGTCCCACCCCACAGCTTAAACATTCCGACCTCAAAATTTCGTAATAAAATTTAGCGGTGATGGGTTTCTTCTCTGCCGGAAGGCAAAATACCGCCTCTTAGCCAGATCGATTTTCCCTCGCCAGTGCAGTAAACAAAGATTTTTCTCGATTCATCGGGTATTTAAGGAAAAGGGCACAGTTTTCACCCTTGGACTCTCATTTACTTGCCCTCAACACACACACACACACACACACACACACACACACACACACACACACACACACACACACACACACACACACACACACACACACACACACACACACGCACGCACACACACACAGATAGAGAGAGAGAGAAAGATTTGTTCACACATGTCTGAGTCTACTAGAAAGGATCGGGAGAAAAATTATGGGTTATACTTGCTGTCAGTGGGGGTTCGTGCATGAAGGCCTTTTGGGCGCCGCCCCACCGCCTTTTCAAAAATGTTTAACGTTATTTCACTCTGTAATTCATTACATAAAGAGATGGACAAATGTAGCGAAGTTGAACTTATGTGGTGTGCTATTCGTTATACAATGTTATCTTTATTATTTCGGCAGTAAGCATTTCGCTTTTCTATTTTCAGGGAAATGGCAAAGGCTACAGTCCGGCAAGTACGATGTTTAACATCGCCAAGTACTTGACCATGTACGTAGTATTTCCCCCCCACGTCTTAAACGAATTGTGTGTGTGTGTGTGTGTGTGTGTGCTAGGGGCTTTACGTCGCACCGACACAGATAGGTCTTATGGCGACGATGGGATAGGAAAGGCTTAGGAGTTGGAAGGAAGCGGCCGTGGCCTTAATTAAAGTACAGCCCCAGCATTTGCCTGGTGTGAAAATGGGAAACTACGGAAAACCATTTTCAGGGCTGCCGATAGTGGGATTCGAACCTACTATCTCCCGGATGCAAGCTCACAGCCGCGCGACTCTACGCGCACGGCCAACTCGCCCGGTTAAACGAATTGTTGTTAGAGATTAATTCCAAAACATTTATAAAACAATGAATTCCATTATATTATTTAAACAGTTCAGTTCTATAAAGAAGCTAAAATAAAGATTCACAATTACCATAACGTGATGGCACTATTTGTTAAATACGTTTTCATGCTTTGAAATTTGAACAAGGAGAGAGAAATTCGGGAGTGCACTGTTTATTTGTTTTCATGAATTTCGTTATTATCGCATGTGATGTCCGACTCGTTGGCTGAATGGTCAGCGTACTGGCCTTCGGTTCAGAGGGTCCCGGGTTGGATTCCCGGCCGGGTCGGGGATTTTAACCTTAAATGGTTAATTCCAATGGCACGGGGGCTGGGTGTATGTGTTGTCTTCATCATCATTTCATCCTCATCACGACGCGCAGGTCGCTTACGGGAGTCAGATAGAAAGACCTGCACCTGGCGAGCCGAACCCGTCCTGGGATATCTCGGCACTAAAAGCCATACGACATTTCATTTCATTATCGCATGTGATTGTTCACAGTGAAACGGTGCAGTGCCATAGTAGTCTGGATTGCATTAGCTATTAACCTGTTAATGTATGTGCATAAATGCCATTGTAGTATAGTTAATTCATTAATTAATTAATGTTCTAGTGCAAGCAAATTTCTATTCAGCTAGTGTCATCGGATTATTATTATTATTATTATTATTATTATTATTATTATTATTATTATTATTATTATTATTCTTTCGAATGGGCCACCAGAGGACCACGTGCCAATTTCAATTCCTTCTTCTTTGTTCTTTCCTTTTCTTCCAGTACGCTTTCATCTGTTCACTATGTTTCTTCTTTCTGTCTTCAGACCACTTTGAACCAGTCTTTTTTACTTTCCTACCTTGGAATCCTTCTATTTTCAATACTTTTTCCCGAAAGCCTTCTCTATTATTTATTTCTTCTGTTGTTATATTGTTTTTTTCTAAATACTTTCTTACTTCATTGACCCAGCTTGTCGTTGATTTCTTACCCCACAAATATCTGAAAATCTTACTGGTTAATCTACTATCTTGGATTCGATATAAATGTCCAAAAAACATAAGTCTCCTTTTCCTCATTACATCTGATATATTTTCTATTTTTTTATATATTTCAGCATTACTTCGTAATTTCCAACCTTCTGCTGTGTTTTGTGGGCCTAATATTTTCCTCATGATTCGCCTTTCTAGTATTTCTAGTTTATCTAAATTATAGTTTAATGCCAGACATTCGCTTGCATATAGGCATTCTGGCTTCACTACTGTGTTGTAATGCTTTATTTTTGCATTTTTGGATAGGCATCTTTTATTGTAGATATCTTTGGTGACACCATAAGCTCTCTCCATTTTATGTATCCTCTCCTCTACTGCAGATTTTTCTAAACCATTTTCTTGGATTATTTCCCCTAGATATTTGAATTTTTTTACCCTCTCTATTTAGCCAATATCTGTTTTCAGAAATTTTGGTGCATCCCAAATATTTGTTAAAAATTTTGTTTTTTTTCTGCAGAAATTCTTAAGCCAGTTCTGCTGGCGATTCTTTCCAAGACATTTACTTGGGTTATAGCAGATGTCACATTTTCAGAAAGTATTGCAAAGTCATCTGCAAATGCAAGACAATTTATTTCGATCCTTTTGTTTCCTCTTCCTAACCTTATCGGTGAAATGTTGAGTTCAATAAGTTTTTCGTTCCAAATTCTCACTGTTTTCTCTAGGACACGATTAAAAAGAATTGGGGTGGTGCTGGTCAGCGAAAACTGGACCGATTGGGGAGGGGGAAGAGATGGCGGCACAGCCCTGTCAAAGTAAAATGTTACGAACTGCTACTGCTTACTGGTACAGAATGTAATCGTCTGAAAATGTCTGTGAGACCCCGAGTACAAGCAGGGGGGAGATAAAGAAACCCATTATCATAAACGTTTCTTGGCTAGTTCGTCGAAGCTTGTCTACAATATGCTAATATTCTTTCAGAACGAGTTTAAACTATAATTTTCACTATCGGTACAGATTACCCTAATCGGCGTGTCTCTTTCCTAACATAATAGAACTACGCAACTTTATTGACGAAGTGTGTATAGACCAAATGTATGCTGCTGTGAGCTTGCTTTCGGGAGATGGTGGGGTCGAATCCCACCGTCGGCAGTCCTGAAGATTGTTTTCTGTGGTTTAACATTTTTACACCAGGCAAATACTTGGGCTGTACCTCAATTAAGGCTACAGCTGCTACCGTCCCAATTCTAGCCATTTCCCATCCCCACGTCCCCACAAACCTTCAATTTATTAGTGCGACGTTAAAACACTAGAAAGAAAAACAAAAAGAGCAAATGCATGTTAAAGAATAAGACAATAATTATTTCATAGCGAAATATCATAATACGGGACTAAGTGTACAAAGTTTGACGATGGTTCTTCCCTTACTTTTCGTTTTTTTACGATATGCTTTACGTCGTACAGACACAGATAGATGACACGGTGACGATGAGATAGGAAAGGGCTAGGAGTGGGAAGGAAGTCGCCATGATCTTAATTAAGTTACACCCACACTATTTGCCTGGTGTGAAAATGGAAAAGCACGGAAAACCATCTTCAGGGCTGATGACAGTGGGGTTCGAACCCACTATCTTCCGAATACAAGCTCACAGCCGCGTGCCCCTAACCGCACGGCCACCTCGCTCTGTCGTTATCTTTGGTGTTAGGAATGTATAATAATTTCATTTGTGTTTCCAGTGGAATAATTGCGTATATTTGGTATAATTTAGGGATGACAGTGCGAGATTCTTTTTCAGGTTCAATTCTTATGAGTGATTAACACGATAATTCTGCTTAAAAGAATGATTTCTTCTAATTTCAGACATAACATTGTTGGGTATGTTTTAATGGCCCGTGGTGTAGGGGTAGCGTGCCTGCCTCTCGCCCGGAGGCCCCAGGTTCGATTCCCGGCCAGGTCAGGGATTTATCTCTCGACCTGAGGGCTGGTTCGAGGTCCACTCAGCCTGCGTGATTAGAATTGAGGAGCTATCTGACGGTGAAATGGCGGCCCCGGTCTCGGAACCCAGAATAACGGCCGAGAGGATGCGTCGTGCTGACCACACGACCCCTCGTAATCTGCAGTCGTTTGGGCTGAGCAGCAGTCGCTGGGCAGGCCAAGGCCTTTTCAAGGGCGATAAGTGCCGTGGGGTTTGGTTTGGTTTGGTTTTTTGGTTTTATATTTTAATGAGCTGTTGTAAGAACATATCTCAGGAAGTTGATAGACTGACAGACTCTTGTAAATCCGGCCTACAGTACTTATACAGTAGAATGCCATCAAAGACATAAAATCACAAATTATGTACAATTGGTTTGCCTGAGCTGATCCAGCTGACTCGGTGCGCTGATTTGACCCTTACAACTTGTTAAGGACGAATACACCTACATTTTAAGCTTTAAACTTAATTCCCATGTAATCTAATCACCAGCGCGACTTGACAGACAATACTAGACGTGGCTTTCATTCACTGGGAAACACATTTATATTTAGACCTCTTATTCAGAATAATAAAATAAGGGAGATTTCGAAAATTATTTTATCAGCTCGTTTTAAGATATCGCTGTCAATTACTGGATTTTTAGTTTATTTATTATAGCTCACATTTCCGAAATATAGAGAGGAACGTTATGAAAAACCGTATACCAGATATATCATGGTACTTGTATGACTACAAAATTTAAATGTAGCCTACACATTTTAATTTTAATTTTGGTTTCTGTAAGAACATTTACCCCTCAACATTTTGCAACTCGACTTTTATAATTTCATCAGTACATCTCATGTATAGTGTTATCTTCTTCTATTATCTTATGCAGCAAGCTCCCCCTACGGATGGCCGCAAAATACACTCACGGCATCCTCCACATGTCCTAAGAGCCTCCCAACTACCTAGAAGCGTGGGTTGGCGACTTCAGGGCATCTAGCTGAGCCTGGCATTTCTTTCCAATTACTTGTGCCAGCCTCCTCGGATTGATCTCTGATCTTTCTTGGTCGACCTTGGTAATTTCTGACCCCGACAGTATTAGGTTTGTGAGACCTAAAGAGTTATTCATTTTCTCCACTCTTCCTTTATTTAGCCGATACCTCCTATTCTTCGAAGGACCAGACCTCTTCCATTTTAGTATTAAGAGAGAATGGTTACCCATTTATTTCTTGTTAATTTGCTTTACGTTTCACCGACACAGATAGGTCTTATGGCGATGATGGGATAGGAAGCGGCAGTTGCCTTAATTAAGGCACAGCCTTTCCTAGTGTAAACATGGGAAAATACGGAAAAACATCTTCAGGGTTGTTGACAGTGGGATTCCAACCCACTATCTCCCGAATTCAAGCCGACAAATACGTAATCCAAATCGCACAGCTACTCGCTCGGTGGTTACCCAGGTCTACAGTACTTCATCTTAAGGTGATAATCACTAAGACCACAACCGCCACCACGCAGTAAGATACATACTGGGAGAGAACATAATCGATTAATATGGCACCGGACCACGATGGCATTCGCTGGCAAACAGCTGTGTGTATCATTTCTTTTTTTTTTTCCTACAATTGGCTTTACGTTGCACTGAAACAGCTAGATCTTATGGCGACGATGGGACAGCAAAGGGCTAGGATTGGGAAAGAAGCGGCTGTGGCCTTAATTAAGGTACAGCCCCAGCATTTGCCTGGTGTCAAATTGGGAAACCACGGAAAACCATCTTCAGGGCTGCCAACAGTGGGATTCGAACCCAACATCTCCCGGATGCAAGCTCACAGCCGGCGCCCCTAACCGTACGACCAACTCGCCCTGTTAAAAGATGCTCGTTTGTTCTCGTTCCTGGAATATGTCCCATGTGAGGTGTTGCAGACGTCATGCGCATCGAACAATTTAATAAAATGCTCCATAAAACAAATGGCTTATTTTAAACTGCATTTAATGTTCTCGGGACAAACCACCTCCATACTTTTCAAACCAGAGATTGTTTCGGGGGAAAACACATTTTTTTTAGCTCTTGCTACATTCATTTTCGCCATATTTGTTGGGCAAATTATTTTCCTCGTTGGTTTCCTAATTTAAGATTTCTGAGTTTGAAGATGCCTCTCAAATGATCGCCGGTCACGGTAGCATTGTTTACAAAAAAGTCCAGTGACAAATTTTGGGATCGCCCTATCCTTATGACGTAACTCGGATCAAAACTTACGAACAGGGGTCTACTTCGATCAGCTTGAATTCGTATCTCATGCGTAATACTTCCTTTGTATAATGTTTCGAACACTGAACGTTCACTGGAAACTTGTGAAACGAAATTCCACTACCTTTCATTTCTCGTGAATAAACCATGACTGGAACTGCGATTGCTTAACATCAAACGAATACATAATACTTTCACAACCAACTCAGTTAATGAACACGTTTAAATGCGCGAACCTGGTAGACAGGGGGCAAGAAAGCGATCCCAGCGGCCCTGCATTGAACTTCAGTGTAACCACTTCCATAGCGTTTTACGGGCTCTATTTCCAGGCCTTGTATTATAACGTAGGCAACGGATTCTATAATGCGTACTAATGTGATCTTTTTTTATTATTATTCGAAAACCATGCCCCATCGCTTATGTGACCACTGAAAATATGGCGGACGTTCGTTCAATTAGCTTCAGCCAGGCAGCGCTTTCGCCTCTCTATGTTATTCTAGCTCGTTGATTCCACAAGTGTGAGTTATACACATCTATTTCTTATGCGTATTTAGCAGTATTTACTGTATATGCAGTATATTACAATATATGTTATTATACGAATTATTTGCGCAGATGTTTAGAATATCACACCGCCGTCTCGATCGAGACGGCGCTGGAATATCAGCAGGAGTTTCGAAGAAAGATCACATTCGAAATCAGCGCGTCAGACGCACGTTACGCGTTGTGAAAATTCACCGTGAGCGGATAACATGGCTCAAGAAGGTGGAAAAACAGGAAGAAAGCTATGAGGCTAAATAAGCCCTTGACTTTCAGCTACCCGAGGTACGAATAAGAGGACGGCCTAAGAACAGCCGGAACCAAAAGATGAAGCGACTACAAAAACGTACGGCTCCGCTGATGTTGAAAGGCAAGCAGCTGCCAACAACATGCAATTGCATTCCGCTAACCCTGGAGGATCTGCAGTAGCAGCCTTACAACCAGGACGTCATCATTAAGTACGTCGACGACAAAGCGAACAAGAAGAAGAAGACTGATTAGTTGGCTAGCCTTTAACAATATATTACTTTTTACATTTTTTAAATTTTATTTAGCGCATGGCTTTAAGTGCCGTGAGTGTCCGAGAACATGTTTGGCTCGCTTGGTGTAAGACTTTCTGTTTGACATCAAAGGGTGACCTGCGCATCTGGGTGAGAGATGAGGATGATGATGAGATAGAGACTGAGCAAGTGGCCGCGCGGTTTGAGTCGCTCAGTTATCAGATTCCATTCGGTTGTGATGATTACTGTGTTAAGAGGCAATACAGCTAGGCAACCTTCCTCTACATAACACTAAACAGAGAGAGAACAAGAAAGGGATCCGACACTTCGAAAAGTAAAGGTATCAGCTAAAGAAAGAAAAGGGCGTAAAAATGAAAGACCCCCTTGGCCTCGAATGCTCTAATACCAAATCGGAAATTAAGTGGAGGACCTAGCGGGTTGGCCGTGCGATTACGGGCGCGCAGCTGTGAGTTTGCATTCGGAAGACAGTAGGTTCGAACCCTACTGTCGACAGCCCCGAAGATGGTTTTCCATGGTTTCCCATTTTCACACCAGGCAAATGCTGGGGCTGTACCTTACTGAAGACCAAGGTCGCTTCCTTCTCACTCTTAGCCTTTTCCTATCCCATTGTCGCCATGAAACCTATCTGTGTCTGTGCGAAGTAAACGCCCCCCCATGGCACTACAGCCCATGAAGGGCCTTGGCCTACCAAGCGACCGCTGCTCAGCCCGAAGGCCTGCAGATTACGAGGTGTCGTGTGGTCAGCACGACGAATCCTCTCGGCCGTTATTCTTGGCTTTCTAGACCGGGGCCGCTATCTCACCGTCAGATAGCTTCTCAATTCTAATCACGTAGGCTGAGTGGACCTCGAACCAGCCCTCAGGTCCAGGTAAAAATCCCTGACCTGGTCGGAAATCGAATCCGGGGCCTCCGGGTAAGAGGCAGACACGCGACCCCTACACCACGGGGCCGGTTGTGCGACGAAAAGCAGATTGAAAGAAAAGAGATAGAGACAGGATGTAACCTGGTGTCGTCACATAGTAAATAACACCAAGGGGTATAATCAAGGCTTAACGTCTCCATCCAATGGACGAATAACTATCAGCAGAGTCACATGCCGTCACTCGATATGAACACATGATTCATTCTTTCAGTCTTTTTCTCATTCTCTTTAAAATTTAGGTATTAGTAGTTCTTAAAAAAAGGGAACAGGTGAGAGAAAAAGGTTGGAAACCGCTGCTCTATCCCACTTAGCGCCGAGGTTACCTTCACATTCCACAGGCTGTTTGTCTACGTACATGTTTGCAGAGAACGCATTTTAACTCCGCTAATAGCAGTGCATTCTAGTAATTATTATTTTGCAACAAGTGTTAGCTTATATTTTCAGCCTTATTTTACTGGATGTCCCGAGGCTATAATCACGATATTACTAATATTGACGTATGGCCTTCGGAAAGGTCTGGTGCAGGTTTTTTTCTAGTAGACAGCCTCTAGACGACTAACATGTCTGTAAGGATGGAGCTCTACCTGAGGTGATTTCTAATGATGAAGACGGTACACACACCCAGCCCCCCGCGTTGTTTATTGGAGTTAACTCCTTTAAAAAATGTATTCAGTCACGTCACAGCAAAAATTAAATGGTAAATTAAAAACCGAGAGGAACATACAAAAATTACAAACATAAAGCTACGAAAATGTACGCCGCCTTATTTTTCCCAATTATCTAGAACTAAGTTATGATAATTTTTCTACTGCATTAAACTTTTGTGAAGAACCTAGAATAGACACGATAAAAATTACTGTATTGCGAAACTCAAAACAAAAATTTGCATCTTAATGTCCAAAATCCATGTTGCTCTGGTGCACCATTAGTCTTATGGGAGGGTTTGCTACTATTTTTCTTCATGGCAATAACCATAAATTAAGTAGGGGCCCGGGAGAAGAGGGGATCACTGTGGGAAAATTTGACAGCCATCTCACAGACGTATGATACCAGTTGAGGGTTAACCAATTAAGGTTAAAATCCTCGATTCGGCTGGGAATCGAACCTCCGACAATGTGGTTCAAATGCCAGAACGCTAACCATTTGTCATGGAGCCGGACATAACGATATTAACAGTTATGTAAAACTACAAATTTGCTTGCATTTTTTTAAAGGAAAAAAGCGTATTTAAAATAGTCAGTTTGTACCTGTAAAATTTATTTATGACGTTGGAGTAGTCATTGCTATACATCGGATTTATATGCTATTAAATTACCAATATAAGCATGCAACTATGCTGCAAAACGTGGTGGGATATGCATTTAAATATGCACTTATATTAATTCTTTAAACACTTGTATGAAATGCAAACGTAACATTCCTTAAATAGAGTTACGCGATTCACCCACACCAATATATAAACCAAACCAAAACTAAACCCCATGGCACTACAGCCCTTGAAGGGCCTTGGCTTACCAAGCGACCGTTGCTCAGCCCGAAGGCCTGCAGGTTACGAGGTGTCGTGTGTTCAACACGATGAATCCTCTCGGCCTTTATTCTTGGCTTTTTAGACCGGGTCCACTATCTCACTGTCAGATAGCTCCTCAATTCTAATCACGTAGGCTGAGTGGACCTTGAACCAGCCCTCAGGTCCAGGTAAAAATGCCTGACCTGGCCGGGAATCGAGCCCGGGGCTTCGGGTAAGAAGCAGGCACGCTACCCCTACACCACGGGACCGGCGCAATATACAACATCATCATGAATAAACAACTGAACGAAGAACAAAGAAAAAACACCCTACTTACAGCTGCGGCTGCTCCACTAGTACAATCGCGATCACAAGAATTCCGGGTGGAAAAGGAAACAGGTAACGTTTGGGCGAAGATTTTGGCCAACTCTGAGGATGAAAGTGAAGTAACCAAGGCAACGTCACATGTGTTCGTCTTCCAGGAGGTGTGGCTTGCGACGTTGTGCAGTTAGAGGTCACTCCCAACTCCGTTTTTTTGGGAACTGATTAAGATGTTTCTATGGTTAAACATTCTGGCTATACTAGCTTTTCCTAATATAGAAAAACAGTTCACTGTAATTTAATTGTGATGAAGTGTGCACGATGTAATCCCACCCCAATATACGGCATTTAATTGTTTGATCAGCGCTGACAATAACTTAATACGAACGTAACGTAACAGCATGTTAATTAATATACAAGATAAATCAATTATTAAGGTTGTAAGAAAACCGCGAAAAAATACAAATGTGAAAAAACACACTTACATTTTACACTGCATACCCTACCTTCCCCATCCATAATTTGTTGTATAATATAACAACCTCCTCCAAGCTTTCTGGTATAAATCTGTGACGTTTGTTAAAACTGGCCTCAATGCGGAGAATGATCTCTCTCTACATGAATTCGGTAGCGAGAGTAGGTGTTAAATATTCCGGTAGATCCGTATTATCAGTACCAGTCAAATATTTGTTTATAGTTATCATGATGTCGTAGTCCGGATTTCGTTTAAGGACCTGTCCGAGGTTTCCTTGGATAACTTACAGTTCACGCTTCACGTTCTCCATAATGCCCAACGAATCACCACGCGTTTCTAACTTATTGATTGATTAGAAGTGATTCTTGATAAGTACCAGTTCCCTTTGAACAGTTTCATTGCCGAAATTAATAGGTCGTCTGTTAGAAAAAGACCTGGCCTCTCCGGACGCCATACGCCATTATTATTATTATTGCCGAAATAGCTCACTGCATTGATTACTTTAAATTTTCTTGAAGACGGCCTATTAGGCGACCTGCATGTCTGTGAAGATGAGGGCCCTACGTATGATGATTTCTAATGTTGCACAATAAATCCGAAATTTGAAATGTATCACTAATCTCAAATATACGCAAATATGCATATATATATATATCTGCACTATCTTATTCTGGCCCTGTTTTACGGCCGGGTGCCCTCTCTGACGCCAACTCTATATGGAGGGATTTAATCACTATTGCGTGTTTCTGTGGTGGTTGGTAGTGTAGTATGTTGTCTGAATATAAAGAGGAGAGTGTTGGGACGGACACAAACACCCAGTCCCCGAGCCAGAAGAATTAATTAGAAGCGATTCAAATCCCCGACCCGGCCGGGAATCGAACCAGGGACCCTCTGAACCGAAGGCCAATACGCTGACTATTCAGCCAACGGGTCGGACATATATATATATGCACTATCATACTTAATAATTAATCCAATTTTATCTCCAAATGCACTTCCTTGTCAGTTTTGGAGGTCTACATATCGGCAAGAAAAATAAGCATTATTGCGTACAAATCTAATGTCTAGTCATTGCTGACCAACGTTTGTTTTATGAGCCTAGAGAAGAATCATCCAGCGACAACATCGTAGAGAAGTTATCCTTGACCTTAATTCATAAACACGTAGAAACTCTATTGGCATTCAACTACAGTTTTTGTACCCTGAGCAGCGCATGGCGTAATGAGATGCGATCTGTTGTGATCTGAACGTATGTCTACCCCTCAGCCCCGTTTTCTGATATAGGGTCGGGAATGAGGTGAGATAAAATTATATGGCATGTTTTACGGCTGGTTGCCCTCCTTGTCAGGAAGCTCAGTTGAGGAGCTAATGAAGATGGAATAAATGATGGTGAATGAAATTGGGTAAAGAGGGGGGAGGAATTGGCCGAGACCTTCGAACAGGAACTGTCCGGCATTTGCCTAGAAATGAAAATGGGAAACCATAGAAAACAATTCTCAGGACAACCGACGGTGGTGTTTGAACCCACCCGTCACCCGAATGTAGAGCTTAACTCCATAGCAATAGCGCGTTAACACGCGCGGCCACTCCGCTTTATATTTTAATATGAAATATTATTTTCTGCGGATGGAAAGGAAAACATTAATTTGAACAAATATTACGGGAAGTTCGAGGGAATAGGAACTTAATAAAAGAAAAGAGGAAAGTAATTCATAGGACATATTCTGAGACACAACACCATAATTAAGAAAATGGGCCGATGACCTGGATGTTAGACGGTGGTGGTGATTATTGTTTTAAGAGGAAGTACAACTAGGCAACCATCCTCAATATAACATTAATGTGAGTAAAAGAAGGAAAGGATCCGACACTTCGAAAAATGAAGGTATCAGCCAAAGAAAGACAAGGGCCACTAAGGGCGTGAAAATGAAAGACTCCCTAGCTTTCGGAACCTACTGTAGTAGCGTCGGCTATGGAAAAGAACAAGAGTTGATCAAGGTAGGTCAGGCAGGCTAGGTGAAAGTGAGGAGCCTGACACAGGTAAGTGAAAGCAATGTCAGGACTCAGCTAAGGGCTCCGAAATCGCTAACCCACGCTCCCAAGTTAACAGCCCCTGGGGCCTCTTTTAGTCGCCTCTTACAACAGGCAAGGGATACCGTGGGTGGTATCTACCGCCCGCACCCACATGGGGAGCCTGGATGTTAGGCCCTTTTAAATAACAAGTATCATCAACTTCATCATCAAGACTATCATAGAGAGCAAGGTGTTTCAGGAAGAAGGGAAGAGGCAGATCTCGGAAATCCTACCTGACTGTTATACAAAGAAGAATGGGATGTAAAAACTACATAAATGGTTGTTTCGACAAGATGTAGCCTTCAGATCATGATAATGACGGTTTACGTTTCTCTTCAGTAAATTGAAATGATGCGATTTCTTCTTATTCTTCTTCTTCCGAAATGGCCAATTAAGGACCACGGCGATCAACATTATTGTTTGGAGTGGGCCTTGATGTTTGTCTAGCAATCTTGCATTGTCTGGCTATATTCATTTCTCTCCTTTGTCCAGAAGGCGCCTGTCTTCTTTCGTGGTGGTTTGTCCTGGAACCCTTTTTGTCTTAATATCCTTCTGATAAATAATCGGTCTTTGATGTCACCTTCTGTTATTATAGTTCCTTCATATCTTTGGTGAATTCTGTTAGCCATGGTGCCTTGAGCTTTCTATTGTTTCAATAAGTAGGTAAGAAGTCGGTTGGTCAGTCTGGTTGGATTCATCTTTGAGATACGACCGTAGAAGGTCTCCTAGCCACGTTTATGATCTTGTCAGTGAACCTGTACAACTCTTGGTAGGGTCTCCTTCTGTATTCGTCCATTTCATTGACTGGTCCCAATGTTTTCCGTAATATACTGTGCCCGTCGTAGTCAGTCTGCGAACACGAGACACCCCAGGGGTGCTCAGTTCGGTGGCTGTAGGCTTATAAAATAAATGAATGTGGCAGGATTTTATCATAGGGTTCATCAAATAAGCACGTTCCAAGTATAGAACAAATGTGACACTTTTATTTAATTAAATGCAGTATTGGCCATCCTGAAATCTATGATTATGATTATGATCGTTACGTTATGGAATTTAATATGGCTCTTGATGTAACAAACCTATGTGCAGTCAAATGGGATGGTACACGACAGTTATTTCCCTGACATTCTAACAGAGTATTTACATTGTGAAAAAATTTTTTTTTCTTTAAAGTTATTAAGTTATTGGTTTAAAGTTGAATTAAAATTTTCATTCAGAAAAATGAGGTCTGGGCCAAGCCTTCATCGATAATCTGGAAAAAAATGCGGTAATTGTAATAACGAGTATAATAAAGAAATATCCAAGATTCAAAAGTTAACACTTATAGCAAAAATAAAATTTACAGTCGTTATCTTAACAATAAAATGAAAAATTGAATTTGCCTTGGTTTTCTCTAAGTTAATCCGAGACGTCGGATATACCTGTTCACGTCGTCTCACATCTCTTTTCGTGAGAATTTTACTGAACGTTAAGTATTTGACCAATAATTAAACAAAATAAAACGCCTTCTGGGCTTGCAAACGTAAGTAAATGGGGAGAATACCATCCATGTGGAGATCCTGTCCACTATCAATCGATAATATCAGTGTCACATATTTCAGAACAGAATACATAAAAAATAATCCTCTAAATACTAACAAATTACTACTTCTACAGCTAACTACGGAAATTGTCAAGAAGACTGTAAGTACCAAGAAGAAAATATCTACACTATGTACATGTCGACGAGTGTCGATCAACCGTATTACTCTCCTGTTAACGAATTTATTGAGTTACAGCAAGATTGAGTTATCACATGAGAGCGAAAAATTGCATCAACGAATGAGCTGATATAGTCACGAATCAGATATTATTTAGATATTTCGTCGAAGACCTGTTCTTCAGACCTAAGGCCTTCTCGAACATTCATCTGTACCTTGAGCTTGAAATGACTGGATTACTTGAGAAAAGTTGGGATATTCCCACGAATTAAAAAGTACATCGATTAACATGGACTTTCATTTTCTTCATCTGAAGACACTAACATTAGACTACATTGCATTTATCGCGAATAATCCATTAACATGTGAAAAGCTCAGTTTCACGAAGATTTGTGCCATGCACAATTATTCCATATACTCTACACGTACAGTGTACCACAATGACGACCCTAACTTGTCGCATCTTAATCTCAAATATGGGTAGCCATGAAATATCAGGACCTACCATCGTCCTACAAATACATAATATCCACTTAAAAGTGTCTCGATGATTAATTACTCCAACTAATTATCACATGCTCCCAATGCACATGTTCACATTAAATTCGTACATAGAATTCGGACTCAATATCCCGATGACACGTTGTCTCAGACACGAGGTACAAGTAGAAGTTCCATTACAAGGAAAATATATAAAATGTGGACGAAATATCCTACCATTAAATCCATCAGACATAAATTAATTCATATTCGTGATGAAATTTACTCAATAAGCAAAGATGGTGTCGATAACACATGGATAACTATCAGAACCCTTCACTGTCAAATTCATGGCCACATGGTCGTTAAATAATCACATGTGTCAGTTTTACGACGTATTCGAGCAAATAAACAACCATAAAATGTGTCAAAATAGCTTACTAAGAAGAAAGAAAGAATAGAACAAAACTACATAGAACAGATATAAATGAGACGTAATCGACTTAACTTATAGAGAAATCTTCATGTCTGGAAGTCCGGGTTCTCAATCAGCCATGCCAGGAAGAAAGAATCTGCATCCCGACGCCGCCAACGATGGTCAAAGGTTTAGAACTTCATGGTGAAGCACTGGTAATCCATGATGTGAGATTCCGTCCTCTTCTGGAAATATTCACGTCCACGTCTTCCGCGTCCACTCGTGAGAAAGCTGAAACTTACACAAAATGTTTTAGCATAAACTCCAAACACACACGTAACTGTATTTTGGAAATGACACGTACTTAAGGGATTAATATCTGCACATTCGACGTCTGATCACAGCACTGTTCTAAATTGTATCCAATTATCGGAGGTGTAGAGCACAGGAGTGAAGCCAGTATTCACGACGTTCCACGCTGAGCAACTGAAGGTGATAGTCCAGGAACACGCCAGTGTGTGAGAATGAGTATTTGTATCACATGACTTAAATATCATGTCTGGTGCACATGCACGGAAGTAAAGTCAATTTAGGAACTAAATTCTTCTACTGTACGAATCAACAGCTTCATCACCATTTTAGCCACAAGGTCGTGTAAATTATTCCAAAATTTCAGTTTTTAATTTATATCCTCCATATGTGCTATTCTTTTATCCAGTTTATTTTAATTTTGTCCTTGAGCCTTCCGTAATTATGCACGTCGCCACCAAAGATATTACAAATATTTCATTCATATCGTTCCTCGCAATTACAGGTGACACGCGCTGGCCTCCTTCTTTCACTCGCCAACCTTCATTTTTTTTTATTTTTATTCCGTTAGCCAGCCGGCCGCTCTCCGCACAAAAAAACTCGTTCTCGCCCTTGTCCAAGGTCGCGCGCACCCCATCTCGCCGACAAGCGAACACAAGCCGCACCAACACCTGTTCACTCATTTGTGGCCTCACGGTCACATCCACCTCTTACTGGGACAAAAATTTTAAACAAGGTTAAAATTTTTTAGATCATGTTCATTCCTTAAAATGTGGTCCGTATGCTGTCTACTTCACTGTTTAATTTTCCATGGTATTTATAATTTCCAAGCATCTGTCAGTTGTCTGAACGGTAATCATTCTGCACGACACAAACTGGTATTTCTTCGACAGCCGACCTGGGTCTTTTCTTTTTTCTTTCTTCACTCTTCTGCTTTACGGTAGAGTCTTAGGTTCGAGGCATTGAATATAAATTCCTGTCGTCCATCGAGACTTTGGACTCGGTAGGCGTTGTTGTTATACGACCTTATAACCTTAAATGGTCCAGTATACAAGTCAGCAAACTTGCCGTAAAACCGTTCTGTAGGGCTGGATACCATCGGTTTTCTCACTAAGACCAGTTCGTTCACTTGTAAAGGTCTGTGGAATCTTTTCCTCGCAACTCGGCGTAACCTGCGGTCAGCCTGTTTACGCAGGTGCTCTGCTGTTATTTCAATGTGCCTTGCTGGAGTCGGTTGTACGTCAGGCGGACATTGTACGATGTTTTCCTAAGGTCGAGAGGGAAACTGCCCGTGTTGAATAAGAACGGGTATCTGGCCTGTAGATTCATGAATGGTATTGTTATGGCAATCCATAAGAATAGGCAGTACTTTGATCCAGTTCCAGTGACATTGTCCAGAGTATATTCTGCAAAACTTAGCGATTTCGGGCATGACCCGCTCGGCTGGGTTACCGGCTGGATATCTGATTGAATTTAAGACGTGTTTGATATCAAGCTGTCTCATGGCTTGTTGGAATTCCTGAGATGTAAACTGAGGACCATGGTCCGATAATAAGAACTCTGGTTTGCCCATCGTAGGTATCACATTACGTGTAATGCGTCTCAAAATTGACTTGGTATTACTCTTCTGTATGGCGAAAAGTGACAAGAATTTAGAAAAGACATCTATGGTCACTACTACATGTTTGTTTCCATGGGTAGACCTGGGAAGTGGTCCGAATAGGTCGATTGCGAATACCTTCCTGGGCTGTTCAGGCAATAACGGAATGGGATATTGTTTTAGCAGGCGGTTGTTCGGCTTTACACGTTGGCACGTGTCGCAGGTTCCGATTGTTACTCGTACCATCTCTCTCATCTTCGCCCATGTGAATGTTTCTTGTATAGCAGCCACCACCTTATCTGTCCCAGCATGACCTGTAGTTCGGTGTGTTAACCAAATAATTCCCTTCTGCAATTTTACAGGAACCACAATCCTTAATTTTGTGTGGTCCGCGTCCACATATTTATGTAGCAGTTTATTGAACATCAGGTAGTGAGATGCTAACTTGTGGATAGCTTCATAGTCTAGATCACCAGCTACCAGCTTCCTTTCAAAGTAATCAATTAGTTTACGAGTAAAGGTGTCTCGTCTCTGCGCCTGTCGAAGATATCCGAGTCTTCTTAGTATTTCTTGATCTTCGTTTATTAGGTCTACATATTGTACAGAGGCGTTATTTTCTTCCGGATTCCGGCTCAGGGCGTCAGCTATGACATTATTTCGTCCATGACAGTGTTCGAATTCAATGTCGAATTGTTGGACAAAGAGAGACCACCGTGAAACACGTTCGTTCGCTATCGTGGTTTTTAACATGAACGTTAAAGCCTTGTGGTCGGTTCTTAATATCACAGGGTATCCGAAAACAATTTTCTGCCAGTGTCGCAGAGCACAAACTATGGAAAGCATCTCTAGCTCAGTAGTGTTATAGTGCAGTTCATGGCTCCGTAGTTTTCTACAATAAAAAGCTAAGTACACTTTATTCGTGGGATTGGTAACATCTTCTTGGAAAAGAACAGCTCCTATTCCTATTGTGGATGCATCCGTCTGGATTATGAATTTAGAATCAAAATCTGGGTAACCCAACTTTATGCTTTCATTGAGTAAAGATTTTATTTTTCTAAAGGCCTCTTCACATTCGTGGTTCCAGCACCACCTGTTGTTTTTATGTAGCAGTTTTTGTAATGGCGCTACTGTATCAGTATAGTTAGGACAATGTTCCGAAAAAAATCCACATAAGCCCAGGAATTGCCTTACATGTTTGACCCGTCGCGGCCGCGGAAAATTACTAATGGCCTGAATCTTCGCAGGATTAGGTCTTATCCCTGTACCGTCCACAACGTGACCTAAAAATAAGATCTCAGGTTGGCAAAAGTTAGACTTTTCCAAGTTGATTTTAAAACCAGCGTCTTGCAAGTTGACCAACAGTTTCTCCAACTGTTCCAGATGTTCTTCAATATTTTTACTTGGAAGGATGATATCATCCATGTACCTCACGGTCTGTTCTTTCACCTCATCTGTGAGATTTCTATCTAAGGCCCTCAGCAAAACACATCCTGATGTCTTGATTCCGAATGGAAGTCTGACGAAGACGTAGGTTTGCTGGTCAAAGAGGAAACCTGTTAATAGTTGTGATTTATCATCCAACACTATGTGATGGTATGAAGAAACTATATCAACTCCGGTCAGGTACGAACTACCCTTAAATCGTCGGATCAGGTCTTTCAGGGGCGTAACTTGATTGTGTTCGGGTATGATACGGCCATTTAATAGACGCGCGTCGAGGCACAATCTCAAGGACCCGTTCGGTTTACGAACCACGGCCAGTGGATTGACGAATGGAGTGGTAGCCTTTCGAATAATTCCATTAGCTTCCATTTCTTGAATAATTTTCTTCACTTCCGTGAAGTACTTCTCAGCGATAGGATAAGGTTTACGTTTGTACGGTGTCCAGTCATTGATTAAGAGTGAGTACTTGAAATTTGGGATCTTTCCCGGCTTGTCACTGAAAACACTCTCATATTTCGTCAATAATGCGAGTAATTTTCCCTGATTCTCCTTGGAACATTTGGCTTCGCTGACCTTTCTCCTTACTAGGCTAACGAAATCCTCCTTCGTTTCATCCTCTGCCATTTTCTCCGGTGAGGTAAAAAACCCTTGTTCTATTTCAGTGTTTTCCTCCTGAATTACCTCAGCAACTGAGCTAGCTGGGCTATCTTCGTCTTGATCCGCCTCTATCTCCCTGGCTTTCAGTACATCATGATGATCAGACAGAAGTGACGTTCGTTCCACTGTATTTGCGTTATATAGATAAATTTCATTTTTTTGCATGTTGATAACGGCATTGTACTCTTTCATAAAGTCAGCTCCCAATATAAGATTAAAATTAATCTTGTTCATGACAACAAATATGTGTGGAAATACAGTGTTACCAAGCTGGAGATCAATGTACACCTGTTCTTTGCACGTAGTGGTTTTGTCCGGAATTATTCCCTTCACTTTAACATTTGAGACCGGTATAGTGTGTATGGCATGTTTGTTTTTCAGTTCCTCACACAAAGCTTTAGAAATGATACTGATGGACGCGCCTGTGTCTACGAGAGAGTACACCCTAAGACCGTATAATCGGGTGACTATAATTGGTAGCCCTTTAGACTTATCAAGTTGACATGGTTGTTTTTCCTCGATTAGGTCTTCCGGTTTCACGAACCATGAATCTATTTGAGCAACTGTCCATTCCTTCATATAAGATAAATCGTTAAAGGAGAGTGAAAAAGTCGGTCTTAAATTGACGTTTTTTTTTTCTTGACACTCCGGCGCGTATTGTGGCGCGGAAGGATTTAGCTCCCTAGCCTCCAGCTGTTGATTCCTATGTCGTTGGAACTCTAGGCTTTCGGCTCCTGTCACATCTGGATCATTGTCTTGATTATGAATAGCGTCCTTCCATTTCGAGCCTTTTTCAGTCTCCTTCCTTAATTCTTCAATGTACCTCATGCTTTCTCGATGACGGTTCTCCATCTCGTCTCTGAAATTCCGGTAGTTGCGATCTGAATAATATCTAGGTCTATCATAGGGCCTATTCCGTCTGTAGTCCTGTGGTCGGTCCCGTATCCTGTAATTTCCCCTTCTTCGGACGTTCTTCGGATCTTCCATCCTGTCCTCTCTGGGTCTCGCTCTTCTCTCTTCCCATCGACGATCGTACACTCTGGGATGGTTTTTGTACTCTTTAGGTCCACTCTGATTTCCGTTGTCAGGCATAGGAGTCGAATTCCGGTTTTTCGGAGTGTCTATTACGTTGACCTGATAAGTATTGCTCCTTTGAGTTTTCGGTACTGTTGAGACATTCATGGTATGGTCGAGTTGTCTGAGGATAGCCTCAGCCTGCACCGCAGTCTGAACATTGGCAGCAATGAGTAAACGCTGCACTTCCACAGGAAACTGCTTTGTTATCGCCTGGACCAACTCATTTTCAGATGGTGGAGTGTCAAGGTCTTTCATTCGTCGTACTTGATTACAGAAGTAATTAGCGTACTGCGTCTGCCCATCTGTGGAATATTTTCGTGAATACAAATCCAACCGTAGTGCTTGTTGCAGATCCGCTCCCCAGTATCTCTGTAGGAACAAGCGCTTGAAACCTTCATAGTCTTCAAACGTATAACGGAAAGCATGGTACCAGTTGAGCACGTCTCCCTCTAAAAATTTCTCCGCTGTTCGCAGATGTTTTTCAGTAGGGATCTTCTGTTCACGAATATATTCATCAAGGTCCCTAATGAAATTTTTAGGTGTGACCCCGTTTAAGTTGTTGAATTTTCTAGGCCTGTCCTCGCTCATTCGGATAAAATTAATGATTTGAGGTACGCTTTGTGCCGGTGTAGTACTGAGATTTACTGTGGGTTGTTCGATATGGGTAATATTCTGAGACGATTCAGCTACGGGCGATATTCCTTCTGTTACAGTAGATTTAGACTGTACGACCTCTTCGACATTACTCTGTCGGTCCATTAATGATGTCACTAAGACCCTAGTGCTCCTATCCTGCAACTTCAAGAATCCTACTTCTTTTTCTAATTTTTGGAGGGCGTCCATATTTTCCTCCATCTTCTGTTTCCCGGACTTGACATCTCCGGCAAGATTAATAATTTGCTCGAGTATTTCCGACTTGTCTTTGTCAATCATGCTCTTGATATCATCGAACTGGAGTGAAATATCTTGTATCTCCATTTGGTTGACTGAGATACTGTCCTTTACGGAACGGAGATCATCGTCGACCTTCTCTTTTATTTTCTTTAAGTCTTCTGTGACCTCTCCTCTAAGATTTTTCACTTGTTCTGACATCTCTTCTTGTGCCGTAGAAATCTCTACCTTTATAACATCTATCTCCTTCCTCACAGATTCAATGTTATTTCTGACTAGGACTACGTCACTCTGAAGAGCGGTGACCTTCCCGGTGATAACCTTATTATCCTCTTTAATCTGGCTTGTCAAAGTAACAACTTGTTCCAGGGTTTTTTTCTGATTTTCCCTGCACTCTAACACGATATTGTCAATCCGACAACTAGTTTCCTCCAGTTTTGCATATAGTTCGTCACGACCCTTTTTCGCCTCTTCCTGTATCGCAGCACCCATAATGTCCATTTTTTGACTTATTCGCTCATTACTATCTTCCTGTATTTTCCTACTCTCTTCCTGTGCTCTCCTATTCTCTTCCTGCATTTTTCTGAGTTCCTCTTTATTCTCTTCCTGTATTTTTCTGAGTTCCTCTTTATTCTCTTCCTGTGCTCTCCTACTCTCTACTGTCATAGTCTCTAATAACTTCCTAATCTCCTCGAGATCCATTCTATTATTCATAAAGTGACCTGTGTCAGCAAACGCCGAAATGCAGAAACTTTCCCCCCAGACATGTTGATTGTGATAAGGCAAATTCAAGTTTCATGAAGAAAATTCCTAACCCTCATTTTTCCATGTGAAACACATCATCATAAATAAAATACTCTGAAAATTCCGCGTACTCTGTTAGAATTCTACCTAACTGGGATGGCATTAAATCTGAAATGAACCTGCCGAACCTTGAATAATTAGTAATTTGAGCAAGTCAATTTAAACCACGTGGAGAAGCAATTAATCAAGTTCCACGATGGATTAAGCCACTTTTTAAGCCACAAATCGAGCCCCACGGAAGGGACTAGCCACTAAGATGCCCCACGGATGGGAAAAGCCACTAAGATGTGCCCGTCGTAGTCAGTCTGCGAACACGAGACACCCCAGGGGTGCTCAGTTCGGTGGCTGTAGGCTTATAAAATAAATGAATGTGGCAGGATTTTATCATAGGGTTCATCAAATAAGCACGTTCCAAGTATAGAACAAATGTGACACTTTTATTTAATTAAATGCAGTATTGGCCATCCTGAAATCTATGATTATGATTATGATCGTTACGTTATGGAATTTAATATGGCTCTTGATGTAACAAACCTATGTGCAGTCAAATGGGATGGTACACGACAGTTATTTCCCTGACATTCTAACAGAGTATTTACATTGTGAAAAAATTTTTTTTTCTTTAAAGTTATTAAGTTATTGGTTTAAAGTTGAATTAAAATTTTCATTCAGAAAAATGAGGTCTGGGCCAAGCCTTCATCGATAATCTGGAAAAAAAATGCGGTAATTGTAATAACGAGTATAATAAAGAAATATCCAAGATTCAAAAGTTAACACTTATAGCAAAAATAAAATTTACAGTCGTTATCTTAACAATAAAATGAAAAATTGAATTTGCCTTGGTTTTCTCTAAGTTAATCCGAGACGTCGGATATACCTGTTCACGTCGTCTCACATCTCTTTTCGTGAGAATTTTACTGAACGTTAAGTATTTGACCAATAATTAAACAAAATAAAACGCCTTCTGGGCTTGCAAACGTAAGTAAATGGGGAGAATACCATCCATGTGGAGATCCTGTCCACTATCAATCGATAATATCAGTGTCACATATTTCAGAACAGAATACATAAAAAATAATCCTCTAAATACTAACAAATTACTACTTCTACAGCTAACTACGGAAATTGTCAAGAAGACTGTAAGTACCAAGAAGAAAATATCTACACTATGTACATGTCGACGAGTGTCGATCAACCGTATTACTCTCCTGTTAACGAATTTATTGAGTTACAGCAAGATTGAGTTATCACATGAGAGCGAAAAATTGCATCAACGAATGAGCTGATATAGTCACGAATCAGATATTATTTAGATATTTCGTCGAAGACCTGTTCTTCAGACCTAAGGCCTTCTCGAACATTCATCTGTACCTTGAGCTTGAAATGACTGGATTACTTGAGAAAAGTTGGGATATTCCCACGAATTAAAAAGTACATCGATTAACATGGACTTTCATTTTCTTCATCTGAAGACACTAACATTAGACTACATTGCATTTATCGCGAATAATCCATTAACATGTGAAAAGCTCAGTTTCACGAAGATTTGTGCCATGCACAATTATTCCATATACTCTACACGTACAGTGTACCACAATGACGACCCTAACTTGTCGCATCTTAATCTCAAATATGGGTAGCCATGAAATATCAGGACCTACCATCGTCCTACAAATACATAATATCCACTTAAAAGTGTCTCGATGATTAATTACTCCAACTAATTATCACATGCTCCCAATGCACATGTTCACATTAAATTCGTACATAGAATTCGGACTCAATATCCCGATGACACGTTGTCTCAGACACGAGGTACAAGTAGAAGTTCCATTACAAGGAAAATATATAAAATGTGGACGAAATATCCTACCATTAAATCCATCAGACATAAATTAATTCATATTCGTGATGAAATTTACTCAATAAGCAAAGATGGTGTCGATAACACATGGATAACTATCAGAACCCTTCACTGTCAAATTCATGGCCACATGGTCGTTAAATAATCACATGTGTCAGTTTTACGACGTATTCGAGCAAATAAACAACCATAAAATGTGTCAAAATAGCTTACTAAGAAGAAAGAAAGAATAGAACAAAACTACATAGAACAGATATAAATGAGACGTAATCGACTTAACTTATAGAGAAATCTTCATGTCTGGAAGTCCGGGTTCTCAATCAGCCATGCCAGGAAGAAAGAATCTGCATCCCGACGCCGCCAACGATGGTCAAAGGTTTAGAACTTCATGGTGAAGCACTGGTAATCCATGATGTGAGATTCCGTCCTCTTCTGGAAATATTCACGTCCACGTCTTCCGCGTCCACTCGTGAGAAAGCTGAAACTTACACAAAATGTTTTAGCATAAACTCCAAACACACACGTAACTGTATTTTGGAAATGACACGTACTTAAGGGATTAATATCTGCACATTCGACGTCTGATCACAGCACTGTTCTAAATTGTATCCAATTATCGGAGGTGTAGAGCACAGGAGTGAAGCCAGTATTCACGACGTTCCACGCTGAGCAACTGAAGGTGATAGTCCAGGAACACGCCAGTGTGTGAGAATGAGTATTTGTATCACATGACTTAAATATCATGTCTGGTGCACATGCACGGAAGTAAAGTCAATTTAGGAACTAAATTCTTCTACTGTACGAATCAACAGCTTCATCACCATTTTAGCCACAAGGTCGTGTAAATTATTCCAAAATTTCAGTTTTTAATTTATATCCTCCATATGTGCTATTCTTTTATCCAGTTTATTTTAATTTTGTCCTTGAGCCTTCCGTAATTATGCACGTCGCCACCAAAGATATTACAAATATTTCATTCATATCGTTCCTCGCAATTACAGGTGACACGCGCTGGCCTCCTTCTTTCACTCGCCAACCTTCATTTTTTTTTATTTTTATTCCGTTAGCCAGCCGGCCGCTCTCCGCACAAAAAAACTCGTTCTCGCCCTTGTCCAAGGTCGCGCGCACCCCATCTCGCCGACAAGCGAACACAAGACGCACCAACACCTGTTCACTCATTTGTGGCCTCACGGTCACAATACTTCTCTCCCGGACCTCCAGTTTGTCCGTTAGTCCTTTTCTGTTAAGTGTCAGACACTCAGCGGGGTACTTGGCTTCTGGACGGATGACTGCATGGTAGTGTCTGGTGTTGCTGGAGTGACACTTCTTATTGTAAGAGTTCTTGGTTAGTTGGTATGTCAGCTCTAGTTTGTTCGTCCGGGTTGTTAGCGCTGTTCCTTCTGAGAGACTGGTTTCCAGCCATTCACCAAGGTACTTGAATTTGTTGATTTTCTAAATTTAGTAAAATTTCAGTAGATGTTCACCGGGGGGTATCGCTGATATTGGTGAGGCTTTTTTTTTTTTAGCGACACTTGTAATCCCACCTTGGCAGCCCGGCGTCTGAGTGTATTAAGCTGCTTTACTGCTGTTTCTGTTGCGCTTGCCAGAAGAACCACGTCATCTGTGAACGCCAGGCAATCCACTGTTAGACCCACTCGTTCGTGTCCCAAGTAAATCCCATTGGGATTTTCTGTTTATCCAGCTCCTTTCGCACTCTCTGATGACCGCCTCTAACGCACAGTTAAAGTGGAGATGGGAGAGCCCATTCCCCTGCCTAACGCTTGTTTTTATCTCAAAGCTTTCTCTGAACTTTACTCGTGATCTGGTCCAGTCCCAATTCCTGTAGAATTCTCTGAAGGGTAGGTCTGTCAGCTCATCATATACTTTCTTAAAACGGACGAAGGTAACGTACTTCTTGCACACTATCAACTTGCTTTAACACTGAATTTAGGTTGAGGATTTGTTGAGCACAAGTGACCTTTGCTGAATCCCCCCTGGTATTCTCCCAGCTGGGGTTCGGTTCTGTTCAATAAGGCCTTGGATAATATCTTGTAGATGACTTGTGTCAATGAGATCCCTCGATAATTGCTAATGTCGGACAGGTCACCTTTATTGTGTCAGGGGTGGATCAGAGCAGATGTCCAGTCACTTGGTAGGTTCTAAGTCTCCCAAATTTTCTGCAGGGTAGCTGATTGTTTTGTCTCCAGCTTGTTTCCTTAGCTCAGCTACTATTGAGTCTTCTCCCGGTGCTTCGTCATTTTTCAATGATTGGATGATGTTTGTCACTTCCTGTTTTGTTGGAGGGTGGGAGTTCTGTTGTCTGGCACGGTTTTGGTAGATAAACAAGGTCTCAGGGGATTCAGAGTTGAGAAGAGACTCGATGTTCTTGGCCAGAAGGTGGCAGTTTGCATGTCGTTATGGGCTATCTAGTCCCCTAAAGTGGAGACTGGGTGGGGTGTAGTGAGCGAGATTTCGCTTATAGTTTCTGCATTTGTTCTTCTTAAAGTCTTTATACAACCGTGTTAACTGGTCCTGGATCTACTTACGCTTAACCTTTCTGATGGTTTTGGCTGTTATTCAGCTCTGCTCTAGAAACTTGCCTCTATTCGCCTGGGTCTTCTGTGAGCTCCATCGTAGTTAGGCTATCTGTCTCTGTGCGATCGCTTCTGCGCAGGAAGTTGTCCACCAGGAGTGCTTCTTCTGTTCCACTAGCATGGCGACCGCTGTGGCAACATTAAGTAAGTTGTTTCTTAGATGGTCCCAGTTGTTGCATTCGAGCACTTCTATCTTCTCTATAAGCTGATTGCATATTTTGAGTCTTTCCAAGTCAAACTTAGTGAGCTTGAGAGTTCGAGTCCTGGTATTTCTGGGTAGGAGCTTTATATTTATTTTGAAGAGGTAGTGGTCTGAATCCAGGTTGACGCCTCTTAGTACCACGACTTTCTGGATATCTTTATGGGACTTCCTTGAAAATGCCACATGGTCAATCTGAAATTCTTGCAGGTGGTTGTTAGGTAACTTTTAGGTCATCTGCTTCCTAGGGGGATGTCTGAAGGCCGTTGACTTCATCACTAAGTTAAAGGCCTTATAAAGTCCCACTAGTCGCTCTCCGTTTCTGTTGGTCCGCATGTGGGCTGGGTACTCTCCCCACTGCATGCCTGTATTGGCATTCTTTCCCTAGCTGTGGATTAAAATCACCTAATAAGATGATTGTATGTCGCTCTGGTGCCTTACTGATGATGTATTCTGGTTCTTACCAAAACCTTTCTGTGCCTTCGGAATTCCGTTCATTGTCTTTATTGATGGATGCATGTACATTGGCGACCACGTACACTTTGGAGATGGTCTTGTCTTATTGGTACACCTAAAGGATAATAGGGATACGCGGATGTTGGGAGAGTGGAAGTCAAGATAACTGAGTCCATTATCCTGTGACTGACAATGAAGCCCGTCCCCAGGTGAGATACATCTTCATCCTCCTACGGCTCATCCTTCCCTTGAGGATTCGGTAGCCCTGGGACTCAAAGCAGTAGCGACGCTAAGAAGCTTGCCCCCCCCCCGCAATAATTGAAAATGGGCCCCTCGTTTCCTCATAAGGAAAGTTACGAGTTTATTTCTTAGTGCAGTGTTGTATATTATTACAATGAGCAACAACGACGCAACGATAACAACAACAATAATAATAATAAAATGACGTATGGCTTTTAGTGCCGGGAGGTGTCCGAGGACTTCGCCTCGCCAGGTGCAGGTCTTTTGATTTGTCTCCCGTAGGCGACCTGCGCGTCGTGATGATGATGAAATGATGATGATACACCAAGTCCCCATGCCAGGGGAATTAACCAATTAGGTTTAAAATTCCCGACCCTGCCGGGAATCGAACCCGGTGCCCCTGTGACCAAAGACCAGCGCGCTAACCATTTAGCCATGGAGTTGGAAATAATAATAATAATAATAATAATAATAATAATAATAATAATAATAATAATAATTACATAATTTAGTTTTCAAATCCGAAGGAATTAAAATAATACACTCATATGGTACGAACACACACACACAAAATAATTTACAACTCAATCGTCCACCGTAGGTCTGCTTAGCTACGCTGACTGCCGAGTGTTATAAAACAGTCTCGAAACTCCAGTATTTGGAGTTTAGATAAGAAGGATGTCTTTGTGATCGCATCTTCGCTGACTACTGCCAAATACAGTAGAGACAATACGCGACACTCAGCGAGATATCGAGGGACAGCTATTAGAGCTCTCTCTAGCGGATTGACCTGATAACAACTGATTCTCTCACAAGAGCACGTGTATTTGTGTGCGAAGTTTTGGTGTTATTTATGCGTTTTCAGTGAGTTGACATAATTAAATAGTAGCGTGTGTCATTCCTTGATATCTCCTCTCAACATGAGGGGAAAGGTAGGTGCTGTGTTTGGCTGCAGTAACTATGAAGTAGAGAAGAATGCGCGGTCTTTCTTCAGTTTCCCTCGTGACAAGAAAATGTAAGTAATATTGTGTTTGCATATATATTCTTCCAGTGACAAAGATACTTTTATAGTACTTCATAATCTTCTGACCTGCTCGACCCATATTTTAACTGGCTTAAAATATAATACGCATATTTTATTGTATAGTGCAGCAGTTAACCTTCAATAACGATGTGTTGTTGTAGGCGTGATCTGTGGGTTTGATTTAATTCAGGAAAATACATATGCATATGAGTGTGGCTGGTTGTGTTCCAAGTTACCCCATTTGGAATGCCGTAATGCGTTGTCAAGCACTGAAGAAAATATGGGTGATTTAAGAAATGTACATATTTTGTTGAAACAATATGATGATGCAATTTTGCTTTACCCTAATGTAATGGCATTATGGCAAGTTTTGCTTATAGGGAAAGTTTGAATGTTTTTGAGGCTAAATTTATAGATTTTCTTTCTGTTAGTTGGCTTCAAGATAAAAGGAAAATTGTCCAGCTCTTAAATGTAAATCCATTGAATCATGTGTGTAAGCAATGTGCCGATATTTTTGTTAACATTTAATATGATGATATAATGCTTTTAAATGAGAAAAAAGAAAAATCTTGCCGTGAACGTTCAGGCAGGAATTCTAAAGCTAAAAACGTAGTCCATAAGTGAAAGATCAAGCCCTTTCACAGCAGTCCATTTCACATCTTGATTATATGTCTAATTTCAGTCTTTAAATAATAACCTGTTAAATAATTCTTCATTCATTTATCCAGAATTGCTTTAGCAGCTTTGAAGTTAATATCTTAGTAACACTTTCTTTCTAGACGTAATTTATATATCCATTTCCGTATATACATTTCCATTGATATTTGAATTTTGTGCGAATTTTCAGGTCAAGCCACTAGGAGCGCCACTTGCCACTTGTCTTTCACTTTAACAAGGCTAAATCCGGAAGTGTCGCGTATTGTCTCTACTGTATTTGCTACTGCGTTCTCAGAACTGGCTACTTACTTCAAAAGACTTGTTGATTGTTGTGAGTGCATGAAATGAAATGAAATGTCGTATGGCTTTTAGTGCCGGGATATCCCAGGACGGGTTCGGCTCGCCAGGTGCAGGTCTTTCTATTTGACTCCCGTAGGCGACCTGAGGATGAAATGATGATGAAGACAACACATACACCCAGCCCCCGTGCCATTGGAATTAACCAATTAAGGTTAAAATCCCCGACCCCTGTGTGTAAAGATGGGAAAAGGCGAACATCTTGGTGGAATGATGAAGTGAGAGCAGCCTGTAAACGTAAAAAGAAGGCTTATCAGAAATGGCTCCAAACAAGAGCCGAGGCAGACAGGGATTTGTATGTAGATGAAAGAAACAGATCGAAACAAATAGTTGTTGAATCCAAAAAGAGGTCGTGGGAAGATTTTGGTAATAACCTGGAAAGGCTAGGTCAAGCAGCAGGGAAACCTTTCTGGACAGTAATAAAGAATCTTAGGAAGGGAGGGAAAAAAGGAAATAAACAGTGTTTTGAGTAATTCAGGTGAACTCATAATAGATCTCAGGGAATCACTGGAGAGGTGGAGGGAATATTTTGAACATCTTCTCAATGTAAAAGGAAATCATCCTGGAGGTGTTGCGCACAGCCAAGCTCATAGGGAGGAGGAAAATGATGTTGGCGAAATTACACTTGAGGAAGCGGAAACTCTATTGTAATAAAGTAGTAGGAATAGATGAAATTAGACCTGAAATGGTGAAGGATAGTGGCAAGGCAGGGATGAAATGGCTTCATAGAGTAGTAAGATTAGCATGAAGTATTGGTAAAGTACCTTCGGATTGGACAAAAGCAGTAATTGCACCTATCTATAAGCAAGGGACCAGGAAGGATTGCAACAACTATCGAGGTATCTCATTAATTAGTATGCCAGGCAAAGTATTTTCTGGCATCTTGGAAGGGAGGGTGCAATCAGTCGAGAGGAAGTTGGATGAAAACCAGTGTGGTTTCAGACCACAGAGAGGCTATCAGGATCAGATTTTCAGTATGCGACAGGTAAATGAAAAATGTTACGAGAGGAATAGGTAGTTGTGTTTATGTTTCGTAGATCTAGAGAAAGCATATGGCAGAGTATCGAGGGAAAAGATGTTCGCTATACTGGGGGACTATGGAATTAAAGGTAGATTATTAAAATCAATCAAAGGCATTTCTGTTGACAATTTGGCTTCAGTGAGAATTGATGGTAGAATGAGTTCTTGGTTCAGGGTACTTCCAGTGGTTAGACAAGGCTGCAATCTTTCACCTTTGCTGTTCGTAGCTTACATGGATCATCTGCTGAAAAATATAAAATGGCAGGGAGGGATTCAGTTAGGTGGAAATGTAGTAAGCAGTCTGGTCTATGCTGACGACTTGGTCTTAATGGCAGATTGTGCCGAAAGCCTGCAGTCTAATATCTTGGAACTTGAAAATAGGTGCAATGAGTATGGTATGAAAATTAGCCTCTCGAAGACTAAACTGATGTCAGTAGGTAAGAAATTCAACAGAATTGAATGTCAGATTGGTGATACAAAGCTAGAACAGGTCGATAATTTCAAGTATTTAGGTTGTGTGTTCTCCCAGAATGGTAATATAGTAAGTGAGATTGAATTAAGGTGTCGTAAAGCTAATGCAGTAAGCTCGCAGTTGCGATCAACAGTATTCTGTAAGAAGGAAGTCAGCTCCCAGACAAAACTATCTTTACATCGGTCTGTTTTCAGACCAACTTTGCTTTACGGGAGCGAAAGCTGGGTGGACTCAGGATATCTTATTCATAAGTTAGAAGTAACAGACATTAAAGTAGCGAGAATGATTGTTGGTACAAACAGGTGGGAACAATGACAGGAGGGTACTCGGAATGAGGAGATGAAGTCGATTTTGGATTGAACTCGATGGATGAAGCTGTACGTATAAACCGGCTTCGGTGGTGGGGTCATGTGAGGCGAATGGAGGAGGATAGGTTACCTAGTAGAATAATAGGACTCTGTTATGGAGGGTAAGAAAAGTAGAGGTAGACCAAGGCGACGATGGTTAGACTCGGTTTCTAACGATTTAAAGATAAGAGGTATAGAACTAAATGAGGCCGCAACACTAGTTGCAAATCGAGGATTGTGGCGACGTTTAGTAAATTCACAGAAGTTTGCAGACTGAACGCTGAAAGGCATAACAGTCTATAATGATAATGTATGTATGTAATGTATATTACATCAGGGCGTCTGTGGCTCAGACGGCAGCGCGTCGGCCTCTCACCGCTGGGTTCCTTGGCTCAATCCTGGTCACTCCATGTGAGATTTGTGCTGGACAAAGCGGAGGCGAGACAGGTTTTCTCCGGGTACGCCGGTTTTCCCTGTCATATTTTATTCCATCAACACTCTCCAATATCATTTCATTTCATCTGTCAGTCATTAATCATTGCCTCGGAGGAGTGCGATCGGCTTCGACAGCCGGCACAATTCCTATCCTTGCCGCTGGATTGGGGCTTTATTCACTACATTCTTGAACCGGTCGAGTGACTGGAAACAGGCTACGGATTTTCATTTTCGTTACATAAGGACCATGTTGTTGGACGTGAAGCACTTGTTTACATAACAATCTATCTCTGTGTCCAACTACCGGCTATGTTGTTGGCCGTAAAGCAATATTGTAATGTGGGAGCTTTGAAGGTTGAAGTAATGACGTCTTATTCAACAAGAGTTAGTGGGCATGTTGTTGACCATAAAGCATTATGTGAAATATATATTATACAGACAGAAATATGCATCGAAGGGGATGACACTTCCCTGAAGATGTTAGTCTGTCCGTAACCTGTCAGCTGATAAATTATTTGAAATATGTAGCCAAAGAATTTACCTAGCTGAAATTTTCTTATTGATGTGCTGCTGTCCAGAAAGGAATAGACAATGAACTAAGTGATCTTCCATGCACTATCGTCTAACGTCACAACCGTGTCGACTTGATCTTCCTCGATGGGGTAACGAAATACTAAAATATTTAACAAGTGACTATTATTCTCAAAGATGGGCTACATATGTTATGAAAGTTAATCTCACTGAACGTTTATGCTATGAGAACCTATTCTACATGAAAATGAATTGAACTATACACTATTTTAGTCGTCTCAGATAAGGGCTGTATTCGACCAAGACCAACTACAATACTTCTGACCTTTTGGCTAAAATAACATAGTGAGGCGTAAGCGCTGCGTGGCTGAAGTTAATTGAACGAACGTCCGCCATGTTTTCAGTGGTCACGAAAGCAAGTGGACGTGTTTGTCGAATAACGAAAAATGTTGAGAATACGCATTATAGAATCAATGGTGTAAAATTAAATGCCGTTAGCCGAAAGCTTAGAGGATTAATAATCATAGAGTGAGAATAACGCCACTTTTTCCATGTTTCGGCGCGAGGCCAACATCACGATCAGGTGAATGTAGGGTAGTTTGAAAATGATATAAAGAGAATTGTCAGACAGTCATATACGAACAGGCCATGAAATCAGAACAAGAGCTTTACAAAGCTCCGCTGTTGTGGTTAAGCGTAAATTAAAATAAAATCCGTGGACATGAATGAATATTTATGAAGGAAACCGTTAAAGCGAAAGGTCTAGGAGTGGAAAGGAAGGGACCGTGGCCTCAATACAGATACAGCCCCAACATTTTCCTGATGTGAAAATGGGAAACCACGGAAAACCAACTTCAGGTCTGCCGACAGTGGGTTTCGAACCCACTACTTTCCGAATATAAGTTCATAGCTGTGCGACCGCAACCGCACGACCAACTCAACGATTTAAATTCCGGACTGAAAAGTAGAACGAGTTTCACTTGTTATGAGATTTTCTCAAGCTCTGAGTTACAGGAAGAGAGCGGACAGTGAGAAGATGACGCTATTGCCCTAGTATACATAGAGGAACATTGCTTACCATGGTTATAGTGGTGTCGAAAAATTGATGACGTTAATATTGTTTCAGATAGACCCCTAGCCCAAAAGCATATCGTTTTAATATTGACCCTCTAAGGTCCTTCGAAGGATACCTACCTTTCTTACCTATCAGCAAATCAGCATGAGCTCTTTCTTATTGGGTCGTCGATGGATCCTTCGCCACTTGCTTTGGTAAGAGGCGGGTTTCAGTAATTTTAAACTAATGTCTACAATGAGAGGAATCGATTCAAAAGAAATTGATGTTTATTGACCATATGCGATAAAGTCGAAGGAACTTGTGACATTACTCCACCTCAAATCAACGATTACAGTCTTGTCCGTTTAAAAGAAATAACCATACAATAACAGTAACGATAATGAGAGACTCTGGCTTTGGAGACTTTAATTCAATTGCCTGAGGGGCATCCTTACTAGAAACCACCGTCTTAATTTAAGAATGAAATAAAAAAGTCAGGAGATCCCTAAGATCGGTTTCCACGTGAGACTGCATGTACGACCCTAACGATTCGTGATGGTCGAGCCCCCGTAACACGAGCTCTGGACTCTTTGTATAATTAAGGCAGTCCAATCTGTATGTGCCACAAAATGGTTGTACGGTATGGACCCTTAATTGAATCGATGTGACCTGCGACTATGTCATAGACCGACATCTAACTTTGTGATTTACGTTAAAGTCATTGGGAGTGATGACCGCAAGGAAAATGATGCTATAATGGCGGACGGCTCTAATCTAAGTCACTGAGGTTGACGACCTCACGACCATCCAAACTTCTAAGCTGAAGGCTGATCACAATTAAGTTACAGTAGTTGATTATTTGCTAGTGGCTTTACGTCGCACCGACACAGATAGGTCTTATGGAGACGATATGATAGGAAGGGCCTAGGAGTTGGAAGGAAGCGGCCGTGGCCTTAATTAAAGTACAGCCCCAGCATTTTCCTGGTGTGAAAAAGGGGAACCACGCAAAACATTCTTCAGGGCTGCCGACAGTGGGATTCGAATCCACTATCTCCCGGATGCAAGCTCACAGCCGCGCGCCTCTAACCGAACGGCCAACTCGCCCGGTACAGTAGTTGATGACCAAGGTTTCCACATTAATAAATCCCCAGAATATCTGATGCTCAACAAATCAAAATCAAAATAACAACAACAACAAACGCTCACAACACTTGTGGCAGTAAAGTCCCTTGCCATAGGATATGTCCCCTTATCATTACGTTAATAAGTTGAAATTTCCCAGCAAATAAAACTAAGATTTCCAGAATAAATTTCCACGTTAGTCACTTGGTTTTAAGCTAATTTTCAAAATACGGATCCACTGAAGTTAATAAATCAATAAATGAACTAATATCATAATCCAAATTAACAACAAATTTTCATCTATCCTGGACAAAATGGTTTCTTTAAGCTTCCTAACTGTTTAATTACATTTTTGTTATAATTCGGACCTGTTTATCAGAAACATTCCTTTGACGAAAAATATTGATCTGCTATTGTTTATGCTCAAAGTTTTCTTCAGCTGGAAAGCGAAATACATTGTCATAACTGTCATTGCCATTTATTTATTTCCTACCGTCACTCAACAAGTTTTCATTATAACACTAATAATAATTATTAAGAAACTAGCTTGGATAATCCTAACTTAAATCCTATAATCAGCATAACTTTACACACGACGTAAAATAAAACAACCCATGTCAAATCGCTTATAACGCCTACGGTTATCCCTTGGACTAATTCCGACACCTCCTTCGATATGATTTCAGGTCGATGAGAGTCAAATGTCGTAATGCTCTTCACCCAACTCTAGAGTGGATGGACTACTGCACCCCATGTGCTCCTCAGGCATGACCTCATATCGCATGAACCTACATTTGTGCCTTGGAAACCAACAACAACACAATCATCCATTACGAAATCTACGGATTGACAGGTATCGTGACGCTCAAATAAAATAATCGCAAAACTTTGGACAACCCTCAACGACACGAAACAACAACATCACTACATATTCTCAAATTTTGACATCCCTGAAAATGTTTATTTGCAACATAACATACCATCATGTCATTTCCTTCACTTCGATAATGAATCTCAAGTCTGTACTAAACGACTCTCTTCTAAAATAATGAAATCTAATTCCAAACATTTACTACAAATGACAAATCTCAATTACAATTTCTTTCTAACAATAAACTGGTTCGACCACCCAACAGCTGGCTTAAGAACGGCAACACGACCCCTCCTCGCTATCTCTTAAAAAATAACCACACGTTATCTTGACCTGTATCAAATGAAAACCTCGCCTCGCTGACAATTCGCAAGAAATACGATTCTTGACCAACATCGACTATGCGAAGTGATTTAAAACGTCACTTGAAGTATTCTTATCCATCACGGTCCTACAGTTTCACGTGGAATCCTAACTATGGAATGACCCTATTTACATATAATTAAATTACACAGAATAAATCCTCGGGTTCCCTACAATGAAAATACCGGCATAAATTATCTTCAACACCACAGGATTTTAACAACCTGATCCACATTCCTTCTCATCTCGGCAAGACTTGAACCACTTGCCACCACAAATTTTCTACATGACAATAATGTAGAATATCTCTCTTGTGTGATCTACCATGTTGTTACATAAAACACTCTGTGACAAACTATCTCTCCTCGCATATCTGAGATTGACAGCACAATATTTCCAAAACCGAAACTCACAACTTGACTTACAAAAATTTTTACCATCATTTTCCTCTCATCAATTCTACAAAGATTTTAACCGACTTTTGGTATAGCTCTCCCCTTTTACAAATCACACACCGGTCTCGCCTAGTGCCCTCCCTTGACAAAATTTATAGCGCCGAACACATGACGATGTGCCTTCCGCAACAGCTGACATATCATCATTGTCACGGACTCGCTCTAAACGGTAAACCACGGATTACACTTACAGGAATTTCGTCTTTACATAACAGAATTTTATGATAAATTAATGTGTTAACTTTAGCAAACAACAAATATAGAAAATAAACGTACGGAAATGATACCTTGCTCCAGACATCATATTCGTTTTACAGCCATCAAATCTACTACTATACAACATTTGACACACTAATTTCGTGACTTTCCGATTATCCAAAAAACATTAAAAATGACCTTTTGTCGTATTCCTCTCACATTTTCATGAAATAAAAGGGTGACCAAATGCGTCACAGACACACAAATAAAATGCTGACATCATGAAATAAATACAATGCACTTTTTGAGAAGGTATTGTACATACCTGAAATCTTACGTGGTTTCACATCTTAATAGGGCCACCAGCCTCTCTCATTCTTTATCTAGCCATCTGGGCAGATAGTGACTTTACGAAACATATTCTTCCCGTCTTTATATTTGACGTCATTCTCCTGAAAATAATTACATAAACAAAAGGGCCCTTCACACGTTCTCTTCCTCGCGAACCGAACACGTTCATCAAATCACCGATCCGCCGCACGCAATAAAGTAAAACAATGATATTAGCTAATTTAACTACAGGACTTCAACATTATAATGACCGTCTGTTGCCCTGGTGTGAATTTACATGACTGTTCCCTATGGAAATACCGTTAATTTGACTGGTAATATCTCTCCACTTGGATATAACGTTAGTTAGCCACCTTTATCCAAACTGCCTTCTCTTCTGGGGACTTAGCCTCCACAACCGATTTTAATGTTAGTCTGAATAACGTGCGGTCGCCTCGAATTCACTGAAAACAATGCGAGATTACAAATGGCGTGGCGTTCTTTTATAAAATTTACTCCCACTCCCATGCCATCTGCATTTACGGCCAAAATTTTACAGACACTTTTTCCACCCCACAGAAATATAATTGTGGCTGATTACGACATAGTACATAGTTGTTAGTTTAGTAGCGGTTTTGATGATAAATATTTAGGGTTGCCCTTAACCAACCGAGTCGTTAAATTAACTCATAAGCTAGGCACTATATTTTGGTCGATGTAACAGAGTTTAAACAAATAGGCGCGTCTTTCGACAATTTTCCTTCTGGAGCTATTTAGCGGTCTAAAGTCTTTACTATTAACAACCAAATTGTTTCACTTACGATTTCCTGACTTTTACTACTGCAGTTTCGTCGCCAATTCTTCTTAAAATGTGCTTTTACTAGAAAAGTAGTTCCGCCAAATTACTTCGTATCCCTGCACATTCTACACGTGTGGGTGACGTAATTTCTGTAGCGTGAGAATGAGAATCACCACCTGTTCTCCACGTGCCGTCTCTGGTCAGAGATAAAAATGCAGCCAGATCTCCTCATGACTCGTAATTTACATGGGGCCTCGTGTAATGAATTTAGGATTCTGGCTCCTTATGACTCAAAGGTCATGGGTTCAATATATATACGCGCTTTTGCTCGTTGGGGTTCCGTCCCAAACCCCCAATTCCCCTACTTTAGACGTGGTCATTTAGAAAATCACTGTGACGAAACGGTACGTCATACCGAAAAACGGATTGGGCCACCAGACGGCCCATTTATTCACCTACATGTTTGGTCCTATAATATAAAGCAAAGATGTAAACGTTTTGACCTGGTGCAAATTACGTACGTTTCTCACAAGATGAGAAATTATTTTCCTAACCTAATGGACAGCTACAGTCTGGAAATCTGGTAGGCGTATCGTGGTTGAAACGTTTTACATTATCGTTCTTTGACGTTTTGTCGTATCTGCATCGGGTACTCCGTAGACTGGTTTAAAATCTTAGATTAAGCTGAAATTTGAGTACAGTGTCCACATATTCGTTTCGTTTTTCCATTCTTAAACGGCAGCTAGAATCATGCATTTTGCTCACATATAACCCACGGACGTTCCAATGAGCCTGACGAATTTCATAATTCTATTAATCTTATAAGTGTGTAAAACAGTAAAATTAATTTTGGAAAATATACAAAATTGACGTAAAATCTGAAAATGCAGCTCTATCTATGGCATAAGGGATCAAGATACGACTAAAAGTCACGGGACCAACATTGTAAATCTCTTCATGATGGGTTCCGAACGTATTATCCATTTGCTGTTACGACATACCCTTTGGCCACGAAATACCTCGAAACGATGGTCTGCACCGTCATAAAAATTGCCTCCACATTTCAATAATTTTTGGAGGTAGAAAGTTAAACGCAGGAACTTCTTCGAATTTTTCCTTGGGTTACAGCTTAATAGCTATCAGATTGCCGGATTGAAAGTTTTTAGCTAATCTGGAAATGAGTAAATATTAATGTCAGCGAGCGAGTCAGTCAGTCAATCAGTCAGTTAGCCTTCTTTATATAATAGGGATATGTCTTGTAGATGTGCACGTTTATAAGTGCAGACCTTCATTTGGAAATTTACTGTGACGGAATGGTTGGTCATATCAACAAACAGATTGCGTCATCAGACGGCCCTTTTAGTAGCCTACATTTTTGTACCAAGACATTTTTCTCGTATCTCGGGTATTTATGGCACAGCTAGAGGTAAATTTTTCTATCTGGGTCAAATTTCGTACGTTTTTCACAAGTTGAGATATTATTTCACCAACTTATCAGACAGCTACAGTCTTGAAACTTGGCAGGCGTACCGATCACAAAACGATCTGTAATGTTGGTTATTTGACGTTTTATCGTATCACCATCGGCTACACCTTAGATTGCTTTATACTTTAAGATTAGGGCCGATGACCTTAGTTGTTAGGCCCCTTTAAACAAGCATCATCATCACTCTCAGATTAGTCTGATATTTGAGTAGTGTTTCCACATATTCCTTCAGTTTTCCCACACCTTCATGACAGTTAGAATAATGAAAATCGGGTTACATATGACCCATGGACGTGGCTAGGGGCCTACTGAATTTCGTGATCCTGCCTGTCTTATAAGTGTTTCAAGCAGTGAAGTAATATATGGAAAAGAAACAAAATTAACCCAAAATCGGAAAATGAAGTTCAATCTAAGGTAGAAGCAGTCGACATACGTTTAAAAGTCATAGGACCAAAGTTGTAGATCTCTTCATTCCAGGGATCGAAAGTGTTAGCCATTTTTGATAGGAATTACGCTTAGGCACAAAATACCTCGAAAAGAAGTTCTGCGCCGGCATGAAAATTGCCTCAAAATTTCGATATTTTTCGGAGGTAAAAAGTTAAACATTGGAACTTTTTGGAATTTCTCCGTCGGTTACAGGGTAACAGTATGATTTTGCCAAATTTCAATTTTCTAGCGCACCCGAAATTTGCATCCGCCTTTTTGCTTGTGTACGTGTGTGTGTGTGTGTGGGGGGGGGGGGCTAAATACTAAAAATTTGAATTTCTTGGACTTTTTCCTTGAGTTAAAGCCTACTAGCTATCAGACTGCCGAATTTCAAGTTTCTAGCTCATCTGGCAGTGGGTAAACGTTAATGTCAGTGAGTGAGTGAGTGTGTGAGAGAGTGAGTCATTAACCTTCTGGCTTTATATTATAGGGACTAGTGGACCCATGCTGCTTCGCAGCATTCATTATAAATGGGTCAGATAACTTGTCTTGAAATGCCTGTCGTAGTGATATTGTTTTTCCTGTCCATTCCAATAGTTTTATGAACATTTAATACCGGTACATAATACTTGATTCAATCGTAATGTAGTTTATGCTCGACGATGCCGAAATATAAACATTATATGCCAGAAAACTGAATCTTAATGAGGCTCATTATAGTTCAAGTTTCATTATGATACAGGTTCCCCACCAATCAAAGTTCAGATTTTCTTTATGATACAGGTTCTCCACCAATCAGAGTTCAGATTTTCATTATGATACAAATGTTTGACCAATTAGGTGAGGATAGCATCGCACCTGCGCTCAACGCACTAGTTTCGCACTTGTTTCCAAAATCAAACATGTCGGACACAAATATTAACATCAATGTACCTTCTACTTCCAATATTCCACAACCACACGACACATTCCCGCAAATTCACTTCACCACCTGTACAATAAACAATTTGTATTTGAAATAAAGCTATGTTCTGATGACCTTCTATCAAGCTTTGAAAACCTATGACATTGTCAAGCTCTCTGATCCACTCACGGAAAATAAATAACCCAGCACATGCGTTCTGCGCTCTGTTCAGTAAATTCAACTGTCAAGCGACATCTCGACAGAAATTTATGAATATTTCAAAAATAGAGTTATAATTATCGTCGAGCATGACCAGTCGTATGCAGCTCGCCTATAATGGTAATTAAGACACTCGTATGGAAATTATAAAACTCGCTTCGCTTGTTTTATAAACTACTCGTGTCTTAATTATTGCCATTATAGGCTAGTTGCATAATGTACTGTTATAACACTTCTTTCATTTAGTATAAAACTTTGTTAAGACCATTCGGGTGTATCTGGATCTTAACATTTTCAACCGATCTTGCCCGAGATAGCGCAATTGGCCGTACCTGAATACTGGTTCAGGTAGTAGACACCTTTTCAAAAGGTTGTCCCTGCGCTTCATTACTGGTAATGGTCATCCAGAAGGTTAGTCGACTTGATACCTTCCCGCCTGTGCGTACTTTGATGTTTTCCATTAGAAGCATGCAAGTTATTAGGAAGTCCTGCCATCTGTTGAGTATATTTAGAAGTTGGGGAAGGTCAGTGAATCAAAGAGTATTACAGCACAGAATAATATTCATCCAGGATCAAAGGAAGTGAATAATCTCCGGCTTGATATGTAATAATAAAAAATGGCTGCATGCAATGACAAATCACATATATCAGAATATTAATGAAAGTTTTAGTCGCTTAGCAACCTCCTAAGTACAGAATGTATTACGGGTTAGGGTAAGCCTTCGCCTACAATTATTGGAGTAACAATTTGTATGATTTTATGATTACTCAAAGATGGCAGAATTTTCAGACCTATCAATGTCTCTTGATTCACCGGCAGGTAATTTAGGAGAAAATAAAACAATAATGAAGCAAATCTGTCCAGTAGAACGGACGGACGGATTTGCCAAAGCTATTTTTAGTAAACTCTTTTAATATGTAAATATACTGTGTTTCCAGGAGCGCATCCTTCAACCATTTTTTCAAATCCAAATCCTCCTGTTATGCAGTTTATTATTTTCTTATGCTAGAACTGTAACCACTAGAATCTGATATTTCATTGCCGAGTGCCAAGCTGAATGGTTGAGACGGTAGAGAGCTAGCTTTCTGAACCCACGTTGACGGATTTGATCCTGGCTAAGTCCGAAGATATTTGAAGGTGCTCAAATACTTCAGTCTCGCGTCAGTAGAATTACCATCATTTAAACGAACTCCTGACGGACAAGATTTCGGTACCTCGACGTCTCCGAAGACCGTAAGATTAGTTAGTCGGACGTAAAAATAATATCTTTGTAGTATGTATGTATGTATGTATGTATGTATGCGATGTTTCTTTACAACTAGCTTTACGTTGCGTGATTAGCTCAGTGACTTCGCTACTGGCTTCCCAGCCGGAGGGCTGAGGTTCGTATCGCTGTCGATTCTGGGTCGAGATTTTCATCTCAAGAATCACGTGACGTCAGGAAGGGCATCCGGTCTTAAACCCCGCCCAAAACCAAAATGAGCCTAGGTGGCTCCAGCGACTCCAGAGGTAACTGGGATAAGCTGAACAAAGTTTAGCTTTACGTCGCACCGATACAGGTAGGTCTTACGGCGACGATGGGATAGGAAAAGTGGGAAATCACAGAAAACCATCTTCCAGGCTGCTGACAGTGTAGTTCGAACCCGCTATTTCCTGAATGCAAGCTCACAGCTGCGCGCTTGTATGCATGCCCAGCTGTGTCATACGCCCTCACTCTTTATGAACACTGCGAAGAGATCTGGAATTGAATCCAGGCTTTTGGGAAGCAATCTAGTGATTATAAATTGTATACCACCACCTCTTCTACCCTGCCGGCCAACATTTTGATAGTGAAATATTTTTCAGCCTACAGTACTCGAACTGGCTAACCACAGTGTCAGACCACATAGACTTGACGCCTTAACCATCATGGCCACCAAGCAGGCGAAAAACTATTATCACTACCCAAAATATTTTTGTAGTTTTAATTAATTTTTTAAAATCTTTGTATGTTTCAGGGGACTGCCGAACTGAAGCGATAGAGAAGCGTTTGACTCATTCCCCGTCAGGAACTCTGGAAATTCAGAAGCGAGATTTTCTCTTCTGGAGAGGTATATAGCCCTGTGATTCACTCTGCCTGAAATTGAAATGAATTTCTGTGGGCAAATACTACCCACTTGGTGCAGAAGTTATTAATAATAGGAATTTATTATCACTCTCTCTCGAGAGCATTTACTCCGATAGGCCTATCTTGTTTCAGAGATAAAATTTTAGTGACATAGTTTTTTTGATTGATGCTGTGAATTTTGTTCGCCAATAGATGTTAAGATATATTTTCTCGAAGTCTAATTTAACATGAAAATATAGCCTCATGATTAATGAAACAATGGAGCCGCGAGAGTGGCACAGTAATAACCGTTGATAACTCCATCTATTTATCGTTCTCCTTGTGTCGTTATCTACTCTTTATGGCATTTTTAGGTTGGAGTTATCATGGAAACTAAACGATTCTGCTCAGATGAACCGTCTCAATCTTCCACAGAAGTTCGTTGTCGAAGTTGCGGAAATTGTGGATTCAGGATTATTCGAATGCCACGATCGGCTTCCTTGGATTGATTGCCCGTAGTCTTCCATTTCACATCGAGTAATTTCTGCAACAACGATGCATACGTCTTTGTTAACACTGGTCCTCGGATAAAATAATAATAATAATAATAATAATAATAATAATAATAATAATAATAATAATAATAATAATAATAATAATAGTGCCGATCTCGATAGCTGCAGTCGCTTAATTACGACCAGTATCCAGTATTCGGGAGGTATTGGTTTCGAACTCCACTGTCGGCAGCTCTGAAGATGGTTGTCCGTGGTTTCACATTTTCGCTCCAGTTAAATACTGGAGCTGTACCATCATGAAGGCCACGGCAGATTCCTTCCTACTCCTAACCCTTTCCTATCACATCCTCGCCATAAGACCTATCTGTGTCGGTGCGACGTAAAGCAATCTGTTAAAAAGGATAATAATCTTAATGGTGTTACGTCCCACTAACTACTTTCACGGTTTTTGGAAACGCCGATGTGCCAGAATTTTGTCCCTCAAGAGTTGTTTAACGTGTCGGTAAATCTACCGACACTAGGCTGGCGTATTTGAACAATTTCAAGCACCACCGGAGTGAGCCACGATGGAACTCTCCGGCTTGGGTTCAGAAGGGGGTCTCTGAGTGTGGGTCCCCAACTTTTGTTCTTAATATGTTATATAAACTGAGATGAGACAACATTTGCGTACCGTACCATACTTCACTTTCACATTAATTTTATTTATTTCGAATCAAGATCTTCGTCAAGTAGCACTATACAAAATTAAATGAATAACTAAATTATACTTTATTTAACGTTTCTAAATGATAGTTTTTCTTAATCCATCCAGGGTTGGTTTTCCCCCGGAATCAACGAGAGATCCCACCTCTATCGCCTCAAGGGCAGTGTCCTGCAGCGTGAGACTTGCGGTCGATGATACAACTTGGAAGGAGGACCAGTACCTCACCTAGGTGGCCTCACCTGCTATACTGAAGAGGGGCCTTGTAGGGGGATGGGAAGATTGGAAGGGATAGACAAGGAAGAGGAAGGAAGCGGCCGTGGCCTTAAGTTAGGCACCATTCCAGCATTTGCCTAGAGGAGAAGTGGGAAACCACGGAAAACCACTTCGAGCATGGCTGATGTGGGAATTAAACCCCCTCTACTCAGTTGACCTCCCGAGGCTGTGTGGACACCGTCCCAGCGCTCGAACCACTTTTCAAATTTCATGGCAGAGCCGGGAATCGAATCCGGGCCTCTGGGGGTGGCAACTAATCACACTAACCACTACACCATAGCGGCGGACTAAATGATACAGTATTAGATGAAATTATACCTACAGAGTACAGACTAGTTTCTCATTCTTAATAACCTGTACACATAACAGCAATGACATAAATTATACCTTTAAAACGCTTGATTCTATAGAAACTAAATAGAAACAATGGTTATGTGTCTCGTATGTAAGGTCAGATAAAGCATACTCCCTAAAATATCTGAAAAGTTTCTTCTTTTAGTGATTTAACGGTAGACTGCTCAGTCTTTTTTTAATAAGTTGTTTTACGTCGCACTGACACAGATAGATCTCATGGCGACGATGGGACAGGAAAGGGCTAGGAATGGGAAGGAAGGGATCGTGGCTTTAATTAAGGTACAGCCCCAGCATTTGACTAGTGTGGAAGTGAGAAACCACGGACAACCATCTTCAGAGCTGCTGACAATAGGGTTCGAACCCACTATTTCCCAATTACTGGATACTGACCGCACTTAAGCGACTGCAGTTATCGAGCTCGTTAAATAGTCTTTTTGGTGACGGTGGGATAGGAAAGGCTAGAACTGAAAAAATAAAGCAGTCGTGGCCTTAATCAGGTACAGCCTCAGCATTTGCCTGGTGTGAAAATGTTGAAACCGCAGAAAACCATCTTCAGGGCTATCAATGGTGAGGTTCGAATCTCCCGAAGGTAATCTCATAGCATTACGGCCCATATACGACCCATCTCGCTCCGTGACATAATATCTAAACATTTATTTTATCTGACTTCCTTTACTGAAGTTACATCTGTCTTGTGATACAGGTTATTTACTTTCCTTATGTAGACCAGTGTAGAGGATTACTAATTAAAAGTACGATGCTATACAAATTTGTGACCGGATGCAGGTGATGTCTCATTTTACATCCTACCTCATTTCCTCCCTTTTCCTAGACCCTCCCATAACGATACGGTACAGCTGTTCGCGTTATAGTTATGTTGCTACAGATGGACTCTTTTACAATGCAATGGGCAAATCAGAGCTGTACGGCAATTATCATGTCTGAATTTTTTTACTGTAATCACCTATCGCAAATCCTTATGAAATGATCCGACAGAGGAGTGAGATGAGTATCTTGTCCGAGAATAATCAAGCGGCTTTGCAGAACTTTGCGCAGGTGAATAGGAAAATTCGTGTAGTTCTAATTCGTAGCGAAACACTCATTCTCGTATAAAGAACAATAAAGAGGCCAAATAATTTGGACGAAAGACGTTCTCCTAATTAGTTTCGATGGCCTTTTCTCTAGGAACTTGGGCCATACGTAATAATAATAATAATAATAATAATAATAATAATAATAATAATAATGTTATTAATTATTTTGTCCCCGAAATCCACATTTAGCCCTTCAAGCAAGCAGCTCAATATAAAAAAAACTTAGGATATGAGCTACGAATTTTAGGTAAATAATATATAATAAAGTATGAGAATATATTCTTTATTTATTCCTAATAATTACAATTATTTTCTTAATCGTCGTTATCCGGTCGATTAGATTAGCAGTTTGCCTTTTTCTACCACTACGAGCGCTAATGTGAGTCCATGCAGAGTTTCACTGAAGCCCTTATAACTACATTCGGTGTGGACATTTTTTAAAAATCTAAAAATGCCTGAGGGCATTGAACCAAGAAATACATTACAGAAACAATTATGTAAATAAGTTAATTTAGCTAGGATTTGAATTTAAAAAAAGAAAACGGGTAAAGAAACAGGAGATTTTAGGCTGCTTTTCCGGAACTGCATTTAGGCCGGAAGTGATTTTCGAATTGTTTAAAAAAAATGTTTATTTTGACAGAGCTATCCAAGACTCACGATTTGAAACCTTTCCGGGCTCTTTAGCCCTTCAACTTTTGGCACAATTGAGGAAATTAATTTTACGTTTTTTGTAGTATGGGGACCCCTGCTAGTAATTATTGTTTTCAGCATTAAAACAAAATCAAAGCCCATGGCGCAAGAGTCCTGAAGGGCCATGGCCTACCAAGCAACCGCTGCTCATCCCCAAGACCTGCAGATTACGAGGTGTCGTGTGGTCAACACGACGAATCCACTCGGCCGTTATTCTCGGCTTTCTTGACCGGGGCCGCTATCTCGATCAGGTAGTAGATCGTCAATTATAATCACGTAGGCTGAGTGAACCCAGCCTTGAGATACAGGCAAAAATCCCTGACCTGGCCGTGAATCGAACTCGGATAAGAGGCAGGGACGCTACCCCTACACCTCGAAGCCGGCGTCTTTACGTCCCACTGACTACTTTTACGGTTTTCGTAGACGCCGAGGTGCCGGAATTTTTCCCGCAGGAGTTCTTTTACATGCCAGTAAATCTACCGACACGAGTGTGACGTATTTGAGCACCTTCAAATACCACCAGACTGAGCCAGATTCGAACCTGCCATGTTGGGGTCAGAAGGCCAGCGCCTCAAACGTCTGAGCCACTCAGCCCGGCTGGGCCATACGTCTTATACCCATAGTATTAGACGAGTCACCGATTTGATAGTAGGTCAACGCGTTGGAGAACAGCATTGTTGGATCGTTGGATCTCAGTGTGAAGCCACAGACTGTTGAAAGTCTAATTTCGTTTTTTCTTGGTTAGATCCTCAAATTTCGTTAAATAAGAATCCCTCTCATTCTCCCTTTCTCAAAGGAAATTATATAAAGTTTGATATTACTTCATAACACCTTGAGGGGACTATTTATATCATGTCAGCATAGATAATAACTTGGACTTCGACATGTCAATATCCAAATTCATAAAACGTTTTGCAGGAACACTGCCACAACACTAAGTATTAACATCACTCTGAAAGCTGTCAAAAAGTTATTGTAGGTACTGAATAATTTAGTTATTAAGACGTTTACTTTTTGTTATTAAAATCTAAGACTTGTATCAATTGTAATTTTCTGAATAATTTAGTTATTAAATTGTATTTTTAGTTATTAAGATCTAAGGCTTCTATCAATGTAAAAAAAAATTTCTTCTTTCTTAATCTGTTTAATCTCCTGGGTTGGTTTTTCCCTCGGACTCAGCGAGGGATCCCACCTCTACCGCTTCATGGGCAGTGTCCTGGAGCTTCAGACTCAGGGTCGGAGATACAACTGGGGAGAATGACCAGTACCTCACCCAGGCGGCCTCACCTGCCATGCTGAAGAGGGGCCTTGCGGGGGGATGTGAAGATTGGGAGGGATAGACAAGGAAGTGGCCGTGGCCTTAAGTTAGGTACCATCCCGGCATTTGCCTGGAGAAGAAGTGGGAAACCACGGAAAACCACTTCCAGGATGGCTGAGGTGGGAATCGAACCCACCTCTACTCAGTTGGCGTCCCGAGGCTGAGTGGACCCCGTTCCAGCCCTCGTACCACTTTTAAAATTTCGTGCAGAGCCGGGAATCGAACCCGGGCCTCCGAGGGTGACAGATAATCACACTAACCACTACACCACAGAGGCGGACTCAATGTAATTTAATGAATAATTTAGCTGTAAAGAAGTGTATTTTTAGTTATTAAGATCTAAGACTTGTGCCAATGTAATTTAATGAGTACCTTAAACATTTTTTTAGGTTTACTGTATTTGGGGGTTTACTACCCTGTTGTAAACCGGCAATAAATAAATAAATAAATAAATAAATAAATAAATAAATAAATAAATAAATTAAATAAATAAATAAATAAATAAATAAATAAATACATTTTTCTTAACGATTCGCCGGGTTTAGTGGCTCAGACGCCGGTCCAGTGTCGGTAGATTTATTGGCACTTAAAAAAACTCCTTTGGGATAAAATTCCGACATTTTAGCTTCTCCAAAAACCGTAAAAGCAGTTATTGGGTCGAAAAACCAGTAATGTTATTTTACTATAAGGAAAGGATTCGTCACTATCAGCGCACTTACAGTATTAGTTAGCTATTGCTGGCTGCAACGACATCATTAAGACTCGTGGCAATTTTTCGAACAGGAAAAATAGTGCGTCTAAATGGCCGACAGCTATATACACTGACTGACAGAGCAAATGCAACACCAAGGAGTGGTCAGAACTTTATGCCAATTGCAGGGTAGACTGACGTCACTGAGGTATGCTCATGATGTGAAATGCGCCGCTGTGCTGCGCACGTAGCGAACGATAAAAGGGACACGGCGTTGGCGAATGGCCCACTTCGTACCGTGATTTCTCAGCCGACAGTCATTGTAGAACGTGTTGTCGTGTGCCACAGGACACGTGTATAGCTAAGAATGCCAGGCCAACGTCAACGGAGGCATTTCCAGCAGACAGACGACTTTACGATGGGTATGGTGATCGGGCTGAGAAGGGCAGGTTGGTCGCTTCGTCAAATCGCAGCCGATACCCATAGGGATGTGTCCACGGTGCAGCGCCTGTGGCGAAGATGGTTGGCGCAGGGACATGTGGCACGTGCGAGGGGTCCAGGCGCAGCCCGAGTGACGTCAGCACGCGAGGATCGGCGCATCCGCCGCCAAGCGGTGGCAGCCCCGCACGCCACGTCAACCGCCATTCTTCAGCATGTGCAAGACATCCTGGCTGTTCCAATATCGACCAGAACAATTTCCCGTCGATTGGTTGAAGGAGGCCTGCACTCCCGGCGTCCGCTCAGAAGACTACCATTGACTCCACAGCATAGACGTGCACGCCTGGCATGGTGCCGGGCTAGAGCGACTTGGTTGAGGGAATGGCGGAACGTCGTGTTCTCCGATGAGTCACGCTTCTGTTCTGTCAGTGATAGTCACCGCAGACGAGTGTGGCGTCGGCGTGGAGAAAGGTCAAATCCGGCAGTAACTGTGGAGCGCCCTACCGCTAGACAACGCGGCATCATGGTTTGGGGCGCTATTGCGTATGATTCCACGTCACCTCTAGTGCGTATTCAAGGCACGTTAAATGCCCACCGCTACGTGCAGCATGTGCTGCGGCCGGTGGCACTCCCGTACCTTCAGGGGCTGTCCAATGCTCTGTTTCAGCAGGATAATGCCCGCCCACACACTGCTCGCATCTCCCAACAGGCTCTACGGGGTGTACAGATGCTTCCATGGCCAGCGTACTCTCCGGATCTCTCACCAATCGAACACGTGTGGGATCTCATAGGACGCCGTTTGCAAACTCTGCCCCAGCCTCGTACGGACGACCAACTGTGGCAAATGGTTGACAGAGAATGGAGAACCATCCCTCAGGACACCATCCGCACTCTTATTGACTCTGTACCTCGACATGTTTCTGCGTGCATCGCCGCTCGCGGTGGTCCTACATCCTACTGAGTCGATGCCGTGCGCATTGTGTAACCTGCATATCGGTTTGAAATAAACTTCAATTATTCGTCCGTGCCGTCTCTGTTTTTTCCCCAACTTTCATCCCTTTCGAACCACTCCTTCTTGGTGTTGCATTTGCTCTGTCAGTCAGTGTATGTATTTCTTTACGTACCGGTAACATAATATTTCAGTATTTCAATAATCTGTCTTCTGACCTACAATTTGAACTGCTCTCTAATTCAGAATCAAAAGATGACTTTGAAGACATTCCTAGAGGCTTAAAAAAAATGAAACTTTGAGAGGTGTATTTTCCTGTAAGACCGCTGTAACTCTAACTTAATTATTAACAAAATTATTATACAAAAAACAGTTTATGACTTACTTATTAACAAAATTATTATACAAACAACAGTTTATGAATTATCTAAAAGTTGCATACCATTCATGAATAACTGCCTTATTTATAATTACACCAATTTTGTCTCACAGTAATGGAATTTGCTAGGTTTAAACTGTTGTTTATGAAATGATTCCCGGGCCCGTGGTGTAGAGGTAGCGTGCCTGCCTCTTACCCGGAGGCCCCGGGTTTGATTCCCGGCCAGGTCAGGGATTTTTACCTGGACATGAAGGCTGGTTCGAGGTCCATCAGCCTACGTGATTTGAATTGAGGAGCTATCTGAGGGTGAGATAGCGGCCCCGGTCTAGGAAACCAATAATAACGGCCGAGAGGATTCGTCGTGCTGATCACACGGCACCTCGTAATCTGCAGGCCTTCTGGATGCGCAGCGGTCGCTTGGTAGGCCAATGCCCTTCAAGGGTTGTAGTGACATGGGGTTTGGTTTGGTTTTTATGAAATAATTCTTGAATCGGGAATCCGTCGCGTGTTGGAAACATTAAAGGTTGATGTATGAAGAAATACAGACTTTGAGTAACGACACTTAGCCTATGCATTCAGGGTGCGAAATGATTCAGTATCCTGAATCGAAAATTACTTTATTAGTAATATAGGCTATGCTTCAAAATTATTAGATGTTAATGTGGTGGTGGTGATCTTGAAGGTGGTAGGGGTGGTGGTGATTATTGGTTTAAGAGGAAGTACAATTCGGCAACCATCCTCTATTAACACTAATCAGAAAGAAAAAAAAACGAAAATATTCGAAAAATTAAGGTACCGGCCAAAGAAAGAAAAGTGCCAAGAAGGGCGTGAAAATGAAAGACTCTCTAGGCCTCGAATGGTCTAATACCGTCAGGGTCGGAAAAGAACAAGAGTTGATCAGCGAAGGTCGGAAAGAAGGGATGAAAGTAAGGAACCTGGCACAACTAAGTGGAAGAAACGTCAGGACTCAGCTAAGGGCCCAGTGGTCGCCAACCCACGCTCCCCAAGGGGGCACTTTTAGTAGCCTCTCACGACAAGCAAGGGATACCGTGAGTGTTATTCTACGGCCCCCACCAATACGAGGTTAGAAGTGAAGATAAATAAATAAGTGTAAATGTATGCCATGGATGATATGGATCTATATAATATACGTAGTTAAAAGGTGGATGGGTTCGACTAACCCAAAGCCATGATGAGGTGCACTGTTGTGAAAATAATTCAGTATAGAGTTGTTTGTTCGTATGCAATATTTGGTATTCAAAGGGTTAATATCAAAGATGACAAAGTACGTAGGAGTTATTCAAGGAAGATTAGATATTGATGAAAAGTGCGGAGTGACATACAAGTAAAGGAAAGTACGGTATTATATGGTCTGTTGGCACGCACGCATACACAACTATTTATTAGCTCCTGAGAGCAAGTGGATAGCGCTAGTGTGTTAATAGATCACCTCGAGCAATTGTCATTCTGGTGTAGCTAATAAATGCTACCTCCTACATTCAAATTTCATATTTATTTATTAACGCTTTGGGGACTCGTTAAGGATACGCAGAAATGTTATGAACCTACACAGGTGAAATTGCCTGTTTTATTGATTTATGAGAAACCGTTCGATCGGTTATAACCTTGTACACTACTTTAATAAGACAGTGTAAATGCCAAGGGCATAAACATGAATAAGGACTTAAACAAGCGGAAACAATTTGCAGAAGTTCGGGTTGGAAGAAAAAAACATGTATTGAATGTAACTGAGTTGTCTATCAGTATTTGAGTTCACAGTTTGAATATGCGTTACTAGCCTCCAGATAGGAAATAGAAGACAGTGAACTTTCGAAAAATTCCGATACTGCACTATGTAAAGAACCGAATCCATGAAAGGCTGAGGTAAAAGGACGCTGAAGCTGTTGACATTGGAATCTAAAATGTACAAGAACTGGTTAATAGAGGACGAGAAGGAAATATGAAAGAAAAAAGCGCACATACGTATCTGGACGTGCCTTTGCTGGCGGGACGTAGGCCTAGTGTTTACAGTGTACTATGTCTTCTGGTATAGGCTAGAGCAATTTTGTTACTTTCATTGATTTGTCTCTGTCTTATACTTGGCTTTGACAATATGAAAGTGACTGAGGTATGAGCGATGCTAATAATGCCATTCCTTATGCAGCCTGTCCCTGCTATGAATGGTGTGAAACTATTGCTCATAGGGTCGGTTGGTGCATGCATTTCAGTGGGCTTGGCAGACTGATATGCAATAGCAACTTCTGGCTCAGTGAGGAAAGCAACGGGAAATTACCTCACTCCTGATTTCCCTAGTACGCCTCTTCAGTGATGCCTAGGCCATCTATGACAGCTGATGGCGGAGCTGTTGAGGATCCAACCAGCCTTTGGGCTGATGACTAAACATACATACATACATACATACATATACGTATCTGGAAGCCATGCAAGACTCTCTAGGCCTCGACTGCTCTAATACCGTCGGGGTCGGAAAAGAACAAGAGTTGATCAATAAAGGTCGGATAGAAGGGATGAAAGTGAAGAACCTGCACAAGTAAGTGGAAACAACGTCAGGATTCAGCTAAGGGCCCAGTGGTCGCCAACCCACGCTCCCCAAGGGGTCCCTTTTAGTCGCCTCTGACGACAAGCAAGGGATACCGTGAGTGTTATTCTACCACCCCCACCAAAATGAGGTTAAAAGTGAAGATAAATAAATAAGTGTAAATGTATGTCATAGCATTACAGTTTTGTAGCCAGCTTGGTGACCATGATCGTTAAGGCGTGAAGTCTATATAGTCTGGCACCGTGGTTAGCCGGTTCGACTCCCGTTGGTCGAAAACATTTTCACCATCAGAATGTTAGCCGGCTGGGTAGGGGAGGTGGTCGCATACAATTTCTGATCACTGGATAGCGTACCAAAAGCCTGGATTCAATATCCAAACCGCTCAACAGAGTTCATATGAAGTGAGGACATATGGCGCTGTTGATGGTGATTCGTCCGTCGAATGGGGGTGTTAAGCCTTGAACAGACCCTTTGGTGCTATTCAACAGGAGTAGGCTATGTGCCAGCACCAGATTTCACCCTTTCCCTTCCTACTATCATATATCACGTAATTCATTTCATCTCAATTACTCCTCCGATGAGGTTGACATCAGGAAGAGCATCCGGTCGTAAAAACTCGCTACGAAGATTCATCTCACTTCATACCCGAGCCCGTAGAGAGACGGGACAAGGGTTAGACATACATTACAGTTCCTGCTCCTTCATTAGATAGTAAATATGGTGGGAATTCACGTCAATATTCTCATTTCGTTAGATCATAATAACTCCAACAAAGAAATTGTGGAAGATATCAGTGCTTACTTCTACAAGATTTTCATCTCCTAATATTTTTTTAGTCAGTTACAAGTACAGTGTTCGTATCTGTAATGTTAATAACGATATACTATTCAGTCGTTCAAAAATGGCTGAAAATGAACTGCTACAGTATATTCTGTGGTCGCAGTTAGAACCGCTCAATCTACTGCTAACTCACTCAAATAATTAGTAAAAGAGAAACTGTCCCGTCTTACATACAACTCATCACGGACCTTGACCTACTAAAACGACTGCTACCATCCATATGGCCTGCAGATGTTCGAGTGCCACGTGGGTAGCGCAACGATATACTCAGCCGTACCCCTTGGCTTTTCGTGACCAGGGAAAAAAGTAACTTGCCTTTACTTCTCTTGCCTCTCCCGTAGAGCTATTCTAGCGTATTTTCTCTTTCGAAGCCAGGTGTATTATCTAAGCTCACGCATACGGTCGACGTCATCCAACGAGATCGTTCCTTATTCTGAATTATCTTCTCCCCTACGGGGTCGGACGGTAGAATAGATTCACGGTATCCAGTACCTGTTGCAAAAGGTGACTATCTGTAATTTTAATAACGATATACTATTCAGTCGTTCAAAAATGTCTGGGAATGAACTGCTACAGTATATTCTATGGTTGCAGTTAGAACCGCTCAATCTATTGCTAACTCACTCAAATAATTAGTAAAGAAGAAACCGCTCTCAACCAGGGGCGTAACGTTAGAGCCTGAAGAGCCTGCGTTGCTCGCGGGCCCGGGACTTTAAGGGGCCCCGCACACTCCTCGAGAATAAATAAATAAATAAATAAATAAATAAATAAATAAATAAATAAATAAATAAATAAATAAATAAATAAATAAATAAATAAATAATTGAGAATATTTCCTTTAGTTCATATTTATGTTATTTCCTGAAAGTCATCAAAACTATAGTTGTAACGCAAGTGCAGATGGACTTGCCTTTGTAATAAATCTGTACGTGTTGTAAATTTGTATCTTATTGAGACACAACATAATATTACTTGAAAAATCAAATTTTATATAACTTAAAAATAATATCAAAATAATTATTCGTGCAAGTTATGTGGGACCCTTAGTCATGCACAAGCACTTCAAGTTCTTCGAACCATGACCGTGCCACTGAAAACCATAGTCTGATAGCAGTCGGCTTCTAATGCCATTGTTCATGGCAGGAAGTGTGAAAATATTTTGTAAAACTTTATTTCGGGAAGGTACGTACACCTATGCTTGCGTCGTGAACCATAGATGAAGGACCCCTGTATATTAATCTCCTACGCACCATTCATCCCCGTGGTAGCATACTAGCATCGCGCCTGGCTGGCTAAGGTCCAATTTGCAGCTTCATCACGAATTTCAATCATCTTGCTTGGGTTTGGGTACAAGTTTTCATTCCGTTCCCGGACAGTGTACGGCGGGCCTCCTAAGCTATTACATTGACTCTCAGGCCAAGGAGATTTGGCCTATGAAGGGATTGTCCCGGCCCAGCCCCTCCGCCTCCTGAGTGTAGAGCAGCAACCCCCAAAACCCCATGGCACTACAGCCCTTGAAGGGCCTTGGCCTACCAAGCCACCGCTACTCAGCCCGAAGGCCTGCAGATTACGAGGTGTCGTGTGGTCAGCACGACGAATCCTGTCGGCCGTTATTCTTGGCTTTCTAGACCGGGGCCGCCATCTCACCGTCAGATAGCTCCTCAACTGCAATCACGTAGGCTGAGTGGACCTCGAACCAGCCCTCAGGTCCAGGTAAAAATCCCTGACCTGGCCAGGAATCGAACCCGGGATCTCCGGGTAAGAGGCAGGCACGCTACCCCTACACCACGGGGCCGGCGAATGTAGAGCAGTAAGGCTAGTATAACTAGCCGCTGTTCCGAAGTCTACTCTACTCGGTGTTCAAACATCTTATTACTACTAAGACGTTTTAATTCCGTCCCTGAAGAGGAAGGCGGGCCTCGTAGATGGTTAACACCCTCTCTTAGGCCAGGGAGATGTTCGAAGAAGGTGAAGGGGTTGACGGCCATGGCCTATACTAGCAACTGTCCCGGCATTCGCCTTAGTGGATAAGAATGGAAAACCACGGAAAACCATTCTTAGGACAGCCGACGGTGGGACCAGCCCTTCTCCGTCTCCCGAATGTAGAGGCGTAAAGCCACGGCAGAGCCGGTGCCATCCTTCCTCTGCTCGGTTGGTCGGTCGGAGTGCAGAGCTGTCGGATCACGGACCAGACCTGGCCACTTGCAGGCCGAAGCCTATTCTGCAACCACCGACCTCAAACATTTTTTTAAAGCAAGTTTTCATTCCTGTTTGAAGAACTGTAATTTTGTGTAGTCAGTCTCATTTAACTAAGTTGAGAGACGAGTTAAAAATCCCATTCTCACCCGCCCTTTAAGCATGGGTGTGGCGACTACTCCTTGTTGTATCATTTGTATTTTCTGTCAACAATCTAAATACAGATCTAAAGATTTTTCTGACGTGTGTTACAGGAATCTGGTGAATTTAGATCTGGTAAATTTTGATTGCCATCAACCGCCGAAGAATTGAACTGATACATAATACGCACACAAAATGTCTTCACTATTTCCGATTTAATCCACATGTAGTCTGCAGTGCTTCAACGACATGCTCGCTGAGGCTGGGTGTCAGTGAACTTCAGTGCCATAGTGAGAGTGCGTCGCACTTGGTGTCGTGTATTATTTGCCGGTCAGACACGAAGGCGAACGGTGTTTCCTTCTCCTACATTCCCTAAGCATGGCTTCTAAATCGACTAATGATTTATTCTCCTTTGATTGTGAGTGTGTTTACATACATTGAGTGAGAGAAGTAATATTATTTCGGATGGAAAACCAACTCCTGAGTGAAAAGTCTTGAAGACTTTGATGGAGCTTTTGATGAAAGACACTTAATGCAGCATGGTATACAGAATCACCCTGGTTGTGCGGTAGCGAAAAATGATCAACTATTTTGTTAGCCGTATTTAGTTTTTTTGAAATGAGAGAACAAACCTCGGACCAAAGATATCATCAAGAAAGAATATGAATAGTTTCTGTGTTCCACGTGCGCGTTATGAAAATTCGGAATATCATGTTACATCTATTGTTTCTTTAGCGCGTTTTGGCAAAATGGGAGTATACTTCTCATTAAGCGAAACATTTACAAAATCAACAGAAAAATGCAATGGAGATGTGAAAATAAACATATCGGCGAATTGAATTGAGGTGCAAGTAGGCGCAACACAACTTCTGGCAGATCTTCAAATACGGTACTTTCAGGGGATTTTCCACGTTTCTTATTGCTATTTTGATCATTCTATTATTCTTCATATGATTATATGCGTTTGATGTTGTATTTGGATAAAATCTCCGTTAAACGTTAGTAGAACGCTCGAAAGAACCTCATCCTTTCCTCAACTACATCAATTTCGAACCAGCAACAGCCAGAAAATCCCCAGGCCACGTCACTGCCAGAAGCGCTTTCCAATTCCAGGCGAATGGTAGGATCGTACTCAACGTATAAGTCTGAAACCGAAATTGAACTGCTTTCTTAAAACTATGTAGGCCTATTCTTTCTTTCTTTCTTTCTTTCTTTCTTTCTTTCTTTCTTAATCCGTTTACCCTCCAGTATTGGTTTTTCCCTCGGACTGAGCGAGGGATCCCACTTCAACCGCCTCAAGGGCAGTGTCCTGGAGTGTGAGACTTTGGGTTGGGGGTATACAACTAAGGAGAAGGAGGACCAGTACTTTGCCTAGCGACCTCTCCTTTTATGCTGAACAGGGGCCTTGTAGGGGGATGGGAAGATTGAAAGGGGTAGGCAAGGAAGAGGGAAGGAAGCGGCCGTGGCCTTAAGTTAGGTACTACACCCAACCCGCCTCCAGGATAGCTGACGTAAAGATATCCCGACTAGATCTCAAGGTTCCTTATTTTTGTAAAGATTTTATCGTGGGATTCAAACAACGCTAATACGCTATGTAAATCCATCTGTCATCGGAATTGATGGAGGTCTCCATCTGACGTATCAAGACATTGCAAAAAATGGATAATTCTACAGCTTAAGTCTAAGTTGATCTTTGTTACTGTGGAAAACATAAATAACACACGTTAACCTTAATTAATGTCATTTATTCAAGAAAGTAAGAATTAAGTGGATGAGAAAGGTAAAATGTGAGAATTAAGTTTAAAATTTGATTAGTAATTCTTCTCATATGTAATAATCATCTGTGCTCATATAATCGGCATCAATTATGCTATATGGCTTCTTGCCTCTCCTATTTTTCACTATTTTTTTCAATAGGCCCTATATCATAACTGAAATGGATTATTAATTATATCCAATAAAATATTCATTAAAAATATAAATTGCATCTTGACATGGGGAATTGTTGGTTGTATCGATCTGAAGGATCATTCTGTACATGTTGTTCAAGAATCACCTGAATCGCAACATGTTTCCATATGTTACATTAGTTTCCATTAACTTTGCTTAGGACAAGTTTTGTTAACACAAGATTGATATTTTATTTCGTAGCATTTCAATATAAGCTTTTGGAAATGGTAAGTTTCTCACTCGACAGCATAAATTTGTTTCTATTCAAGTTAAAATTACTATGTTAACCATCATCCTACTTTATATCAATTCATTTTAACGTAAATAATTATTGGGTGTGTCTAACAAGATGATACGATTCTCAAATGTGACCAAATATGTTAATAAATGACCTAATGTGCGAGTTATTCAAAATATCTTGCCTAGGGAAACCATTTTGAAGACACTATATAGTATCTACTTTCAACTGTATTTATCACACAATATGATAGTAATTATATCCATGTTAATCTCCATTATGCCATCTTTATTTGAAAAAATGGATTTTAAAATAGTAATATTATTAAGTTAAAATATCCAAGTGCATAGTCAAATATTATTATAAGAATTCCTTTTTTATGATCTCGACCTACAATCATGACATTCAATAAGTATATGTATGTATAACCACGTCACCATTAATCTAGGATATGGATTCTCAGACAATATACTACTACTGTATAATAAACATATTTGATCCTGCTGTGCGTCAATATTCCTTTTCTTACTCTTAAAATAAATCATTTATAGGTATATCATATCTCGTCGTAGTATTACATATTCATTCAACAAATTCTTCATTCACAACATATATCATTGTTATGTTTTCATCATTACTCATTTTACCTTATACCACTTCATATTCCTTCATATATTTCAACTATATATATATATATCTTACCTGACGCTCAAATAACCTTATTTCCATTTACTATCAGTATCAGACCAATATCCTATCAAATAACGTTAACAAGTTTTCTATATTTCCATATTTAATGCATATCCTAATTTATTACGATAACATAATATAACCTCTACACATCGTAATATCAATTGGCATTGCGTATCGAAGATCCTAAAATTATCCCTTTTATTAACATCTTACGTACGGTACGGTACAACATAGCTAATTGGGATTCTTTGTTTTCATTAAAACATTATTAACACTTTATTACACTTCCTGACTTAGGCTTGTCTTATATTTGGTGAAGATTACCTATTCCCTTGTATCATGGCATAAATAATCGCTCGTGAGAATATAATGCAATTTCATTCTGAAGGCTCTAAACACATATCTATCAATGTAGGCTTTAACTACAGACATCCTAACCTTGTATTATTTACCTATATACATGATTTTAGAAAAACGTTTCTTTTTCTGTTGCTTTCCGGAATGATATTCATAATTTGGTCATTCTCTACAGCTCTGGATTCTGGTCATTCTGCTTGCCCGGCATCGTTGGTGTCATCGTGGGCCAGGGGTCATCTCAGCCATGTCGGTCCAGTTCGGAATCGTCCAGATAGTTGAATCCCAATCTACTTAATAAGCCATGGTTTCCTTCAAAAACTCGAGTGAGAATACAGAATACGATGATGAGATCAGCTGTGACATTATAACAGTTTCAAAGCCTTCTAACATTCTTCTTCTTCTTCTTCTTCGTGAAATATTTTCTGGGCTCCCTTTAATTTTTTCCCAGTCAGATATCTTGGGATAATGTAGAACACTTTATATATATCCAAGGGTAATGCTGCTTTATGCACAAAATAATGGGGTATGTGTCTACGGATACGAACTATTGACTTGATAAAAGATTGTAACTGTATGTGATACGATTGATAAGAGACGCGTAGTGGATAGCTCCAAAAGCTAGTGTGAAACATACCATAATTGGTGGATAGTCACCAGAAATGTTTAACAAAAACATTATGTTGTGTAGACAAAGGAAGTCAGGAACGTACAAACACGAATAATTGAAAGATTAGTAGTTTATAGATTTATAAAGTGAGGTTGGAATCATCAAGGAATGTGTTAATTGTAGTAAATAAGTTAGATGTCAGGTTATAGAGTAAACAAGAAACGCTGGTGGGCAAAGACAATTTGAGCTGTACAAGGCGGTGTAAAAACCTTTGTCGTGCTGAATGACATAATGGACATTGGAAAAAAATATGATTGGCATCTCCGTCGGAGTTACCACATTCACAAAAGGGCTGAGGGGTCAGATGAAATCGGTATTTGTATTGAGGAGTAAATAGGTGGTTAAAACGTAGACAGATAATATTGGTAATATGTCGTCGGGAGTACTGACCTGTCATAAAACAATGTTTTAGAGATATGAAAGGTTGCAGTTGATAGTACGATCTTCCTTTGTATTTTGTAGTATTGTATCATTCTGTTTGCCATTCATGATGGGCCGTATCTTTAATATGTGAGAGATAATCTGGGAGGGGGGGGGATAGCTATATGAAAGGCGGGATGAGGAGGAGGAAGAGGGTGATTGTAAGACGCTCATAGCATCAGTGTAAATGGTTGCTTTTGCAAAAGTGTGTTGTTTGTTATAAATAAGGGCTTGACGTATCGCATAAAGTTCAGCAGAATAAATGGAAAACTTGTCGGGTAATCTAAATTGTTGGGAAAACTGGGTTTGAGTGACATAAAACGCCGCTCCAACTCGATTCTGTGACTTGGAGCCATCTGTGTATATATCAATATCACTTTCGAAAGTGGTAACACGTAATCTTTTCGGTCCTGGTGCTAGTGAGCATTGTTTACGTTGAGCTAGACGGTAATTAGAAGTAGTGGGTAAGGTAATATTAGGACGATGAATGAAGCAGGCGTAGGAAAATGTGTAATACGGTGGGATATGTGTTCGCAAAAGAGAATCACGTTAAACATGTAAAAAAATCATATGCGTAGAGAGTGCCGATATTTTTTATTACGGTTATGTGGCTTGGTGTAATATTCATACAGAAGTTGTAATTTTGGAGAGGGGGTATCTATAATGGCAAATTTCTCTAAAAGGTATTTGTTATTTAACATGAGTCTTCGTATTTTCAGAGGTGGGTCTCCAGATTCCACAAGTAAAGCATTAGTGGGCGTTGTTGGAAGAGCTCCGAGGCAGATTCGTAGAGAGAAGGATTGTATCGTATTGAGGTGCGCTAAATTAATGGTTGAAGCCATATCAAGCCTTCTAACTTGAATTATATAATTGGGTTCCGCTTAATATAACTTCGTATAATAGTAATGTTTCCATTAGAGCTCCAAAATGTCTGCAGATATTTCAATTTGTTATAGTAAAGAATGGCTCTAATAGTTGTTTATCGTTTCTAGTGTGGTATAGTGAATATTATTTTTTTGAAATCACGGCCTTGCCGTTGCTCTACTTGCTTGCCGCTGCGAATCAGTTTATGTGGCGAATTTTATTACTTTATGCGTATTTATTAAATATTATATTTTCTTGTGCTGTAGGCTTATACATGTCCTATAAACGGCTTTTCTTTCTTATTTCCTTCCCTGTTTCTAAGAATGTGACGCAATTTTACTGCTTCTTCTTTAGAATACCTCCATGTACTTCAGTTAGGCTTTCATTTTTCAATTTTAAACAGTGTCGTCCTTAACAGTTCGAATATCTATTCTGACTTGGTCACTGCCACCGCGAATTTATTCATTCCGACTTTGCGTTACTCCCAATTCCTTGATATCTTATGTAATTTATTCATTTTGTCTAACTTCATTATTAATAATCGCGTCCGTCTTATTTCGATTGAGCTTGATTGCTGGAATAGTGAAATGGCACAGTACGATCCTGGCATTTGCCTGGAAAAGTAGGAAACCACGGAAAATTACTTCGGGGATGGCTGAGGCGGGAATCGAAGCCCCTCTACTCAGTTGACCTCCCTAGGCTGAGTGGACCCAGTTCCAATCTCGTACCACCTTTCAAATTTCGTGGCAGAGCCGGGAATCTAACCCGGACCTTCAGGGGTGGCACCTAATCGCACTAATCACTGCACCACTGCCTATTAACAGTGGACATAGATCTAATTAGGGATACTCTAATTCATTGTAAATTCCTATCATTATAGACACTACATCAGAACAGATTATCACATAAAATTACAAACCCACTAAGTACTTGCTGATAATCACCTTGCGGGTTAGGGAGGTGGAACACATCCACGATATCGCTTTCGTGTCGTAAGAGGTGACTAAAAGGGGCACTGTTGATGTACAGTACTCAACCGCTCGCACAAGTTGAGAGACCCTGGGAGCGTAGGTTGGGGATTACAGGCCCCTTAGCTGATTATTGCATAATTTCCACTTACTTGTGTCAGGCTACTCACTTTTATCCTTCCTATCCGACCTCACTTGGTCATCTCTTGATCTCTTCCGACCCCGACGGCGGTACTATTGTGAAGCCTAGGGAGTCTTTCATTTTCACTCCTGTGTGGTTCTTTTCTGTTACAGATAAAATACAATAATCACCACCATCACGCCGTTGTAATGTTGAAGATATCCCAAGCCCATACGTGGACAAAAATAACTCTCTTAAATGATCTACCACTCTTTGATCGTCTCATTCGACTTCGCCAGCGAAGATGTTTAGTAAATGAACTGTTATGTCTTTATTACTTCTGTGCCGATTACTTTGCCCTTGTTACGATCTCTACGTGCCGGTTGGTACTGTAAACATTTCGTGACTGTGATGACTGTACTCTCTCCGACGACGTTCTCGCTTTCATTACCTCACAGCATATTCGACCAATAGCTCATTCAATGTTAAGAAAACAGCATTGCTCTTACGACGACAGGGTTGCCATATCGAACGGCTCTGCTCAACACCATCACGGGAAAACGGCGGCACATAAATTTGTGAAATTCAGTTTTTTTTTGCTAGGGGCTTTACGTCGCACCGACACAGATATGTCTTATCGCGACGATGGGATAGGAAAGGCCTAGGATTTGGAAGGAAGCGGCCGTGGCCTTAATTAAGGTACAGCCCCAGCATTTGCCTGGTGTGAAAATGGGAATCCACGGAAAACCATCTTCAGGGCTGCCGATAGTGGGATTCGAACCTACTATCTCCCGGATGCAAGCTCACAGCCGCGCGCCTATACGCGCACGGCCAAATCGCCCGGTAAATTCAGTATTTAAGTTCAAGACAAAAAGTGGAAGAAAATAAACTACAAATTATTTTTATGAACTAAAGGGGATGGTAGGTTTACAGGGGCTATTTTTGGTTTGTACAGAATTAGAGGTAAGCTACGGCACATAAAAATATCTCAGCGTTGAAGTGTAAGGCAAATTGCGGGAGAAAATAGACAAATAATTTTATGGGCTCGAGGGATGAGGGATGTATATCATTGCATTTAATAAATTACTCCAGGCAATAAGGGCTAGAAAACCGACGCAGCAAATAAATACTGTAGATGACTCTACAAAAGATCACAGTATTAACGTTAAAGGAAGAAATCACACACGTAGGCTTATCGTATAACTCTTACTCAACACAAGATAATTACGCACTGATTTAAAGCCTAAAAACACACACGCAACAAATAAATACTGTAGATGGCTTTACTACAGAAGTGAGTTGCCGGCGGTTCACAGAGTGAGGCTCGACACGAGGCTTGTACCAGAGCAACACAGAAGAAGGAAAATGAAGGAAGGCAACGAAGCGATGGCTGTTCCTGCCATTGTGCTTCCTCCCTACGAACGTATTAATGAAAAATAAACTGTTATGTAGTTATTTTAATAACCCGCGGACAAAAATGCTTCATCCTTTTTATCTATCTTTCATAACACAGTACATTAAAAGGTACAATATAATATCCCTTAATCACGAGGAATTATGGGTGTCTCGGAGGGGGTGTGTTCACTCGTTGTAGGTCCATAAGAGCAATACTGTTTTCTTACCATGGTCGGATACAAACGACTAAACGATATTCTCCGATATTGTTTATTATTTCTCTGAGGAAAAATGTGGTCAATATGGGAACAAAAAACTGTGATTTAATTTTCTAAAACAATCATTATTTTGTTGCCAAAATTGAGACCATGTCTAAAGTATCTACAGTCGGAACTGGTTATAATTACTCGGAAGGGACCACCAATTAACGGTCGTTATAGCCGATAGTCGCAAAAACCGTCATATCCGGAAGTTTTAGGCTGCACACTCATGTGGTAATTAACAGAATAAAGTTAAACACTTCAAAAAACTTAAATGAAATAACTACTGTACTTACTGTACCGGGAAGTACACCTCAACTCTGCGCATTCAAAACTAGCGCCTAAATGATCTCCTCTATTGGTGAAACAGTGAAACTGAAACTACACCAACTTGGAACTTTAATCAGAACATGTCACATCCTAAATATTGAGTAATTTTGTTATTGTGCAGTTTCCTAACCTGAGTGAATTTCTACTTGTTTTGTTTGACACTCATCAAGAAGTTGGGACATTCTTTCACAGATGACACCACTAAAAACTATGATCATGCACCCTAGTGCGAAGTGAAAGAACTTATAATTCAAAGAAGTTTTGTATTCATAACTTTTTTTACTGATTGATGTTCATTCGTTTTTGGGTTGGCAACATTTCCTTTTCCTTTCCGCCAGTTTCGAATCTAGCCAATCCCTAATGTCTGTAATTAATTTTCTACCTATCACAGGCTTCTTGTTCGATCCTGCAGTGTAACTTTGAATTGGACCAATTAAATTGAGAGAGTGTGGCTGCTTTATTCCTGAATGATCTCGAACCTTCCCTAAGGGTTTATAAACTGCGGATTTTCACGTTTCTTGGCCAATTTATCGTCATCTTACTGAGTGTGTGTGTCAAAGCAGGAGGCAGGCGGCCTCTTTCATCGGTCAGCAGTACACCTACAAGGTAATGGCCACATAACATATTTTTTTCTTGCTAACTTCGCAGTTTAACCCGAGGGAAAGGTCCGACTCGTTAACTATGTAACCTACCTTTCTAAAGTGTAAATCTTCTTTCGAATAATGTAAAATTTCATAAAATCTTTAACTGTAAATCGGTAATAGAGAGTGAAGTGCCCTCTCGAGCTCCCCTTCATCTTGGTTTGAGGTGCCACGTTTTGTAGCCTTTCGTTTTTGCAATGTATTAAAGTGATTTCCATGCGTGCTACTTCAGTAGTTTGGGAATAGTCCCTGTTTTATCGGCCAAGCGCCCTATAGGTTTTTAAATTTTTGGAGCTCAGTCTTTGCCTCCATTCAAATTGTACTCGGGCCGTTTATTTAACCTGTTCTTTTTCACTAAGGCCCTGTAGGTTGGGTACTAGATACCTCTGTGTAATAAGATTTCTATTTCTAAATAGTGCCTTGTAAGGCCAGAGAATGTTGCCTTGAGTAGGCTCGAGAAACTGAGAGGCTGTTAGCTCTTTTCAGCTTTTGATAATTGTAAAGAGTGCCTCTTGAAGACTAGATGTTGTGATTTAGGGAGCAAGTGCTCTTGAATTAGGGGATCTCTGCCCCTCATTAAATAATACCTCTTCCTTTTGTAAAATTGTAAAATTAGGGGCTTAAATCCCAAAGTGTTAAGGTTCTGAATCTTGGGTTTTTCCCAGTCTTGTTTAATGATTGCTACTTATACCTGTAATATTCCAAAAAAATTGTTAAGTTTGAAATTCTGAAAATATGACCTTCAGTTTAAGTTTTCAATTAATTTTGATTTTGTAGTTAGACCCATTCCAGCTCGCACCTTCTTTAACCTCTTTTTGCTCCACGGGTAATCCCGTAACATTTACAATGCGGTATTTGTGGAGTGGGACTGAAAGGAATTGTTCTTCTAGTGTTTACACAGTACATACAGCAATGATATGCCAGAAAAATGTAAAATAAAAGGTGAGAATTTTTTTTTCGCTAGTTGCTTTACATCGCACCGACACAGATAGGTCTTATGGCGACGATGGGATGGGTAAGGCCTACGAGTTGGAAGGAAGCGGCCGTGGCTTTAATTAAGGTACAGCCCCAGCATTTGCCTGGTGTAAAAATGGGAAACCCCGGAAAACCATCTTCAGGGCTGCTGACAGTGGGGCACGAACCCACGATCTCCCGGATGCAAGCTCACAGCCGCGCGCCTCTACGCGCACGGCCAACTCGCCCGGTGAGAAAAGAAGTAGCAACACTGAAATGAAATGGCGTATGGCTTTTAGTGCCGGCAGGTGTCCGAGGACTTCGGCTCGCCTTGTGCAGGTCTTTTCATTTGATGCCCGTAGGCAACCTGCGCGTGGTGATGAGGACGAAATGATGAAGACGACACAAACACCCAGTCCCAGTGCCAGGGGAATTAACCAATTATGGTTAAAATTCCCGACCCTACTGGAAATCGAACCCGGGACCCCTGTGACCAAAGGCCATCACGCTAACCATTTAGCCGTGGAGCTGGACGGTAGCAACAATGTAAATTGACGAATAATGTCGCACACGGTTTTGGCTAATAAATGAGATGTTCTCTTTGTCCTTCCAAATTGTAGAAATCGTTGAATGTGATACTCCAAATTTCTTCGCGACTCTGATGTTTGTTTCCCCATTTTTCAATGGCCATAATCTTATTATTTGTGACTTCTCTTGAATATAAAATGCTTCACCTTTATTTTGCGAGATCATTACAGCGATGCTTGCCTTGACTATTTAACAGGCAGTCTGATTTGAAGTCTACATCTACTGAAAACAAGAGTTTGAAAATAAGCCGGTGGATGCAGAGCGAGTCTCGGCCCACAAGTGACCACGGTTGGTCCGTGGTCCAACAGCTCTGCACTCCCACCGGCCAGCCGAGCAGAGGTGGAGTGGCCACGGCTCTACCGTGACTCTACGACTCTGCATTCGCTAGACGGAACAGGGCTGGATCTCACGGCTGTCCTGAGAATGGTTTTCCGTCGTTTTCCATTCTCCTGCACTAGGACGAATGCCAGGACAGTTCCTATTATAGGCCACGGGCGCCAACCCCCTCATCTTCTCCACACATCTCCTTCACTGTAACAAATCTCCCGGCCTGAGAGACGGTGCTACTGTCTAAGAGGCCCGCCTCCCCCTTCAGGGGAGGAATGAAAACATTTTAGTAGTAGTTGAAAATAAGCTTTACATTGTTTTCAGCAATCCCGAAATTCGTAAAGAACAAAAATCGACATTGGACGTTATAGTCGATACATTTATCCGAAAATGTGATCAATTTACGCCGTATTATACGATGTCTAAGCGATGTCGTGCTAAGCGATTTTTTAAATACAGTATTTATTCAGGATTTAGACGGGACCGTTAGATTTCGCCGTTATATCCAATACGTCGTTAAAAGTGATGTCGCAATAAACGGTTTCGCCCGTATTTTCATAACATGATTTAATCTCAACAAAACCATTATTTATCTCCCCTTCTTTTTTTACAATTTCTTTAAAGTCGCACGAACACAAATAGCTTATGGTGACGACAGGACAGGAAAGGCGTAGGAGTGGGAAGGAATCGGCCGTGGCCTTAATTAAGGTACAACCCCAGCATTTACCTGTTGTGAAAATGGGAAACCACGGAAAACCATCTTCAGGGTTGCCGACAGCGGGGCTTGAACCCACTATCTCCCGGATGCAAGTTCACAAATTTTTACCTATTGAAGTAGTTCTCAGTGAGCATTGATTATCCGGTGAGTTGCTTTTCTTGTTTCTACGAGTATTTGTTTTACGTCGCACTGACACAGACGGGTATTATGGTGACGATGGACAGGACTGGGAAAGAAGTGACCGTGGCCTTAATTAATGTACAACTCCAGCATTCGCCTTGTATGAAAATGGGAAATTAAGGAGAGCCACCAACTCCCCTAGTCCCATTGCAAGATCATAGCTACGTGACTCAACAGCGCATCTAACTCGCTCGGTGAGGCGAGTTCTCTTCTTCTTCTTTTATTCTTCTTCTTAATCTGCTTACCCTCCAGGGTTGGTTTTTCCTTCGGACTCAGCGAGGGATCCCACCTCTAGCGCCTCAAGGGCAGTGTCCTGGAGCTTCAGACTCTGGGTCGGGCGATACAACAGGAGCGTATGACCAGTACCTCGCCCAGGCGGACTCACCTGCTATGCTGAACAGGGGACTTACTGTGGGATGGGAAGATAGGAAGGGATAGACAAGGAAGAGGGAAGGAAGCGGCCATGGCATTATGTTAGGTACCATCCCGGAATTTGCCTGGAGGAGAAGTGGGAAACCACGGAAAACCACTTCGAGGATAGCTGAGGTGGGAATCGAACCCACCTCTACTCAGTTGACCTCCCGAGGCTGAGTGGACCCCGTTCCAGCCCTCGTACCACTTTTCAAATTTCGTGGCAGAGCCGGGAATCGAACCCGGGCCTCCCGGGGTGGCAGCTAATCACACTAACCACTACACAACAGAGGCGGACGAGGCGATTTCTCTCCAAACAATATTTTTGTCTGAAAGTGCTACTTGTGTCATTAAGGTATGTTTTATCATACTGTGAATCTGATCGTTTCTCGTATTAAATTAACTAGATACATTAATACCTTGAAATAAAACCCCTCTATTCTCTTATACAGCGGTGGTCATAATTATGCTGACACCTATTTCTCAACGAATATGCAACCCAGAAGACAAATCAGAAAGAAGGGGATATCGGAACCCTCTGAACCAAAGGCCTCAATGCTGGTCATTGTCAAGGAGTCCGATTTGATCCTGAATGTATTATTTCCCTTAATTATCGGTATATGTCAACAGGCATCATTGCTTTGGTACACGAAGGCAACACGCTTGTTGTTCTACGTGCCTACCTTTCAAACCACAACCCACAACTTACGGGAGATCTGCGTGGAACTGGAGTAACTGGTCCGTGACTCGGCACTTAGAAACTGTTATCTGCACTGACCGGGATTCCAACTGTGACCGCCTTCGTGAAAAAAATAGATTATGAAACCTCTGAGCTTTTATGATATTTCAAACTCTAACAGCAATGGGAGTAAGTATTGCATTATCGTCTCATAAAAGTGAGGTGTCAAATATATCTTCTTTTAACCAAGCTCGATAACTGCAGTCGCTTTAAGTGCGGCCAGTACCCATTATTAGGGAGATAGAGGATTCGAATCCCACTGTCGGCAGCCCTGAAAATGGTTTTCCGTGGTTTCCCATTTTCACACCAGGCAAATGCTGGGGCTGTACCTTAATTAAGGCCACGGCCGCTTCCTTCCCACTCCTAGCCGTTTCCTGTCCCATCGTCGCCATAAGACCTATCTGTGTCGGTGCGACGTAAAGCAACTAGCAAGAAGTGGGAAATCATGGAAAACCACTTCCAGGATGGCTGAGGTGGGAATCGAACCCACCTCTACTCAGTTGACCTCCCGAGGCTGAGTGGACCCCGTTCCAGCCCTCGTTCCACTTTTCAAAGAAGATGGTTCTCCGTTGTTTCCCATTTTCACGCCAGACAAACGCTGGGACTGTACCTTAATTAAGGTTAAGGCTGCTTCCTTCTCACTACTAGTCCTTTCCTGTTCCATCGTGGCCGTAAGACCTATATGTGCCGGTGCGACGTAAAGCAACTTGTATAAAATATATCTCGTTTGTATTCATTTATTTATTTTATTTAATCCGTTTGCCCTCCAGGGTCGAATTTCCCTCGGACTCAGTGAGGGATCGATCCCACCTCTACCGCCTGGAGCGTGAGACTTTGGGTCCGGAATACAACTAGGGAGAAGAACCAGTGCCTCGCTCAGGCAGCCTCACCTGCTATGCTGAACAGGGGCCTTGTGGGGGATGGGGAGATTGGAAGGGATAGGCAAGAAAGAGAGAAGGAAGCGGCCGAGGCCTTAAGTTAGGTACCATCCTGGCATTTGCCTGGAGAAGAAGTGGGAAACCATGGGAGACCACTTCCAGGATGGCTGAGGTGGGAATCGAACCCTCCTCTACTCAGTTTACCTGCCGAGGTTGAGTGGACCTTGTTCCAGTCCTTGTGCCACTTTTCAAATTTGCGTCGCAGAGCTCGGAATCGAACCTGGGCTTTCGGGGATGCCAGCTAATCACACTAACCACTACACCACAGAGGCGGTTTTGTATACATAATGAGGATTATGTAAAAACGTATCACTATATCCCAGACTAGAGAAATGCAGAGATAATGGAATAAACGACGGTAACTTGTGTGCTACTAGAATCTCTGCTGTGATATTTCAGCCACACAACCAGGCAAAGGGCAACCTAGTTCTTCAATCACTATCAATTGCTTGCAATCAAACTCCTGATGCCTGCAAGTACTCACATCTTTCCTTTTGGAGGAGGCTTCAGGTAATTAGAGATCGTTCGGCTGCTGTTATCGAGGGCCATATCAAGATTCTGGAGTGAAATAATAATTCCTTACTGTTCGGGCAAAAGGTCATATCTCACAATGTACTTCCTATTCATGTCTGTCTGTTAGGTCATCAGCCCAGAGGCTGGTTTGATCCTCAAATAGCACCACCAAAGGCTATGCAGTTATAGCGAAACTGCAAAAACCAATGGCAGAGCCCAAATGAGGCGTACTAGGCAAGATGAGGAGTGAGGTAGTTTGCCATTGCTTTCCTCACTGGGACAGAAGGTGCCACTGCAGCACGACTGATCCTATGAGCAACACCTTTCATAACACTCAGACACTAGTTGTGCCCCAAATGTCATTACTCAGCACCACCCATACCCCAGCAGCTTCCATATTGTCACAGCCATGGATGAGACTGGGACTTCGGTGGAAGCTACACTTTGCTCTGGCCTGTGCCAAGAGACAGGTACAAAAATACTGCATTCATCAAGAAATGGCAACAGGCGGATTCCTATCCATTATTTTCCTTAAGACTGGTCACGCCTCCCAGCCACATATGGATATGCAGTGCATCAGAACAATTTTCGTTGTGTTAATTTTTCCTATGCTTCAGTGTAAAGGAAAATGAGCCTTAAGTACATTATACTGTAGAAGTGCGTAAGTAAGTCATGCAAACATACATTCGTAGAGAGCAGTACGGTAAGGCCAAATTTCCTTTACACGTAAGCATAGGAAAATGAACACAACGAATATTGTTCTGATGGACTAAATATCCATATGTGGGTGGGAGCGTGACCAGTCTTAAGGAAAATAATTGATAGGAGGAGCATTGGGAGACATGACCTTTCGCCGAAACAGCGACGAATTCTTGTGCGATAACATAATGCACAGAGGCCGCTCTCATGGTAACCTCGGATGCAGTTCCAGATTGAAGGATGAGAAAGGGATACATCCTGCATTATGAGAGCCACTAAGAAGAGAACCTGCTTCGAATACTTCCCTTAGCCATTTTAGAAATATTTTTCCGTCGTTTCTCACTTGAACTCCCGACATGTTTGAATAGTGTCTAACATACCACGGCAAGACAGCTTCTTTTTTTTTCTTTTGCTAGGGGCTTTACGTCGCACCGACACAGATAGGTCTTATGGCGACGATGGGATAGGAAAGGCCTAGGAGTTGGAAGGAAGCGGCCGTGGCCTTAATTAAGCCCCAGCATTTGCCTGGTGTGAAAATGGGAAACCACGGAAAACCATCTTCAGGGCTGCCGATAGTGGGATTCGAACCTACTATCTCCCGGATGCAAGCTCACAGCCGCGCGCCTCTACGCGCACGGCCAACTCGCCCGGGACACCTTCTTTTATAATTACAGATTTTTATTAAACTTCATACACCCACATTTATAAATACTCTGCTGCCACGCAGGCTACAGAGTTAAAACTTCTGAATACGATATAAAAAATCTCTAACATGAAGTAAAATAACATTAGGTCTGGAATACGATCCCACCGAGCTCGGTAGCTGCAGTCGCTTAAGTGCGGCCAGTGTCCAGTATTCGGGAGATAGTGGGTTCGAACCCCACTGTCGGCAGCCCTGAAGATGGTTTTCCGTGGTTTCCCATTTTCATACTAGGCAAATGCTGGTACTATACCTTAATTAAGGCCACGGCCGCTTCCTTCCCACTCCTAGCACCTTCCTGTCCCATCGTCGCCATAAGACCTATCTGCGTGGGTGCGACGTGAAGCAACTTGCAAAAAGGAATACGATAAATAGTAATAGATTAGGCCTAAAATCAGTTAATTTACTCTGGATAAGGGGAGATTCGTAGTGAAGAAAGTGAACCATAGTTTTCTGCACAATTCCTTCAGTTCAACGGCCATACCATGTTGAATACACGGGTTCTCGTTCACCTGAGATAGTTCTATCGTCCGGTTCCTTGGCTGAATGGTCAGCGTCGAACCGTCTGTTTAGAGGGTTCCTGCCGGGTCGGGATTTTAACTGTGCCTGATTATTTCTTCTGACTGGGGGACGGACGGGGAATTTGTGTTTGTCCTAGTACACTCCTCTTCTTACCGAACTATCAGCTTGTATTCGGGAGAGAGTGGGTTCGAGCCTCACTTTGGGCAGTCCTGAAGATGGCTTTCCGTGGTTTTCCATTTTCACACTACGCAAATGCTGGGGGGCTGTACGTTAAATAAGGCCACGGTCCTTCGAAGTAAAGCAAATTGTGAAGAAAATCTCCTCTTCTTACACAGACAATACACCACGTTAGGAACGGGAAATACTGAATACATAGATTTAAAAAAGTAGACGGGCCCAGCTTGGGATTCCTCTGGAATTGCTTCTTCAAGAAGTTATGTAGTTCTTATGTAGTTGCTGAGGGTCCATAATGAAGACGTGACTAGAGCACTATGTTTATTAGTAGTGAAACTTCCGCTATGGATCAGTAGCAGAGTGTCGGCCTCCAGATTAAGATAGCGGGTTCAATCCCGGCTGAGGTAGTCGGAGTTTTGAAGGGCGGAAAATAAAGTCAATTCGATACTCCATGTCATACGATGTCGGCATGTAAAACATCTCTGATGACACATTTGGTGTTCACCCGAAAAAATAAAAAAACATTAAAAACTCAGCCATACAACCCAAGAGAGATTCAGTTTATTCTGCCGTCTAGCAAACCTAGAGTAAAACGGAATGTCTAAACTGATGAACAGGTAAGCAGATGACGTCAAATTAAAAAATGTCTGCACACGGTAACTGAGGCCATACTATTATTACAATCATTGATAATAATAGTGACTCTTTAGAAGTAATATTTTTAACGTAAAATGATGTTTTTTTCGTAGGATCTATTTGAACACACGGCCTGAGCTGCATTGCGAGTGCATGCGTGTACTCTGCTGTAGTCATAGTTAACAACACACCATTCCCTGGGTCCACATATGAGAACCACATTTTATAATTTTATTTTACTTCCTTGGCGCAAGATTTCAACAATTGAGACCCAGAGTCCTCTTCTGTGGACTTTCTAGTACCTAGTTTCAGCAAGACCGACTCCAATCCTCAGACCTTAATGCTACTCTCGATCGTTCAAAGATGGCGAATCGAGTAGCCGGAATTGTTGGAAATGTGGGTTTTATTTTGGTTTGTTGTTATCGTATGTAGTCTGTGTAATTTTATGAAAGTTGACTATAAATGTTAGTTTCTTTGTAGAATATAAGTGCGAGTGTATTTATGTGAGTCAGTGGCCACATACGATCTGTAATTATATGTAGTAAATGTGAGAATATGCTTGTTTCGATCGTGTTTTTATCCATTAAAGAACATGAGTGCACTAGGTGAACCAGGTTTTAGTCCAACTATGGCAATGCCTCTCATACAACTATTCTTAAGTTTCCTACGGAATATAACATTAAGATAGAAATGGATTAGGAATATACATCGTGATTATTTTGAAGTCCACGACAAAACTATAGCGTGCATACATCATTTTGAGAATAAGTCTGAGGTTAGGGAAGCCATTTCTCTACTTCCAAACTATTCGTGTCCCTCGAAAAATATTGATTTAGATAGAATATAATTGATATTGTGTTATTCCGTCAGTGCCTATGTGTTTCGAAGTGTCGATTGATTTAGATGCAAGTTTATTTTACAATAATCTGTGCTTTGCCTGCGGAAATGTTTGGCTGGATCTTGGAGTATAACAAAACTTATAAGTGTGACAGTTGGAGCAATCTGTATGCTGTTACACAGAAGAAATAGTGACATAGAGGGATTAGCTGGGTTTGTAACGTAGGGTTTTACACTACCAACATCTTCCGATTTGTGGTGTGGTTATCTGTTATCAAGCAGACTGCGCCGAACTGAAGCTCGTGCATGTGCTTAAATATCAATGTATAGTCAATAGAGTTTTTGTACTCATGTTCTTTAACGGGTAAAAACCTATTATATCTTTAGTGTCTGAACGTTTCATTACTAAGGTTACTATCATTGTGTGAAGTGCTGTTATGCTAATGTTATGTTAACATCACCAGGGCCGCTCACTGGGTTAACATAATCATTTCGGGTGTACTTGGGCTGAGGCTTAGTCCGGTAGTATTTGAAAGTGCTCAAGTACGTCAGCCTCGTGTCGGTAGATTTACTGGCATGTAAAAGAACTATTGCAGGACTAAGCTACGGCACTTCGACGTCTCCGAAAACCGTAACAAATGTAGTTAGTGGGACGAAAAGCCAATAACATTATTATTTCGGGTGTACTTCCTATTCGTTGGGTGCTGAATTTAAGAAATTGTCCACCACTTCAAAACTAAGGCAACACATTGTGTTTCACAGTTCTCATGAGAGCGAATAAATCGAGGAATTTCGTACGTAAATTTATTTTGAAACATTCAAAATGATGTTAGAAGTATCATTTTAACAGTTTTATCATGTATTTTCATCTATCTCGCGAAGTGAAATCTAAGAAAAAGCATTATTTGATGAATTGAAATTTCTAAATAATCAGCTTGTTGGTCTCTTTTCTAGTAGAATATATGTGATTCTTGTTGGCGAAGCATTTTCATACGTGTAAAAGTTATTTTCCCTATGATGTTACATTTATCATGTTAATTTACCGCTGTTTGTATAATATGTACGTGATAATTTCGTGTTAGCCAATACCAGCAATCCGGCTACTTCGGCCGCCATGTTCTTTTTATATTACGGTCTGAGGATTGGAGTCGGTCTTGGTTTCAGCTCCAGAAGGTACCTTTGTGAATCTACATCAAGTTGTGTTATTCTTTGCCAACTCGTATTCTGCGAAAACGGTAAAATGGCGCCGACAGGTGACAGCCTACAAGGAAGTGGAAATAAATTCAGTTAGAGCTTAGTACTTGGATTCAGATTTTTTTAATTTGCAAAGAAGGCTTGAAGGGTAGCTGTGATAATGTATGTAGTATTATAATTTTTACACTTTATTCAGTACAACATCAAAAATATATATGTTTTATTTATAAGTTATGTGTTTTCTTTCAAGCAATGTAGTTTTAACTGACCAAGAACTGCTAAAAATGATTATTCTGAGTTATCAGAAGATTAACGTACGCAGAAAGTGATTTTGAAATCGCAAATTGAAAAACCTTGGAATATTTCAGGAGGTTTTGTGACATTGTTGCCTCTTGTCTGGTGTTAGTTAAATATTTTCTATTGTATGTGGTAATATATTTGCAGAATCACAGTATTCCAGCAGTCATTAACATAAGTTTGTTATTGAACAACGTGATACTGTGTCAAGTTGGAAGATATCAGAATTTTCACGCTGCGACAGTGAAAAATAATTTTTAATTGTGTGTTTTCCGAATATTATTTGGAATCTGCAGAATAATATCATAAAAATTCCTTCATTGTGTTCTTTTTAACATATTCATGTGTTTATGCTTGGAAAATAAAAGATTTTTCAATTTTTCGCTAATGGCAATATTTACCCCTTTCATCACAAACCAGTCCTGACGTCCACATATGTGGACCGTTCATTCCAAGGTCACCGCTCACTTAGAATTATTTTTATTTTACCGAGCTCGATAGCTGCAGTCGCTTAAGTGCGGCCAGTATCCAGTATTCGGGAGATAGTAGGTTCGAACCCCACTGTCGGCAGCCCTGAAAATGGTTTTCCGTGGTTTCCCATTTTCACACCAGGCAAATGCTGGGGTTGTACCTTAATTAAGGCCACGGCCGCTTCCTTCCCACTCCTAGCCCTTTCCTGTCCCATCGTCGCCGTAAGACCTATCTGTGTCGGTGCGACGTGAAACAACTAGCAAAAAAAAGAAATTTTTTATTTATGAATTTTGTTTAAAATGAACCTAAGGACCTAAAAGACAAAACAGATATTTTTTCTGATCTCGTAGTCCCACTTAGGACTGAAGAGGATAATTCAGACCGTAAAAATAATATATTATGCAAATTATGAAACTCATGCTCGTTTCCTAAACATACCCGCGTCTTAACAGGCAATGCTCACTGCAAGGAAACGTGTGCAATGTGCATTCACGCGGAGCATTTTCTCTGTATCCATATATCATAGACCCCACTTTCCCTCTTTTCCAATCCCTCCTCTGAAGCACAGCGCACAGTGGGTCAAAATCGAAATCTAGGAGGACAAAATTATTTTTTTCATAATAAAAAAGTCAAAATTTATTACCTCTACAGCATTCTCATATAATTGCCGCGCACTATTCTGGGATATAAACGCATCTTAGTGTAAATCTGTCACCACTGTTCGAGCTGGAATCTCATCTTATCTCCTGCGCTGTGCGTGCGTATCTCACAGTCTGAATTGGAGAGTGAATGTAAGTGGCTGTGGTTTGGTTGTCTTTGAGGTTAGTGTGATGCTTTAAGATGGAACATGCAGTTGAAGGTATGATCTTTACATTTGTAATGAGTTTCAGTTATTAATGGGCTTAATTGTTACGTAATTTTAGCTATATTTGCATCATGTAATCTTTAACTCTTATTTTTAAAATTATATTTTCACTTAGAGTTTTAGTATGTCGCGTCACTCTGCGTCACTGTCTACTTAATGTTAAAATGTAGATAACGTCTTGTAGTTTACGCCTGTTTTAAGAATTTTTGCATCTTTTTGCAACTTACTTAGTTATTTTACGTTTTAGAAGATGCCGCGCAACCAGTTCTCACACGTTTACAACTGTTTGAAGCACTGGGTTCGAAGATTGTGTCAAAAGTGGAACTTTGTGACTTTGTCAAAAGTAAATTAGGGATAGACAATTGTTCTGAAGAGATTACTGAATGCCTACAAGGAGATTTAAAGGATTTTGTTGATAATTTTACCAGGCGGTGGAAGCAGGTTCATAGAAGTAAAGCAAAATTCATTTCACAATATACTGATTGGTTGAAAGAGAAGATAACATTTTCGAAAATTGTGTATGATTGTAAATTAACAGGAAATGTATATCCTCCTACTCCATCCGCATCGAAAGTCGGAAGGCCTAGAAAGCTTTTTCATGAAAGTAGTGAAAAATCAAAGAGACGAAAAATTCAACCGCTACTCTCTGCACATTCCGAACAAGAACTTATTCATGCCACACAAGTATCATTGCACATGTCTGGAAAACGAGATGCTGCAAAAATGGTTAAAGAAACTCTTAAGTCCCCACATAGAGCTACTAAAATTAAAAAATCCTATATATCACCAGCTGTAAAACCTGTACCATTTACCGGTGAAAAGGCTCTATTATTCCTTGTAGATAACAATTACAGCAAAAGCCAATATATGAATATGCGACTTGAATGCAAAAATAGGAACTGTAATATTTTCCCACCTTACCACATCATTAGAGAAACAAAACAGAAATGCTATCCACCAAGTGAATCAATAATAATAACAGAAACATCAGCCACAATAACATTGCAATCACTGGTCGACCATACAATTGAACGCCTTGCAGTAGTTCAAGAAGATGTTTTGAAACAGTCTATTTCTAGCAGTGATACAGTTCATATTATATTAAAATGGGGGTGTGATGGTTCAAGCGGACATAGTCAGTATCAGCAGAAATTTACAGATGATGACGGCAGTGACACTGATATTTTTGTAGTTTCAGTTGTTCCATTACAAATATATTCTTTAAATGTAGAAAGCAACAATGAAAAGAAAATTTTATGGCAGAACCCACGACCTTCTTCGACACGATTTTGCAGACCTCTTAAAATATTGTTTGAAAAGGAGACTGTAGAATTGACTAGGCGAGAGGTTCAATCAGTTGAAACTGAAATAACGTCCCTCCAACCAAGTAAAATAAAAATTGATGATCAATACATATATATTAATCAAACTCTATTGCTGACCATGGTGGATGGAAAAGTCTGCAATTCTATTACAGGTTCATCAGCACAGAGGTGTTATGTGTGTGGTGCTGGTCCCAGAGAAATGAATAACGCACTTACAAAAACAGTTTGTCCTGAAGAGAGCTATAAATTTGGATTATCTACCCTCCGTGTTGGATCCGTTTTTTTGAATGCCTGCTACACATATCGTACAAAATAGAAATTAAGAAATGGCAAGCAAGAGGGGATGAAGATAAGACAAAAACAGAAAACAGAAAGAAAGTAATACGAAATAAATTTCGATCAGAAATGTGTCTGCATGTTGACAAACCATGATCTGGAGGCGTCGGAAATTCGAATGATGGCAACACTGCTCGCCGTTTTCTTGAGGATCCAATCTTGTCATCCAAAATTACGGGTATAAATGAAGAACTAATCAGACGTTTTTCTACAATTTTGTGTGCTCTTTCGTGTCAGTTCCCTATAAATACACCCGCTTTCAAAACCTACACCCAGGATACAGCAAAATTGTATCTAAATCTGTATCCATGGTATTATATGCCAGTCACTGTGCATAAAGTATTCATTCATGGTGCAGTTATAATTGATTTTTGTATTATACCTATCGGGCAATTGTCAGAAGAAGCCCAAGGAACACTTGACAAAGATTTGAGAAAATACAGATTCGGACATTCTAGGAAATCCTCACGAAAACATACAAATGAGGACAAATTACATATGCTGCTGATATCTTCGGACCCAGTAATATCTCACAAAACCAAAATTCAAAATAAAACGAGAAGAGCATTATCCAGTGAAGTATTACTACTCCTGAAAGAACCAGATGTACCGGCTCATCATGAACAGCATGAGGCAGTGAATGACGATGATGCTTGAGATGACACATGTGATGAGTCATCAAGGTCAGGGTCATCGAGTGATTAGTGATAGTGACTGAAGTGCTGTCTGAAAATATCCACAATTGCAGTCTTCCAAATTAAAGGTAAACTGAGTACAATCTATTGTAGTTTATTGTAGTTTAAGCTCTATCCAACTCCTAGTCATAGACAATTTCTTGCATGTGTAGACGTAGATGTAGGTTAAAAAAGGTCTTAACTGATGTTTGTTATGAAGTAAACAAATTATATACGTTGCTTTCACCCTAAATTCATGATTAAAACGTAAAAGTAATTTTGTCCCCCTAGATTTCGATTTTGACCCACTGTGCAGCGGCGGGCTGCGGCTTTAGCTCTGACACAGTAAATACGGCGAGTTAGTCAATATGAATCGCGCGCCCGGAAGTAACAAAGTAACACCATTTTTACGAAAAGTAAAATTTTCTCCGCCAATCCGATTGTACCATCGTTCTTTACATAATACCAAGAGCATCCCTGATTTCTTTTGTCGGTATAATTAAGTTTCACCTTGTATACGCGGCCAGTATCCAGTATTCGGGAGATAGTGGGCTCGAACCCCACTGTCGGCAAAGATTGTCTCCCGTGGTTTCTCACTTTCTCACCAGGCGAATTCTGGGGCTGTACCTTAAATAAGACCACGGCTGCTTAATTAAGGCCACGGCTACTTCGGACAGGCAAAATTCCTTTATATTTTACACAAAAGGATTAATAACAAACACACATACTGTTTAAATTTTGCTTAGTCCAGAATGAACAAACACATACAGATACCAAAAATAAATATGCACTTCATTTCATGGTAGCCGGGCTGAGTGGCTCAGACGGTTGAGGCGCTGGCCTTCTGACCCCAACTTGGCAGGTTCGATCCTGGCTCAGTCCGGTGGTATTTGAAGGTGCTCAAATGCGTCAGCCCCGTGTCGGTAGATATACTGGCACGTAAAAGAACTCCCGCGGGACTAAATTCCGGCACCTCGGCGTCTCCGAAGATCGTAAAAATGTAGTTAGTGGGACGTAAAGCAAATAACATTATTAAAGCATTTCATGATACACAATTTTTAAAACTTATGAATGTAATTACAATAATACAAAATTGTCTTTTCATAAATATTCGGACAAAAATGCAGGTACACATATGAAGGATGGAGTGTATGTAGGAATATTGGTACTTCGTGATTCTTCCTTACCTGCGAAGCAGTTCAGTCGGGCGCATCGGCATGCTCTCCACGAGTTATCTTGTGGTGGAAAGGGGCAATATTTCCCACTTTTATTGCAGTCGTCTCTTCACATCACCTTTGGAATTCATGGGAAGTTTCCGGATATTGTTTTCCAGTATATCCCATAAATTCTCTATGGGGTTAATGTCAGGACTTTGTCGGCGAGGATTCACAACTTTAGGACAGTTGTACAACAACCATAGCCGAACATTATAGGCTGTATGTTTCGGGTCATTGTCCTGATAAAATTTAAAACAGTCCCCAACTCCCATATTTTCTGCACTTTTCTTCAGGATTTTTTAAATCTGAAGGTACTTGCGGTGGTCCATATTTTTGTCTATAAAAACCAGCTCACCTACTCCTCGAACCGTCATACAGCCCCAAAACCATAACATGTTCCCCTCCATGTTTTACCATTGCCTTCATATTTCTTTCTTCACACTCTGTATTGGGCTGTCTCCAAACTATGATGAGCCCATCTGAGCCAAACTCGTTGAATTTCGATTCATCGCAGATTATTACAGTCTTCCATCAGTTCATGTCTTTGCTAAGATGCTCCTTAACAAGTCGTTGTCGCTTGGTCCTATTTATTTTGTTGATATAGGGCTTCCTTCTTGCAGTTCGCCCGTGATAATCACCTCTACATAACACCCTCCGGATTTTACTTGCAATGATCTTCTGTCCGTCTGCCTCTGTGGTGTAGTGGTTAGCTGCCATCCCCGGAGGCCCGTGTTCGATTCCCGGCTCTGCCACGAAATTTGAAAAGTGGTACAAGGGCTGGAACGGGGTCCACTTAGCCTCGGGAGGTCAACTGAGTAGAGATGGGTTCGATTCCCACTTCAGCCATTCTGGAAGTGGTTTTCCGTAGTTTCCCGCTTCTCCTCCAGGCAAATGCCGGGATGGTACCTAACTTCAGGCCACGGCCGCTTCCTTCCTTCTTCCTTGTCTATCCTTTCCAATCTTCCCATCCCCCGCCAAGGCCCCTGTTCAGCATAGCAGATGAGGCCGCCTGGGCGAGGTACTGGTCATCCTCTCCAGTTGTTTCCCGACCCAAAGTCTGAAGCTTCAGGAATCTGCCCTTCAGGCGGTAGAGGTGGGATGCCTCTCTGAGTCCGAGTGAAAAACTGACCCTGAGGGGTAAACAGATAAATAAGAAGGAGAAGAAGAATATCTTCTTTCCAAACTCACTGTCAGCTACAGCAGCAATAGTGGTTGTGGTAAGACGTGGATTTCTTTTCACTTGTCTTACTACTGCCCTCTCTTCTCCCCTAAAAAAGGACCCTCGGGCGACCTCTCTGTGACAAATTTTCAAGTCTGTCTTGAAATTTGTATCGGCAGATAATATCGTTAACAGTACTTCTTCATGTTCAGCAAATCTGTGATTTGACCACATGTTTTCCCTTTTTCATGATAGAATATTACTAATTATTGTCTTTGATCAAATGTACTGTTCATTCGTCTGCGTCACATTTCACTCATAAATCGTTGCGTTTGCTTTGTGCATGAGGAAGGCATTGAGTTGGACCTGCCTGCATGCCTTGAGTAGCTAAACATCTCCTGCTCGAAAAATCGTGATCAGCAAATTTTCGTATCTCAAATAAGTAAAAGGTATTATTACTTTGTAAATTCATCTTTCTTTCTTTCTTAATCTGTTTACCCTCCAGGGTTGATTTTTCCCTCGGACTCGGCGAGGGATCCCACTTCTACTGCCTCAAGGGCAGTGTCCTGGACTATTAGACTTTGGGTCGGGGGATGAAACTCTGGAGAATGCCCAGTACCTCCCCCAGGCGGCCTCACCAGCTACGCTAAGCAGGGGCCTTGTGGGGCGGTGGGAAGATTGGAAGGGATAGACAAGGAAGAGGGAAGGAAGCGGCCGTGACCTTAAGTTAGGTACCATCCCGGCATTTGCCTGGAAGAGAAGTGGGAAATCATGGAAAACCACTTCCAGGTTGGCTGAGGTGGGAATCGAACCCACCTCTACTCAGTTGACCTCCCGAGGCTGAGTGGACCCCGTTCCAGCCCTCGTACCACTTTTCAAATTTCGTGGCAGAGTCGTGAATCGAACCCGGGCCTCCGAGGGTGGCAGTTAATCACACTAACCATTACACCACAGAGGGGGTGCTGTAAGCTCATCTACTAATCGCAGTTGGATAAGTACAATACCTGCGAAGTGCAGTAAATTCAGAGTTTAATAATTTCATATTTATTACCTGTTCTTTCTTTAATAACAGGGCTATTGCATGTATAGATTATTCTGTCCGAAAAATTCCGACTGCCACTGCTTTTGTGTAGGTGCGACGTAAAGCAACATGTAAAAAAAATCGACTACATCGTGCAGGATCGAACCCATGAACTGGAAATAGTGAGTCGGATACTTTACCACTGCACTCGTATTACTGATCTACGTAGGCAGTGCGTGTATGTCTGAAAAGGAGAAAATGTGAACATTGATCGTCGCACGCTCTGGCTGACACGTCCGACAAGCGCCGTCTCTACAAGGATTTGTCGATCAACAGAGCTGCCATGACCGTGACATACTATACTTAGCACTAGTAACCTACTTTCTCGATCAGCTCCGGTGGAGACGCAACGCAAAGCAGGACAGCGTAGCTGAGTTTCAACGAACGCTAAAAGTGGTGAACGTCGCACGCGAAGGACGCAGCAGGTGGTTGTCAATGGTTGTCTCTTTCGCGTGGATATTGTGGAGATGACCTGCAGTAAAATCTGACGTACTGTACAGGTTTTTGTGTGAGGGTAGTACACATTTTTAGCAATCTATATCCGAATAAAATATAATTATGAATGATGAACTCATCGTAGCCCTGACTCGTTGGCTGAATGGTCAGCGTACTGGCCTTCGGTTCAGAGGGTTCCGGGTTCGATTTCTGGCTGGGTCGAGAATTTTAATCGCTTCTGATTAATTCTTCTGGCTCGGGGACTGGGTGTATGTGTCCATCCCAACATTCTCCTCATCATATTCAGACAACATACCACACTACCAACCACTACAGAAACACGCAATAGTGATTACATCCCACCATATAGGGTTGGCGTCAGGAAGGGCATCCGGCCGTAAAACGGCGCCAAATCCGCATGTGCGACGCAGTTCGCACCCGCGGCCCCACAGGTGTGGGAAAAATCGGTAGGAAAAGAAGAAGAAGATCTTATGGTAGCCCAAACGTGCTCTCTCTGTTCAACTTGCCTGTCCCTAATCCATCTACACGCCCCAAACATATTCACTATACTGCTCAAGATCAAGAACCTAAACATAGTAATTCACCAGTGTTAAAGTGCATGAAAGTATTTAACAAACATAGCAATATCCGCCTCTGTGGTGTAGTGGTTAGCGTGATTAGCTGCCCCCTCCCCCGGGAGGCCCTGTTCAGCATAGCAGGTGAGGCCGCCTGGGCGGGGTACTGGTTCTTCTCCTAAGTTGTATCTCCCTACTCAATGTTTTAAGCTCCAGTACACTGTCCTTGAGGCGGTAGAGGTGGGATCCCTCGCTGAGTCCGAGGGGAAAACCAACCCTGGAGGGTAAACGGATTAAGAAAAAAGAGAAAGAAAGAAAGAAAGAAAGAAATATAGCAATGACCACACACTAGATATATTTGCAACTACAAACTATTCCATAGTAAAACAATGTAAATATATAACTTAATTGTTTCCTATTCTAAATTGAAATCCCACTTGGTGACTCTTATTGGTTCGTTCGTTCGTAATCTGTTTACCCTCCAGGGTCGGTTTTCCCCTCGACTCAGCGAGGGATCCCACCTCTACCGCCTCAAAGGCAGTGTCCTGCAGCTGCAGATTCTGGGTCGGGAGATACAACTGGGGAGGATGACCAGTACCTCGCCCAGGTGGCCTCACCTGCTATACTTAACAGCGGCCTTGTGGGGGGATGGAAGTTTCGAAGCGATAGACAAGGAAGAGGGAAGGAAGCGGCCGTGGCCTGAGGTTAGGTACCATCCCGGCATTTGCCTGGAGAAGGAGTGGGAAACTTCGGAAAACCACTTCCAGGAGGGAATCGAACCACTTCTACTCAGTTGTCCTCCCGAGGCTGAGTGGACCCCGTTCCAGCCCTCGTACCACTTTTCAAATTTCATGGCAGAGCCGGGAATCGAACCCGGGCCTCAGGGGGAGGGCAGCTAATCACACTAACCACTACACCACAGAGGCGGACTACTCTTATTGGTAAGTTCATAATTTTAGTTCATTTCCTAGTTTCTATTAATACTGTCTACCTCATCATCATTATCATATTCGATAACATCACTACCATTCTGTATAATTACAGTACTAATATAGGTTTAAAGCCTTTAGTAAATACTTAGTTATATTATGTGCGTATGTATAACTAAATACTTTATGTTAGGCGTCGCTGGCAAATCGAGATCAGGTGCCGATACCAATAAAATGGGATATAGGCACGGATGAAAATAGTAACGACATGATTATCATTTCGAAATTTTACATTTATTTATTTATTTATTTATTTATTTATTTATTTATTTATTTATTTATTTATTTATTTATTTATTTTATTTTATTTTATTTATTTAACGTTAATTATAAGTAGGACGAAATCAATGCATGAACCATGTACACCATTTGCGTTTAATGCTGATTGTCTCTTGGTCAGTAGGATGATTAGGAGGATGAGGGGGAGCATTTTCCCCCACCCCACTTTGTGGAGACATTACATTTTTAAGAAGATGTACAATATTATAGGGAAGGATCCACCTTTCAATACTCCGTAGTAAGTTGAACTAAAAAGTAGTTACAACCTGTTTATTGGGACCGGTTTCAACACATTTCAAGTGTCATCATCAGCCAATTAGCGACGATCTTAAAACAACTAATATATTGAACACAGGCAAAAAATTAACATTGTATCATATCGTAGAAATTCAGTTAATGTTCAAAACACAATAATCACCGTCAAGAGAGTAAACAGAACATCACTATCTTGCGCCGAAAACAAATATAGTTGAAGTTCATAAGCAGATCAAGTATGCACTTAAGTAAAGTCGTTGCTAGGCAGGTCTTGTAGGCATTTGTTTCTCCGGCCGAAGAGTAAAAGGTGACGTGAATGAAGTCTTAGGAAAACAGTGTAGGATTTAATTTCGTCAAATTCAAAGTGGATATATAGGTTTTAAAATAATTTAAAACGTTAAAAAAGAATAAAGCCAAATAAAAATATATTAAAAAATAGGAAGAAATAATGAAAGAAATACGAGGTTCAACTCGAAACAACTTGCCGTAGTAATTGATAAAGAAATGATAAATAGAGAAAGGGGGTGGGGAACGTTTATTAGAGGGTGGTGATGGTGGTGGTGGTGGTGGTTTTTGTTATAAGAGGGAATACAATTAGGCAACAATCCTTTATATAACACTAATTTCAGGAAAAAAGAGGAAGAGAACCGACACTTCGAAAAATGAAGATATCGGTTAAAGGAAGACAAGGGCCACGAAGGGCGTGAAAATGAAAGACTCCCTAGCCCTCGCAAACCTAATAGCATCGGGGTCGGAAAAGAACAAGAGTTGACCAAGAGAGGTCGGACAGGATAGATGAAAGTGAGGAGCCTGGCACAAGTAAGTGGAAGCAATGCCAGAATTCAGCTAAGGGCCCCGTGGTCGCCAACCCACGCTCATAAGTTCAGAGCCCCTGGGGGATGGAGGGTGGGAAGGAAAGAAAAATGGAAGGGATCCGATACTTCGAAAAATGAAGATATCAGCCAAAGGAAGACAAGGGCCACGAAGGGCGTGGAAATGAAAGACTCCCTAGCCCTCGGAAACCTAATAGCGTCGGGGTCGGAAAGGAACAAGAGTTGACCAAGGGAGGTCGGACAGGATAGATGAAAGTGAGGAGCCTGGCACAAGTAAGTGGAAGCAATGCCAGGACTCAGCTAAGGGCCCCGTGGTCGCCAACCCACGCTCCGAAGTTCAGAGCCCCTGGGGGATGGAGGGTGGGAAGGAAAGAAAAATGGAAGGGATCCGATACTTCGAAAAATGAAGATATCAGCCAAAGGAAGACAAGGGCCACGAAGGGCGTGAAAATGAAAGACTCCCTAGCCCTCGGAAACCTAAAAGCGTCGGGGTCGGAAAGGAACAAGAGTTGACCAAGGGAGGTCGGACAGGATAGATGAAAGTGAGGTGCCTGGCACAAGTAAGTGGAAGGAATGCCAGGACTCAGCTAAGGACCCCGTGGTCGCCAACCCACGCTCCGAAGTTCAGAGCCCCTTGGGGGGGAGGGGGGAGAACTAAGGAGGATCAAGGGGGGTGTTGCGGAAGGGGGAAGTGGCAATACAAATACCTATAGTATAGCTAATGTCTTCAAAAAACACAATACCATGATTTCTTTTCGAACTAATAATAGAAACCTTGAATTATTACATAACTCCCACTCCTTAAATAGAACAAGTGTCTTTTCTAAATCAGGCGTATACCGTTTTAAGTGCCACAACTGTAATTCTTCTTACATAGGTCAAACTGGTCGCAACTTCAAAATTAGGTACTTTGAACACGTTAATGCGATAAAGCTCAACCTATTTTCGGCAGTGGGACAACACATACATGACACAAAACATGCTTTCACTACAATAAACCAGGATATTGAAATTCTCAGCACTCTAAATAAAGGCCCTCTCCTAGACATCACCGAAAACTGTTTTATACACCTTGACCAGTTTTTCAATCCAAATCTTAATCTGAATGATATTTCTGAGAAACCCAATGCCCTTTTCGATTTTCTCATCTCCTTTTTAAATAACCTGAAGTCAACAAATAAGGAATCAATCTTTCACAATTTACACAATACCCTCTCATGCCACGTCCCCCTTCCGCAACACCCCCCTTGATCCTCCTTAGTTCTCTCCCTCCCCCCCAAGGGGCTCTGAACTTCGGAGCGTGGGTTGGCGACCACGGAGCCCTTAGCTGAGTCCTGGCATTCCTTCCACTTACTTGTGCCAGGCACCTCACTTTCATCTATCCTGTCCGACCTCCCTTGGTCAACTCTTGTTCCTTTCCGACCCCGACGCTTTTAGGTTTCCGAGGGCTAGGGCGTCTTTCATTTTCACGCCCTTCGTGGCCCTTGTCTTCCTTTGGCTGATATCTTCATTTTTCGAAGTATCGGATCCCTTCCATTTTTCTTTCCTTCCCACCCTCCATCCCCCAGGTGCTCTGAACTTATGAGCGTGGGTTAGCGACCACGGGGCCCTTAGCTGAGTTCTGGCATTGCTTCCACTTACTTGTGCCAGGCTCCTCACTTTCATCTATCCTGCCCGACCTCCCTTGGTCAACTTTTGTTCTTTTCCGACCCCGATGCTATTAGGTTTGCGAGGGCTAGGGAGTCTTTCATTTTCACGCCCTTCGTGGCCCTTGTCTTCCTTTAACCGATATCTTCATTTTTCGAAGTGTCGGTTCTCTTCCTCTTTTTTCCTCGAATTAGTGTTATATAAAGGATTGTTGCCCAATTGTATTTCCTCTTATAACAAAAACCACCACCACCACCACCATCACCACCCTCTAATAAACGTTCCCCACCCCCTTTCTCTATTTATCATTTCTTTATCAATTACTACGGCAAGTTGTTTCGAGTTGAACCTCGTATTTCTTTCATTATTTCTTCCTATTTTTTAATATATTTTTATTTGGCTTTATTCTTTTTTTTAACGTTTTAAATTATTTTTTACCGAGCTCGATAGCTGCAGTCGCTTAATTGCGGCCAGTATCCAGTATTCGGGAGATCGTGGGTTCGAGCCCCACTGTCGGCAGCCCTGAAGATGGTTTTCCGTGGTTTCCCATTTTCACACCAGGCAAATGCTGGGGCTGTACCTAATTAAGGCCACGGCCGCTTCCTTCCCACTCCTAGCTCCTTCCTGTCCCATCGTCGCCATAAGACCTGTCTGTGTCGGTGCGACGTAAACAAGTTGCAAAAAAAAAAAAAAAAATTAAAACCTATATATCCACTTTGAATTTGACGAAATTAAATCCTACACTGTTTTCCTAAGACTTCATTCACGTCACCTTTTACTCTTCGGCCGGAGAAACAAATGCCTAGCAACGACTTTACTTAAGTGCATACTTTTTCTGCTTATGAACTTCAACTATATTTGTTTTCGGCGCAAGATAGTGATGTTCTGTTTACTCTCTTGACGGTGATTATTGTGTTTTGAACATTAACTGAATTGCTACGATATGATACAATGTTAATTTTTTGCCTGTGTTCAATATATTAGTTGTTTTAAGATCTTCGCTAATTGGCTGATGATGACACTTGAAATGTGTTGAAACCGGTCCCAATAAACAGGTTGTAACTACTTTTTAGTTCAACTTACTACGGAGTATTGAAAGGTGGATCCTTCCCTATAATATTGTACATCTTCTTATTTCTCTATTCAATACGGAACAATCATGAAGTTTTTAACTTTAAATTACATTTTTATTCAATTTTAGCTGGCAAAAACAGGAATTGTGGGAATTATTTTTAAAACAGCCATTTGTACAAGCCCTGTTGCTTTATCAGCTAATTCTATCCTTTTAAAATTTCATTTTTAACAAAATTATCAGCGGAAATACGCACAAAATGTCGTTCGTCGCGGCTAACCGATTTGCATAGCGCCGCAGCAAGTAGTGGAGACTTTGATGTGCTGTGAGGAAGGGTGCCAGGAGTATATTATTTTGCCAAGATCATGGACACTGAGGTATGTTTCACACGCTTGCCGCGCGCATTCGTTAGTCTGGCAGTCTCTTTAGTGTCTGGTCTGTTAGTTTCTTACTGTGTAGTCAAATAATAAATGATTTTTAATTATATAATCACGTCGTACTTCTGTTTAATTGTAATTCATGTGTAATTATTGTTCCTTTGGTGAAAGTTTTATTGTACTTTATCGAATCACAATCTCAAAAGAAAAGCTATTATTGGCGGGCCGGAGTGGCTCAGACGATTGAGGCGCTGGCCTTCTGAATACAATTCGGCAGGTTCGATCCTGGCCAAGTCCGGTGTTACAGTAGTTGAAGGCGCTCAAATACATCAGCCTCGTGTCAGTAGATTAACTGGCACGTAAAAGAACTCCTGCGGGACTAAATTCCAGCAACTTGGCATCCCCGAAAACCGTCAAAAGTAGTTAGTGGGTCGTAAAAACAATACAATTATTACTAAAGTATTATTACCGCACTCAAGTTACTAAACTGTCAACCTTTACCTCTGTCGAAATTCGCTCAGAGTATCAAAAATTGCCATTTTGTATCTTTCTTTTTAGTTTTGATATATTGTAATCCCACCTGCTATATCCGACAAGCCCGGGTACTTCTTGTTGCCTGCATATTTTGCCCCCCCCCCCACACACACACATACTTCTAAACCCCAACCGTCGCTTCTGCACTTGGGGTTGTCCGTATCCTTCCCTTATTCATAGATGCAGTAGCAGTGTGAGCAGTGTGACCCACAGAGTTGATTGAACCCGCAGTATGCCTCGATGGGACATTCGGAAAGTCTTTAACCGACTGAATGAGTTTGAGAGAGACCGCACCGTTGGACTAAGAGAAGCACATTGGACGTTTCGGCGCATTGCTCGCCACTTGGACCGTTCTGATTACACTGTGCGTCGCTGTTGGTCACAATGGAAAGTGAGGGCACACACACACGTCGAGATCGAGAAGTCTCCGATCGACCCCGTGATACCTAACAGTACACTACTTCTTCCAACATTTCTGCTCCTTTTAATGAGCAAGCGCTTTTGCTTGCCCTAAATGAACTGAAAAATGAAAAATCCCAGGGTATTGATGATATACACCCAGAATTTTTGAAGCACTGTGGAAAAAATGTAAGGAACTGACTAGTGCAGTTTTTCTCAAGCAAACTCCGAACAAGTCAACTCCCTTCAGAGTTTAAACGAACTAAGATACTAGCTATCTTAAAACCTGGTAAACCTACGGATTCTGTCGAAAGCTATAGACCAATTGCCATCTTCTTTAAGCTGTTGGAACGGCTTATCCTCTTGTTTTTGAAATCATTCCAGTCGAACAGGCTGGTTTTAGACCTCAACGTAGTTGTGAAGATCAGGTGCTTGCTCTGACAACACACATTGAGACAGGTTTTGAAAATAAATTAAAGAGTGGAGCAGTGTGTATTGATCTAACAGCTGCATACGATACAGTGTGGAGAGAAGGTATTGTGTTAAGTTCATTAAAGTGACAAAGTGTAGTCAAATGTCGCGTCTAATTAACAGCATGCTCTCAAATAGAATTATCCAGGTAGTCATGCATACAAATCGCAGCAAAATAAAGGTACTTAACAATGGTCTACCTCAAGGATCTGTTCTCTCTCCATTACTGTTTAACCTGTATATTGCAGACATACCTGTCACGAGCGCTCGTCAATTTGCTTATGCCGACGATCTGGCAATAATTAGTCAGTATGTGGATGCTAATGTGATAGAGAGAACTTTAAATGCAGACTTGGATGTTCTGTGCACATACTTCAAAACGTGGTGCTTTAAACCAAGCCCTATTAAAACGGAAACCTGCTTCTTCCATCTAAATAACCGGCAAGCGAATATCGTCTTGAAAGTGTCACTTTATAGAGGTCTTCTCCCTCACAATGCTAACCCCAAATATCTTGGAGTTGCTCTCGACCGAACGCTATCCTACAGGAAACATCTAACCAACCTAGCAGCCAAATTAAGGTCACGCAACATTGTCATCCACAAACTTGCTGGCTCCACATGGGGAGCTTCTGCATCTACTTGCGTACTTCAGCTATGGCGCTGGTGCTTTCCACAGCTGAGTACTGTTCTTGAGTTTGGATCAACAGCTCTCATGCTAAAAAGTTGGACAAGGTCCTGAATGAAACAATGCGTGCCATAAGTAGCACAGTAAAATCTACTCTTCTTTTCTGGTTGCCAGTGCTCAGCCACATGGAACCTCCTAGAATTAGAAGGTTGAATAACATGTCAGAGAATACAACAATATATTAACCAATCCTGATCTCCCCATCCATGAAGATGTTAACGTCAGATTCAGCCGCCTCAAATCAAGATCTCCTCCTATTCAAACAGCACAGGAACTTTTTAGGAGGGATTTCAATCCAAAAACTGATTGGCAACAAGAGTGGAACAGCGTAGCTCCGACTCAGTGGCAGGCACTGTTCAATTATAAGAATCTTCCAGCTGGCTTTGATTTGCGCCGCAAGACATGGGTAGACCTCAACAGAGTTCGTACTAACCACGGGAGATGTGGATCAATGATGTTTAAGTGCGGTATGAGATCTTTTCTAGCCTGTGACTGTGGTGCAGTTAAGCAGACTATCGACCATATTGTCACCGAATGCATTGGAAGGGCATTCGCTGGATCCAGCCAGGACTTTGTGGTGGCTTCTGCTGAGGCCATACAATGGCTTGAGAATTTAGATATAACGCTATGAACCATTGCTTGCATGATTGTTTTCAATGTTATAATGTGTATATCTTGCAATTTTGTATTTAATAGTTTGTGCTTACTGTTCATGTATTTTATTTTAATCTTTGTATTGTTTTGTGTACCAGTACGTTACCATACGATAATTATAATAATAACCTTACAGGAAGGATCACGCCATTGTGGGACAGACTCTAAGCACTTCACGGTCATCACTACGCACAATCTAAAGATAAGCCACAGCAGCTGTCCAGGCAGCCCCTATCACTCTCGCTCATAGGGCAGAGGTAATTCCTACGAGGGAGCCTTAAATCGATGGTAATCCCAAGAGCGCGCAATAATTAAACTCTCTGAGAGAGTGAAATAATTTCCAGAGAGAGAGATTAATTTCAAAGGGAAGTAGGTCATTCATAGGCCTAAACAAAGAAAGAAAGAAAAGATTAATTCCATGGATGATAAAAAAGAAAGCAAGTTTAATGCCAGGAGTGCTGTTGAGCTATTGCCAGTGTGGTAAAGTTTAATGATGACGGCATCTCATATCAAGTTCCGGGAAGAAACGATGGAGCAGCGAGCTATTTTAAGCAAAAATATACCCTGAGCAATTAAGAAATAGGCACGGTCTAGATCACTGAGAGATAAATGCAACCCTTGAGGAAGGCAAGATTAGTCCCTTGATATATAAAATACGGTATAATAAGGAGCTAATGAGCTAACCACTCTACTCCATTAAGTGCCGAGGTTACGGATAGTGGAAGTCTTTACCTTCCACCCCTCCAAGGGCCTTCATGGCCTGAACGGATATGACTTTGCCTTGTCTTGCTTTGCTATGAGCGAGCATGATACGGAAATTACGTAGCATTTCAGAGGTTAAAGTGATGTTTATTGGGAGGAAACATAAGAGGACTGAACGCTGTGTAGGGAATGCAAACCTAGTATAGATAAATTTATTTATCGTCAACAGGTTATTGTCCCAATTAAAGATGATTCAATAAAACATAATATACAACAAAAACACCTTAAATAAATAACACAAATTTCTTAAAATAATAACCAAGTTTAAACTAAATCTAGAGACCTCTCTATACGGTATATACATATTTACAACACCTTTATTAAATAAATAAATAAATAAATAAATAAATAAATAAATAAATAAATAAATAAATAAATAAATAAATAAATAAATAAATAAATAAATACATACATAAATAAATAAATAAATAAATAAATAAATAAATAAATAAATAAATTATTAAACTACATTTAGTAACATTTACATATTTACATATTTTACATATAGGCCTTACATTCATGAGGTCATTAGGGCACGTCTGATTTTAGACGGGGGTGAGTGAATAATGTCCACTGATTCACCCACCTCATTCAGTGATGTTAATCCCCTCATAACCCATGAGTTAGCCCGAGCCACAGTTCTCACTTTAGGCAGATGAAAAATATGCCTTTGCCTAGTATTGCGACGAGGAACATGTATTGGAATCAGCTCCAATAATTTTGAACAATCCACTCTATTCATCAGACATCTGCGGGATGAGCGCAATGTCCTCATGCTCATAGAGTCACAAAAAGACTCGTAATCATACGAAGAGAGAGAAATACCCAAACCCTTGAAGCTGATCCATTTCATGAACCTTATTTGGACCCTTTCCAAGTTTTGTATTAAATACTGCTGAGAAGGTAGCCACAACTCGCAACAGTATTCTAACGATGGCCTGATTAGAGTTCAAAACAAAGTTATTAGAGTTCTAGGAGAAACAAATTCGGCACAGTTTCTTTTCAGAAAGCCAAGTAATTTAAACCCTTTCCTAGAAATCTTGTCTAAATGTTTCTAGAAGGAAAAACCGTAACAGTTTATAAGTGTCACATCAAGATCATTTATTTCATTCACACGAGCTATTGGGAAATTGCATAAATGGTAAGGGTAATTCACTGGTTCCAACTTACGTGAGAATGTAATTGCATTGCATTTGAAGTATTCAAACCAAGCAGCCACTTTTTACACCAGTTACTTTGGAAGTTTAAATCAGACTGTAGCAACTTACAGTCCAACTCACTATTGATCACCTTAGAGATCTTTAGATCGTCAGCATAGAGAAGGCGATTACTGTGTTGTATAAATGATGTTATGTCATTTATGAATATGACAAAGAAAAGAGGGCCCAGTAAGGAGCCTTGGGGGACACCTGAAGTAGGGTGATACAGCTTTGACATTATACCATAGCTTTTACTACGCAAAACCTATCATTGAGATAGCTTCTAATCCACTCCAAAGCACTTCCTCCTATTCAGTATGCTGACAATTTGATGAGTAGAGCATCATGTTGAACTGAATCAAAGGCTTTAAAGAAGTCCGTGTAAACAACATTCACTTGCCTCCTATCCAGAGATTCTGAAATGAAATTAATATACACCGCCATATTGGACAAGGTGGAGCGTTTCTGTACAAAACCGTGCTTCGCTATATTAATATACTGTGAAACTGAACTGTACAATCTCTTATATACGCTCTTCTCTGCCACCTTTGAAATCAGGCACAATAACACAACAGGCCTATAGTTATCAAACACCCTTTTTTCTCCTTGAACACTGGTATGACGTAACCTTTCTTCCATTCACACGGAAAATAGCGTGACGAGAATGACATATTTATTATGGTGCTGAGTAGCCTACCTAGCTCAGATGCACATTCTTTCAAAACTATTGCGGGTACGTCATCTGGACCACATGATTTGGAGGTATCCAATGATGCAAGAATTGAAGATACCTCTGCTGGAGAGGTCACTATTGATGTTAGGCCAATATCACACACGGACGAAGTGGATAGGTTACACTTTGCGGCAGGTGAGTATCTGCAAAACTGTCCAAGATACTCCTCTTGTCCTGTAATTCTTTTCCATCCTGAAGCATAGTAGATGCCAGGCGAGATGACCTCGGTTTGTTGTTTACAAAATTTTAGAAACAGAATAGATAGCTGAGAATGTGTATTCTCACAGGTCGGTAATAAGGTGTGTGAAATAATTGAATCAAGGAGTAGAAAAGCTAATGCGGTGAGTTCGCAGTTGCAATCAACTGTATTTTGTCAAGGAAGGCAGTTCTGAAAAACTGTCCATACGCTTACATCGTTCTGGTTTCAGACAGAAAATTTTCCTGTACGGGAATGGAAGTTGTGCATATTCAGGATATTTTATTCATAAGCTAGAGTTAATAGTGAGAATGGGTGTTGAAGCTGTGTCTTAATCGACTTTGGTGTTAGAGTCAAGTGATACGGATAGGTTACCTGATAGGATAATTAATTTAACCAAGGAGGGTAACAGAGGGGGGGCCTAGGAGACTATGGTTAGATTCAGTTTTTATTTATTTCATGATAAGATGTCTTGAAGTAGAAGAGTTCATGATGTTGTTAGTTGTATATAAAGAGTTGTCGATGCGCTTAGTTGATTCAGAAAAGCCTTGCGGATTGAATACTGAAAGGTACAACTGTCAGCTGTGAGCTTGCATCCGGGAGATAGTGGGTTCGAATCCCACTGTCGGCAGCCCTGAAGAGGGTTTTCCGTGGTTTCCCATTGTCACACCAGACAAATGCTGAGGCTGTGCCTTAATTAAGGCCACGGCCGCTTCCTTCCAACTCCTGGACCTTTTCTATCCCATCGTCGCCATAAGACCTATCTGTGTCGGAGCGACGTAAAACAAATAACAAAAATATCTATATAGGTTAATGCGATGCTTAACACACACCACAGCACAGTATCAGACCTCTCTATCCCGTCTTTTATACCTAACTTCCCTTGGACACCTCTCATTATTTCTTCGATCCCAACAATATTAGGTTTGCAAGACCTAGTGAATATTTAATTTTTCCACTTTCCCTGGTCCATCTTTCTCTTCAGCTGATATCCTACTTTTTTCAGGTATAAAACATAATCATATTTATCGATCGGTTAATTTTAAGAAGCCGGGCCAGAATGGGTCAGATGTAGAACGCAAGCAAGGTATATACACAACTCTAGATAGACAAGTGCCTGTAAGTTGATGGATCTTTTGCCTTTCCACCTTCCTTAGGTAGGAGGTATGTAATTCATGATGTAAAAAATTCAGGACACTCTTGAGGATGGTGCACGAGGCAAGGGCTATTTTCTTGTGCACGCAAGTGAAATGTTTGTACCAAAAAATGTGTATTTTATCTGTACCTGGTGCTTTCCAACTTTGAGTTCTCCTGGCAGAATTACTCACATGGCTTTCTTCTATGGTATCAAGACTCATATATGCATAAGCATTGTTGTTTTGCTCTTCCATAATCCATGTTTTGTTTGTATTGTGGACTGTGTTGGTACACCAAATATGTTTCCAAAAGCCTTCCGTGTCCTGCATACTTGGAGGTTCTTCTGCTACAGTTTGCTGGTTTTGCTTGAGAGTCTGTAGAATTGGCCCTCATTTTTGGAGAAAAGGTTGTTTTGCAATTTCCTAGCTCGAGATTCTTTGCACATCCTGAGCCTTGCTGCTTTTGTATGCAACTTTCTTTTTGGATGTCAATGTGTTCTATATAAATGTATTCTTTGACCTTTTCTCTGTGCTCAGGTTTTTTTGTATGGGTGTTTATTTTGCTGAACACATTCCTCAAGTTTCTGTTAGTTTTCGTTTCGTTACAGAGGTACGCGGGAAGTTGACCTATGGTTTTTCTTAGCTCTTAGATATCACTTTGTAATCGACGTTACCATGGTGGAAGGTATTCTGAATCTGCGTTCTTACAAGAGCTTCTAGAAAGGGGTATTAAATTTTGGTTGTTCAGTCGAACTACAGTTACTGCTGCCCAATAAACGAGGGCATTTGTTTCCTCTATGCTACTGGATGTTTCTATTTACTGCTTTAGGATGTCATTTACGGTACTTACAAGGGTTTTGCTCATTGGTGTTTCTCGAATTTTGGGCAGTTTCGGTCTATAGTTCACTTTGAGACTCACGAACTCCGCCATTACCTCTTTAAACATGTCTTCAGAACGACGTGTTTCATCAGCATTTCCTCCTTCAGAGGAATTCTCCTTCACGTCGCACTAACAATACTCCACAACCGCAAGAGGGCCGATGACCTAGATGTTAGGCCCCTTTAAACAACAAGCATCATCATCAAGCACATCCACAAGACATCATCATCATCATCATCATCATTATTATTATTATTATTATTATTATTATTATTATTATTCTTGTTATTATTATTACGGTTTATTTCTGCGGGTTGCAAAGGGAAGGAAGCGTGCGGGGCGAATGGCTGGACAAAGCATAAATCAAAGTTAGAGCAAACATAAAATGTGTATTTCCTTTCTTTTCAACAGCATAAATATTTAATTCCACAATAACTAGGTAATAGACTAGATTGAAGGTGAGCTCGGACAACAACAAGTTGAGCATAAATGTTCGGTAATTGTTTACGGTACAAACACCAAAAAGGGGAGATCATCAGTTTTGAATACATTTATCCCAAAATAAGCTCGGAAGCTTAAGATCATTTACAAACATAGAGCACAAAAGCTCAGGATACTTTACGTTTGATGAACACTAAAGCTCAGAAACTTTACAGTTTCACAGTAAGAGTTTTCTGACCCTTACAAGTCGGTCCCAATTTGGAGTTAGGTTAGCCTGTACAGTATATCATAGATAAGCTTAATGCCACATAAGAAAGAAGCCGTAGCTTCTGGAGCCTTTTATATATTGGGTCTCGAAACCTGGAGGTCAGTTACCAGTGGCGGCTAGTGGTATCTGACGCTGGGTGTTGTGCCAATACAGTGTTTCCAGTGTCACATTTTGATAGCTTACAGAAATAACAAGTAACTCTATTATCGTTAAGTAATGAATTACATTCCTACTAAAACTGTAATATATCTAGCAATTACAACCCAGGAAATAAGAGGCTAATTATACTCTGTAACTACAGTTACTCTTAATAAAAACATTATTGGCTTTATGTCCCACTAACGACTTTTTAAGGTTTTCGGAGACGCCGAGGTGCCGGAGTTCTTTTACATGCCAGTAAATCTACTGACACGAGGCTGACGTATTTGAGCACCTTCAAATACCTCCGGACTGAGTCAGGATTGAACCTGCCACGTTGGGTCAGAAGGCCGGTGCCTCAACCGCCTGAGCCACTCAGACTGGCACAGTTACGTTTAGCCTCACTTGAATTGGAAATTTGTCGTCCTTTTTTTCACTGAAGCAAGATGTTGGTAGTTTTGTGGGTGGTCTGATATGGCGTGGAAAAGAAATCACCCAGCAAATTGGACGTGCGGTTAGGGTCACGTAGCTGTGAGCTTGCATTCGGGGTATAGTGGGTTCGAACACCACTGTCGGAAGCCCTGAAAATGGTTTTCCGCGGTTTCCAATTTTCATACCAGGCAAATTCTGTGGCTGTGCTTTAATTAAAGCCATGGTCGCTTCCTTCAAACTCCTAGCCCTTTCCTATCCCAACGTCGCCGTAAAACCTATCTGCGTCGGTGCAACGTAAATGAAATTTGTAAATTTAAAACATGGAAATGAATTACTTTTGCGAGAGGAGAGAAAGTAGGAATGAAGTAATGTCCGCAGGGTAGAGCAATCTGACGGGGACATTTGGAACTGTTTCTCGATAGGGGACTTGCTAGTCTCGTGCAACTCCCTGAGACCGATACTGGCGAGCATGCTACCTGATGCTTTGCAGGCTTTAGCTCGTCCCAGCTGAGGTTCATTGCGTCGCGCTGTCTGCTAGGCAGTTGCCATAGGAAAGCAACCCCCCTGAGTTTGATTCGAAGCCAGGAACATTTGTTGGTCCGTTACGAAGCATTAGTAAAGCGAACGACCGAAGATGGTTGATTTTAACACGTTTTCGAATATATGTTAGGTTTATTAAACTAAAACATCAGAAGAAAAGACGACAAATGAAGTGCAAAATTATTGGGAGTTGTGCAACCCTGCACAAACAAAAGTTTACAAGACACCCTCAAATGCGCCCGTAGATGATATTACATAGGAAAATCAACCACACATTGCTATAAAAGCAGTTCGTACCCTCGTTATCCACAACAATAGGGGAATACAGTAGGAGAAAGGATCGTCAGATCCATAGTAAACCGGAGTAGAAGGTCCACGCTACATGGCCACAAAAGTCAAGAAAGAAAGAAAAGAAAGGTTGCATGTGCAAAGGCCGAAAACCAAAATGGAATGGGGGCACAAAACAAGCACTCCAAAGAGAAATGTACATACTACTAAACTGGACATACGACCCGCAAAACAGATGCTAAGTCATGCTACGAGGTGACTAAGGTATGAAAGAAGTAAAGGCCGAACAGATGAAATATAATTACAATGTTTAAAAAATCTTACCAAAGCTAGAGTTGAAAGTTAACGAGGATACCTGATTCATGCTTCCTTATATTTTACAAGTTCGCACCAGGAAATAAATTATTAAGTCCGAAGACGGGGAACAGAATCCTACTTTTTTTTTAATACATCGAGTTGAGCCTCTATGGACTGCGTGGTAAAAACCGACTTCATTTTAGTGTCTAGGTCTTGTTCTTGTTCCGGCTTTGACTTCCTGCCAGTATCTTCTGAGACCAGCGACGACTCACTGTTTATGCTCTTCAGACAGAGGTCCTTTCCGTCTTCTGGAAGTTGATGCCATTTTGAAACCTTGATAGTTGTTCGTCAATCTTCTGAATGCGTTCCTGTCATGAATTTCTTGGTCTGAAATACCAACCTGCCTCAGATGTTTTTCGCATTCCTGGAACCATCTCGGCCTTGTTGCCTTAGATTGAATAAAATTCCATATTCTGTTTGTTAGTCGATCATCTGTCACCCTACATTAATCTAAGTTGACAAGAAAAACTCTACTGTACATTAAAATTTAACAGAAGCCTAAAACTGACAATTACATTCTAAAGTTGGGGGAGGGGGAGGGAGGGAGTCTTCCCTAAGTATACACACAGATAGTTCACATAATAGTATTCTGCCCCACCTCATACACTGCCTCCTTACGCCGGCCGCTCCCTCACCTCCAGCATTTCCTCTAGTTTTAGGCGACCGGGCGAGTTGGCCGTGCGTGTAGAGGCGCGCGGCTGTGAGCTTGCATCCGGGAGATAGTAGGTTCGAATCCCACTATCGGCAGCCCTGAAGATGGTTTTCCGTGGTTTCCCATTTTCACGCCAGGCAAATGCTGGGGCTGTACCTTAATTAAGGCCACGGCCGCTTCCTTCCAACTCCTAGGCCATTCCTATCCCATCGTCGCCATAAGACCTATCTGTGTCGGTGCGACGTAAAGCCCCTAGCAAAAAAAAAAAGTTTTAGGCGATCCCTTTGAAGTTATGCATGTTATAAACTCCACTTATATTACCCGCACTGTCGGCAGCCCTGAAGATGGTTTTCCGTGGTTACCCATGCTCACATCAGGCAAATGCTGGGGCTGTACCTTAATTAATGCCACGGCCGCTTCCTTCCCTCTCCTAGCCATTTCCTGCCCCATCGTCGCCGTAAGACCTATCTCTGTCGGTGCGACGTAAAGCAACTTGTAAAATTATATATATATTACTATTGTTAAGGACACGTAATATTGTTTATTTGTCCGGCTCCATGGCTAAATGGTTAGCATGCTGGCGTTCGGTTCAAGAGGTCCCGGGTTCGACTCCCGGTCGGGTCAGGGAATTTAACTTTCATTAGTTAATGCCTATGGCCTAGGACTGGGTGTTTGTGACGTTTTCAGCATTTAGATTTCATCCTCACAGACGCGCAGGTCGCCCATACGGCGTGAAATCGAAAAAACTGCACCAGGCCTCTCCGGAGGCCACACGCCATTATTGTTTATTTGCCCCTACACCTCCAACAGTCACTATCACCATAAAAACATCCTCCTGAATATCTTTTTTCCCTAGAGGTTACTGGACCGGGCGAGTTGGCCGTGCAGTTAGGGGTGCGCAACTGTGAGATTGCATCCGGGAGATAGTGGGTTTTAACCCCACTGTCGGCAGCCCTGAAGATGGTTTTCCGTGGTTTCCCATTTTTACATCAGGTAAATGCTGGGGCTATGCCTTAATTAAGGCCATGGCCGCTTCCTTCCCATTCCTAGCCCTTTCCTAACCCATTGTCGCCATAAGACCTATCTGTGTCGGTGCGACGTAAAAACGAATAGCAAAATAACAAGAGGTTACTGGACATGTAAAGAATATATCTGAATGGAGCTGACAGTCTAGAATACAGATGTTTTGCTCATTAAAACTGTAAACACTAGTACAACCGCTGGAGTATATCATAATCTATGTGGTTAGACAAGGCAGCAGCTGCTACATTACACTGAATGCATTTGACTTCAATTTCCACTTCCGTTTCTATTAAAACATCAGGGTTATTACGAAACAAACTCGCAAACTGTAGCAAATATCTTTTAAGATACCAGTACGCTATATGCCTAGGTAGAACACAATGTAGTTTGCAAGGAAAAAAATTATGTAATACAATTCCTGTATATCGTTGTTTCAGGGACTAAACCTCCTATATGATAATATTTTGGAGATATAGTGACCCACAGCACATACATTATGAAGAGCGAGAATGCCTTGACAATATTCGCACAATATTGCACCTTAGGTGACAGCACCTTACCGGCCAAAGTTCTAAGCTAAAATATTTCACATAGGATGTTTTGTCTCGGCAGCTATGATATGAAAAAATGAAATGGCGTATGGCTTTTAGTGCCGGGAGTGTCCGAGGACAAGTTCGGCTCGCCAGATGCAGGTCTTTTGATTTGACTCCGTAGGCGACCTGCGCGTCGTGATGAGGATAAAATGATGATGAAGACTACACATACACCCAGCCCCCGTGCCAGCGAAATTAATCAATTAATGTTAAAATTCCCGACCCTGCCGCGAATCGAACCCGGTACCCCTGTGGCCAAAGGCCAGCACGCTAACCATTTAGCCATGTAGCCGGACAGCTATGATATGCTATGACTGGATGAGCGCAGAGGCCTTCAGTTCAGTGGGCTCTGGGTTCGATTCCCGCCTGACGGTGGATTTCAAGAGCGTATGGTTAATTCATCCAACTCGGTGACAGGGTGTTTGTGATCGTCTTCATTTATATACAACACACCACACTATCAATCACCAGAGAAAGACACAATAGTTAAACTCATCTCTGCACATCGGTTTGGCGTCGGGAAGAGCATCCGGCCGTTGACATTGAGGATTGCTCAGAATTACAAAGGGACATTGAGAGTATCCAAGAATGGGTTGAAGAAAATAATATGAAGATTAATGGAGGCAAATCAACTGTTACAACATTTACAAACAGGAGCTTTAAAACTGAATTTGAATATACTTTGGATGAGGTAGTTATCCGTAAAGATGGCAAGTGCAAATACTTAGGTGTGAGATTTGAAAGTAATTTGCACTGGAAGGGTCATGTTGATGACATTGTTGGGAAAGCATACAGATCGTTACATGCCATAATGAGGCTACTTAAAGGATGCAACAAAGAATTAAAAGAAAAAAGTTACTTAAGTATGGTTCGTCCATTATTGGAATATGCAAACAGTGTTTGGGATCCTCACCAAGAATACCTAATAAAAGAACTAGATGGTGTGCAGAGGAAAGCAGCAAGATTTGTAACAGGGGATTTCAGGAGAAAGAGTAGTGTATCAGAAATGTTAAAGGAACTTGGTTGGGAACCTTTAAGTAAGAGAAGGGAGAAAACTAGACTTATAGGATTATATAGAGCCTATACAGGAGAAGAAGCATGGAGAGATATCCGTGAGAGGCTTCAGTTGGAAAATAATTATATTGGTAGAACTGACCACAAGTACAAAATTAGAAGGAATTTTAGCAGAAGCGATTGGGGTAAATTTTCATTCATTGGGAAGGGCGTAAAGGAGTGGAACAGTTTATCAGGGGTAGTGTTTGATCCTTTTCCAAAATCTGTACAGATATTCAAGAAGAGAATAAACAACAACAGAGAAAATAAATGAATGTTAGAGGGCATTCGACCAGTGCAGGATATTGTAAATAAAAAATGTGTGTGATTAAATTAATTCCATCCCCTGGTCTATGGAGTTTGGACAGCCCAAGTAGGGGACTGCCTGTAGGGGTGAAGTACAGTGGGGACTTCGAGGGCCCTGGGACCGCTACGGTAGCTGTGAAGGCCCTTCAGGAACTCTGAAAAGTGGTGGCAAAAGGGGCTCTGGTTAAGACCCAGCAGGTCGTTATGCTACTTATGTTCCAAAATGGGTAAAATATAAATATGTAAATAAATTCAATGTTAATTTTAATCTTATACCAGTTGTATATTATTATTAGAAGTAATTTCACATACCGTACTGTATATGAGTTGACTATGTTTGTAAGATATTATAAGTAGAATTTTGTAAACAATATAAATTTATTAAGAATTATGTATGTGTTTAATAGAACAAATTATTAGCGTAAATTGTATAATATTGTATTCTAGGAAAATTTTCTTTGTCTCTTGTTAATTTAAAATTTAGTGCTTGACAATAATGTATTTAGTGTACCATTTGCCACCGAGGTAGACACCTCATTTGCAAATAAAGAGATTTTGATTTTGATTTGATTTGATTTAAACCTGGGCTAAATCCACATTAGTGCTGAGCCCAGATAACTGGGAAGAAGGTCATGAAAAAGAAGAATGAACTACAGCACGCTGAGGAGGCTAGTGAGTTTAGTTTTATTCGATAGTAGACTCGCTTTTAAATCCCTCCCATAGGTGTTAAAGATGATATGTGCAATGTATTAGGCTTTATAATTGGAAGTATGGAACCAATCACTAAAATCTTACAGACGATCAGTTTCTGTGGTATTCTTGTTTGACAGAAACTAGAAAATACCAACAATATGGAGCTTACTATGGAAGAGGTTTGTTACACAAAATGTAGAGGAGAATATAACGTTAGTTTATATTTCTACATCCTAAGGCCCGTATAAACCAACGTCAGTTACTTTTGCTCTTATCTTAGATTTCTAAAACTCGGGCAATGTCATTTTCTCGCATAACGCTCACTTCTGTATTCACCACATAATTTATTATCTCGATTTACCAAACCTTTTTCGTTTCAATCTGAATTTGAGCCTTAAATTTTTCATACTGACCGTTGCCTACGTTGTACAATAGATACTTCGATCGACAATCTGTGTATCTTAACCCAGATAATGGAAAAGTGCTGGCTGATGTGGCACCACCAACCTCTACATGTAAGAAAAATGTTAATAATTGAGTACTGTCCGCCTCTGTGGTGCAGTGGTTAGTGTGATTAGCTGCCACCCCCGGAGGCCCGGGTTCGATTCCCAGCTCTGCCACGAAATTTGAAAAGTGGTACGTGGGCTGGAACAGGGTCCACTCAGCCTCAGGAGGTCAACTGAGTAGAGGTGGGTTCGATTCCCACCTCAGCCATCCTGGAAGTGGTTTTCCGTGGTTTCCCAATTCTCCTCCAGAGAAATGCCGGGATGGTACCTAACTTAAGGCCACGGCCGCTTCCTTCCCTCTTTCTTGTCTATCCCTTCCAATCTTCCCATCCCCCACCAAGGCCCCTGTTCAGCATAGCAGCTGAGGCCGCCTGGGCGAGGTACTGGTGATCCTCCCCAGTTGTATCCCAGACCCAATGTCTCACGCTCCAGAACACTGCCATTGAAGCGGTAGAGGTGGGATCCCTCGCGGAGTCCGAGGGAAAACCAACCCTGGAGGGTAAACAGATTAAGAAAGAAAGAAAGAAAAGAAAGAAAGAAAGAAAGAGTAACATTTTGTCAATAGGCATTACGCAGGTTGGCCAATAATGCAGCCCTTTTGTCAAGAGTCCTGTTTTCACGCGAATCACCATTTCACAACAATAACGTCGTGAATCGGCACATTGGGCGCTATTGGAGCGCGGGAATCCCCATTAGGTAAGACAGAGCCCATTTCAAGTGCAGTGGGGAGTAAATGTCCTGTGTGGGACCTTGGGTGACTATCTCATCGCATCATATTTCTTCGGCGGACATCTAACGGGAATACGCTACCTTCATTTTCTTCCAAATGAACTCCCACAGTTGCCGCAGTACCTGCCACTACGCGAGCGATTACGAATGTGATTTTTTAAAAATTTTAAAAACTTTTTGGCTTTCGGTCCTATCAACCATTTAGCCAGCTACAATTTTGTTTCTTATTATTAATTATGAATTGACTTGATGAATTTAACTCATACATTACGACGAACACAAACACCCAGCCCCTGAGCCGAAGAAAATAACAGACGGAGTTAAGATCCCCGACCCAGCCGGGAATCTAACTCGGCGCCCCTGTGACCAAAGGCTAGCACGCTAACCATTTAGCCAAGGAGCCGGGCCACGAATATGGTTTCAACTGGACGGGGCTCCACCTCACGGATCAGTAGTCGTCCGGAACCATCTTCATGCTTCACATCCAAATAAATGAATCGGAAGGGGCGGATACGTTCATTGGCCCGCCAAATCACCCGATCTAACGCCACTGAACTTTTTGCTGTGGGGTCAATTAAAGCAGGTAGTGTATGCACAGGAGCCTGAAGATCCTGTTCACGGAGGCATGCTTGTTACACCGGACATGTTACAACGTGCAAGAATGTCTTCAAAACGTCGTGCTGAAATTTTCATAAACCAAGGTGGTCAACATTTCGAACACTTGTTACACTTTTAATTTAATTTAATTTCGTATGGCTATTTCAAGCCGGGTGCAGCCCTTGTAAGGCAGACCCTCCGATGAGGGTGGGCGGCATCCACCATGTGTAGGTAACTGCGTGTTATTGTGGTGGAGGATAGTGTTATGTGTGGTGTGTGAGTTGCGAGAATGTTGGGGACAGCACAAACACCCAGCCCCCGAGCCACTGGAATTAACCAATGAAGGTTAAAATCCCCGACCCGGCCGGGAATCGAACCCGGGACCCTCTGAACCGAAGGCCAGTACGCTGACCGTTCAGCCAACGAGTCACTTGTTTCAGTGAATATGCAGGTTACTCTACTTCCTACCTGTGTGTGTCTGTTAGGTCATCAGCCCAGAGGCTGGTTGGATCCTCAAATAGCACCACCAAAGGCTATGCAGTTATAGGAAAACCACAAAAACCAATGGCAGTACCTAAATGAGGCGTACTAGGCAAGACGAGGAGTGAGGTAGTTTGCCATTGCTTCCCTCACTGGGCCAGGCAGTGCTATTGTAGCACGACTGACCCTATGAGCAACACCTTTCATAACACTCAGACTCTGAATGTGCTCTGAACACTGTGCTCTGAATGTCATTACTCAGCACGACCCACACCCCAGCAGCTTCCATATTGTCACAGCCATGGGTGAGACTGGGACTTCAGTGGAAGCTACACTTTGCTCTGGCCTGTGCCAAGAGATGGATGCAAAAATACTGCATCCATCAAGAAATGACAGCAGGCAAACTTCCTACCTATAGACTGTCATGTCGTAGTCCAACTTGGCTACGTAACATTGGATAAAAACGGTCCTTTTCAGGACCAAATAAAAAGTCCATCTTTGGAACAGGATGAAATGTGGCCATACAGTCACTGTAAACGGCCTTAATCGAAAAAACAAACAAACAAACAAACCCAACTTGTACCAACCTGCGAATCGAACCTAATACCACACAGCTTAGCTGATACAATAGCAGCGATGCGTGATTCAGCCACCTTAGCTGCCGCGAGCCATGCGTTATATAGCTCGAACGCTGTAGTTCTTACTAACATTCATTATAGTTTACTTCTTTCTTTCTTAATCTGCTTATCCTCCAGGGTTGGCTTTTCTCTCGGACTCAGCGAGGGATCCCACCTCTACTGCCTAAAGGGCAGTATCCTGGAGCTTCAGACTCTAGGTCGGGGGATACAACTGGGGAGAATGACCAGTACCTCGCCCAGGCGGCCTCACCTGCTATGCTGAACAGGGGCCTTGTGGAGGGAGGGGAAGATTGGATGGGACAGGCAAGGAAGAGGGAAGGAAGCGGCCGTGGCCTTAAGTTAGGTACCATCCCGGCATTTGCCTGGAGGAGAAGCGGGAAACCGCGGAAAACCACTTCCAGGATGGCTGAGGTGGGAATCGAACCCACTTCTACTCAGTTGACCTCCCGAGGTTGAGTGGACCCCGTTCCAGCCCTCGTACCACTTTTCAAATTTCGTGGCAGAGCCGGGAATCGAACCCGGACCTCCGGGGGTGGCAGCTAATCACGCTAACCACTACACCATAGAGGCGGACCATTATAGTTTAAATAATATAAATAACACTGTTGCTAATGATTTCTACCATATTCGCGATCATTATGTAACGGTGTAGTTGTACTAAGGCCATAAAGGAGCAGGTACTAATGTTTTTCGGATGACTGTGATATGCGCGTTAGTTGGGTTACCGTCCGCCTCTGTGGTGTAGTGGTTAGCGTGATTAGCTGCCACCCCCGGAGGTACGAAATTTAAAATGTGGTACGAGGGCTTGAACGAGGTCCACTCAGCCTCAGGAGGTTAACTGAGTAGAGGGGTTTCGATTCCCTGGTTTCCCCTGGTTTCGCACTTCTACTGCAGGCAAATGCCGGGATGGTACCTAACTTAAGGCCACCTCGCTTCCTTCCCTCTTCCTTGGCTATCCCTTTTATCTTCCCATCCCCCGACAAGGCCCCTGTTCAGCATAGCAGGTGAAGCCGCCTGGGCAAGGTACTGGTCATCCTTCCCGGTTGTACACCCCGACCCAAAGTCTCACGCTCCAGGACGCTGCCCTTGAGGCGGTAGAGGTGGGATCCCTCGCTGAGTCCGAGGGGGGAAAAAACCGAGCTTGGGGGCTAAACAGATTAAGAAAGAAAGTTGAGTTACCTTCCTCCAAGAAGGGGCTAGTGAACCACCCGGTACAGTGACTGTGGCCTATAGGGACACTTGTAAAACATGCTGTGCCTTTATACACATACGCTTATTTATTGACATGCAGTCGTGCAGATTAATAAATAAAATCTGGCCGGGCTGAGTGGCTCAGACGGTTGAGGCGCTGGCTTCTGACCCCAACTTGGCAGGTTCGATCCTGGCTCAGTCCGGTGGTATTTGAAGGTGCTCAAATACGTCAGCCTCGTGTCGGTACATTTACTGGCACGTAAAAGAACTCCTGCGGGACTAAATTCCGGCACTTCGGCGTCTCCGAAAACCGTAAAAGAGTAGTTAGTGGGACGTAAAACAAATAACATTATCACCATCATCATCATCATCATCTGTTTACCCTCCAGGTTCGGTTTTTCCCTCGGACTTAGCGAGGGATCCCACCTCTACCGCCTCAAGGGCAGTGTCCTGGAGCTTCAGACTCTTGGTCGGGGGATACAACAGGAACGTATGACCAGTACCTCGCCCAGGCGGCCTCACCTGCTATGCTGAACAGGGGCCTTGTGGAGGGATGGGAAGATTGGAAGGGATAGGCAAGGAAGAGGGAAGGAATCGGCCGTGGCCTTAAGTTAGGTACCATCCCGGCATTCGTCTGGAGGAGAAGTGGGAAACCACGGAAAACCACTTCCAGGATGGCTGAGGTGGGAATCGAACCCACCTCTACTCAGTTGACCTCCCGAGGCTGAGTGGACCCCGTTCCAGCCCTCGTACCAGTTTTCAAATTTCGTGGCAGAGCCGGGAATCGAACCCGGGCCTCCAAGGGTGGCAGCTAATTACGCTAACCACTACACCACAGAGGCGGCTAATAACATTATTATTATTATTAAAATCTGGGCGCACAGATTTGTTATCAACTGGCTTTACTTTGATGGCATTGTCGAGTGGACATACGTTTTCTCGTACACTGATATAACACAACACCCAGGCGATCTGTTCTGCATCACAACAAGAAAGAGGTTGACCTCTGTAAAATTAAAATTAATTGTAATCTGCCGATCTTAAGGCTAGTCAAATAATTTTGTTGGAATGTATGGAATATCAGTTTAATAAAGGGATAGTTTTCCATTGACTTCCATGATAAAGTACACTATATGGACAAATTTGGGGTAAAAGGAAAGCGAGAGATACAGAATAGTGTAGGCGTAAGTGTCGCTGAGTTATATTAGTGAGAAATCAGATTTTTTTCAAATACCATTTGTATTTTCATACAAGAAAATTGCATGTTATGTGAAAATTGGGCTGTTGATCCAGTATCTCCAAGAGTTATGTGAATCAATAGTAAAATATCGAACGTTTCAAAGTCTAATAGTGTCCTTTCCTCTTCGTTCAAGTAAAAATTTATTTCACGAAGAAAAGTTTGCTGAAGTTGCTTGCTGCAACGTTTCCACTTGCAAGCTTCATGCCGGAATGTGTCTTTCGGTCAAGGTCAAGCAGTTAATGGGAGTCATTTATTTATCACCGTGATATCTGCGTCATCCCTCGCTCGCCGGCATGTTCTTCATACTTTCATGATCCACCAACTCTGGTATAAGACCAACCTCAAATATTCAAACCGCAGTGCACCAGCAAATATAGAGAAGAGCACTAATTTAAAAATAGGAAGTAAAGATTGAATAAATGGAACATCTATGAAAAGCGTATCGCATAAAATTTAAAGGACTCACGCTCATTTTCTTAAACAGTTTAACAACGGAGAAAATTACCGACAACTAATAAACGGCTCTATAGGCTCTTGAAAGGTTTTTTTTTTTTTTTTTTTGCTAGGGGCTTTACGTCGCTCCGACACAGATAGGTCTTATGGCGACGATGGGACAGGAAGGGCCTAGGAGTTAGCGGCCGTGGCCTTAATTAAGGTACAGCCCCAGCATTTGCCTGGTGTGAAAATGGGAAACCACGGAAAACCATCTTCAGGGCTGCCGATAGTGGGATTCGAACCTACTATCTCCCGGATGCAAGCTCACAGCCGCGCGCCTCAACGCGCACGGCCAACTCGCCCGGTGCTCTTGAAAGTAAGATGATGATGATGATGATAATAATAATAATAATAATAATAATAATAATAATAATAATAATAATAATAATAATAATAATAATAATAATAATAATAATAATAAATGTTTAACGTCACGCCAATGTTTTACTGCTTCTATAAGGGGCGTGGTAACCGAGTGACATTGCCATTGGCTTTTCATCAAGGCTTTCGGAGTTCGAATTCTGGCCGATGAAGTGTGAATTTTGAAATTATAGGACACGTTCCTTGTGTTTTGTATTCCATGTAAAATATATTTCCTATGGCTATGATAACGATATCAGTCACTTAAAACTACAAGCTTGTTTGTTTTTATTTCTTCCACAATGCTAAATATAGTCTGGATAAATTACAATAATAAGACTTGTAATGAAACAAATTAATTAGCATTTGATATCGAGCAAGGAGGTAAGACTAGCTCATGTTCTAGATTCTGATTACTTCTTTCCAATAATTGTGAATTCTTAGACGCCAGTGTCGAGTGGCAAATTGAGATAATGCTGAGCTAGGGCTCTGCACCTGACTAATCAATCAATCAATCAATCAATCAATCAATCAATCAATCAATCAATCAATCAATCAATCAATCAATCAATCAATCAATCAATCAATCAATCAATCAATCAATCAATCAATCAATCGTTTTCAATTTCTTATACGTCGCATCGACACATATAGGTCTTATGGCGACGAAGGGATAGGAAAGGGCTAGGAGTGGGAAGGAAGCGGCCGTGGCCTTAATTAAGGTATAGCTCCAGCATTTTCCTGGAGTGGAAAATTGGAAACCACGGAAAACCATCTTCAGGGTTGCCGACATTGGTGTTCGAACACACTATCTCCCGAATGCAAGCTCACAGCTGCGCGACCCTAATCGCACGGCGAACTAGCTCGGTACTTTTCAATCAAATGTGCAATATTTTGGTATAAAATATGTATTTTTAAAAAATATTTTCCGCTAGAACAGTCGAGTTTGTAGACCTACATATTGAAGTATGTATGAACGTATGCACGCATGTATGTATGCTTGTATGTATGTATGTCCCGTTTCTCTACGGAGCCGGGTATGAAGTGAGGTGAATGTTCGTAGCGAGTTTTTACAACCCGATGCTCTTCCTGACGTCAACCTCATCAGAGGGGTAAATTAGATGAAATGAATGCCGTGATATACAACAGTAGGAAGAGCGAGGGTGAAATCGGTGGCGGCTTCATATGAATTATACCGTCCATTAAAAAAAAAAATATAGACATGTGATATTTACTATTCCTCTCGATAGTAAAGAGCTAACCACGCCGATGGCTTTATTCATGTCTGACAACCCCGAAATTCAATTGAGATTTAACGATGCTTGTTCGGGAGCGCTTACAGCCCGCCTGGTGGCCATGATCGTTAAGGCGTGAAGTCTATAAATGGTCTGACATCGTGGTTAGCCGGTTCGAGTCCCGTTGGCAGAAAAAATGTCACCACCAGAATGTTGGCCGGCGGGGACAGTGGTGGTATACAATTTTGTATCACTGGATTGCGTGCCAAAAGCCTGTATTAAATTCGAAACCTCTTCGCAGTGTTCATATGGAGTGAGGGCATATGACGCTGTTGATGGCGATTCGTTCGTCGACGGATGGAGACGTTAAGCCTTGTGCAGACCCCTTGGTGCTATTCGACAACAGTAGTCTCTGTCCCGGCATCGGGTTTCACCCTGTATTTTACTATTGGCATATATCGCGACATTTATTTCATCTTATGTTTGCCTCCGTAGCTAGCGCTATTAGCGGCCCGGGTTCGATTCCCAGTACTGCCAGACATTTAAGAATGACGGAAGGGCTGATATGTGGTTATAGTGGTACCTACAGCTCATCTCCATTTGGGGTGTGCCTGAAAAGAGCTGCAGTAATTCGAGATGATGATACGACTACTACTACTACTACTACTACTACTACTACTACTACTACTAAATGTTTCCGTAGTTTCCCATTTTCACACCAGGCAAATGCTGGAGCTGTACCTTAATTAAGGCCACGGCCGCTTCCTTCCCACTCCTAGTCCTTTCCTGTCCCATCGTCGCCATAAGACCTATCTGTGTCGGTGCGACGTAAAACAAATAGCAAAAAATGTTTTCATTACTCCCCTAAAGCGGGAGGCGGGCCTCCTAGACGGTAGCGCCGTCTCAGGCCAGGAGATTTGTATCGGAGAAGGAGACGTGCGGTGAAGGTGAGAGGATTGGTGGCCGTGGCCAATACTAGGAATTGTCCTAGCATTCGCCTTGGTGCACGAAATGGAAAACCACGGAAAACCATTTACAGGACAGCCGACGGTGGGGACCAGCCTTTCTCCGTCTCCCGAATACAGAGGCGTAGAGCTACGGTAGAGCCGTGGCCATCCCCCCCTCTGCTCGGTTGGCCGGTCGGAGTGCAGAGCTGTCGGACCACGGACCAGTCGTGGCCACTAGTGGGCCGAGACCCACTCTGCACCCGCCGACCGAGGAGACGAGTGTAGTGTAGCCTTTCATCTCATTAACTCCTCTGATGAGGTTGAGGTCAGGAAGGGCATCCGGTCGTAAAAACTCGCTACATTGATTCAACTCTTCATACCCAACCTCGGTGGCGGTGATTACTGTTTTAAGAGCAAGTACAACTAGGCAGCCATCCTCTATATAACACTAAACAGAGAGAGAAAAATGGAATGGATCCGACACTTTGAATGAAGATATGTGCCAAAGATAGGCAAGGGCCACGAAGGGCGTGAAAATGAAAGACTCCCTAAGCCTCGAGTCCACTAATACCGTCGGGATCGGAAAAGAAGAAGAGTTGACCAAGGGAGGTCGATAGGCAAAGTGAGAAGCCTGGTTCAAGTAAGTGGAAGCAATGCCAGGACTAGCTCAGGGCCCCCTGGTCGCCGATCCATACTCCCAAATTTAGAACCCTGGGGCCCCTTTTAGTCGCATTTTACGACAGGCAGGGTATACCATGGGTGTTATTCTACCGCCACCACCCACAGAGGGTTACCCGACCTCGCAGGGAAACAGGACAAGAGTTGGACATACAGTTCGGGAGTGCTTACCAGTTACAGTTAGGCCTACGTCAAGTGACACGCAGATAAAAGAGCCCCATTAACAATTTAAGATTGCATTCACTGAATTGTAGCGCCAACTGTGGGATGACGAACTAACCGTGAGCTCGAAATATCCTTTCAACCCTGGCGAACATTGGCAATAGGCCTGTGCGTCAAGCTACTGGGCTAAACATTCAGCACAGCTTATTCAATTTGTATGCGTACGCTCGTGTAAAGCAGTGCTTCTTAAACAGAGCGAAAGTATTCTATACTGTTCCAGTTTGAATTTCCGCTGTGTGTATCGCTCCATTCTGGTCCACTCTGATTGGCGCACCTAATATCAAGCAGTAGATCTAACTTAACTTCCCCCTGTGGTAATCTCTGCCTATCGTAAGAGGCGACTAAGAGGGGCTCTTATGTTGACGATCACGGGGCCCTTAGCTGAGTTCTGGCATTGCTTCCGACCTCCCTTGGTCAACTCTTGTTCTTTTCCGACACCGAAGGTATTAGGTTTGCGAATCCTAGGGAGTTTTCAATTTTCTCGCCTTAGTGGCCCTTGCCTTCCTTTGGCCAATACCTTCATTTTTAGAAGTGTCTGATCCATTCCATTTTTTCTCGCCGATTAGTGTTAATAGAGTATGGTTGCCCAGTTGCACTTCCTCTTAAAACAATATTCGTCGAGCTCGATACCTGCAGTCGTTTAAGTGCGGCCAGTATCCAGTATTCGGGATATAGTGGGTTCGAACCCCCACTGTCGGCAGCCCTGAAGATAGTTTTCCGTAGTTTTCCTTTTTCATACAAGGCAATTGCCGGGGCTGTACCTTAATTAAGGCCACGGCTGCTTCCTCCCCACTCCTAGCCCTTTCCTGTTCCATTGTCTGTGTCCAGAGGACTTGTTTGGTTTACACAGGCACGGAACTTTTCTAACAGCCTAAATTGAGGGTCATATTTTTCTAATTGTAATTAATTTAATTTAAAGATTATTTGGACAGTTCGTAGCCTGTTTAGAGAATCGGGCTTTTGTCTCTGTTCTTCAAAGATTTCGAGACACCGGACAACTACAGCCTACATTTGACGGAAGCCGTCGTTCAGTAGCAGCGATTGTGAATTAGAAGTGTGTGTGTGTGTGTGTGTGTTTGAGGGGGCTGTGAGGAAAAAAATGTACAGCCAACATAAAGTTATCGGGTTTGTGGGATATAGCGTTCGGGGGGAGGGGGTTATATACTTCAAATCTTTTTAAAAACCTACAAAATGGTTAAGTTTTTTCACCAGGTCTCACAAATAAACCACGGGGAAGATTAAGTACTGAACCCATGACCTTTGTGCCCTAAGAACATTATGTATAAATTAACAATTAAACTAGAAGTTGGATTCTTGATAGCATGGATTTGACACGTGACGACGGGGTGATTACCTTCGGTCCCACGCTCTGGGGTACGTGACGTCAGCCACACGTGTCAACGGCGGAAGAATCTCAAGTCATTTTTGTGAACTATTTTCAAAGCGCGTGTACATGGCGACCCAAGCCAAGTCAAAAAAATATAGTGCCTATCAAAGGAGGTCAATCATCTCACAAATCGAACCCGTAAAATTTTTAAATGTCCATGAACACTACCGCCAGAAATGTAGCAAGCATGTAGTCACTTTCAAAACTCTTGAAATAACAGTTTAGTTAAGTCAGAAAATTTATAGAAATTTTCTTGGCGGCAAAGGGAGAGATCCGAAGAGAGGGGGTAACTCCTATAAATATGAAGGGACGCCATGACGAAGTCTCCTTCTCCGGCATTTGTGATACAAAGCGGACGAAAAATTGTTGAGCTGCTCTGCGAAATCAAACAACGAAAGTAGACTGAGTTCAACTGCAGATTTTAGCCATTGCGGCTAGGTCTTGACTCCGTGAGGAGATAGTTTTCTTGAGTGAAATAATTGTACCAGATAGGACAGTCAAAGTACTGAATAAATTCTAATGTGATTAAGTAATTCGTGTGCGTAAATAATTATAGTCCATCGTGTGCACTCAACAAACAAGTGAAGGGTATTTTCTTTTTTATATGCTTTATTCCAGGAAAACTGAAGAAATATTTAAAAAATGGTTTGTAAAGCCATGAATGTAAAAATGGCTAAATAAAATGCCAGGGTCGCAGGTGAGCCCTATGACGAACACTGGCGTGACGACATGAGGTAGGTGACTTTCCATCTTACTACCTCTTATATCTTGTCTCGTGATCTCTAAAAGTGTATTTGAATGGGGATATACGACGCAGTGGTCATCCCTACTAAGTTTTGTAAATGTGAGAATACGACTGAAAGAGTCATTTGTTTTATTTTAAACTTGGATAAATTTTTGAAGTCTTGCGAGTGCCGTATAATGTTGTAAAGGTTATTGAATAGGGTTCCGAAGTGATATCACGTCCAATGTAGATCGTCATCCGTGTGAAGTGTACTGCCTATATTATGTGATGCCAAATAATGATGTTCATTCGACGTAAAATTTTTTTTGTCTGCAATTTGACGTTAATAATAATAATCCATGGTTACTCATTTTCAATCGAGTGGAAGCGCGCTGTCGGGTGAGAACGTAGGGTGATGAATTTGGTCACGGAGAGAAACGTTTTTCTAGGCTCATTTTAAACTGTGTCTGACTGACAATAAAAAGATCTAGTAGAATGTTTCAGTCATTTTGTTCGTAAAAATCAAGTTATTAAATACGATCTCATTTATGCGAAGTTATTCATGATTAATGCATTGTGCCATATGAGACGTCGAGATTTCTAGTGAGGATTTTATTCCAGTTCTTTGGCGATGATAATTGTGGAGCTGGGAAACAGAGGTTAGTTTGTTGATATGAGATTTGTGAATCAGGTTGGACCTGTCATTGAAGCCGGGACACGGAAGCCCGAGGAATGTTTTATATGAGTTGAGATGAGATGTGCGAATCAGGTTAGAGTCCTGTCATTGAAGCCGGGACATGATAGCCCGAGGAATATTTTATAATGTTGAGAATGGAAAGAAATTCATAGAAATCCATAGCGGTATCAATTGGCGACGCGTATAATTAGTGTGGGCATCATGAAGCATAATCTGTGCATTTTGTTGGTTAGAATATCGTATTTGTTTAATTATGTCGGCGGAGTTTAAAGGGAGCATTTTGAGAAGTCAGTCAGGTAGAACGTAGAACGAACCGGGTGTTTCATGTAACTGCCAAGCGAGCTTGGGGGATGAGAGGCCTCAGCTTTGATAACGGGACAGGCGTGGAATTGAGATTGTACTGTATTCTCGGCCAGGGAAACGTTAAAATGCTGGGTTTAGTTGAAATTCATAGCCGGTAATGATCTGAGTATTGTGAAATACTGTAATTGGGGACGTAATGAACATTTGAAATCACGAACTTTGAGTATAAGGAACAGAGTAACCAAATTCAGGGTTGTCCAAAATATAGAGCGATGGTCGTGATAATTGGTTTGTCTGTGAGGGGTGTGCAAAATTCATAATGGTATGACGAGATATGACATCGTAATTATATGGCGAGTTGTTTGGTTTGTACGTAGATTATTAGGATATCCAAGTGTTAATAACGGTTAGGACTAGATTAGATTTTAAAAGTGTGAAATCACGAGACAAGATATATAACTGGACATGAATTATGTAACAATTCTTTTCCAGCCAGATAAACATCGCAATATTGAATTTACATCACAGCTGCGTAGGAATTTGTGAAGAAACCAGAGTCCGCGGTGATAAAATTTACTGATCTTTAACATTTCGTTAAATCATTTAAATTTATTTAATTATTAAATTCAGCGAAACCGCATTTTGAAATAACTTTAATCAAGCGAATAACTTGGAGATGCATTCTGGAAATTTTAGTTTGTTGTCTGGGGAATATTAAAAAATAAAGTAACAATTAAAGGGACATATCCGAAGGAAATGGATTTTACTGCCACAAAGTTTGTGAGCATTGCTATTGTTGTAATTATTGAACTTTGATTGATTGAGCAGTGAATGTGCTGGGGATAGTAAAGTGGAACTTTGGTCATCAACCGATGTAACTTAATTGTGTTTAGCCTTCAGCCTAGAAACTTGGATGGTCAGGGGGTCATCAACCTCAGTGACTTAGATTAGGGCCATATGCCATTGTAGCATCATTTCCTTGCGGTCATCATCCACAATGACTTTAAAGTAACTTAGAAGGTTAGATGTCGGTCCATGACATAGACGCAGGTCACATCGATTCAATTAAGGGTCCATGCCGTAGAACCACTGTGTGGCACACATCGATTGGACGGCCTTAATTATACCCAGAGTCCAGAGTTCGTGTTACGAGGGCTGGACCATAACGAATCACTATGATGGTACATGTGGTCTCACATGGAAGCCGAATTTAAGGATTTCCAGACTTTCCTTTCAATGATTAATAATTGAGACAATGGTTTCTAGTATGAATGCCCGTCAGGCAGTTACGTTAAAGTCTCACACCAGTGTTCTGACGTTTATGTAAAATGATTGTGGTGTCCAGTGGACACAATTGACTTCTATGATACCGTTGACATAGAATGTTTCAGAATTTTCCTGAATAAATAGGAATCTTTTAAATAGACCTTTCATTCCAGTAGATAGATTAGAATTACTGAACCCTACCTTTACCTCAGCAAGTGACGAAGAACCCGATACGACCCAAGAGACAGATCTCATGAACTTTGCTGATAGGTAAGGAAGGTAGGTATCCCTCACTATGGACCAAAGGGTTCAGTACATTGACTTAATAACCAACATAACACAAAAGAAAGAACTTAGTCCAGTGAAGGGAAAGTTGGTATTATCTCCCGTTGAAATTACAATTACAATTGAATAGAAATACGGCATGATTATGCAATTAAAATCATTTAGTATTTGACTACACACTAAGAAATTAACAGGAACTAAACAGACTGCCAGACTGACGAATGCGCGTGGCAAGCGGGTGAATCATACTTCAGTGTCCACGACCTTGGCAAAAATATTCTGTATTTACGCCAGCTACCCTTCCTCACAGCATATGCAAAGTTTCCACCACTTGCCGTAGCGCTATACAAATCGGTTAGCCGCGACCAACGGCGTTTTGTACGTATTTCCTCCAATGATTTTATTAATAATTAAAGAAAATAAAGGAAATAAAAGGAATAATTAGCAAATAAGACAACAGGGCTTGTACAATTTGCTTTTTAAAAAGTTAATTCCTAGCTTCAGCTGGCTAAAGTGGAATAAAAATGTAATGTTTTCGCTACCCCTAATCGCCGCTACCGGCGTCGTTCACGGCAGCACATGTGTTGACGGCGGAGGATGACATTTTAGATTTCGTCGAAAATAACCTGGAGAGGAACACCAGAGGAATAGCTCTTGAGGTCGGGTGTCTCACTATGTTGTACATCGAACACTTTGGGAGCAGCTGCTGTTGGATCCATACCATATAACTTACGTGTTCAGCGCCTTCAAGAAACAGATTTTCCCCGCATAGAGCGATTCTGTCAGTGGTTTCTGACGTGAGTAAGAAACAACAGCCGGATTTCCTTACCAGAATTTTTGCCACTGACGTATCTTGTTTCACACGAGATAGAGTACTGAATTTTCATAACACTCATATGTGGAGAGTAGAAAACCTCCATCATGTTGTCCAGAGACACTTTCAAGAGCGGCCCGAAAAATTGAAAGTGGCGTTCTCCTGTCGAACGGGATGGTGGAACAACATGGCCACTAACACATCGAAGGTTTTCGGTGACGTAAGGATGGGAGAGGGCTAGCATTGGGAAGGTAGCGGCCGATTATTCGTAAACGCGGACTACAGATACAACCATGATTAAGTAGCAAAAATAATCCATCAGAAACTGGCTTATTAATACCAACTCAGCACGTCACTAGAGGGATACATCACCAACACTCCTTGAAAATGACTTTCTAGTATCGGGACTGAAGTATCATCACTGACAAGACGATACCATGAAATAAACCAGACATCGTGCTAGTTTCAAAGATCAAGGAAACATAATCGATATAGCATGTCCTAGTTCCCTGAACCTGCAGATAATCAATCAATCAATCAATCAATCAATCAATCAATCAATCAATCAATCAATCAATCAATCAATCAATCAATCAATCAATCAATCAATCAATCAATCAATCAATCAATCAATCAATCAATCAATCAATCAATCAATCAATCAATCAATCAATCAATCAATCAATCAATCAATCATCTGCATTTAGAGCGGTCATCCAGATGGCAGATTCCCCATCAATTGTTCACCTCATATTTACATTTATTTACAATTGTTTTCCTAGTGTTTTTCTTAAATATTTTCAGCGAACATGGAAATTCATCGAACATTTCCCTTGATAATTCATTCCAATCCCTTGCTCCTCGTCCTATAAACGAATATTTACCCCAATCTGTCCTCTTGAATTCCAACTTTATCTTCATATTATGATCTTTCCTACTTTGAAAGCTCCACTCAAGCCCTATTCTTCTACACGTGTCATTACGCGCCAACTCACCACTGACAGCTCGAAACATACCACTTAGTCGAGCATCTCGTCTCCTTACTCCCAAGTCTTCCCAGCCCAAAGTTTGCAACATTTTAGTAACACTACTTCTTTGTCGGAAATCACCCAGTACAAATCGTGCTGCTTTCCTTTTATTTATTTTTTCCAGTTTTCGTATCAAGTAGTCCCGGTGAGGGTCCCATACACTGGAGCCATACTCTGCGGTCTTACCAGAGACTAGACAACGCACACAGAGAAAATAAGTACACTGATTTGTCGGTGGAGGGGTGGTGATTAATGTTTAAAGAGGAAGTACAATTGAGCAACCACCGAGTTCGATAGCTGCAGTCGCTTAAGTGCGGCCAGTATCCAGTATTCGGGTGATAGTAGGTTCGAACCCCACTGTCGGCAGCCCTGAAGATGGTTTTCCGTAGTTTCCCATTTTCACAACAGGCAAATGCTGGGGCTGTACCTTAATTAAGGCCACGGCCGCTTCCTTCCCAGTCCTAGTTCTTTCCTGTCCCATCGTCGCCATAAGACATATCTGTGTCGGTGCGACGTAAAGCCAAAAGCAAAAAGGAAAAAACAACACCACAATTGAGCAACCACAACCATCCTCTCTGAACACTAATCAGAGGTAAAATGGAATAGGTCCGACTTTTCGATGAAGGAGGGTTTCGGTAAAAAGTCCACGAAGGCTGGTCCTCGCAAACCTATAGTATCCTCTATTAACACTAATCAGAGAGAGAAATATTGAAGGGGTCCAACACATCGAAACAATGAAGATATCGGCCAAAGAAAGACAAGGGCCACGAAGGGCGTGAAAATGAAAGACTCCCTGTGCCTCGATACCTAATACCGTCGGGGTCGGAAAGAACAAGGGTTGGCCAAGGAAGATCGGATAGGATAGATGAAAGCGAAGAGCCTGGCACAATTAAGTGGAAGGATTGCCAGGATTCAGGCAAGGGCCTCGTGGTCCACAACAACAAGAGTTCAGACCAAGGGAGGTCGGACAGGGAAGATGAAAATGAGGAGCCTGACGCACATATGCGGAAGCAATGCTAGATTCAGCTAGGGGGACTGTGGTCTCCAATCCACGCTCCCAAGTTGAGAGCGCCTAGAGACCCTAGAAATCGCTTCTTACGACAGCCAATGGATACCGTGGGCGTAATCTACCACCCCCACCCACAGAGCGAGCAATGTGGAGAGCCAAGAATTTTTACCACACTGCCAATAATTAAAGCATGGAATTGTCCTATTCCAAATACATTGCTTAACAGCCTCAAAATGCTCAATCTACACCACCTCAGCTACACAGAACTTCAAAAACTAGTCATATTAGCCACCTATCACATCGTTCGGGCAGTGCAGCGGGGTCGTCGCGGTTGCGAACAGTCTCGATTGCGGACACCCCATTTATAGTCTCGATGTGCCTCTATTGCAGGCACTATTACCTACAGATAAACCTTCGTGAAATAAAACATCACTATTGTACTTTTTTTACTAATGCAAGTGCGTAGAGGTTCATTGTTAGCGCCAACCAGGACGGTGTGCCCTTTATTATTATTTTAGAGCACCTTGCCTATTTTAGAGGAAGGCCTACCGTATGACTCCGCACTTGACGTTAACGGCAGAGGGTCGGAAGACCAACGCACGCCATGAACCCACACGGGTAACTGTTCTTTCTTCTTTCTTAATCTGCTTACCCTCCATGGTTGGTTTATCCCTCGGTCTCAGGGAGGGATCCCACCTCTACCGCCTCAAGGACAGTGTCCTGGAGCGTGAGACATTGGGTCGGGGGATACAACTGGGGAGGATGATCAGTGCCTCGCCCAGGCAGCCTCACCTGCTATGCTGAACAGGGGCCTAGGTGGGGGATGGGAAGATTAGAAGGGATAGACAAGGAAGAGGGAAGGAAGCGGCCGTGGCCTTAAGTGAGGTACCATCCCGGCATTTGCCTGGAGGAGAAGTGAGAAACCACGGAAAACCACTTCCAGGATGGCTGAGGTGGGAATCGAACCCACCTCTACTCAGTTGACCTCCCGAGGCTGAGTGGACCCCGTTTCAGCCCTCGTACCACTTTTCAAATTTCGTGGCAGAGCCGGGAATCGAACCTGGGCCTCCGGGGGTGGCAGCTAATCACACTAACCACTACACCACAGAGGCGGACACGGGTAACTGTACTAGTCCTTAATAATGAAGACATAGTCCCATAATTAGCTTTTTTATTGCTTTGTCAGAATAACTGTTTGGACTTTTTAAGAAGTTCGTCGTTTTCTTTTTTCGCTATTTGCTTTACGTCGCACCGACACAGATAGGTGTTCTGGCGACGATGGGATAGGAAAAGGCTATGAGTGGAAAGGAAGCGGCCGTGGCCTTAATTAAGGTTCAGCCCCAGCATTTGCCTGGTGTGAAAATGGGAAACCACGGAGAACCATCTTCAGGGCTGCCGACAGTGGGATTCGAACCCACTACTGTATCTCCTGAATACTGAATACTGGCCGCACTTAAGCGACAGCAGCTATCGAGCTCGGTACTTTGTCGTTTTTAATACTAATTGTTTACGTGTTAATTTAGGCGTATAATTATTTTTCATCTATAAAATTATTTACAACATACGTGTTTTGAACGAACGACACTTACCCTTACGCTTTCCAAGTTCCATCCTCATTGTACTTCCTCGTGCTTCGAGCAATTGTTTCATCCAGTTTACAGTAGGTACTTCCTTTTTCTTTCAGTTCCTTCAAAATTTAAGTCCATCCGCATAACTGAATGATCTGAATTCTCTGTTTTCAGCTTTAGACAGATGATGGGATCTCTTATTCTTGGGCGAGGTCTTCCAATTTTACTATTGATTTTGTGATTCCAACCTTCAATGGTATTGTTTGTTCTATTTCTAACGTTAAAACAGTTCCACATCTCCAACGGGCTAGACTCATTCTGCAGCCATTGCTAAACGAAATGGTCGAAAAGTTCTGTTAACTTCACATCCGGCGGAGCTTGACTGTGAATTCGAATCCATCCATTCTCTACATCTTCAGGCTTCAGGAACGCAAATACAGCGCATTTTCTTACATTTCGTCTGATTTCTTCGTTTTCCTTGTACAACATCGCCATTCCTATTTCCTGAACCTTCCTCCACAGACACTGCATGAAACGGAAAAAACATCCGTGAATCTCAGACTGAGGAAGGTTTTCCCTTAGAGCAACATTAGCACCAGTCTCAGTCTACAGTGAATTTCTCAGGTTTTCATTCTGGAACAGCTTGTACAATGTTTTCGAGCATCCGAATATATGTTTCCTTTCTCTTTTCAGGAAGAAGTGCAAATACAATAGGAGTGATGTTAGTCACTTTCTTTACTTCCCAGGTCCACGTGTATCGTGAACTGGCTGCTTCCACTCTTAAATGTACCGTCAACGAAAAACAATGTTCTTTCTCTCAACATTTCCTTACATAAAGAACTGACGAAAATTAACGCTCTGTCATCTGTGCCGTCATCTGAAAGGAGAAAGCTCCTTCCATTAAACATTCTCAACAATTCTGCACTCCATGCTTCTTATTCCTTTCACAGTTCATTGAATGTTTAATAGTTGCGAACTGAGGAATGCGTGTTACAAGTTTAAAACCTTTATTATGCAAATTTTGAAATTCTTCAGAATAAATCTGAGGTATGGAAGTGGTACTAGACTCTTCTCTAGCTCGTTTCTTTGCACGAAGTATTGCTTGTTTTACGTCCAGTTGAGCCTCATCAGGTATGCAATCATGATTTATAATTCTCACTACTTTATTAGCTATAATAAGTAAACTAATAAATATTCATTAAATATTATTAATAAAAATAAGAACAACAATATTTAATAATAAAAACAATTACTTTGGTTGATTTTACATACACCCAAATTAAATTAAACACATTTCTACACGCTTCATGACACGTGCAGAGAGACTTTAAAGTTTTCAATTTAGAAAAAAAAATGGTGTCACAAATATTAAATACTATCAAGATACCCGTGCTTCGCTACGGTATTATAATGAAATTTATAATTAAATGCTTAACATTTTATATATAATCCGCCAAAATTCGCGATCTAACTCGTTTTCTGAGAGAATCCGCCAAAATTCGTGATCTGACTCGTTTTCTGAGAGATTACGGCAAATTTCCTCCCATTTTTCAATCTTTATTTCCAGCAATCGATTTCGTACTTCCCGGGATAGGTCCAGGTATTCCACCCGGCCAGTTGGGTCCCTAAATCTTTGCCATCTTTTCCTATAAGCATTTCAATATGGATCAAATCCTTGAGGAGATCCGGCGTGCTGTCGTCTTGGGTGCCTTGGCGACACTGAACCCGCGGCCGGACTGCAATCGCAGTCATTACCCGGCCAGGACCCGTTTCCAGCCCGGTCCGCACATTTCGACGACGGTCCAGAAAATTATTATTATTATTATTATTATTATTATTATTATTATTATTATTATTATTATTATTATTATTATTATTGTTACCGTGTTTTAGCGGTAGTTATGCGTAAAAGAAGGTGCGGGTGTGAATGGGTTTCAAGCTACGAAATTATAGTGCATGTAAAATTAATTTAAAATTTAACAAGGTTATATTTTCTTTTCAAAAACAAAGCAATAACAGATATGGCAGGTACAATGTAGCAAAACAAGGGGAGTTACAATATTTACAGGTTTTGGGCTTCACGCCCTGACTTCAGCGATCAGCTCAGTTTTACCACAAACACAAGTTTTAACAGAGGGGCAGAAAACCCCATTCATCCCTAGGAGCCCCTGGCTCCGAATTACACAGAAAAGCCTCCACGAGGCATATGACACTCCATTTTCAAAAGAGCGATCCGCTCTCAAAATTTAAGCCTCTCAAAGGCCACACCAAACTCTACCTTTAAGCTGTCCTCAAGGGACATATACACAGGGGTAGAATACCCAACCTACTGAGGTCTATTGAATGAAAAAGAAAGTTGATTACATGACCTCTAAAATAACAATTTGAGAGGAGGCTAACCGCACTCCTGATACACTTTGTTTAAAACCTACTTGGCACTAGGCCGATAATACAAGGGCTAATCCCATACTACAGAGGTGACTTAAGAAAATAACAATTTACATTACATCACGGAAGAATTGGTTTGAGAAAATAAGTTCACCTCAAAACAATATGAGTGGGAACTCGAGAGGGTTAGCACTCTCTATCCCAATATGTAGTTTAGAAGATAGGATAGGTACCAGTAGTCTTTACATTTTAAAGGAAAGTTACATGGTGGAAGGCCTAGAACCCGCCCCGAAGGTTAAACTGCTGAGCAAGCAAAGAAAGAAGTTATTACTTGGCCATTACCTTGTTGTAGACGCCGCCGAAGAAAGAGGCGCTTCCCGCCTCCTGCTATGTACTTAATACACTGAAAGATGGAACAGAAGTGGCCCCGAGACCCTAAAATCAGCAGTTTATATCCTCTCGCGGAAGATTCTAGGCGTCAGGGGAAAGAAAACACCCTCCCACAAAATTTTTATTGGCTAGGGAAAAGAAACCCCTACATAGAGAAAAAAGAAACACATTATTGGTGGAAAATTAATTAAAGAAATTCGGGATTGGCTAGATCCAAACTAAGGGGAAAAAGAGGGGTATACAGCCAACTTAAACAATGACAGAAAGAAATTTAACAAAGAACAAACTCTTGAAATAAAAATTTCTCCAACAAAATAGTTCTTTGACTCCGCACTAGGTCGCACTATTGTTGATCTTCAGTAGTGTCCTCTAGAAGAGAAAGTTCACACTTCTTACTTCAAGCGAAACAAAAACACATCAAAAATGACACAGTTCACAAACTCAAAAATTTCCAGGTAGTGACATCTTCTGAGAAATTAGTAGATTAATAGTGTAGATAAAGTTCAGACTTCCTCCAGAAGAGGAGTTTCAACTGGCGCAACTTTTAAATAAACAGAGTAGAGGTGTACCGCCCGGTACAGACCTCCCCCCCCAAAAGTTCCTCCAAGGGTGACACATGAAATCAGTTTGAAACAAGTTCCAAGTTATAAAGTGAATATGAAAATAGATTACAAGATTTTCAGAATGTTGTGTGATTCAGTTTCACAATTTGTTGTTGCAGGTGAAGTAAAGTCTTTCTGTTTGTAGAAGTTGAATTTCTGAAGATAACCTTTTAATACTTGAAAGTGATGAAAAATTTGGCAATGTCCACCAAATATTGTTGTTGAATTCCCAAGTGTAATCATTACTTATAGTAACTGTTCATATAGTTGATGTTGATGAAGTGAGGTGGCCAGACCGGCCGTTGCAGCTTGCGTCCAAAGTAGGCCGCTCGGACCCCTCAAGTACCCTGAGATACCGCTCGCCCGCACTATGAGGGGAGCAGAGGTGTTGAAGTATGCCGCGCCCGCGGTGAACAGATACAGGCTGCGGGCATGTAGCAGGTCGTGCGCCGCACATCAGCCTTGGCCGGGAGGAGAGCTCCGGCTCGCCGTGCACATGTCGTCCTCGCTGGAGAGGAGGGGGCCCATCCCCCTCCCCAGTCGCTGCACGGCGCTGCGCGGCTGCGGGGGCGCTGGAACATTAAAGCTAGGCGGCAGAATTGTGTTGGACAATCATCTTCTTTGAGGGTACAGGCTTGTGGAGAGGTTGAGGGGCCAGCGGCGTGTAGATATCCATGGCATTTACTATTATGAAGCCACAGTGTAAGGTGGAGCAGGAGACGGGAGCGTGGTAATGGCCGTGGCAAGAACAGGATGGCAGTTTAACGGATCGGGGTGGGTTTTACAAAAGGCTTACATCTAAAACCAAAATATTATAGAAGGGGCAGAATGCCTTAAAAGTGAAACTCAAAAAAAAATATAACCTTCATATCCTTTCAAACTAATATGAAGCAAGTTAACACAGAAATTACACCGGTTTCACCTGGGACAGGTGAACTCTAAATATCCTCTCGGTGGCTGGATTACTTAGCAATAAGGTAACCGGCGTAAGAAAATCGAGAATGATACAAGGCCCATGAAATCTGGGGGCAAGCTTGCCCGCGGGAACAAAATTTTTGACCATAACCTGGTCACCTACCTTCAAAGTGGTGGGTCTCCGTCCACGATCATACCTTTCCCTAACCTTTTCATGAGATACTTTAAGATTAGCTTTAGCCTTCTTCCAAAGATCTTTAATGTTGTCCGGATCTATTGTCTCGGGCAGAATGTCATTCAGAGACCAGAGGTTAGAGAGCGGCGTGTTGGGAACGAACTTAAACATCAAAGAAGCTGGAGTAAATTTGTGTGATTCATGAACCGCCGAATTCAAAGCAAAAGCTAACCAATGCAGGGACGTGTCCCACCTAGAATGATCTTCATGATGATAGGCAATAAGTGCGGACCTGAGATTACGGTTAACCCGTTCAGCCAGAGATGGTTGAGGGTAATAAGCAGATGTAGTTACATGAGAGATGGACAAGTCAAAACAGAATTTACGAAACAGATTTGATGTAAAAGCTTTAGCATTATCAGATACAATGTATTGGCACGGACCAAAAGAAGCAAAAATAGAATTTAGGCAAGTAATGGTGGACTGAGCGGTAGCCAGCTTAGTCGGAAATAACCAAGAAAATCTAGTAAAGCCATCTACGCACACAAAGATGAACTTGTTAGCATTACCCTTTGACTGGGGGAAGGGTCCTACATAATCGATATACAGGCGTTCCATGGGGCGCGACGCTTGATGCGAAGACAAAAGGCCTACCTTGGTGGACATGGTGGGTTTACTAAGCAAACAAGATTTACAAGCTTTTACAAGTTCACGGATTTCACCGTCCATACCTTTCCAAATGAACATTTCACGAATTTTTTCACGGGTTTTAAAGATTCCAAGATGCCCTCCTAATGGGGTCTCATGATAATACTTGAAGATCATAGGCACGAGAACAGCTGGAACGACAACCTTCATCATCTTGTCATGCCTCGAAGGGCAACATAAAACACCATTCCTCAGAACATAAGGGACGACATGTTCCCCAGAAGAAAGGGTTTCCATTATCGGAGCCAGCGTCGGATCTTCACGTTGGTATTTCTCGATATCCCTAAAGAGCATGGGAGCATCTGTTAGGATGGCATTAACCTCAGATAGTATGGATTCGGAAGGTGATGAACTGTCGACAGGTTCATGGGTCTCGACGTCGTTAGAAAACATACGGCTGAGTCCATCAGCAACAACATTTTCAGTACCTCTGATATGTCGTACATCGAATTGGAAGGCAGAAATACGGATGGCCCAACGGGCTATACGACCAGTACGACGCGGCCTACCTAAGACCCAGCTTAAGGCTTGATTATCTGTCTCCAGATCGAATTTGACGTGTTCCAGATAGAGACGGAACTTCTCTAAGGCGAATAAGACTGCCAAACCTTCAAGCTCATATATGGAGTACTTTGCTTCTTGAGCTGACAATGTCCTAGACGCATAGGCGATGGGTCGCCTCCCTCGTTCAGTCTCTTGAAGAAGGACTGCAGCTACCGCCGACGACGACGCGTCGGTTTGGACGATGAATTTCTTCGAGAAATCAGGCATAGCAAGTACAGGGGCATTACAGAGAGCTAATTTAAGGTCTTCAAAAGCGGCTTGTTGAGAAGGTCCCCACTCGAATTTGATGCCTTTCCTACGAAGGAGGTTTAAGGGCGCCGCTCTATTAGCAAAGTTAGGAATAAACTTCCTGAAGAAATTCACCATACCGATGAACCTGGCGATACCTTTAATGTCCTTGGGAGGTTTAAAATCACGGATGGCCTGTGTTCTAGAATGATCGACTGCTACACCATCAGGTGACACAATATGCCCTAGGAATGACATAGAGGGCTTAGCAAAGGCAACCTTGGACAGCTTAACAGTTAACCCAGCCTTACGAAGGCGATTGAGAACTTCTCGCAGATGGTCTAGATGTTCTTCAAAGGTTTCGGAAAATACGACGACATCATCCAAGTAGTGATATAAGTACTCAAATTTGATGTCGGAAAAGACCCTATCTAGTAGCCTAGTGAGCACAGCTGCCCCCGTGGGGAGCCCGAAAGGCACGCGGTTGTATTCGTATAAATTCCAGTCCGTGGCAAACGCTGTAAGATGTTTAGACTCTTCGGCTAGAGGAATTTGGTTGTAGGCCTGATTCAAATCCAAGATCGTGAAGAACTTGGCCTTACGAAACCATGAAAAACAAGAATGAAGGTCGGGAAGGGGCACAGATTGCAACACCACCTTCCGATTGAGAGCCCTGTAATCAATGACAGGCCTGAAGCCTCCTTGGGGTTTCGGGACTAGAAAAATAGGCGAAGAATACGCTGACTTAGAGGGCCTAATAATACCATCCTTCAACATCTGATCGATGATTTCTTTTAGAGCCTTCATTTTAGGTGGAGATAGCCTATAAGGTGGAAAACGGACAGGAATCGAATCCGTGACCTCAATTTTGTATTCAATAAGGTCAGTAACACCAAGAGTATCAGAGAACACCTCGGGAAACGACTGACACAATTTGCGAATACTATCAGCCTGCTCCTCAGGTAGATGTCTAAGGTCTAACAACATCTCATCCTGGGTAGGCGAAATAGATGAACATGATGCAGAATTACACTTTAATAGAGGGATTTTACAATTAGAGGCAAATTTGAATGTGCACGACTTACTCTGAAGATCGAGCACAAGACCCGTGTGAGACATGAAGTCCGCTCCCAGTATGATGGGGCAAGACAAATGCTTGGCCACAAACAATTTGATTTTCCATGTAAATTTAAAAACCCGAATTTTGACCAGTAAGGAACCTAGAATTTCTAATGGAGATGAATTAGCCGAAACATATTTAACAGGAGATGAGTCATAGTCAGGGAGTTTACAAACAGATTTCAATTTAGAATACCAATCAGCCGAAATAATGGAACAAACACTGCCTGAATCTAAGAGAGCTGTTATAGGCTCGTTATTTAACTCAATCTTAAGAAAAGGAACAGGTGCGGGGGTATCCGCCGCAATCCTAAGACACTCTTTAGGGCATTCAAAAGATGAATTTGAAGGCTGGTCGTTCTCTGCATTTACAACCTGTTTACTAGGGGCTGAGTCTCGGGAAGATGGATTAGTCGGCTCAGCCGACGCCACTAGTCACTTTTTATTATTGGCATAGCTGAAATTTGCACCAGAAGTTGAGCAGGAGGGGGTGCTATTTGAGTTTGGGCAATTCTTGGCGATATGTGAGAAGGCCCCACACTTAAAACAGCCTTGTGATGACCCTGCTCCATTCCTTGTCCCACTTGACTTGATCAGAGGACACTTATTCCGCAGATGGTCAGGCGACCCGCAAGCATAACATTTACGGGGATTGACTGGTCGGCGAGGTGGAGGCCGAGTGTTACTAAAGGAAGGCGGGGGTTCCTTCGCGACACGCAAAGAATCGGCGTATCTAACTCCTTCCGCTGAGACTGCCAATGCTTCAAGTTCCGAGAAAGTTTGCGGGCACGCCGCGAAACACAAATATGACCTATAGGATGGTGAAATACCTTCCACAATAGCTTGTACAATTTGATCCTCAGGGAAGTGAAGAGCAAACACCCTAGTATAAAACTTAATGTCCTGTATGAAATCAGCCAAGTTTTCATCCAAACGCTGTACACGATAATAGTACTTCTGAATAAGGGAGGACCTGGCCCTAGCCGGGATGAAGTTAGCTAGCAAATGGGCATGGAAATCCTCGATAGAAGATTGCTCGGCAATGGCTCTAACTATTTTGTCAGATAGAACACCAATAGCATAAGGATAGATAATTTGCAAAATTTGACATGGGGAAAGAGAAAACACAAGGGCATGATCCTGAAATTCCACTAGAAATCTTAAAAATGAAATTACGTCACTGGTGGTGTTGACGGAAAACTTAGAGATACCTCTAAGCAACATTGCCAATGGATGAGGCAAGCTGCTGAACCCAGGTGACATAGTCGTTAAAGGTTTCAATGGCAAAGAAGTCAATTCAGAGCGGATGTTACTCAATGACGCACGGCGTTCAGATTCGTTGTTCGATGGGGCAGAGATAGTTTGAGCAGCAACGGTTATCCTATTGACTTCTCCCTGAGGAGGCTCTTCCTCGTTACCTACATTCACCGTGGCGGGTTGATCAGTTTTGGGAGGAACTTCGCCGGTTAGCAATTGAGTGACCTTATTAGACAATACAGAAATAGTTTCAAGGAGCGTATTAGCGTCCTTCCTCTGAACGTCATTCACCTTTAGAGACAACAGATCATTAACTCTATTTGCAAAGTGATACAGCCTGCCTTGCACACGCTTAATTTGATTAGGAGACGGATCGTTTTCATCAAAAAAGCTGACTACAGATGCTAGCCCAGTAATATTCTCGACAATCGTGGAAAGAGAGTCATCAATTTCTTTCTCTCCCAAGTTGGGGATGGAAATGGGCAAATCAAGGGACTCTCTAAGCTTGTTGGTGTCGATGGCAACCGTGCCTCCAGATTGCACATTTCTGATAGTTAACTCGTATATCAACTCCTCTTTGCGCAAGTAGTTAAGGAGGAGAACATCGCGAGGGCCGGGCATGATGACAGAACAATTTTGAAAAACTCAAAAAATTCCAGCAACTGAGAAAACTGTTAGAGTTCGAATCAAAGCAATGTTTAGCCGTCAAAAGGGGCTAAATTGAGACCCATTCAACCACGCTCTGCTACCACTTGTTACCGTGTTTTAGCGGTAGTTATGCGTAAAAGAAGGTGCGGGTGTGAATGGGTTTCAAGCTACGAAATTATAGTGCATGTAAAATTAATTTAAAATTTAACAAGGTTATATTTTCTTTTCAAAAACAAAGCAATAACAGATATGGCAGGTACAATGTAGCAAAACAAGGGGAGTTACAATATTTACAGGTTTTGGGCTTCACGCCCTGACTTCAGCGATCAGCTCAGTTTTACCACAAACACAAGTTTTAACAGAGGGGCAGAAAACCCCATTCATCCCTAGGAGCCCCTGGCTCCGAATTACACAGAAAAGCCTCCACGAGGCATATGACACTCCATTTTCAAAAGAGCGATCCGCTCTCAAAATTTAAGCCTCTCAAAGGCCACACCAAACTCTACCTTTAAGCTGTCCTCAAGGGACATATACACAGGGGTAGAATACCCAACCTACTGAGGTCTATTGAATGAAAAAGAAAGTTGATTACATGACCTCTAAAATAACAATTTGAGAGGAGGCTAACCGCACTCCTGATACACTTTGTTTAAAACCTACTTGGCACTAGGCCGATAATACAAGGGCTAATCCCATACTACAGAGGTGACTTAAGAAAATAACAATTTACATTACATCACGGAAGAATTGGTTTGAGAAAATAAGTTCACCTCAAAACAATATGAGTGGGAACTCGAGAGGGTTAGCACTCTCTATCCCAATATGTAGTTTAGAAGATAGGATAGGTACCAGTAGTCTTTACATTTTAAAGGAAAGTTACATGGTGGAAGGCCTAGAACCCGCCCCGAAGGTTAAACTGCTGAGCAAGCAAAGAAAGAAGTTATTACTTGGCCATTACCTTGTTGTAGACGCCGCCGAAGAAAGAGGCGCTTCCCGCCTCCTGCTATGTACTTAATACACTGAAAGATGGAACAGAAGTGGCCCCGAGACCCTAAAATCAGCAGTTTATATCCTCTCGCGGAAGATTCTAGGCGTCAGGGGAAAGAAAACACCCTCCCACAAAATTTTTATTGGCTAGGGAAAAGAAACCCCTACATAGAGAAAAAAGAAACACATTATTGGTGGAAAATTAATTAAAGAAATTCGGGATTGGCTAGATCCAAACTAAGGGGAAAAAGAGGGGTATACAGCCAACTTAAACAATGACAGAAAGAAATTTAACAAAGAACAAACTCTTGAAATAAAAATTTCTCCAACAAAATAGTTCTTTGACTCCGCACTAGGTCGCACTATTGTTGATCTTCAGTAGTGTCCTCTAGAAGAGAAAGTTCACACTTCTTACTTCAAGCGAAACAAAAACACATCAAAAATGACACAGTTCACAAACTCAAAAATTTCCAGGTAGTGACATCTTCTGAGAAATTAGTAGATTAATAGTGTAGATAAAGTTCAGACTTCCTCCAGAAGAGGAGTTTCAACTGGCGCAACTTTTAAATAAACAGAGTAGAGGTGTACCGCCCGGTACAATTATTATTATTAGGGCGGGTGGTATTAGTTGAATTAAGGTTATTATTATTATTAATACTTTTTTTGCTATTTGTTTTACGTCGCACCAACACAGATAGGTCTTATGGCGACGATGGGAGAGGAAAGGTCTAGGAGCGGGAAGGAAGCGGCCGTGGCCTTAATTAAGGTGCAGCCCCAGCATTTGCCTGGTGTGAAAATGGGAAACTACGGAAAACCATCTTCAGGGCTACCGACAGTGGGGTTCGAACCTACTATCTCCCGGATACTGGATACTGGCCGCACTTAAGCGACTGCAGCTATCGAGCTCGGTATTATTATTATTATTATTATTATTATTATTATTATTATTATTATTATTATTATTATTATTATTATTGATGGTCTGGAACCCACAACAAGATGCAAGACCGCTACTTGGCGGAAAATTACATCCTCTGCCATTGTCATTGCTGACAATGTGACCAGCACCATCGTTGCGCGTAGGCAAGTGCGCGAGATTTCTGGCGACACGAATGATATACAGTACTTCCGTGAATTATTGACCTTATTATAGAGGTGAACAATTGCACGGTCAATATCATTCATATCGTTTATTTCAAATGTGTTTAAATTTTTATTTATATGCCAGGAGAATCTACTGTAATCTAAGTTTATGTACTCTAAAGGAAAATATGGTTCTTGAAAACGAACGCAGGAAAGATTAAAAATGATCAGTTTATGATTAGAATAAGGACATTATGAACAGTAAAATCAATTGGTCTCAACTCCTTTTTCACCCCACTGCCGTTAAGTTATTTACCCCCCCCCCCTCCCAAAAAAGAAGGCGTGTTTCCTTATGTTTAAAGGAGATTCCAAATATCAATATCCACGTCTGTTACCTTCAGTTCTGAGATATAAGTATCCCCATAAAAAGAATTAATTGTTTTTCACTTCCTTTCACACTCGCCCCCCCCCCCCCCCCCGCCTTAAGTGAATTTCCCGTTGAAATACTTGTCTCTTTAATAGTAAAGGATCTTCTAAATACCAATTATCAGGACTCTAACATCTTCAGTTTAGAGATAAGTGTCCACACCCAAAAACGCTTTTTTCTTTGTTTTTAAAGGAGATCCAAATATCATTTTTTTACGTCTGTAACAACTTTAGTTTTATTAGATGTAAGTATCCTCATACAATGAATTCAATTAATTTCGCAAATTTTCACCTCCCCTGCTTCATTGGATTTTCCGAGAATACGCGTTTGTTTAATTTTAAAGCAGCTTCCAAATATCAATTTTCACGTCTGCAAAATCTTTCGTTTTTGAGATAATAGTATCCTCATACAAATAATTCAACTAATTTTTCAATTTCTCTCCTCCCTTTACGTGGATTTCCGAAAACAAAAAATACGTATTCCTTTATTTTAAAAGGAAATTCCAAATACCAAATTTCACGTCTCTGACATCTTCAGCTTTTGAGATATCAGTATACTAATTAAAAGAATTCAACCCCATTTTCAGTCACTTTTACCCCTCCACTCAAGTCGTTTTTCAGAAAACAAAAAGTACATGTTTCTTTATTTTCAATAGAGATAAAAAAAATACTATTTTGCACTTCAGTAACATGATAAGCTTTTGAGATATACTGTAGAAATGCTCATTTTAAAATGTCACCCCCTTTTTAATTCTCCTTAAGTGGAGTTTCCAAAAAAAATCACCTATGTTTCTTTACTTTTACAGGAGATCCCAAATACCAATTTTTACGTCTGTAACATTTTACGTTTCTGAGATATACTGTAGATATAGTCTGTCTAAAAATTCACCCCAATTTGTCACTCCTATTTAACCCCCATTAATTAGATTTTCCAAAAACAAAAGAATAAGTGTTTCTTCATTTCCAAAGATGATCCCAAATACCAATTTTCAGGTCTGCAATATCTTCTGTTTCTGAGATATAAGTATCCTCATTTAAGGCATTCAACCGCTTTTGCACTCTTTTTCACCCCTCCTATTGGGATTTTCCGAAAACAAAAAATATGTGCTTCTTTATTTTTAAATGGGATTCTATATACCAATTTTTACATCTGTACACTTTACAAGTTTATATATATACACACTCATTTTAAAAATTCACTCCCTTTTCAACCCCCCCTATTAATTGGGTTTTCCAAAAACAAAAAATATGTATTTCTTTATTTTTTGAGGAGATCCCAAATACCAATTTTCAGGTCCGTAATTTCTTCAGTTTCTGAGATATAAGTATCCTCATAAAAGGCAATCAACTCCTTTTCCACTCCTTCCACCCTTCCTATTGGGATTTTCCGAAAACAAAAAAAAGTGTTTTTTATTTTAAAAAGAGAATACACTGACTGACAGAGCAAATGCAACACCAAGAAGGAGTGGTTCGAAAGGGATGAAAGTTGGGGAAAAAACAGAGACGGCACGGACGAATAATTGATGTTTATTTCAAACCGATATGCAGGTTACACAATGCGCACGGCAACGACTCAGTAGGATGTAGGACCACCGCGAGCGGCGATGAACGCAGAAACACGTCGAGGTACAGAGTCAATAAGAGTGCGGATGGTGTCCTGAGGGATGGTTCTCTATTCTCTGTCAACCATTTGCCACAGTTGGTCGTCCGTACGAGGCTGGGGCAGAGTTTGCAAACGGCGTCCAATGAGATCCCACACGTGTTCGATTGGTGAGAGATCCGGAGAGTACGCTGGCCACGGAAGCATCTGTACACCTCGTAGAGCCTGTTGGGAGATGCGAGCAGTGTGTGGGCGGGCATTATCCTGCTGAAACAGAGCATTGGGCAGCCCCTGAAGGTACGGGAGTGCCACCGGCCGCAGCACATGCTGCACGTAGCGGTGGGCATTTAACGTGCCTTGAATACGCACTAGAGGTGACGTGGAATCATACGCAATAGCGCCCCAAACCATGATGCCGCGTTGTCTAGCGGTAGGGCGCTCCACAGTTACTGCCGGATTTGACATTTCTCCACGCCGACGCCACACTCGTCTGCGGTGACTATCACTGACAGAACAGAAGCGTGACTCATCGGAGAACACGACGTTCCGCCATTCCCTCATCCACGTCGCTCTAGCCCGGCACCATGCCAGGCGTGCACGTCTATGCTGTGGAGTCAATGGTAGTCTTCTGAGCGGACGCCGGGAGTGCAGGCCTCCTTCAACCAATCGACGGGAAATTGTTCTGGTCGATATTGGAACAGCCAGGGTGTCTTGCACATACTGAAGAATGGCGGTTGACGTGGCGTGCGGGGCTGCCACCTCTTGGCGGCGGATGCGCCGATCCTCGCGTGCTGACGTCACTCGGGCTGCGCCTGGACCCCTCGCACGTGTCACATGTCCCTGCGCCAACCATCTTCGCCACAGGCGCTGCACCGTGGACACATCCCTATGGGTATCGGCTGCGATTTGACGAAGCGACCAACCTGCCCTTCTCAGCCCGATCACCATACCCCTCGTAAAGTCGTCTGTCTGCTGGAAATGCCTCCGTTGACGTTGGCCTGGCATTCTTAGCTATACACGAGTCCTGTGGCACACGACAACACGTTCTACAATGACTGTCGGCTGAGAAATCACGGTACAAAGTGGGCCATTCGCCAACGCCGTGTCCCATTTATCGTTCGCTACGTGCGCAGCATGAGCATACCTCAGTGACGTCAGTCTACCCTGCAATTGGCATAAAGTTCTGACCACTCCTTCTTGGTGTTGCATTTGCTCTGTCAGTCAGTGTATGAATACCAATTTTTACATGTATAAACTTTAAAAGTTTTGAGATTTTGATACACTCATTTAAAAAATTCACCCCCTTTTCACCTCCATTAATTGGATTTTCCAAAAACAAGAAATACATGTTTCTATATTTTTAAAGGAGATCCCAAACGCCAATTTGAGGTCTGTAATATCTTCAGTTTCTGAGATATAAGTATCCTCATGAAAGGCATTCAACCCCTTTTTCACCCCTTTTCACCCCTCCTATTGATATTTTCCGAAAACAAAAAATACGTGTTTCTTTATTTTTAATGAAGATTATAAATACCAATTTTTACATCTGTAAACTTTCAAAGTTTTGAGATATTATAGATACACTCATTTTAAAAATTCACTCCCCTTTTCACCCTCCCATTAATTGGATTTTCTAAAAACAAAAAAATACGTGTTTCTTTATTTTTAAAAGAGATCAAAAGTACCAATTTTCAGGTCTGTAATATCTTCAGTTTCTGAGTTATAAGTACCGGTATCCTGATTAAAGGCATTCAACCACTTTTTCACCCTTTTTCACGCCTCCTATTAGGATTTTCCGAAAACAAAAAAATACGTGTTTCCTTATTTTTAAAGAAGATTCTAAATACCAATCTTTACATCTGTAAACTTTTAAAGTTTTGAGATATAGATACACCCATTTTAAAATTTCACCCCCCTTTTCACCCCTTAGCAACGGAATATCCAAAAATCCTCTCTTAGCGAGCACCTGCATCTTAATATGAATGTATCCCCAAAATTTAATTTCTTTATGTCCAGTAGTTTTGGCTCGGCGATGATGAGTCAGTCAGTCAGTCAGTCAGTCAGTCAGTCAGGACAAGTTATTATATATATATATATATACAGATAATGAATTTTAACACATTTGCACCTAAAAATTTAAATCAGAGTTGAAACTTAATAGAGGGGTATACATATTAAAATTATTAACATCTGTTAACATTAAGTTTTTTACATACCGGTACCTTCAGCAAATAATTTTCCTTTGCACTTCTTCATTTTCTCCTTCAAACAAATCCTTGTGGTAACATCATTTTTACCAATTCTAAATTGTCTGTAACTATAGCCATGCAATAAATCACATGGCTTACGTTTTTCCGTCTCAATGAATTCTATAATAGCACAACAACGATTAATGAACAGAAACAAGAAAACGAACTAAAAACTCAACACAATGGTAGAGCTAGAGCAGATCTGGATTGGTAAGACGGATGGAAGAGGTGTGGAAAGGAAAACTCTGGAACGAGCTGGCACTCTTCCCAAACATTTTTTTGTCCGCAATCAAGACTCTTAATGAGGTGTCCACAATAGACGCTGTACGCAATCAACACACAACCAGTGCAGCATATGGATCAGTAAGACAAAGCATCCTTGCGAAACTGAATAGCATCCACCACAGCGGGGTTTGGTTGGCAACGGGTGCTTTTCGTACAAGCCCTATTGCTAGCCTGCCCGCTGAATCTGGTGTGCCGCCTTTACACCTGACGCGCCAGCCAATGCTTCTGTCCTATGCTGTAAATTTGCGATAGGTGCCACTTCACCCATGCTATCCTTGCGCATTCCACAATGGAAACCGTCGGGTGTACGATGCTTATCCTCAAGCAGTGGCCGGTTTGAATAGCTTGGATAGCAGTCACAGATTGTATGATGTACCTTCGGTTCCCTGTCTTCTCAGGCAACCAAGTGGGGGTATCTGAAATAATCCTGGATCTGCACAATGGCCCAATGGAAAACACGGAACCCCTGTCCGTTGTTGGCCGGTATCCAGATTCAGTCATCGTTTACACGGATGGCTCGAGGGCAGAAACGAAAGTGGCATGTGCGTTCGTTGTCGACAGTGATAGGTATTTTTTTTTTCTACCGGAAACCTGAGTGTACACGGCAGAGCTGTATGCTATCTATGAAGCTCTGCGGTACGCGCTGTCCGATGAGTGCCGACACTTTCTGCTGTGTACCGACTCCTTGAGCTTGCTACAGTCTATTGATACATGTTTTCCTCGGCAACCTCTGGTGCACCGGATCAAGGACCTGCTGGCCGGGTGTCGGATTAGTGATGGGACATTCGATTCATTTGATTCCATTCACGTTATTGAATCGATACAGTGATCCGATTCACGGCACATTAGAGTCACCGCTCGTACTGAATCTGTGTAGTGTGTACTGATAAGACAACAGCAACAGCAACAGCATTCAGTGCTCGCTGCTGCCATCTGGTCTTCATACTATGAACTTCTTTCTTAGAAAAGAAACGCTAGTCACTCTAACACATCGAGGGTTTCCGGCGACGCAGGATGGAAAATGTCTGGGATTAGGAAGGTAGCAACCATGGCCTTAATTAAGGCACAGTCTCAGCATTTCCTGGTGTAAAAATCGGGAAACTACGGAAAATCATCTTAACGGCTGCCGACGGTGGGATTCGAACCCACCATCCCCCGAATGCTACGCGATACTAACCGCACGTCCAACTAGCTCAGTCATTTTGAAAATATGTACTTTTCTATCAGCAGAGGATTTTTTTAAAATCGTCATATTTTGTGTAGGCTACCCGAGATGTACAGTAGCCCACTGGTTTTCTGATTCAACATACTGTTGGTTAAGTTATTGCGTCAGTCGGCTCACTTACTGTCCACATATGATTGAAATCTTGTGCAGCGATGTGACATACGAATTGATAGAATATTGAGCCGTTCTTCCCAATATAAAACAGGTACTTTTGAATGGTCATGAGCATGACTCATAGTCATAGGGCAGACTAGAGTCGAGTTGAATTAATTGTCAAATGTCAACTAAGTTATAATACTAAGATTCATCAAACTAATAAAATAGCATAACCTAATAGCCTAACTACTTACTAGCTACTTTAGAATTGTTTTGACTACCTTTTTAACACTGCAAATAAATCCATCTATTATTTAAACCTCCCTGTAAGAAGAGGCCAGTGAATGCAAGTGGGTATTATTTTCAAATGAGCTGAGCTCAAGAGTCCATTTTAGCATACGATTCTTTCATTGTACCATGACTCTGTATATTGCTTCAGAGGAAGTTCGGCCCCCCCGCCAATGTCCAGTGTACCGATAATGAACCGTGTGTGTGTTGTGTCTCACTGATCCGTGACTGCGTACGATTCTTTCGGTGTGCCATGGGTCATTGTACGTCTCGCTACAGCAGAAGCTCGGCCCTCCGCCAGTGTCCAGTGTGCCGATAATGAACCGTGTGTATCTTGTGTCTCACTGGACCGTGCTTGCGCACGATTCTTTCGATGTGCCATGATTCACTGTCTCGCTGCAGCGGAAGTTCGGCTCCCCGCCAACCTCCAGTGTCCCGCTAGTGAGCCGTGAGTGCGCCACTCAGCACTGTCCGCTGGAAGTAAGCTGAATCATGTGCCGTGAGCTCGCTGTTCCTGTGAATCAATTCACTCGGACACTTGCTACTGGCTTTACATCGCACCGACACATACATGTCTTACGGCGACAATGGGACAGGACAGGGCTAGGACTGGGAAGGAAGCGGCCGTGACCTTAATTAAGGTAAGCCCCAGCATTTGCCTGTGTGAAAATGGGAAACCACGGAAAACCATATTCAGGGCTGCCGACAGTGGGGTTCGAACCCACTATCTCCCGAATACTGGATACTGGCCGCACCTAAGCGACTGCAGCTATCGAGCTCGGTCTCGGACACTTGAATGAATCGATGCGCTGCTTCGAATAATGCATTCAGTAGCCAACACTAGTTCGGATGACGGCACCAGAATCACTTTTATGTGGCTCCCAGGCCATATGGGTGTAGAGGGAAACGAGTTAGTTGATAAGGCTGCCAAGGCGGCTATTTCATTGCCCCCGTTGTCTTACAAGGTTCCAACAAGTGATATTCGCTCTCAGCTGAGACATTTGGTTATGTCCCATTGGGAGATGGAGTGGCAAGCCACTCCACTTCCAAATAAGCTGAACGTTAAAAGGAACAACGGAGGTATGGAGGGCTTCCCTTCGGGCTTCTCGGAGGGAAACAGTGGTATTATGTCGTCTTCGGATCGGCCACGGTGTAGTGACGCACTCCTATTTACTGAAAGGAGAACCCACTCCCGTGTGTACTTGCGGCGATCATCTTACGGAGTGCGTAGATTTTGTCGATCTGCACCGTCAGTCAGCAGACCTCGTCATCCGTTTTATGAGGGAGAGTGGTTTGTTAAGTCTTATAAAAGTAGTGTTTCGTATTAATCTTTATATTATTGTTTACTACGTTATTATTAAATTATAATTATTATTAAATTGACTCTGTTTTAGTTTGTGTTTGTATATTTTAACGTGTTTTTAAAATAGTAGTTGTAATGATATATTATTGCATTTTAAGGCAATGTCTTATTCTACCATGATCTATCATTTTACCGAAAATAAGGCATTGCGAATAAGATCCACTGATTGTTTTAAGCTCACAATCATTGTTCATTATCATTTGTTTTAAAATTCTAGTCTGTGGATACATTTAAAAAATTTAATTATCATATCAAGTCGTCCATCTCGTACCATTAAGGGCCGATGATCTTAGATGTTAGGCCCCTTTAAACAACAGGCATCATCATCATTATCATCGTCCAAAGTTTTTGAAGGTGGAACACCCACTGCATGACTCCACCACATCAATGATCGGTAGTTGTTTGGCATTATATATAACTTAGTGCCTTCTCCTTGTATCTGGTACTGAAGAAGTACTCAATAACAATGTGTAATATTGTGAAATAATAATAATAATAATAATAATAATAATAATAATAATAATAATAATAATAATAATAATAATAATAATAATAATAATAATTGTTACCGTGTTTTAGTGGTAGGTAGAGGTGAAAGAAGGTGCGGGCGTGAACGGGTCTCAAACTACGGAATCAAAGTTAATGTAAAATTTAACAAGGTTATATTTTCTTTTCAAAAACAAAGAAATAACGAGCATGGCAGGTACAAAGTAGCAAGTCCAAAGGGTAGTTACAATATTTACAGGATTTGGGCTTCGCGCCCTGACTTCACAATGCTTGGGCAATCAGCTCAGTTTTACCCCAAACACAAGTTTCAACAGAGGGGCAGAAAACCCCATTCATGCCTAGGAGTCCTTGTTCCAAATTACACTGAAAAGCCTCCACGAGGCATACAACACTCAATTTTCAAAAGAGCCACACGCTCTCACTTTAAGCCTCTCAAAGGCCACACCAAACTCCACCTTCAAGTTGTCCTCACTGGACATAGACACAGGGGTAAAATACCCAACCTACTGAGGTCTATTAAATGAAAAGGGGCAATTACATGACCTCTAAAATAACAATTTGAGAGGAGGCGACCTGCACTCCTAATACACTTGTTTTTAAAACCTAATCTGGCTCTAGGCCACTAATGCAAGGGTTAATCCCATACTACAGGGGTAACTTTAGAAAAGAGCAATTTGTTTTACGTTAACGAAGAATAGGTTGAGAAAATAAGTTCACCTCAAAACAATGTGAGTGGGAGCTCGAGAGGGTTAGCACTCTCTATCCCAATATGCAGCTTTAAAAGAGAATAGATGAAAAGATTGGTTACATTTTAGGAAAAGGTTACATGGTGGAAACGCTTCGAACCCGCTCCGAGAGTTAAACTGCCAACCTAGCAAGAAAAGAAGTTATTAAGAGGCCATTACCTGGTGTTGAACAGCTGGAGAAGAAAGAGGCGCTTCCCGCCCCCTGCTATGTACTTTACACACTGAAAGATGGAACAGAAGTGGCCCGGAGACCCAAAAATCAGCAGTTTAAATACTCTCGCGGAAGGTTCTAGGCGTTTTAGAGAAGAGAACACCCGCCCACAATCACTTTATTGGCTAGGGTACAGAAACATATCCAAGTTGGGGGAAGATACATCGGATTGGTCGGAAATTACTCAAAGAAATTCGGGATTGGATAAATCTAAAACAAGGGGAAAAAGAGGGGTATACAGCCAACTTAAACAATAACAGAAAGAAATTTAACAAGAAACAAACTTTTGAAATAAGAACTTCTCCAAAAAAATAGTTCAACAGTTCAAAAACTCCAAAATTTACAGGTAGAGACATCTTCTGAGAAACTTGAAAATTAATACTGTCCATAAAGTTCAGACTTCCTCCAGCAGAGGAGTTTCAACAGGCGCACATTTTAAATTAGCGGTGTGGAGGTGTACCGCCCGGTACAGACCTCCCCCCCCCCCAAAGTTCCTCACGGGGTGACACATGAAATTGTTTGAAAACAAGGTCCAAGTTTTGATGTAGATATGGAGATTAATTGCCAAAAAAATTTATAAGATTTTCTTAATTTGGTTTGATTCAGTTTCAAAATTTTGTTGTTGCAGGTGAAGTACAGTCTTTATGTTTGTAGAAGTTGAATTCTGAAGATAAACTTTTAATACTTAAAAGTGATGAAAAATTTTGCATTGTCCACCAAATATTGCTGTTGAATTCCCAAGTGTAGTCATTGCTTATAGTAACTGTTCATGTAGTTGATGTTGATGAAGTTGGATGGCCAGCCCGGCCGTTGCAGCTTGCGTCCAAAGGAGGCCGCTCGGACCCCTCAAGTACCCTGAGATACCACTCGCCCGCACTATGAGGGGAGCAGAGGTGTTGAAGCACGCCGCGCCCGCGGTGAACATATACAGGCTGCGGGCAAGTAGCAGGTCGTGCGCCGCACATCAGCCTAGGCCGGGAGGAGAGCTCCGGCTCGCCGTGCACATGTCGTCCTCGCTGGGGCCGAGGGGGCCCTTCCTCAAACCCAGTCGCGGCACGGCGCCGCGCGGCTGCGGGGGCACTGAAACATTAAAACTAGGCGGCAGAATTTTGTTGGACCATCATCATTTTTTTGAGGGCACAGGCTTGTTGGAGAGGTAGAGGGGCCAGCGGCGTGCAAATATCCATGGCATTTAATCTAAGCAAGCCACAGTGTGTACGGCAGGAGACGGGAGCATGGTAATGGCCATGGTAAGGACAAAATGGCAGTTTAACGGATCGGGGAAGGTTTTACAAAAAATGCTTACATATAAAACAAAATAGAAGGAGCAGAATGCCTTAAGAGTGGAAACTCAAAAAAAAAAAATATAACCTTCATATTCCTATCAAATTATATGAAGCAAGTTGACACAAAATTTACACCGGTTTCACCTGGGACAGGTGAACCCTAAATATCCTCTCGGTGGCTGGATTGCTTACTAACAATGTAACCGGCGTAAGAAAATCGAGAATGATACAAGGCCCATGAAATCTGGGGGCAAGCTTGCCCGCGGGAACAAAGTTCTTGACCATAACTTGGTCACCTACCTTCAAAGGGGTGGGTCTCCGTCCACGATCATACCTTTCCCTAACCTTTTCATGAGACACTTTAAGATTGGCTTTAGCCTTCTTCCAAAGATCTTTAATGTTGTCCGGATCTATTGTCTCGGGTAGAATGTCACTCAGAGACCAGAGGTTAGAGAGCGGCGTGTTGGGAACAAACTTGAACATCAACGAGGCTGGAGTAAATTTATGTGATTCATGAACCGCCGAATTCAAAGCAAAAGCTAACCAATGCAGGGACGTGTCCCACCTGGAATGATCTTCATGATGATAGGCAATAAGTGCGGACCTGAGATTACGGTTAACCCGTTCAGCCAGGGATGGTTGAGGGTAATAAGCAGACGTAGTTACATGAGAGATGGACAAGTCAAAACAGAATTTACGAAATAAATTAGATGTAAAAGCCTTAGCATTATCAGATACAATATATTAGCACGGACCAAAAGAAGCAAAAATAGAATTTAAGCAAGTAATGGTAGACTGAGCGGTAGCCAGCTTAGTCGGAAATAACCAGAAAAATCTAGTAAAGCCATCTACGCATACAAAGATGAACTTGTTAGCATTTCCCTTTGACTGGGGGAAGGGTCCTACATAATCAATATACAGGCGTTCCATGGGGCGCGACGCTTGATGCGAAGACAAAAGGCCTACCTTGGTGGACATGGTGGGTTTACTGAGCAAACAAGATTTACAAGCTTTTACAAGTTCACGGATTTCACCGTCCATACCTTTCCAGATGAACATTTCACGAATCTTTTCACGAGTTTTAAAGATACCCAGATGCCCTCCTAATGGGGTCTCATGATAATACTTGAAGATCATAGGTACAAAAACAGCTGGAACGACAACTTTCATCATCTTATCATGCCTCGATAGGCAACATAGAACACCATTCCTCAGAACATAAGGGACAACATGTTCCCCAGAAGAAAGGGTTTCCATTATCGGAGCCAGCGTCGGATCTTCACGTTGGTATTTCTCAATATCCCTAAAAAGCATGGGAGCATCTGTTAAGATGGCATTAACACCAGATAGTATGGACTCGGGAGGTGATGAACTGTCGACCGGTTCATGGGTCTCGACGTCGTTAGAAAACATACGACTGAGTCCATCAGCAACAACATTTTCGGTACCTCTGATATGCCTGACATCGAATTGGAAGGCAGAAATACGGATGGCCCAACGGGCTATACGACCAGTACGACGCGGCCTACCTAAGACCCAGCTTAAGGCTTGATTATCTGTCTCCAGGTCGAATTTGACGTGTTCCAGATAGAGACGGAACTTTTCTAAGGCGAATAAGACTGCCAAACCTTCGAGCTCATAGATGGAATACTTGGCTTCTTGAGCCGACAAGGTCCTAGATGCATAGGCGATGGGTCGCCTCCCTAGTTCAGTCTCTTGAAGAAGGACTGCAGCTACTGCTGACGACGACGCGTCAGTTTGGACGATGAATTTCTTCGAGAAATCAGGCATAGCAAGTACAGGGGCATTACAGAGAGCCAATTTAAGATCTTCAAAAGCGGCTTGTTGAGAAGGTCCCCACTCGAATTTGATGCCTTTCCTACGAAGAAGGTTTAAGGGCGCCGCTCTATTAGCAAAGTTAGGAATGAACTTTCTGAAGAAATTCACCATACCAATAAACCTGGCGATGCCTTTAATGTCCTTGGGAGGTTTAAAATCACGGATGGCCTGTGTTCTCGAATGATCGACTGCAACACCATCAGGTGACACAATATGCCCTAGGAATGACATAGAGGGCTTAGCAAAGGCAACCTTGGACAACTTGACAGTTAACCCAGCCTTACGAAGGCGATTGAGAACTTCTCGCAGATGATCTAGATGTTCTTCGAAGGTTTCCGAAAATACGACGACATCATCCAAGTAGTGGTACAAGTATTCAAATTTGATGTTGGAGAAGACCCTATCTAGCAGCCTAGGGAGTACAGCTGCTCCCGTGGGGAGCCCGAAAGGCACGCGGTTGTATTCATATAAATTCCAGTCCGTGGCAAACGCTGTAAGGTGTTTAGACTCTTCGGCAAGGGGAATTTGATTATAGGCCTGATTCAAGTCCAAGATAGTAAAGAACTTGGCCTTACGAAACCATGAAAAACAAGAATGAAGGTCGGGAAGGGGCACAGATTGTAACACCACCTTCCGATTGAGAGCCCTGTAATCAATGACAGGCCTGAAGCCCCCTTGGGGTTTCGGGACTAGAAAAATAGGCGAAGAATACGCTGACTTAGAGGGCCTAATAATACCATCCTTCAACATCTGATCGATAATTTCTTTCAGAGCCTTCATTTTAGGTGGAGATAGCCTATAAGGTGGAAAACGGACAGGAATCGAATCCGTGACCTCAATTTTGTATTCAATAAGGTCAGTAACACCAAGAGTATCAGAGAACACCTCTGGAAATGACTGACATAATTTACGAATACTATCAGCCTGCTCCTCAGGTAGATGTCTAAGGTCTAACAACATCTCATCCTGGGTAGGCGAAATAGATGAACATGACACAGAATTACACTTTAACAAGGGAATTTTACATTTGGACGCAAATTTGAATGTGCACGACTTACTCTGAAGATCGAGCACAAGACCAGTGTGAGAAATGAAGTCCGCTCCCAGTATGATGGGGCAAGACAAGTGCTTAGCCACAAACAGTTTGGTTTTCCATGTAAATTTAAAAATACGAATTTTGACCAGTAAGGAACCTAGAATTTCTAATGGAGATGAATTAGCCGAAACATATAGAACAGGAGATGAGACATAGTCAGGTAGTTTACAAACAGATTTCAATTTAGAATACCATTCAGCCGAAATAATCGAACAGACACTGCCTGAATCTAATAAAGCGGTTATAGGCTCATTGTTTAACTCAATCTTAAGAAAAGGAATAGGTGCGGGGGAATCCGCCGCAATCCTAAAACACTCTTTGGGACATTCAAAAGATGCATTTGAAAATTGCTCGTTCCCTGAATGTACAACCTGTTTACTAGGGGCTGAGTCTCGGGAAGATGGATTAGTCGACTCAGCCGAAGCCACTAGTCACCTTTTATTATTGGCATAGGTAGAATTTGCACCAGAAGTTGAGCAGGAGGGGGTGCTATTCGAATTTGGGCAATTCTTGGCGATATGTGAGGAAGCCCCACATTTAAAACAGCCTTGTGATGAACCAGCCCCATTACTTGTCCCACTCGACTTGATCAGTGGACAATTATTGCGCAGGTGGTCAGGCGACCCACAAGCATAACATTTACGAGGGGTGACTGATCGGCGAGGTGGAGGCCGAGTATTACTAAAGGAAGGCGGGGGTTCTTTCGCTACACGCAAAGAATCGGCGTATCTAACTCCTTCCGCTGAGACGGCCAATGCTTCAAGTTCCGAGAAAGTTTGCGGGCACGCCGCGAAACACAAATATGACCTGTAGGGTGGTGAAATCCCTTCCACAATAGCTTGTACAATCTGATCCTCCGGGAAATGAAGAGCAAACACCCTAGTATAAAACTTAATATCTTGGATGAAGTCTGCCAAGTTTTCATCCAAGCGCTGTACCCGATAATAGTACTTCTGAATAAGGGAGGACCTGGCCCTAGCAGGGATGAAGTTAGCTAGCAAGTGGGCATGGAAATCCTCAATAGATGATTGCTCGGCAATGGCTCTTACGATTTTATCAGAGAGAATACCAATAGCATACGGATAGATAATTTGCAAAATTTGACATGGAGAAAGAGAAAAAACAAGGGCATGATCCTGAAATTCAACTAGAAATCTTAAAAATGAAATTACGTCACTGGTGGTATTAACGGAAAACTTAGAGATACCTCTGAGCAACATTGCCAATGGATGAGGCAAGCTACTAAACCCGGGTGACATAGTAGGTAAAGGTTTCAATGGCAAGGTAGTTAATTCAGAACGTACATTATTTAATGAGTTACGGCGTTCAGACTCGTCCAATGGGGCAGAGGTTGTTTGAGCAGCAATGGTTTTCCTATTGACTTCTCCCTTATGAGGCTCTTCCTCGCTACCAGCATTCATCGTGGCGGGTTGATCAGTTTTGGGAGGAACTTCCCCAGTTAACAATTGAGTGACCTTGCTAGATAATTCAGACATATTTTCAAGGAGCGTACTAGCTTCCTTCTTCTGGACATCATTCAACTTTAGAGACAACAGATCGTTAACTCTATTTGAAAAATGAAACAGCCTAGCTTGCACACGCTTAATTTGATTAGGAGAAGGATCATTTTCATCAAAAAAACTAACTACAGAAGCTAGCCCAGTAATATTCTCCGTGATCGTGGAAAGAGAGTCGTCAATTTCTTTCTCTCCCAAATTGGGGATGGAAATAGGCAAATCTAGGGACTCTCTAAGCTTGTTTGTGTCTACTGCAACCGTGCCTCCAGACTGTACATTTCTGATAGTTAACTCATAGATCAGCTCCTCCTTGCGCAAATAGTTAAGATGGAGAACATCGCGAGGTCCGGGCATGATGACAGAACAATTTTGAAAAACTCAAAAAAAATTCCAGCAACTGAGAAAATGGTTAGAGTTCGGAATAAAACAATGTTTAACCGTCAAAAAGGGCTAAATTGAGACCCATTCAACCACGCTCTGCTACCACTTGTTACCGTGTTTTAGTGGTAGGTAGAGGTGAAAGAAGGTGCGGGCGTGAACGGGTCTCAAACTACGGAATCAAAGTTAATGTAAAATTTAACAAGGTTATATTTTCTTTTCAAAAACAAAGAAATAACGAGCATGGCAGGTACAAAGTAGCAAGTCCAAAGGGTAGTTACAATATTTACAGGATTTGGGCTTCGCGCCCTGACTTCACAATGCTTGGGCAATCAGCTCAGTTTTACCCCAAACACAAGTTTCAACAGAGGGGCAGAAAACCCCATTCATGCCTAGGAGTCCTTGTTCCAAATTACACTGAAAAGCCTCCACGAGGCATACAACACTCAATTTTCAAAAGAGCCACACGCTCTCACTTTAAGCCTCTCAAAGGCCACACCAAACTCCACCTTCAAGTTGTCCTCACTGGACATAGACACAGGGGTAAAATACCCAACCTACTGAGGTCTATTAAATGAAAAGGGGCAATTACATGACCTCTAAAATAACAATTTGAGAGGAGGCGACCTGCACTCCTAATACACTTGTTTTTAAAACCTAATCTGGCTCTAGGCCACTAATGCAAGGGCTAATCCCATACTACAGGGGTAACTTTAGAAAAGAGCAATTTGTTTTACGTTAACGAAGAATAGGTTGAGAAAATAAGTTCACCTCAAAACAATGTGAGTGGGAGCTCGAGAGGGTTAGCACTCTCTATCCCAATATGCAGCTTTAAAAGAGAATAGATGAAAAGATTGGTTACATTTTAGGAAAAGGTTACATGGTGGAAACGCTTCGAACCCGCTCCGAGAGTTAAACTGCCAACCTAGCAAGAAAAGAAGTTATTAAGAGGCCATTACCTGGTGTTGAACAGCTGGAGAAGAAAGAGGCGCTTCCCGCCCCCTGCTATGTACTTTACACACTGAAAGATGGAACAGAAGTGGCCCGGAGACCCAAAAATCAGCAGTTTAAATACTCTCGCGGAAGGTTCTAGGCGTTTTAGAGAAGAGAACACCCGCCCACAATCACTTTATTGGCTAGGGTACAGAAACATATCCAAGTTGGGGGAAGATACATCGGATTGGTCGGAAATTACTCAAAGAAATTCGGGATTGGATAAATCTAAAACAAGGGGAAAAAGAGGGGTATACAGCCAACTTAAACAATAACAGAAAGAAATTTAACAAGAAACAAACTTTTGAAATAAGAACTTCTCCAAAAAAATAGTTCAACAGTTCAAAAACTCCAAAATTTACAGGTAGAGACATCTTCTGAGAAACTTGAAAATTAATACTGTCCATAAAGTTCAGACTTCCTCCAGCAGAGGAGTTTCAACAGGCGCACATTTTAAATTAGCGGTGTGGAGGTGTACCGCCCGGTACAATAATAATAATAATAATAATAATAATAATAATAATAATAATAATAATAATAATAATAATAATAATAATAATAATAATAATAAACCAAGGGAATTACCATTCACAACTAAAATCCTTCAACCCAGCCGGGAATCAAACCGGTTCTGAATGTATATATTTAGTTGTTTTAGATATATCCGTGAACATCTGCAGATAATTTGTAAACAAAATTATTTTTAACGTACCTGCGATGATGATGATAATGATGACGATTGTTGTTTTAAGGTGCCTAATATTCAGATCATCGGGCCGTCAGTGTATCTATAACTTCCTTTAACCCTAGGAGATGATCCCGTAGGCCTATCTTAAGTACTTTGGCAAGGGAGTCTCCTATTTAAGCATCCTGAAATGACGAATGGTTGTAGCATTCATTACTGTGTCATTGGGATTTACAAACTGGGTGTATCAGTCGGCAGTATGGATGCATGTACTGTGATTATCGATCTGAATAAATTGAGAATAATATACTGTAGGTTAACGGTGCCTCGGGCAAGTGAGGTTCTGCTGTAGACCTACTTAAGGATATTTAGCTGCCCTATGGTAAACACTGTCTGTTTTGTTCCTTCGATGCCCTTTTATGCATTACATTAACGATAAGGCACAGGTGGTTTAAAATAGCAACATTGATGTTAAACGGAATACTGTCAGAGGTCTAGACAAGCAAAAACTTAATGTTCAATTTTGAGACTGACTTTTCTGCAAAGAGCAGTCAGTGAGGTCAGTAATATCTCGCATGTTACAGCATGTAGAATAGAGCGATATTTGCCTATTATGAAGGAACCGTACAGTACTGGATCGTTCCTGTGACGATAGTTATTTACTACTATTAACATTTCAGGAAACATTTATGGCAGGTCTTAGCTTCACTTTGTTTCGTGTCTATTGTTTCTTCTCTTCACTAGAATATCTACGCTGTGCGAAGTATGGTGTTTCTTCTCTTCACTAGAACATCTACGCTGTGCGAAGTATGGCGATTTACGGGAATTCAAGTAAAATAACTGTAGGATTTAAGAAAACTGGAGTAAAATAAATAGACATTTATTTCCAATTATTTTAATCCCAAATCTCTTGTGGAAAAATGCAGTGGATCAAGAACCTTCCCTTCAAGGGAGATCAGTCCTGCGAATTTGAACATGGTCTCCTCTAATAAATTCTAGTTCGGCATCAAGTTTGTAGGTTTATTTTTGGCTGAAAAATAATAGAAACACTTCTCTTATATGCCATATTGTACTGGTATCTCTAGAATGTCCAATAAAAGTCATTCAGTATTATTTACAGAGCCGGCGCTTCTTAGTTGGCATTTGTCGGCATTTGTATAGGCGCCCAATTGCTTCCTAATGCACTATGGGAGCTGCGCCACGTAATGTGTGACGTGTATCGACTTCCGCCGATAACAAGTCAGAATCATATGTGTCGTGATGAGTGGAAACGTGAATTGTGAACTGTACAAAATTTAATTCTACGCCTTGGAATAGAGTTCTTTGGTGTGTACGTAATTTTAAAGAAGTGATACTTTCCTTGTGCATTTTCGGAATCAAGCTACGGAAAAATTATAATGTGAAACTAATAATTAGCCGGTTAATGTGTGAATTGATGTTGGTTTTTGCGAGTTGCTGAAGTTCGGTGTCGCGTAGACCTTTTAAATATTGCTCTAAGTTACTTTAAAACAAACATTCCATATCTGTTGGTTAATTACTATTTCAATGATGTTTATCGTCATTGAGACATAGTGCATCTGAATTCGGGTCAACATATAGGTGACACATTTTACAAGGTCCTTTTATCATTTAGGAGAAATATTGTGTTGTTTTAGGGACAAGAAGTAATTGCAATTACTTAAAAGTAGGCCGATTATAAACATGTGGATGAAAACATCTGTATCACTTTTCTTTTATCGGTTAAATTAATAATTTTTTCTTAATTATTGAAGCTGAAGTAGTAGTCTGACGTTTCTGACATGTTCTCTTATCTTACGTGTTCATTTCAAGTTTTTGTGCTTGTTCATCTTGACCTTCCTTTAGTCATTTCATTGACGTGATTACGTTGCAGTTAACGGAGAAGCATTCCTTCGAAACAATACGAAAAAAATGGCTCAGCCTGCGGGATATTCAAATGACACTCCTCGTACTCCAGGTAAGACAATGATTAACATGGATTGTGGACAGCTAAGTAATTAGTTTCTGTAACACTGTTGCCATATATATTTTCTTTTGACAAAAACATGTTTTTAAATGCCTTTTGCAGCAGAGATTTAGTTCATTTATGACATGCCCCCTTAGGTATGTTCATTTTTAATACATAAGTTAATAGTTACTGCAGAAATTTAGATTTTGGCTGCACATATTTACGAGTTAATTGTGCAGTAGTTGATGAGACTCTTTGCTTATAATTAATGAAAACGTATATCATCATTGTAAAAATCAAGTTTTCTTTTTGTATCAAACCTCTTTTCATTCTGTTGGTTGGTCACCCTACATCGAAATATTATGTAGTGAAGACTGCATATATTATTTAGCCTATAACTTATATGTGAGGCTTGTAAAGTGATTTATGTTGGGTAAAATAAGAATCTTTACTGCAGAATTTGATGATTACCGGTAGTCTGCTAAAAGTTTGACTTGTGTACTTAGTTTTATTATTTTTTAATGTATGGAAATTTTTAAAAATAAAACCATGACAGTGGAACTCGTGTAGGCTGAGAAGAATCACTGTATGACAGGTACAGATGTACTAGATGAAAACTGAGTGATAATAGTTGTACACATATGAGTCTGTGGTGACAATAACCTCAGGGATGGTATAGATCTGCTCCATTTAGGCTACAGTTCTTCCTTTGACAAGACAAGATACTGCATAATACCAGTGTTGAATGTTTTAAGTAGATTAAGTTGGTTCTCGTGTATTTGCATTTGGTTTGCAAGCCCTTTAAATCTAGTGAAGATATCAATATGGAATAGCCCAGAATTGTTTACTTGTTGGCTTCTGTGGTGTTGAGGAAAACTGGTATTTTAAGTCCAAGCTCATTATCAAAGAAGAGTTCATCTGATGAGCCAGAAGCTGGAACTGTTTAGCTTTTTTTTTATTTCTGTCAACAGTATTGTCCAACTTAATTTTCATTTTCATTCAAGGACTCCTTGGAAATAATTCGAAGCAATAGACGGTTATGGAGGCGATTTGTTTTTTCCGAGAGTCTTCAACAGATAGCTGAAAAGCATTATAGGCTAGTGTGTATGTTAAGTTGGGTAGCATCTAGGCCTCTATTGTATATCACAGATGTGCAGTAGGGCATATGAAAATCTACAGCCTGTTTCCAGTCATTCGACCGGGTCAGGATTGGAATGAATAAAGCCCCTGTCTAGTGGCGAGGATAGACATTGTGCCAGCTGCCGAAGCCTGTTGCACTCCTCTGGGGTAATGATTAGTAAATGAAATGAAATGATATTGGAGAGTGTTGCTGGAATGAAATATGACAGGGAAAACCTGAGTATCCGGAGAAAAACCTGTCCCGCCTCTGCTTTTTCCAGCACGAATCTCACATGGAATGACTGGGATTTGAACCACGGAACCCAGCAGTGAGAGGCCAACATGCAGCCACGGAGGCTCTCAGTAGGGCATATAGGGAAATTAAAAGAATAGTAGCGAGTGGTAAATGTTACAGATAGTCCTGAACAAATTACTGTTTATGGACTGCTTTAAGATATCTTCAGCCCTGGAATTTGAAATCTTCGATCAGAAAAAAGGTCATATAAAATATAATGATGTCAAGTCATTATCTTCATTGAAGTCCGGTGAGGTAATAATTCAGGACTTTGTTATTGGCCATGTATGGCAGCAAGTGTTCAGTCACTATTAAAAAGAAATCTCTATGACGAAGCTAGGTCTATTTGGTTTCATAGTATCGTACAGAAGGTTTTATCCATAATCATAAGTTGTTAAATAAAAATACGATAGTTTACAGATTAAAGTGGATAATTAAGTTACGTAGATTTATAAGGAATTGTGTCCACAAGTCATTGTAGAGGCCGTCAGGGCCAGCAGCTTTCGCGATTTTAGCTTTGCATATCGCGTGCTTCACCTCGCACGTTATTGGGTTTGGTTGCAGGTTTGGCTGACTTCCCCTGTGTGTAGTTACACTGGTTGATGGAGTAACAGATTTCTGGTTGAGGATGCTTGTAAAATGATTCTCCTAAGTGTCCATTTGTATTGATCAAACTCTCAAATCAAATCAAACTCTCTTTATTTGCAAATGAGGTGTCTACCTCGGTGGCAAATGGTACACTAAAATACATTATTGTCAAGCACTAAATATTAAATTAACAAGAGAAGAAAATTTTTCCTATAATACAATATTATACAATTTACGCTAACAATGTTTTCTATTAAACACACAGCTCATCCTTAATAAATTTATATTGTTTACAAAATTCTAATTATAATATCTCCTGTACTACTTACAAATATAGTCAACTGATATACAGTATGTGGAATTGCTTCAAATGATACTAATAACCCAAATAACCCAAATTTGTATAGAGGCATTGACTTAGAGAATGTCTTCAAGCTGTTCATGAGAATAATTAGGCAAACTAGGGAGGGAAACTGACCATTTCCTACTGGAACAACAGTATGGATTCAGAAAACGTTGCTTCATACTGCAGAAATTAACAAATTTATTAAGTGAAGTAGAACAGGTGTAAGATTCCGTAGAGAGAATATTATGCAGTATTCATTGATTTCACCAAAGCTTTTGACCTCCTGAACTGAAGAATAGTGATTGAGAAATTGACTCAAATGACTGGAGAAACGAATAACATTACAATCCTGCTGGAAAACATTCTTGCCTATATCATCATTAACATAAATGATGGTATCTCACTAATCACGAGATATGTCAGTTTAGTGGAGTAATGCAGGGAGACCCAATTAGTCTATTACTCTTCAATGTTGCATCAGCAGATGTAGGCCTAACCCAAGTACAGTGAAGCAGTATCACAACACATGTACACCAACGACATGGTACTTTGTTCAACTAGCCTGAGAAACCTACAGGAAGCCGTCAACTAGTTGCAAGTGCGGGCATAAGAAAATAAGCTGCAAAGAAATTAATCCAAAATGGTATTGATCATTTTCAGGAAAGGTAGAAGAACTGCAACAAACTGAGAGAATCTAGTGTGAGAACAAAGATCTAAAACCAAACCCCATGGCAGTACAGCCCTTGAAGGGCCTTGGCCTACCAAGCGACCGCTGCTCAGCCGGAAGGCCTGCAGATTACGAGGTGTCGTGTGGTCAGCACAACAAATTCTCTTGGCCGTTATTCTTGGCTTTCGAGACCGTGGCCGATATCTCACCGTCAGATAGCTCCTCAATTCTAATCACGTAGGCTGAGTAGACCTCGAACCAGCCCTCAGGTCCAGGTAAAAATCCCTGACCGGGCCGGGAATCAAGCCCGGGGCCTCCGGGTAAGAGGCAGGCACGCTACTTCTACACAACGGGACCGCCCGAACAAAGATTGAGGATTAGCTAATTCCTTCAATTACCTTGGGATCACAATGCAAACTGCAGTAAATACCTTCAGAATACACTTGGGGAGAGAGCAGCAGTATGCCAGAGCAATAAGTTATATAAAATTAAAGACCTTCATAGACTCTCTACAAGAGCAGCACTAAAGCAGTTCCTCACTGCAGTCAGCCTTGTTGCTACCTATGGTATTTAAGTTATTTGTGATCTAAGTACTTCAGAGAAAATAAAGCACATGTTATGCGTACCTTTGAATGTGCAATCAAGATTAGTGTATGAGTTTTGTAAAGAGCCATTTTATATTGAGAAGTTAAGACTCTGCCTACTGCTGCCATTTGCTAGGCAAAGTATTCATCTACTTGTAGAAAGGAGGATGAAACGGGAGCATATATGAAGCAAACTATGAGCAACGTCATGTAGCCACAAGGATGGAAGTCAGTGGATTCCATCATAAATGCTGTACGACACAACTATTTCACGAACTGTGTGTGCTCTTTGTGTGAGGAAAAGTTTGATCAAAAAGAAAAAAAGTCAATTAGTACAGCAGAGACTTGTAAACTTTAATATCTTTGCATTTTTGTGCGCATTCCCTTTATTATTCTTGTTGTTGTTGTTGTTGTTATTAGAAGGAATTGTGATAAATGTAAAGAAAGACCACAATCACTTCCTTCCTACTTGTGGTACTGTCCTAGACACAAAGTACAGTAACTGAAAATTTAGGCCTTTCTACCATATATCGAGAAAGTAACTGACAGAATAGGGAGGCTACAGGAGTCCCATGGGTTAAAACCATATACAGGCCGACGAAGAAAATCCAGGAACTGCTTAGGTCTGCCAAAGATAAGTGCCATCCTCTCTCCACAGCAGGTGTCTACAAGATCCTGTGCAGCTGCGGCCAGATATACATAGGCACTACCAAACGCAGCATCGCCACACGACTGAAGGAGCATAACAGACATAGCCGGCTGGGACAGACAGATAGATCATCAGTCGCCGAACACTCGCTGCTAGCAGGCCATGACGTACAGTACAGCAACACCGAAATACTGTCAACTACTGTGTCTTATCACGCCCGGCTTCAGAGGGAAGCCATTGAAATCTTAAAGCACACCAACAGCTTCAAGCATAAGGAGGAATCTGAACAGGTAAACAAAGCCTGGTTTCCAGTCTTGAAAGCTCTAAATCCTGATGGATATGATAGCCGCGGCAGACCAGAAGAAAGCAGCTGCCTGTCTCCGCCAAGGCAGGTCAATGTACATCGGGCTCCCTAACGCTTCAACCATTGGCCGAAGAACAGCCAGTCAGCGACCGCCCCCCACCATGGCGGTCAATAGGCGAGCAGCGTACCGTATCCTGCACTATATAAATAGGTGGAATTACAACAGCTCTTCATTCCACTGAGAGCTTCGCTGCTATCGAGGTCAGTCGGAACACTTGACGATGCCGAGTGCAGTCTTCGGTGAAACGTCGGGACATTTACTCGCTCCTGGACCACGGCCTACAAGCCCGGAAAACGCTGACATGATTTGTAACGCCAGCCGTGAAAGCCTCAATTGCTACATAGATGTGTTAGGGCGTTAATAAACCACAAACAAAAAGGAAATCGCTTATAAAGGAAGTGTTTAATACTTTCTTAAGGATATATGATGATTAAAATTAGTTTTCTCCTGATGAAGGATTTCGGCCCAAACCATTATACATAGGCCTATACCGTAATTTTCCTTGATATGACTCTACCTTGTATGTATTGACTTGAGTTTGGCGAGTTAAATCAAAGTGTTAGTTGATTGTTGACAGCTTTGCCCATCATGATTCTATTTTTTTCCCTTCTGGAATACCATCTGCTCTGCTTTTTGGCAATTCATCTTCATGTTCTGCCTGACTTTCAGATATAGGTCTAATTTACAATGCTTTCTGTTACACTAGATTTTAGGGTTATGTTGCCCTTATACTTACAGTACATTCACATTCTGTGAGGTAGGCTGGCTTCCCTCTGAAGCTGGGCGTGATAAGACACAGTAGTTGACAGTACTTCGGTGTTGCTGTACTGTATGTCATGCCCTGCTAGCAGCAAGTGTTCGGCGACTGATGATCTGTCTGTCTGTCCCAGCCGGCTATGTCTGGCTCACTAAATTGAGTGCAAGATAGCTCAGAAGTTCAGCTTGGAGGACCCTATTTATCTGTTACAGCAGGCTTAATCATTTTCCTGGTTATCTTCGATTTATATGAGAAGCATTTGTAAATAGGCCTACCTTTGTTCGGGTGGAAAAGTAGTTAACTTATTCATGTCAGAACATCTTTATAAATACTGTACTTCTCATGAAATTGTTACATAACAGTACACACATAATTTGGACATTACCGGTAGACCTACAGATGTGGAAGAATGCAATATGAAGTTGTCCGTTTTAAACACAGCGGTTACTAATGTGTGAAATTGGTTACTTTATGGAGTAGGCCTAGGCATATCTTAATCCACTTACACTCTCTGAATGAAGCTCAGCAAGCAACAGTAATCTGGCAGCTAGACTATTCTTGTGGTCTCTTAATTACCTGGCCAGGAATTGAACCTGGGACCCTCTGAACCGAAGGCCTCAGCGCTAACCATTCAACCAAGGAGTCGGACAAGTAAACCTAAATTCTATTATCATCCATTCTGAGAGAGTTACTGATTGGAAGATAGTAAAGTGATCTAGAATGTTGAAAGGATATTCTGGGCAAAATTTCTGGAAAAAGCCTTCTGAAGGGCCAAACTCATTGGTGTTTGAATGAAGTAGTTCAGGAAAAGCTGAGGAATAAGAAGAATGTCTAATCCTTGATAATACAGCTCAGGAAGAAGATAGGAAAATATTTAACATGATTAAGACAGAGGAAAACCGTGCTGAGGCAATGGTAAAGGCAAGAGTTACTGGAGAACTTTACAAAGAGTCTGGAAACAGAGGAAGGATTAAATAGCCTCTAAAGCTAGATACAGAGCATCAGAAGATTTTATGCATGTGAGTCAAGTGAAAGACTCTGAAGGGAGGGAGGGTCTATGGTGCATAGAAGAGATCAATAGATGATGGTCAAGCTATTTCAAGGGGCTCTTAAACAAATATGTTACTCTAGGCCATGGGAATGGAACACAGAACATCAGGAATCAGCAAAGGTGAAGTGGCTGCATGAAAATACTTTGGAGTTTTCTAGCTATATAGAGAGGAGATGATGCCAGATGCCTTGGAGTAGTATACTTGTGCTCATCTATAAGGGGAAAGGTGTCATTCAATAGTGCGGGAAGCACAAAGGGATTAAACTTTTGTCTCATGCTTTGAAAATATAGGAGAATGTGATGGACAAGAGAATCAGAAATCTGTTTCAGTAAAACAGTTTGGTTTCATGTCTGTGAAAGGGCAGCTGATGAAGTAGTGCAGTGAGAAGAACAAATATTTTCACTTGATGTTTATTGACCTCAAGAAAGACGTACATTACTACAATTCCATGACAGGTTTGGAGATGTATGGGGAAGAAAGGAGTGTCTGAGAAGTATGTAAAGATTGTTGAAGACATGTATGAAGGGAGGCCCTCTCAGGTTCAGTCTGGTATGGGAGTTATAAACAGTTATGCTGTCACAGTTGGCCTTCACTAAGGTTCATCATTATGTCCTTACCTCTTTTACTAAGGTTCATCATTAAGGCCGTACCTGTTTAGTACTGTTACACTGCTTTAGAACATGAAGGATCTACCCCCATACTCTTTGACTTTTACTGTCAACTTATATGGAACGGTTGGAGGGACTTGAGCAATGGAGAGGGACTGTGGAAACAGGAGGGCTGAAGATTACCAGGCAGGAAACAGAATACCTTTTGTTTGGAGAAAAGGAAAGGCTTATAAGGTATAACTGCAACGTCAAAAATTGAAATGAGTTAGGGAATTACAGTACCTCAGCTCCTCTATTACGGAGAATGGTAGGCCGAACAGAGAGGTGAACAAAATTCAGGCAGGTTGGAGGAACTGAAGGGCTTTAGGAGTGTAGAACAACAAACCAGTAAGCAGGAGAACAAAAAAAAAAGTTTACAGATCAATGGTACAGCCTACCATAATATATGGTTGTGAAACGTTCTCTATGAAGGAACTTAAAGAAGAAATTTGAGGAGGTGGAGATGAGGATACTATGGTGAGAAGGTACAAGCGGTAGGGTTGTAAATAAAAGGATAAGAATGATTATAGGAGTGACAGAAATAACCAAGAAGGTGCATCGAAGAAGATTGGAGTGTTATGGCCATGTTATGAAGAGAGGGAATGGGAACATAGCCAGGAAAATCCTTCACTTTTTAGTTGAAGAGAGAAGACAATGCAAAAGCTGAATAAGTGGTGGTGAGACTGTCGAGGAGCTTGTTAAAAAGCAAATTTCAATTCTCCCCGTGTTCTGCCTCCTTCCTTAAAAATGAGTTGTGTCGTAGGCCATTTGTAAAATTGGAAGAGAACTTATCTATGGCCTCGGGGGGAGATTTTAAACAGGGTTAATAAATTTATTTTGTACACACCATTCACTATTGGAGTCACCTTGAGTGTGTTGAGTTTGTTTGGAGTTGAAGACTAGTGGTGGTTCAATATGTCTGTGTGAGATTGGAAGAGAAACTGTCATAGTGAAACTTCTAGGTTGGGGGTTCTTGTTACGGAGAGAGGAGGATCTTAGGATGTGGAGTCTATGGTATGACAGACTCTCCCTCCCCCTCTCTCTCCCTCTCTCTCTTGTTCAACCATGAATGACCATACTCACTAATTGCCGTCTGTTTACAAGTCCCGGTTCGTTGGAATTAGCTGAGAGGTCTATAATCCTATTCACAGGCTCGCCTTACTTTCATTTCTCCAAGTCCAGTCACCCTACACACCAGTTGCATGCAAGCAGTTAGATTTGAACACAGGGTTACTTGCCACGCAACACACGATGACTGTCCCTTGGTTCGACTCCAGTAATTCACAGAATCACATGCAGGGAACACCTAAATAGCAACAGTTCAGCAGTGCTAAACAGCAGGACTGTACTCACAAAACGATCATTAGTACTGTTCCAATTACACTTAACGATAACTACTCTGGTCGTCAACTCTGCGATGATCCTCAGTCCACAGAAGTACACAAACACATAGTACTCTCAGGTAGCACACATCCGTACGCTGTTTTCATTCGCTACTCATTCGTCTCTCCGACGCAACAACCACCACCACAATTCCTCATTCAGACCTCAGTGGGACACTAGCGACAGCCAGTACCTCTGTCTCCGTCAGCCCAGCCACCGAACCAACTCAGATTCCAACACCGACTGTAACACTGAGTTCCACAGTGACTCTAATACCGACTCCTTCACGGTTTCCATCACTAACTGTCCGTGGTTAGTCATCCTCGGGTGATGTGTACCAGAATATTCGCGATGTGGCCAGAAATAGAACATTCTTGTTGTGTCTCCCAGAAACTCACAGGTAAGCCAGCCGATGAGAACAATGCAAGGAGAGGCCGGCCCCACCCCACAGATCAGCTGAGAGATCGCCGGTCACCTGACTTGCTAGCCTCTTCCAGGAACTACCAAAAGGGGCTACTACAGGGCTGGCACGTAACATTATATATATTTCATCTCTTCAAAATTACTTTACATATTAACTACCATATCTTAGATCTTCCTCTACTTCAGTTACCTTCTTGACTAAAACCATTAGTGTTGCTTTATACATTACAACTAGAGGATGGATCAACGGGCACTATAAATGGAAAACCGGCATGCAAAAAGGCCCTTAAAAAGTTTAACAGGTGCTTTTATAGGCATTTAAACTGAAAAAGGCACCTGTAAAGACAGTGGAAAAGCCATTAATAGAAAAGTTTATTATTATTATTATAACCCATTTTATCACCTACAATATACAGAAATTTAAACAGTTATTATAAAGTGACTAACAACTTCTGAAAATGTTTGGCACTATAAAATTCTCACAATAGTTTAATAGTACTATTTTACAGTTTATGAATTCTGCAGAAATTGAAAATTTACAATTAGTCAAATCAATCATCATTGATCTGCATTTCACCGAGCTCGATAGCTGCAGTCACTTAAGTGCGGTCAGTATCCAGTATTCAGGAGATAGTAGGTTCGAACCCCACTGTCGGCAGCCCTGAAGATGGTTTTCCGTGGTTTCCCATTTTCACACCAGGCAAATGCTGGGGCTGTACCTTAATTAAGGCCACGGCCGCTTCCTTCCCACTCCTAGCCCCTTCCTATCCCATCGTCGCCATAAGACCTAAAGCAAGACCTAAAGCAACTTGCAAAAAAAAAAAAAAAAAAAAAATTGATCTGCATTTAGGACTGTCACCCAACTGGCAGTTTACCAAGTTTTTCCTTAAATGATTTAAAAAAACTTGGAAATTTATCAAACATTTCCATTGAAAAGTATTCCATTCCCTCTTTTTTCTTCCTGTAAATGAATATTTGCCCCAATTTGTACTCTTGAGTTCCAACTTTATCTTCATACTAGCTGTAATACCCATTGTTGACAGGACACTCACTTAGCATGTGTCCGGCTCCATGGCTAAATGGTTAGCGTGCTGGCCTTTGGTCACAGGGGTCCCGGGTTAGATTCCCTCCAGGGGGGGGGGTATTTTAACCAACATTGGTTAATTTTGCTGGCATGGGGGCTGGATGTCTGTCATCTTCATCATCATTTCATCCTCGTCACGACGCAATAATACGTCGCCTACGGGCGTCAAATCAAAAGACCTGCACCTGGTGAGCCGAACATGTCCTTGGACACTCCCGGCACCAGAAGCCATACGACATTCCATTTTCAATCAGTCATGTGCATAATGACATTTTTACCTCCTCTTTGTATTCCCCAGATTCCGAGGCACATAAGTGGCTATGGCTCTCCCTGCCCGTGGCTTGTAATGTACTCCCTTCCTTACTTTCTGGCCTTTTGGAGTTTCATATTTATTTTGTGTTATTGCTTATCTTGACTTCATCTCTTCCTTCGGATAGGAAAGAAAGCCGTGTGTCTGGTTAATATACTTAAAAAAAAATAATACTGACAGGTATTTCAAATGTTGCCGGAACAGTCTCCATAGCAACTCTCTCTTTATAGTCTATAGAGCTAGTTGCCGGCTCTTGGACGCGTCACTTTCACAGCACTGCCACGGATATTTTTCTTATTTTTTACCTCATTGGAAAAAGATATAGAACAAAAATTCACCAAGTGCTGTTTTCATGTAAAACCAAGCATAAAAGAGATACAAAGTTTTATGCCTTAGGCCCCTTCTAAAGGACACCTTCCTGGTGAAATTTCTTTGCAGTGCTATAGGTAAGATCCTACTCGACCTTATTCTAAAAAAAAATATCACACACACCCCCTTCATCATTCCGTGATGCTGTAACAGACACAGACAGATAAATATTAAATTGAACTCAACATAGGTCATAATAATGTCAGTATTCTTGTCAGAATACAATGTTAACTGACTGGAACGTTGTGGTTAGAAGCAATGGTATCATATGAAATGCGTGATCAAATGCAAAAGACACAATTTCAAATTTTCTTTGAACATTACTATGCTGGCGGTCTAACAATGCCAAGTTGGAGCTGGAATGACCCGGCTACAGACAGTGGGTTCCTATCAATGTCTCATAGTAGGGATCTAGGGATTGAATAGCTGGAATACTATGATGAACCAGTAGTTACTTGAAAATGTATGAACCAGAGGGATGAATGGCAGGGGAGGAGACAAAGCGCATCACAATGTACTATAATCAATTTAATGTTACTGTATATCATTTTTATGGGTTTTTGTTATTGTAGGCCTTCACATTTAGTTTTCTTTCTCTGTGATATTAGGGCATCCAGTATAAAAAGAGTCCTTCCTCCTCTCAGGACTCCTTTTAGTCTAGTGAAATTCGCAGACATCTTAATGGACACTTCATAGACAGAGTGTTCCTTGTATCTTGTTCTGCGCATTTGGTAACTGAAAGTTATACTTCCCTTTGGTCATTTTGATTCATTAATTTCGATTTTTGTTACTAAGTCCATATCAGCGCCGAGTCACGAGAAAGTGGGTAAACAGAATTTAATGAACATCGGTATGTAAAGTCAGAGAATAAAGACCTACAGTCTACGCTATAAATAATTTTACAAATCACAGAATCGAAAGAAAACTAAATGTGAAGGCCTACAGTATAGAAAGCTCATAACATTGATCAACAATAACATTACATTGAGAATTGTTTGTTGTAATGTGCTTTGTGTCTTCTGTTGCCACTCATCTCTGGTAGATAGGATTACTGTTGATTCCGAGTATATTTTTATTTGCTTTACGTCGCACCGACATATATAGGTCTTAAGGCGACGATGGGATAGAACTGTGGAGGGATAGGACTGTGAAGGAAGCGGCCTTGGCCTTAATTAAGGTACATTTCCAGCATTTGCCTGGTGGGAAAGTGAGAAACCTCGGAATACCATCTTCAGCGCTGCCGACTGTGGGGTTCGAATCCACTATCTCCCGGATGTAAGCTCAGAGCTGCGCACCCCTAACCACACGGCCAACTCACCCGGTCATACAGAGTGTAACAGCCTGCCTGAATATTGACGGGAAGTAGCTGGGGAGTTAGATAACTTTCTTCTTTAGGATGCCATTCCTTTGGTTCGTAACTTTTCTGATACTACTGGTATTTAATACACTGGTTCATCATAGCATTCGAACTATTCAATCCCTACTCTGAGGTACTGATTGGAATGAACAGTGTTCATATTTAATGGAATAATGGCAGAGGAGTGTTCACGGCAGTCTGCGGCCTGGTCATTCCAGCTCTGGAACTTTGGACTGTTAGGTTGGCACTGTAGTACTGTTCGTTAAAAGTGATAAAATGTGTTTTTTTTTAAATTTGATTATTTTATTTGATTAAATTGCTTTTAATGGCTACATTCCTACTGACTTTTTTTGTAATGACCTATGTAGACTTCTGTTAGGAAAACCACAAAGTTAGTCTTTCTGAGAATCCCGTTGCAAAGCACGGGTACATCAGCTAGTATTATATATTGCTTAGTTATAATTAGTAGTAGTAGTAGTAGTAAGTGCTGTTAATATTGTTATTATTTGAATGTATTATATCACCTGTAATTGGAGAATCAATAACTCTGTTGATGATAAATAAACAAATCAAATCAAATCTTATTCAAGTTATCTTTCCTTCATGATATTTTTCTCATTTTGATAATACACTCACTGGAGGAAAAAAGCGAAACTACGTATTTCAGACAAAATTTAATGTTAGTCCATTTGAAACCTGGTAAAAATAAAATGTTATGACATTACAATAATATGGCAGTACATTTAAAATTAAATAGCCCATTTTAAAAGTTTCAGCTCAATAATTGAGAAACATTATTGATCATAACAATCACTGCAGTCCATGAACACAGAATTAGAAATGTTGAAACCTGGAGCTCTGTTCAGTTTCATATGCAGTCCATTTGTCTACACGTTTTCAAAACGTTTCTATTGCCTCAGTAACGGGTATTACCACTTCTGGCCACAGTTACAGCTGTGATTCAATCAGACATGTTCAGGATGCAATCTAGAATATTCTCTTATGGTATGAGCTCCCGTTCTGTCTGGAGTGCAGCCTGAAGTTGAGCCACTGTGTCGGGGGGATGACTCTTAGCACGTCTCGTAAGCATATCCCAGACGTGCTCTGTCGGATTTAGGTCAGGACTACGAGCAGGCTGCACCATGCGCTCAATTCCGACTTCATCCAGGTATTCGTGTACACAAACGGCAACGTATAGGAGAGCATTGTCATGCATAAGGCTAAGGGAAGTACATGTTTTTCCAGAATTTCTTCGGTGTAGCAATGGGCCATATGTGACCCACCTTCCTGCTCTGTTCAGGCAGCCAAGGAAATGCCTGCTCAAACCATTACAGAACTGCTACTGAAAGCTATTAAAAAAAAAAAAAAAGGTGGAGAATACCTTTCTCCACATCTCCTCCACACCTTTTTTTGTCCATCTAGGGATCTGTAGCTAAACAGATTAATTTGCAAAATGTAAGTAACTCCGATGATGCGGATGCATCAGATCTGGACCAGTAGCAGGTCTTCTGGAGTAGTGTCCAGCATCATGTAACCTCCTACTCACCGTCCCCTCATTGATATTCACACTTCGTACTTGTTCAAGGTGATTTCTGGCTTGAATCACAGTACTGTGCCAGTCATGCAGAATTTGAAGGTGCAAGAATTGGTCATCCCTTTCAGAAGTTGACCTCTTTGTACCAGATCCTGACCTGTATTATGAGTATGGACTCAGTTCCTGATGATATCTCTGCACGTGAAATTGTTGATGGAACACAGTAAACTCAGCCATATAATGCAAGCTGCGTCCATCCTCTACCATCGCTACTGCTCTGGCAGCATCCTCTGAGCTTAACAGCATCTTCACTTCCGTAAGTGCTGTTTAATACTGAGTAGGTCAGAGAATTCCCTGGAGGTAACAATTATTGTATGGAAACAAAGATTTGTTTTCTTGTTACAGACTGTAATTTTTCAGCTGTGTAACCCTTGGAATGATCTGTTGTCTGTTATTATTGCCTGTTGTCGAGTTCATTCCATTTTGCAATCTATGAGAACATTTCCTAAGATTCAGTACGTAGTAAAAGTTTCATAGGAGAGTATAAGAAGTATTAATTCAAATTTTATCTCAGTTTCTCAAATATCTTGAGGTGTTCATTTTTTTGCTTGTTAGTATAGCATGAAAGTATTGTAAAGTTAAAATATTGGTACATATCTCTTTAGGCTACAACAGGCTTGACAAAATATAACAATGGTCTGTCGAGAAATTGGTTTCATGATTTATCCACTGCTTGTATGTAAGAGAATTACCAGTTTAGTTTTTTTAGCATATTCAGGTATGTGTGAATCATCTGGCTGACACAGAATCTGATATAAAATTAAGAGTTTTTTGCAACACAAGACCATGACAGCAGCTCGGTCCACACAGCGGCCAGGATGTGTATATTGAGCCATTCAAGTCTTTTAATTTATACCTGCTCAGGACTTTTTCAGAGGATGGTGATGTTTTCTTCTTGAAAAAGATAGTATGGTCATCTTTCCCTATTTCTAGGGATTGGTTTTTACACCCTGTCATGGCCTCACCCATGATGTGTCCAATCTTCCCCCGTACAAGGATGTCTTAATATACAGGGTTAAGCGTAATTCGCGCACTCGGGCGTCGCAGCGCGACTCCTCACATGCCAACAATAAAAAAATGTCTCTTACAAAATTTCGTCTTGCAAGTATATCCGGTAGAAAACGGACTTTAAAGAGTAGCAATCTGGCAACACTGTAACCATATGTAGGGTAACTACCGCTGTCAGCACGTCGCCGTCGTGCTGTACAGTTGGTGCAGTGGGTAGAGTTTTTGGTTGGCATGCAGGAGGTCGATGGTTCGATCCTGGGTTGAGGCTCATCTTTTATTTGCTAATTTCCATCTGACATTACCTACTGTGATACAGTAAGACACTGTTTCTAAGGTCACATGTATCCTACATTTACAACATAATAATAATAATAATAATAATACATTGAGATACGTACTAAACAGCATGCGGTTACCAGACTCAACACGCAATGTTGAAAGGCAGAATTATTGGGACCATGGTGATAACACATACAAATTGTAACCCAGTTTGGGCATTATTCGCAGAGCACGTTGCTAGGCCTACGGAAACGTAAGGCCCTAACGAAATGTAATGGACCTGAACGAGGCAAGAATAATAGTTGGTACTAATCTATGGGACCATTGGAGGAGGGTACAAAGAAAACAGGTTTCACATCTAGTAGATGAAGTGGTGCGAATAAATTCACGCCCACGACGTGGAAAGGGCGCCTTTCAAAGCTGACCAATGAAAACGATTGTTCGTCCATTTCTAGGATCGTAGTATGTAAGTGCAAATGGTTTCTAGAGGACCCACTGCATTCGCTGTTGACGATTAAGATGCCAGATACCATACCACCTGGACTACATTTACGAAATAAAAAACATACGCCTCAACCCAGGATCGACCACTCGACCTCCTGCATGCTAACCCAAAACTCTATCCATTGCACCAACTGTACAATACAAGTTATGCCTGCTGACAGAGGTAGTTACCCTACATGTGGTTACAGTGTTGCCAGATTGCTAATCTGCAACGTCGTTTTTCTGCCGGATATACTCGCAAGATGAAATTTTGTAAGAGACATTTTTTTATTGCTGGCATGTGAGGAGTCGCGCTGCGACGCCCGAGTGCGCGAATTACGCTTCACCCTGTATATTTGAGTTATCTTCCTTCAGGCTAGCAACCCGTCGGAAGGACATTTGATTGCTTTCAAGTCTTGCAAAAAGTAAAATGCAAGACCGTAACGGGTCACATGGCCCAATACTTGGAAGGAAGATGATGATGATATTGAGGTTCCACTGACAAACTCTCCACATACAGAAATGGAATAATTGGTATGGCATTGTGATTGTATTTGACAATGTGTAGGATTATATTGGAAAATTCAAAACATTCATTTAAAAGAAAGGCTAAATAGAAAGGTTTCCAAAAAATCAGATGCCATAATAAGGCATTTAGAGGCTTATATTTTAGAAATGGGCTCTTGTAATCTAAAGAGGGGGTTCTAGTCACTTAGAAAGTTACATAAATTGAGTTTGTAATGGACTTCCTGGCTCCTCTTTTCAACCAGGTCATATCTGAGAATAAGCCTTCCCATGTATGGATGACCAGTATGACCATATCAATTTGGAAAAATAAGGGAGTTGTCTGCGACTGTAACAACTATCGCCTATTCGACTTCTATGCCATACTCTGAAGATATTGAAGCAAGCATTGGGACAGTAGGTTCAGAGGTATTGTTACCATATGTGGCTTTATTAGAGGAGAATGTAGTACAATAGATGCAATTCATGCCATACGCTTGATGATGGAAAGGCACCGATGAAAGCAGGAGACTATGCATTTGGCATTTTGGGATCCGGAAAATGCTTAGAGTTCCACTTCAACTCAACTGGCTTTGCCATCTGTTGCCATGGAGTTCCAGAAGTGTTTATGAACCGGGTCCAATTATTCTACCTCAACGTCATAAACATGGTGTGAAGTCCAACCAGGATTTCACCACCTTTCAAACATTACATTCAGCATCCACCGTGGATCAGCACTGTTGCATCTGTACGGATATGGTGACTAATGACATACAGGTACTAACTCTCTGGTCTCTGCAATATGTGGATGATGTGGTGCTCTTGCAGCAGACCCACCTTCACTAGATGCAGAATTGGAAGGACAGGCTGGCTGAAAACGGACTAAGGATCAACAATCAAAAAAGCGATTATTTGGAGTGTGACCCCTAAACCAAGGGCAGCATCAGCATCAACAACCAGGACTTGAAGAAGACCTCACAGTTTAAAAACCTTGGGTCACTGGTAACATCTGACAGTGATGCCACCAACAATATCAAGTAAATGCAGCATAGCTCGAGAAGACGAGAGTTACTGGCGTCCTGTGAGAAGCACATGCCCGAATATCTCAAGGCAAAAGTATATAAGACAGTAGTGTGACTAGCTCTCTACAGATCAGAATGTTGCCCCGTGATGATGAAACAAGGCCAAATCACCTATACCCTGCTCCGATGTACCCTTGGCCTAATATCTTACGATCATGTGACAAAGATTAAGTGTAGGCCTGATTGTAGGGAAAGTGAGAGAGGCAAGGCTCCGATGATATGGTAGTGTTTTGTATCGAAAGTGGGGCTTCATTTCGAACCTGGAGAATGTCGTCCATGTGGAAGACCAATGAAACAGTGGAAGGACTCAATTTCTGTAGTGTACTGGAATTGCACGTTGCTTTTGAACCCATTAATGCACATTAATAAAATATTTGTTTTCTTTTTAAGTACTACATGCTCATCTTGTAAATTGGATTAGTTGAATAAAGTTTTCCACAAAAGCAATTTCGAAGTTCAATCTCATACAAATATTAAGGCTAAATATTTTGTATGTATTGTATCTTTGTGATACAGGAGCAGATGTGTACTCTGACCGCAACGTATTGGTCATGGAATGCCATCTGAAGTTGAAGAAATTGAAGAAAGAAAAGAACGCAAAACGATGGGATCTAGACAAGTTGAAAGAAAAGAGTGTGAGGGATTGTTTCAAGGAACATGTTGCATAAGGGCTAAATGTAAAGGCTGAAGAAAATACAATAGAGGAAGAGTGGATAGTCTTGAAAAATTCAGTAGGGCTGCTGAAGAAATGTTAGGAAGGAAGAAAAGATCAACTAAGAATCAGTGGATAACTCAGCAGATACTAGACCTGATTGATGAACGACGAAAATACAAGAATGCTAGAAATGAAGAGGGCAGAAAAGAATACAGGCGATTAAAGAATGAAGTGGATAGAAAGTGCAAGGTAGCTAAGGAAGAATGGCTGAAGGAGAAGTGCAAGGATGTCGAAGGTTGTATGGTCCTAGGAAAGGTAGATGCTGCATACAGGAAAATTAAGGAAACCTTTGGAGAAAGAAAATCTAGGTGTATGAATATTAAGAGCTCAGATGGAAAGCCACTTTTAGGGAAAGAAGACAAAGTAGGAAGATGGCAGGAACCTATCCAACAGTTGTATCAAGGTAAAGATGTAGATAATTTAGTTCTGGAACATGAAGAGGCTGTTGATGCTGATGAAATGGGAGACCCAATTTTGAGGTCAGAGTTTGACAGAGCTGTGAGTGACCTAAATCGGAACAAGGCACCTGGAATTGATGACATTCCCTCTGAATTACTGACTGCCTTAGGATAAACCAGCATGGCAAGGTTATTCCATTTAGTGTGTAAGATGTACGAGACAGGAGAAGTCCCATCCGATTTTCGGCAGAATGTTGTTATACCTATTTCCAAGAAAGCTGGTGCTGACAGGTGTGGAAACTACCGCACCATTAGTTTAGTATCTCATGCTTGCAAAATTTTAACACGTATTATTTACAGAGGAATGGAAAAACAAGTCGAAGTTGAGTTGGGAGAAGATCAGTTTGGCTTCAGAAGAAATGTAGGAACACGTGAAGCAATCCTGACTTTACGTCTGATCTTAGAGGATCGAATCAAGAAGGACAAGCCCACGTACGTGGCATTCGTAGATCTAGAAAAGGCATTCAATAATGTTGACTCGACCAAGCTATTTAAGATTCTGAAGGTGATTGGGTTCAGATACCGAGAACGAAGAATTATCTACAATCTGTATAAAAATCAGTCTGCAGTGATAAGAATCGAGGGCTTTGAAAAGAAGCAGCAATCCAGAAAGGAGTGAGGCAAGGCTGCAGTTTGTCCCCCCTCCTTTTCAATGTTTACATAGAACAGGCAGTAAAGGAAATCAAAGAGGAATTTGGAAAGGGAATCACAATCCAAGGAGAGGAAATCAAAACCTTGAGATTTGCCGATGATATTGTTATTTTATCTGAGATTGCAGAAGATCTTGAGAAGCTGCTGAATGGTATGGACAAAGTCTTGGGTAAGGAGTAGGCCTACAAGATGAAAATAAGTAAGTCCAAAACAAAAGTAATGGAGTGCAGTCCAACGAAGGCAGGTGATGCACGAAATATTAGATTAGGAAGTCTTAAAGGAAGTGGATGGATATTGTTACTTGGGCAGTAAAATAACTAACGATGGCAGAAGTAAGGAGGTCATAAGATGCAGACTAGCACAAGGAAGGAAGAGCTTTCTTAAAATAAATTTGCTCACTTCAAACATTGATATAGGAATTAGAAAAAGATGTTTTTGAAGACTTTCGTGTGGAGCGTGGCATTGTATGGATGTGAAACATGGACGATAACCAGCTCAGAAAGAATGAGAATAGAAGCTTTTGAAATGTGGTGTTACAGAAGAATGCTGAAGGTGAGATGGATAGATCGAATCATGAATGAAGAGATACTGAGTTGAATTGGTGAGAGGAGATCGATTTGGCTAAATTTGACGAGAAGAAGTGATAGAATGATAGGACACATCTTAAGACGTCCAGGACTTGTTCAGTTGGTTTTTGAAGGAAGTGTAGGTGGTAAGAATGGTAGGGGTAGACCAAGATATGAATATGACAAGCAGATGTAGGGTGCAGTATTTACGTAGAAAGGAAAAGGTTAGCACAGGATAGGGTGGCATGGATAGCTGCATCAAACCAGTCTATGGACTGATGACTCAAACATCATCATCTTTGTGATGCAATCTTCAAACTCATTTTCAAAGACATAAACAGCTACTACTAAATCTATACGTACCTTGTAACCACTATTTTTCAACAGTTGAATTTAGTATTATACGTCTTCATGAATCATTGATCCAATTATAGCCCTCTGAATTACTCTTTAGGAATTCATAGATAAAAGTCCTTGTTATTTTTATCATCTTATTGGACTATTTAAGAATGTAGTTCCTCCACTGTAGATGTTGATTTTTCTCATGCTTACACTCTTGATATTCCAGTAACATAATCTGCTTCTACTTTTTGGAACAGCCTTGCTGCTTTGTTTAGTTATTAACTCTTCATTACTTACTGGTATTTACTCAGGATTAAGAACAAATTCTGTACCGTAAAACATATTTAAAAAATGTTGGTACAGTAAAAGTTATTCCTGGCCATGGTTCTGAAGTTAAACTCATGTTACTTACTGTATTTATTATTTGCTAATGATTTCAGTAAATTTTAGACCCTGTAAGGTCTATGAATGTTAAAGTGGTAGGCTGACTTTGCAGCTTCTTCTTTGAATCTTGGAATTTATGCAGTCAGTATAAAAAACAAAGTTGCTCTGGCAGGATATACCATAGTTTTAACAACAGTAGAGAGATATAGCAATCAGGGTAATGTGAAAGGAATCTGGACAAAGAATTAATCCAGATTCTGAAAGCAGACTTCTTTTGTTGTACTTCTTTAATTTTGGGACCTTCTGCTATTCATGGGATTCAAGAATCCATGGATGTGTTAAAAAGTGCTATCAGATTTGCATGAGTGCTGCCATTATATGTAAGAAAAAACAAAAGATTGAAAACTATCTTCTTTTCTTCCCTAGATTATATTTTTACAATTTGTTTTACGTTGCACTGACACAGATAGATCTTATGGCGACGATGAGTTAGGAAAGGCTTAGGAGTGGGAAGGAAGCAGCCGTGGCCTTAATTAAGGTACAACTCCAGCATTTGCCTGGTGTGAAAATGGGAAACCACAGAAAACCATCTTCAGGGCTGCTGACAGTGAGGTTCGAACCCACTATCTCTCAGATGTAAGTTCACAGCTGCGTGCCCCTAACAGCACAGCCAACTTGCCTGGTATCTTAGATTTATAACTAGGTCTTAGGTATGCAGTTTTCTCATCCAGTATTTAACGAACCTGTTATGGCAAACTTTAATTTTAAAAATTGATTATATTATTTGATTATTATTAAATCATTGTGTGTGATTTTGTTGTTGTGAGATGTGCATGTGTTATTGTATGATGGTGAGGACAACATGAAACCAAGATGATGTATATTTTTATTTGAGCTGCTCTAGCCATGAATTGTATAACATAATTTTAAATTAGTGACTTGCTTGTGATTCTAGGCCTAGAAGATCGTTTAGATAATTCAAGATTGGTTGTAAATGGCCAGCCACCACAGCTGGGCAAGCCTCCCATGTTCACACCTTCAAAGACTGCTAGAGGATCGCTGATTGGTCAACAAATGACTAATTCTACTGGACCAGCAGCATCTAATGGGCCTCCTATGATGCATAATTATAGTACTCCTGGTAAGTGCAGTGCAGTATGGGATATTGCTTTAAAGATCTTGTGGAACTGTACCTATAAAATATGGTAAAACTTTAATGTGAAGTATCCAACATGGCAGCACATGTGTATTTGTGACACGTACTAAATTGTCTAGCAGTGACTGATCCTGTAAGCAAAGATTCATGACAATAATGGGAGGTATATAATAAAGAGCTTCTCACAGGGAGTACACTGGGACTGTTTTAACATGTTAGCTGTGTCTGGAAGGAGACAGATAATTGTATAATTCTAACCCCTTATGCTGTTAAGCAGACTGTTGATTTACTAATCACTCGCACATGCACGCGCGCGCACACAAACACACACACACCCACCCTTGTGTCAAGGACAGTAGAGTACATTCACGGTATCCCCTGCCTGTTGCAAGGGGGCGGGTGCCGTACCTGAGTCTGATAGGCTCCTGCTTTTATCTTTTCTATCTGACCTCCCTTGATCAACTCTTGTTATTTGACAACCCTGATGATAAGTGTGCAAGGCCTAGGGAGTCTTTCATTTTCACACCTTTTGTGGCCCTTTTCTTTTTCTGATACCTTCTTTGAAGAGTCAGATTTCTTCCTTTGTTCCTTCTGATTGATGTTCATAAAAGATGAGTGCCCATTTTTAGATCTTAAAACAGTAATCACTACCACTTCTGCCTCACTTTGCTTGGCACATACATTGAGAAACAGACTTAAATTAATTCTAACCACTTAAGTCTCACACGATTGCACTGGCATCCTATAGATCCTTGTCAAACTTACATCATAAGACACTGTTTATAAAGCCAGCATAATTAAGTATGCCACTGACATTTAACTGATCATTATGCTCAGATATAGAATATGGCCATAATCTTACGGAGGGTTGAATCTAAGATCAGCATCCATTGAAGATCAGTTTTGTTTTAGGAGGGGAAGAGACATGAGGGACACAATACTCTTGTTACGGTTAGTGATGGAGAAATGTCTAAGGAAGGGCAAGGACACTTACATTGCTTTTCTTGCTCTAGAGAAAGCATTTGACAAGGTTGAGTGGTGCTAGTTGTTACAAAAGCTAAATGAAGCACGAGTCAAAGTATGACAGGCAAGTTATCTGGAGCCTCTACCAAGAAGGACTGGCTGTGATAAGGTGTGGCAGACGTGGTCATGAAGCAATCACCAGACAAGTTGTAAGACAGGCATCTGTGCCCTCTCATCACTACTCTTCAATGGCTACATCCAGAAAGCTCTAGATGAGATGAGAGAGAAATTAAGGCAAAGGAGAGGGATTAAAATCCTAGGAGAGAAAATAGATGTGTTCAGGTTTGCAGATGGCATTACTGCAATAGCAGAGAGCGTGGTAGAGTTGAAGACATTGTTGGAAATAATGGACAGGACCTTCTAACTGTATACATGAAAATTAATACGGACAAGAGAAGGATACTCGTAAGTAGGCACCATACCTAAGCTGAAATAACTCTGTATGGGAAACATGTCCTCCTCTGCGAACCATGTGACCCTGCCGCGGTGGGGAGGCTTGCGTGTCCCAATGATGCAGATAGCCGAGCCGCAGGTGCAACCATATCGGATGGGTATCTGTTGAGAGACCAGACTAACGAATGGTTCATCGAAAGGGGGGTAGCAGCCTTTCGGTAGTTGCAAGAGCGGCAGTCTAGATGATTGACTGATACGGCCTTGTAATAATACTCAACATGGCTTAGCTGTGTTGATACTGCTACACGGCTGAAAGCAACGGGAAACTACAGCCGTAACTAACTCCCGAGGACATGCAGCTCTCTCTGTATGAATGATGTACTGATGATGGCTTCTTCCCTGGTAAAATATTCCGGAGGTAAACTAGTCCCCCGTTAAGGATCTCCGGGTGGGGACTACACGAGAGGGGGCGATCATCAGGAAGATGGATACTGACATTCTGCGAGTCGGAGCGTGGAATGTTAGAAGTTTGAATCGTTGTGGTAGGTTAGAGAATCTGAAAAGGGAGATGGATAGGCTAAAGTTAGATGTAGTTGGTATAAGTGAAGTATGTTGGCAGGAAGAACAAGATTTTTGTTCAGGCGACTACCGAATTATCAACACAAAAGCAAACAGGGGAAATGCAGGAGTTGGTTTAATAATGAATAAGAAAATAGGGCAGCGGGTAAGCTACTACGACCAGCATAGTGAAAGAATTATTGTCGTCAAGATAGACACCAAACCAATGCCCACCACAGTAGTGCAGGTCTATCTGCTTACTAGTTCAGCAAATGATGAAATTGAAAGAATATATGAGGAGATAGAAGATTTAATACAATATGTAAAAGGTGACTAGAATCTAATTGTGATGGGAGACTGGAATGCAGTGGTAGGCCAAGGAAGAAAAGGTAGTACAGTAGGAGAATTTGGATTGGGACAAAGAAACGAAAGAGAAAGTCGGCTGGTTGAATTCTGCACTGATCATAATTTAGTCCTTGCCAGTACTTGGTTCAAACACCACAAACGATGGCTGTATACGTGGACGAGACCTGGAGACACTGGAAGGTATCAAATAGACTTCATTATGATTAGGCAGAGATTCAGAAACCAGGTGTTGGATTGCAAAACTTTCCCAGGAGCAGACGTGGACTCTGACCACAACTTGTTGGTCATGAAATGCCATCTGAAGTTGAAGAAATTGAAGAAAGGAAAGAATGCAAAAAGATGGGATCTAGACAAGTTGAAAGAAAAGAGTGTGAGGGATTGTTTCACGGAACATGTTGCACAAGGACTAAATGAAAAGGCTGAAGGAAACACTATAGAGGAAGAGTGGAGAGCCATGAAAAATGAAGTCAGTAGGGCTGCTGAAGAAATGTTAGGAAGGAAGAAAAGATCAACTAAGAATCAGTGGATAACTCAGGAGATACTAGACCTAATTGATGAAAGACGAAAATACAAGAATGCTAGAAATGAAGAGCGCAGAAAAGAATACAGGCGATTAAAGAATGAAGTGGATAGAAAGTGCAAGATAGCTAAGGAAGAATGGCTGAAGGAGAAGTGCAAGGATGTCGAAGGCTGTATGGTCCTGGGAAAGGTAGATGCTGCATAGAGGAAAATCAAGGAAACCTTTGGAGAAAGGAAATCTAGGTGTATAAATATTAAGAGCTCAGATGGAAAGCCACTTCTAGGGAAAGAAGACAAAGCAGAAAGATGGCAGGAGCATATCCAACAGTTGTATCAAGGTAAAGATGTAGATAATTTAGTTCTGGAACATGAAGAGGCTGTTGATGCTGATGAAATGGGAGACCCAATTTTGAGGTCAGAGTTTGACAGAGGTGTGAGTGACCTAAATAGGAACAAGGCATCTGGAATTGATGATATTCCCTCTGAATTACTGACTGCCTTAGGAGAAACCAGCATGGCAAGGTTATTTCATTTAGTGTGCAAGATGTATGAGACAGGAGAAGTCCCATCCGATTTTCAGCAGAATGTTGTTATACCTATTCCCAAGAAAGCCAGTGCTGACAGGTGTGAAAACTACTGCACCATTAGTTTAGTATCTCATGCCTGCAAAATTTTAACGCACATTATTTACAGTAGAACGGAAAAACAAGTCGAAGTTGAGTTGGGAGAAGATCAATTTGGCTTCAGAAGAAATGTAGGAACACGTGAAGCAATCCTGACTTTACGTCTGATCTTAGAGGATCGAATCAAGAAGGACAAGCCCACGTACATGGCATTCGTAGATCTAGAAAAGGCATTCGATAATGTTGATTGGACCAAGCTATTTATGATTCTGAAGATGATAGGGATCAGATACCGAGAACGAAGAATTATCTACAATCTGTATAAAAATCAGTCTGCGGTGATAAGAATCGAGGGCTTTGAAAAAGAAGCAGCAATCCAGAAAGGAGTGAGGCAAGGCTGCAGTTTGTCCCCCCTCCTTTTCAATGTTTACATAGAACAGGCAGTAAAGAAAATCAAAGATAAATTTGAAAGGGGAATCACAGTCCAAGGAGAGGAAATCAAAACCTTGAGATTTGCCGATGATATTGTCATTTTATCTGAGACTGCAGAAGATCTCAAGAAGTTGCTGAATGGTATGAACGAGTCTTGGGTAAGGAGTACAAGATGAAAGTAAATAAGTCCAAAACAAAAGTAATGGAGTGCAGTCGAACGAAGGCAGGTGATGTAGGAAATATTAGATTAGGAAACGAAGTCTTAAAGGAATTAGATGAATATTGTTACTTGGGTAGTAAAATAACTAACGATGGCAGAAGTAAGGAGGACATAAAATGCAGACTAGCACAAGCAAGGAAGAGCTTTCTTAAGAAAATAAATATGCTCACTTCAAACATTGATATCGGAATTAGAAAGATATTTTTGAAGACTTTCATGTAGAGCGTGGCATTGTATAGAAGTGAAACATGGACGATAACTAGCTCAGAAAGAAAGATAATAGAAGCTTTTGAAATGTGGTGTTACAGAAGAATGCTGAAGGTGAGATGGATAGATCGAATCACGAATGAAGAGATACTGAATCGAATTGGTGAGAGAAGATCGATTTGGCTAAATTTGACGAGAAGAAGAGATGGAATGATAGGACACATCTTAAGACACCCAGGACTTGTTCAGTTGGTTTTTGAAGGAAGTGTAGGTGGTAAGAACAGTAGGGGTAGACCAAGGTATGAATATGACAAGCAGATTAGAGCAGATGTAGGATGCAATAGTTACGTAGAAATGAAAAGGTTAGCACATGATAGGTTGGCATGGATAGCTGCATCAAACCATTCTGTGGACTGATGACTCAAACAACAAGAACAACGGGAAACATGTCGTTAATGTTGAAGAATTTACTTAGGAAGCAAAATAACAGCTGATAATAGAAATAAACGATCCAGTTAGCAGAATTAACCGAGCAAGGACAGTCTTCAATAAGCAAGTAAAGCTCTTCATATCTCACATCATCAACTTGAGACTGAGAAAACAACTGATCAAGACATAAGTGTGTGGAGCTTGTTCTGCTACGGAAGTGAGACCTAGGTACCAGGTGTGACAGACAGAAGAAGAATCAAAGCATTGAAGTAATGGTGTTACAGGAGAATGCTGAATATATCCTGGACAGACAGAGTTAGCAACCAAGAAGTACTGAGAAGAATAGGAGAGATACCATGCTTGACACAGTCAAGCAAAAGAAGAAACTTCTGGATTGTACACATAATGAGGCATGGGACTCTACTGGCCACGATCTTGGAGGGTTTTGTAGAGGGAAGAAGTTTTAGAGGTTGATTAGGCTGAATTGCATTGGGCAACTAACTAATAGAGGAGCTGGGCTGCCAATCTTATGTGGAGCTTAAGAGAGTGGTGCGAGTTTGGAGAACTGTTACCAACCTCAGAGTTGACAACCTTAGAAGATATACTATATACACATGTGCAACACATATCTTTCATACTATATACACATGTGCAACACATATCTTTCCAGCCATAATTTTAAGGAGTTTAAGATCGACACTTTAATCACCGAAGATCAGTTTTGTTTTAGGAGGGGGGAAGCATGGTTGACATAATACTGTCGTCGTGGCTAGTGCTGAAGAAACTTTAGTCATATAATGGTGGCTATCATTGCAGGCTGGATTTTTTTTTTAAAAGAAAATGTAAAAGAAGGTTTGAGCGGGAGCCCAGATGACTTTTCTGACTATCCAAGGACTCGAACCAGATAAGGTTTTGTCATATTAATTGTGCCAGTAGCACCAGAATTACATTTGTATTTCAGCATAGAAAAAAGCTTTTAGAAAGGTAAAAGGTTTGTGATAGGTGAGTGACATCATCACTAGCGTCTTCATGAGGCAACCATGATGTGGCGATAATATGCAAGCTTCTTACCCAGAGTTCCAGGGTTTGATTCTTAGCCATCCAAGGACTTTAATTCTGAAGGGAGGGCTGGAATAGAATTCACTGAGTCTCATGAGACCATATCATCGTTGCACCTAGAAAAAACACTGTGATAATGTTTCATAATAATAATAATGTTATTTGCTTTACGTCCCACTAACTACTTTTATGGTTTTTGGAGACGCCGAGCTGCCAGAATTTAGTCCCGCAGGAGTTCTTTTACGTGCCAATAAATCTACCGACACGAGGCTGACGTATTTGAGCACCTTCAAATACCACCGGACTGAGCCAGGATCGAACCTGCCAAGTTGGGCTCAGAAGGTGAGCACCTCAAGTGTCTGAGCCACTCAGTCTGGCGATAATGTTTCAGCTTAGAACTCTAACCAGAAAGGGTCTGTCATCTAAGGTTCAGTATTGCATGAGTTATTTCAAATTTTCGTTGTAAGCGATACATGTGCTACGAATCAGTATTTCTCACCTCAACATCGTTGTATAACGGTATTTCGAGGTGCAACAACAATATGAATGGCACAGGACCCAGTTGCAATAGTCAAGCAATGCAGTCAAGAATATTGCCATGCTAACCCTGTTGCACTTAATTATCTGTAGGCCAATTGGCTAGGCAACAAGTTGTCTTGGCACACCAAGGCCTTTAGATGGTTGTTGTACAAAAGGTTTGTTTTTGGTCATTGGACTTATCAAAAGAAATGAAGAGTGTTGTGCTGTCAAAGCTTAAGTGGCAGAAAGAGAAGCTTTGAGACCTAGGCTGTTGAAGTTCCTGGTATGATGTTATCCTTCTGGCATATTTTGTAACGTATTGGTGGTTCCTTAGTTCTTGTAACTTTTTAACATTTTTTATTGCTAGTGAATTCATACATAGGACTGGTTGTTACTGACAGCAGATGCCGCAGCAGCAGTAGTAGTATTATCGTTGGCTGAAGTGAATGCCTTGTCATTACAGAATATGTCTAGATCTTGGCTCCAATAGCGGTCATTCAAAATAATATTGTGTAGGCCTACATTAAAATAATTTAAAATCACAGGTAAGCTTAATTTTGGCAATACAGTTAAATATGGATGTACCTTCCTTATTTTCTCATTAATTACTACTGATGGTCATGTTGCCAGATCCATGGACTAGGGGTTGTCAGCCTATTTCTGGGGACTGATTTGAGTTCCACTCAGTGTATGTGAGAATGAGAACAATTGAGTAGTTACCTGATGGTGAGATAGTGGCCCTGGTGTAGGAAGATAATGGTTAAAAGAATTCTTCATGCCGACTATGTGTCACCTCGTAATCTCCAGGCCTTTGGGCTGAGCAGCAGTTGCTTGGTAGATAAAGATCCATCAGGGCTGTATTGCCATAGGGCTGTTTGTCTTTTTGGTAGTGATATTCTTTGAAATAGCTTCATAATATAGATGAATGTGAGTGTCTTGTATTTCAATCACCATTATCTGCGTTTGGGGCTGTTGCCCAGGTAGCAGATTCCTTAAGAGTCCTTTACCTAGTCTGTTCTTAAATGATTTCAGAGAAGTAAAATAATCAAACATCTCCCTTCTTTAAATTATTCATATCACTAATTCCTCTTCATCATCATCATCATCATCATCATTATTTCCCATTATCCAGCTGTAGGAGGTTAGGGGCAAATATAGTTTCTCTCCACTTCGGTCTTCCCACCACTCCTTCTTCAACAGTGTGTCCCTGTCTAGGTTTCTTTCTCTAATACTGCGTTGGATTGTTTCCTTCCATCTCAATCTTGGTCATCTGCGGCCTCTCCTTCCTTGAATTTGCATTTCCATCACCTTTTATTGGCATTCATCACTCATTTGCTTTATGTACCCAAACCATTTTAGTCGGCTCTTCTCTATTCTATAATCCATTTTTTCCACTCCATTTTCTTCCCATATTTTCTCATTCCTTATTTTCTCTCTTCTACTCTTCTGTATCATACTCCTCAAGAACTTCATTTCAGTTGCCTGTATTCGATTCTCATCCTTCTTTGTCATTGACCAAGTTTCTGCTCCGTAACTTGTTATGGGTACGTAATACATCTTGTACATAGTATCCTTTGCTTCCATTGGCACATCTTTGTCCCATAACATGTTTCTTACACTATGATAGAACAGCTTCCTGCTTGAATCCTCTTACTAATTTCAGCATCTTGTCGAGCATTCTCCATTAATTCCTCTCCCTCTAAAGGAATATTTGCTGCAATTTGTCCTTTTGAATCCCAACTTTATCTTCATTTTATTATCTTTTCTACTCTTAAAAACCTCTCTCAAGCCTATTCATCTTCTAATGTCATTCCAAGCCATCTCCGTTTCATCACTGACAGCTCGGAATATTCTGCTTAGTTGAGTAGTTTTTCTCCTTACTTCCAAGTCTTCCCAGCCCAAAGTTTGTAGCATTAACACTATTCATTTGTCAGAAATTACCCAGAACAAATCGTGCTGCTTTCTTTTGTATTTTTTCCAGTTCTTGTATCAAGTAATCCTGGTGAGGATCCCTTACACTAGAACCGTACTCTGATTGGGGGTCTTACCAGTGACTTTACATCCTTACTACAACCTCTAAATACCCTCATACTATATGAGCCCTTATTTACAATTTCATTTATGTAATTACCTCAATGAAGATCTTTCCTTATATTAACAACTAGATACTTTCAGTAATCCTCATGAGTTACTGCCATCCCATCAATACAGTAATTAAGACTTGTGAAGACTTCTCCTCTTTGTGAAACTTACAACCTGACCCTGTTAACCATCATACCATTGCTTGTTGTCCATCTCACAACTTTGTCAAGATCTTTGCTCACAATCTTGTAAATTATTTATTACTCCATACAGTATAACATTATCCATAAATAGCCTTATCTGTGATTCCAGTTCCTTACTCGTATCATTTCTATAGGCTATATGTGTGCGTGCATAAGAAAAGGGACCACTTCTTGGTCAACAGTTCACGAAATGGAAGAAACCACTCAAGAGAGTAAAATGTTGAATTTTCGTTTTTGATACCTATGTATTGCTTAGACCGTCATCTACTCACTGCATGAATTTAAAAGCCCTCTGACAATAATCACTGCTAAAACATGAGGTTTATTTAATACTAAGAAAAGGGACCATTTTTCACATCGTAAGTGGGGCTCTACACACTTGCTCACGCTCATAGGTGCGCAAGCGTAAAATATGAGGAGCCGGATATCTCATGATAAATAAACCCTAGCTGGGCACTTTTAATAATAAAGGTAATAGGTTTCATGAACATCCTGTCTGCTTCAAACATTTCCAATACCAGTGCAGTCTTTCAGTGTATTTCATACTGTAGAGAAGTGTGCGATGAATGTGTTAGTACGAAACCCGCCAATGACGACAGCTGCTAAGAGAAAAAATTATGACAGGAAAGAAACTTACACAATTTATTAAATTTATTAAAGACTTCTCAGATAAAATCTATTCCTTTTGATGATCGTAAACATGCAGTCGACTTTATGAATAATTTCAGTGAACAAAATGCACTTGTCATGCCAGGCCGGATCACTACAAAACGAAAAAGTGATCTCATGCTTCTCCCAACCAGCATGTCTAAGAAATAGGTTCATACATTATACTCTGACAGTTGTAAATCATTAGAGTGAATTCCTGTATCACTCTCGTCCTGGTATCCCATCTGGCGTACATTTTGCAGTTACATAGTAGTTCAGAAACCTAAGACTGATCTTTGTATGACTTGTAGAAACAATTAAACTGTAATAGGGAAACTGTCAATTATGGAGGAGGAGGAAAAAAGAAATCTGATGGAGAAGGCTATACAACATCTTAATCATGTCCAAGCAGAGCGGACTGCTTATAAAAACACCATAGACAGTTGTAGACAACTGGAAACTCCATTGTCTCTTGAGCCACATAGCCGTAACACATACAAAGGCACAATACATTATAGTTTTAATTTTGCCCAGCAGGTGCACTTACCATACGATCTGCAACAAGTAGGACCTATTTTCTTTCTTAACGGCTACAAAGTGGGTCTCTTTGGTGTTGCGTGTGAACCACTTAACAAATCTGTTTTGTACATTATTCCAGAAGCTTGTATTGCGGGTAAAGGAATAAATACTGTCTTATCTCTTATACATCACTTCTTGGAAAATTTTTCAGTAGGTGAGGAGCATCTAAAATTCCATGCTGATAACTGTGTTGGGCAAAATAAAAGTATCTTAATGAGATACCTTATGTGGAGATTTATGACAAGAAAGAGCAGCAGTTGGAAAAATTTCATTTTTGTCAGTGGGACACACGAAATTTCAACCTGATTTGTATTTTGGTTGTTTCAAAGAGAGCATTCCGGAAAAATGAAAGTTAAGTTATTGAAGATGTAATTAATGTTGCCCGTAAAAGTTGTCAGGTTTCTAGCTCTATTATTCCTGTCGCTGTTGGCACAGAATCCGGAAATGTAACAATTCCTACTTATGACTGGCAAAACAAGTTCTGTGCTGGAATGAAAAACATTCCACAAATAGCCCAGATACATCACTTTGTGTATATGAAAGAGCACCCTGGTGTAGTGTTGACAAAGAAATCCCTAGTTTCTGACGAAGTACCCTACGCCATCCTTCCAGAAGATCCGCTGCCTTGATTTCAGTGACCTACAAGTCATCAAACCTCAAGGAATTAGCATCGATAGAAAAAAATTAGACCCTTCGTATCAGAAGATAAGAAAGATATACTATGTCCTGCTGTAACACCAATAATTACACCATCATCACCTTCAAAAAGTGTAACGCCTAAGAAAACAAGTAAGGCTCAGAAGAGAAAATAACCAACTCTGAGAAAATTCTCCCCAAGGTCTCGATCCACCTGCAGCTACTGTGGAGAGGCAGGACATCGGACCCAGACGATGAAAGGGCATATAATATGCCCAAAATGCAGGGTTCAGCATGAATAACTGATATTCCTGTCTTATGCTGGCTGTGATTAACAATCATTAAGGTATGTGATAATTTTTGTAAAGTGCAGTAGTGTTGCAATTAGTTGTCTTCAGTGACCTTCTGCAAGTCAGATCTCCACGAAAAAATTAGACCGTAAATAATATCTGTTGGTAATTTTCATTAAAAAATTCTATGTCAGAATACCGGTGAACATGAAAATGTAAATGCCAGCATAACTTTCAAATAGTTTAGAAGTTATTTGTGTCATAGAGCAACCAAATTTTTAAACAGCTTTACTGAAAAGTAATGAAATCTTTTGCCGTAACATTACATGCTAATTTAAGGCCTTAATTTCTTTTGGAGGCATTCGATTCAATTACTTGATATTAGTTACATATTATGGAACACGACAGTACCTTTATCTCAATACCCAACATGTGGTGCCTTTTCATATGCACGCACACATATAAGAAAACAGAGGTGTAGGCTTAATACAAAATACAGAAGGCAGTGATTTAAGAAAAGAAAGGGAACCAACATCTGTCTCTAACTAGTTCACGTGCTAGTAGTAGTCAGCTATATTTGCCTATCTGCCGATAGGCAGCTTAAGAATGCAACTGGAAGTACAAACACACATTTTACTATGCCATGTGTGAAACAGCGTTAGGTTCCATGGTATGTATTACTACGTTTTTGTACAACAGTATTTTTATAAACGTTTGCATTTTTAGGATGCTAGTTAATAAGACTTTTTTTTCAGGGGATAACGTGCATTTAAGTATGGACGGAAGATGGTTAATAGCCTAGTGTTCTTAGAGATCTTTAGCTGAAACCTGAATGGGCAACATATAAGAACTGCCAAATATTTTCTCTGTAACCCAATTTTCTTTTAGATTTACATAGTTGGTGTATTAGAATGGTTTAAACATTTTATGCCAATTTGAATAAATCATTTAACTTCAAGTGCATTGGTTAAATTAATTTTTTCCTATTTTATAACTAATTTCATAGAGTTGAGTAAATGAAGCAAAGTAAGGGCTGGAAATAGTCTACCAGCATTTTAAAATGCAAGATTGATTGATTACAATTTTTGTTAATACATTAAAAAAAATATTTCTTTCACACTTTTGAAGAGAACAGTGTGTCATATAATAACATTTTAGATATTAATCATTATTAAAGTGTTTCTGACTTATATAAATTTCTCTTGACGTATGAATTCTTTTTCCTTTGGTTATACACATTGATATTGGAAATCAAGAAATCTATATTTACTTCTTTTATTCTCTATTTTTTTTTTTTTTTTTTTGCATGGGGAATATAAATTACATAGAACGTCCCTAGGTGTCTTGCTTAGAGATATCATTTTCCTGGTGCTTTTTCCCGCACACTAGCAGCGTCCGCTTCTCATGGCGTGCATTTATAGACCTTGTATCTTTTGGGGTTTTGCTGTGAGAAAGAGGACGCTGAGCAAATTTTTCATAAAACAAAGATTTCATGTATGGCTTTTAGTGCCGGGAGTATCCGAGGATGTGTTCGGCTTGCCTGGTGCAGGTCTTTCTTTTTCTATTTGTCACTCGTGGGCAACCTGTGCATCTGGATGTGGGGGGATGATGATGATGATGTTAGGAGAGGGTGAAACCTTGTTTCTGCACATAGTGTACTCCTATTGAATTACATTGAGCGATCTGCTCGAGGCTTAATGTCCTCATCCAACAGATGAATCAGCTGCGTCATATGCCCTCTCTTCATATGAACATTGTGGAGAGGTTTGGAATTGAATCCAGCCTTTTGGCATGGAATGTTGTGATTATAAATTGTATACCACCACCTCTCTTACCCTGCCGGGCTATGTTCTGATGGTGAAAATGTTTTTCACCAACCAGCTAATCACGCATTAATGATTGTGGCCACCAGGCAGGCTGTTTCCTACAGTTTACCTCTTTTACATGGCAAAAACTCAAAAGATATGTCTGTAGGAGGCATTGTTTATTAATAGTGTAGATGTATTGTGGTTGATCATTGTCTCCTGATTTTTTTGTTTTTTTGCTCAGTGCAACAACTTTCCTTTCCTTATCTCAGCACATAATTAATTTTTTTTTTTGCAGGCAGCTTATCATCTCATTCTTCAAGGAATGCTTCGCCTACTCCACCTGGCCGCCATGGTGGAGTCAGCCAGTCAATGGAGAACTTATCACTTTCAAATCCTGTTTCAAATAATCACTCTTCACAACATGGAAATGCTATGGATATGCCGTTAACTGCTCAGCAACAATCGTCTAACGATGTGTTAGCCAGAAGGACATTATCTCCTCTGTCACCAATGGGAGGTAGTCAAACCCTTTCACAAACTGGTTCTGTTGGCATGAATTCTCAGACTCCATCTAGTTATCAGGGAACTGTTGGCAATCAGTACCTGCATGGAAACAAAAGCAGTGCTGCAATATTAACAAACAGCACAGAACCTTCGAAGCCTGGATCATTTCCTATTAATTCTCACAACCTTCATGAAAACATTCCATCTCAAGGCAGTGGCATCAGTCAACATGACCACAGAGGAGTTCTGCCAACTGTAGATTCTAGAAATAGTGCATCTACTGATAAAACTTCTCTCAACTCAGTTCAGCATTCCCCTTTAAGTTTATCATCTAATATGAGTCAAACATCTCAAGTACACACACAACCATTAGCATCATCTCAGACGTCTGTGAATGGCCCTGCTTCTTCGTATATGCCACACAAAAGCATGTATCCATCTCCACAGCCTGGTGTTTTGCCTCCAGTATCACGAACTAATACTCAGGGAACATTGCCATTAACTCCTGTAAGTCAACAGGGACATTTTACGAATTTAAGAACTTCAGTTCTTCCTCCAAACACTCCAGCTAACACAAAACCCTCACTACCACCAGGAAGCCAATTCGGGCAAAATTCTGGTGTACTTTTGAATTCTGGTAGTGGTAATCCTTCACTGAAGAACCCTGCTGTTCCATTCAGTGGAGCAAACCCAGGTGTAATGAAAGCACCTATTCCATCAATGAGCCAACCACATCAGTTTCGTGGCTCACCTGCAGGAAATGCATGGGGTGTTGGACAACCACCTGTTTCTCAAGCTATGCAGTATCCTGGTATGCCTCCTGGAAGTAGTTCACCTTCAGGGTCAGTTCAGCAGGCTTCATTTGTTGGTTCTGGCTCTACACCGGGTAATTCTTTGGCACAATATCCAGGAATGTCACCTGCAAGTCATTCAGGACAATCTCTTCCAGCACAGTATCCACCAAGTGCCTCAGGACATCCCTCCTCAACCAACAACATACCAGCCCACCCTGGTATGCCACCAACAAGTATAGGTGGATTTAATCAGATTCCAGGTAACCAACAGGTCCATTACCCTGGCCTGCCTACGTCAAGTGCCTCAGGACTTAAACAACCTCCCATCAGCCAGCAAGCCATTGGTCCTAGTCAGCATTCAAGGAGTCAGTTATCTCAGTATCCCAGTATGCCACCATCCAGTTTGGGACAGACTCCGCCTAACAGTCAACCTGCACGATATCCGGGTATGCCACCTCCTCCTGTTGCCACGACTTCTGGGCCTAGTCAGCTACCGCCTTCTAGTCACTCATCACAGATTCCTGGAACATCACAACCAAGTGTTCCATCATCAAGCCAGTCTGCAACAAGTGTAATGGCACCTGTTAGTCAATATCCTGGTATGCCACCTATGCCGGGTCAGGGATATTCACAATCTGGAATGCCACCTGTTTCAAGTTCTGGCTATCAAAGTGGGGATGCTTATTCCTCATCCAGAAGATACCCTCAGCAGGTAAGATTCTCAGTTGTTACTGCATTAGTTTAAATTAAGTCACTCTTATGTTATTATTGTTTATAAATGCTGCCTGATGAAGAAAATGTCTAGGATGCATATCTGGGCAATTCATTGGGACTAGGAACTGGGAAGAGTATCCTGAAAGTTGAAATATCAGGTAGCATTCCATCATTCTGTTGGTGAAGGTTCATGCGTATAATTATCAAATCATCATGACCTCTCAGCTTTCGGTTTCTAACTCAAGACTCGTGGATGCTAAGTCTTCAGAGATAAATTTTTTTTTGATAGTTCTGAAACAAAAACAAAAGAACAAAAATATTGAATATCAACAAATTAAAAATGTCAAATATCCTGTAGAATTGGAAATGTGTATACCGTACTGTTACAATGAGAATGATCAAGATATTGGCATTAAAGAGTGGAGGATCCTTCTGTATATCATTGCTCATGGTAATTAAAGTTGCTGCCTCTGTGAATCATAGAAATTGTGACCAAACTTTGATCCCAGGGGAGGAGTTACTTTTGAAGGGTTAACAAGAATATTGGCTCTCCACTTTGTAATATTGTTGGTATGTTAAAGGTGTTTGATGTGCAATCTACATTCACCTGATAATATTAACTTAACCCCAAAAATCATCCAGTAGATCTTATCAGAAGTGTTTAGACACCTATTTGAAACTGTCCTCTTAACTTTTCCTTCGATATGCTTCTCGGTAATGGTCATGAATATGGGGCCTTTATTGCAGCTCAAACATTGCAGAGGAGACTTACCTACCATGCGAATGTATCTCGGGTAATGGCAGACCATTCTTCCTGCAGTGCTGGAACAGGTATAGTTAATGATGTGAGTAGTTGGGGTCTGGAGCAATGTCTCTGTTCTAGTTCATTCTAGAGGTGTTCTAAGGATTGAGTTCGAAGCTCGATATCTGGAACCTTATTGTTCTCACGAACAGACCCTGCTTTGTGGCAAGAATCACTATCATGTTGTTGAAAAACACAAGTGATCATCTGCAGACAGGTCTTCTTCCATAGGCAACATGTAACTGGTCAAAATTGTCCATATATCTTTCTTCCTTTAATATGCTGTGTAGTGTTACGGAGGACCAAGATCCTTCAGTGTTAAACAGCCCAATATTTTCACCGCAGCTCTCCAAATATCACTGTGGGCACTATACAGTAGAGATGAGCACAAGCTGAGCTCAAGCCCAGGCTAAGTTATTTAGAACATATGTTACAAATTTTTGTTTCACGGTTTTGAGGTGGTTACAAACTCTTCCAAGAATTGACAGAAATATCATTTTCCAATAAGAATGATTCCAGTGTTGGATAAAGCAGAAATTTCTTGTCTTTTATCAAATCCATAACACCATTTTTTTCTCAAATGCCTTTATTTTGTTGTAGCCATCAAGATCAGTTAAATATTTTCCTAACACAGAGATTTAGTTCATTTAATTTAGAAAAAATGTCTGAAAGGTAGGATAATTTTTTTTACTATGTGCTTTACGTCACATTGACACAGATAGGTCTTTTGGTGATGATGGGATAGGAACGAGCTAAGAAGCATCCATGGCGTTAATAAAGGTACAACCCTGGCATTTGCCTGGTGTGAATATGGAAAACCATCTTCAGGGCTGCTGACAGTGGGGTTCGAACCCACTATCTCCCGAATGCAAGCTTACAGCTGCGCGCCCCTAACCACATGGCCAGCTCGCTTGGTAGATAGGATAATGCTAGTCAACAGTGAGTGATGTAAAATCAGAATTATGTTCACTTGAAAATATTAAAACTTATCTGAGAGGGCCAGTACACTGAGCACGGTGCTTGAGGCCTCTTCGTTCAGGAACACTCGGACTCCATTCCTTGTGCTGCTGGTCATTACTACCTGCATAGTCCAGTGCCTGGCCATCTCACCTCACTGATTCCGTCACGCTGATGTTGAGGCATTTCATCTCCTGAATTATGTTATAGATTTCTCCTCCTTGAAACATACTATGGACATTCCAAGTACATATCTTCCTGGCTGATCACAGGATTCTTAGCACTCCTGCCCCATTTAAGGGGCGTCCCTTGTTGGTTCCATGGTTAAAATTTGCAGCCGTGATGATTATCCTGGTAAATATAAAGCATTGGTTTTCCATGGCCTTCTGCATCGCAGCGAAACTTCCTTTCCTCTGCTCCAGCTGTGTGTGTCGCTGTCTGATCCTGGACTCCTTCGGTGCGTGAGGTTCTTTTCGGTCCCGAGCCAGTTCTATTGGAGCTGCTGTCCACCAACAAGGTGGGTTTCATAGGCATTTCTTCCACTGAGGGACTGCCACCTGACACTCAGTGTGGAGTCGCTATCTGCATTTTCTACTCCATTACCATGACTGGATAACCTGTTCCTTCTGCATTATGTGCCTTTGACCAAATCATTGCTGGTTCATCTGCCTTTAGGGGCAATTTCTTACCCCACATACAAGAGTGCCCTGTTCTACTGCAGGGATGGAGTTGGAAGCTTATCCTGGCTTTCTCTCAGCCCCCTCCTTTTCAACTGGCCAACAAACATTGGAGAATAGTTCTCACAAGAGAAAGTAGAGTTAGGGATTTTCCCTTCATTGAGCCTGAGACCAAGTGGCATTACTCAGTGCTCTTGGCCAGAAGATAGGATACATAAAATTTCTCATTGTAAAAATTAAAATTGAGTAAAGTATAATTGGCACAGTCGGTGAATAGAGACAATTCTCGAAGAATGATGGTGACCCCCCCCCACACACACACATCTTCCAACTCCTTGAAGAATGAGGGTGGTGAGAGTGTAAAAGAAAATTCAAGAACACTTCTCTACTCCTCAAAGAATGAAGGTGGTGAGGGGGCCGGGCTGAGTGGCTCTGACGGTTAAGGCGCTGGCCTTCTAACCTCAACTTCGCAGGTTCGATCCTGGCTCAGTCTGGTGGTATTCGAAGGTGCTCAAATACGACAGCCTCGAGTCAGTAGATTTACTGGCACATAAAAGAACTCCTGCGGGACTAAATTCCGGCACCTCGGTGTCTACGAAGACCGTAAAAGTAGTTAGTGGGACGTAAAGCAAATAACATTATTATTATTAAAGAATCAGGGTGGTGAAGAGGTCAAAAATTAAAATATCTTGCTATTGCTCAAAGAGTAAGGGTGATAAGGAGCAAAAACACACACACAAAAAACACATTAAAGAAAACTAGTGACTGAAATGTAGATTTCCTCTAGAAGATTAGAGAGAGAGAGAGAGAGAGTTGACTTCGGGTTAGGAAATTAATCCATAGGATGGCAGTCAAAGTGTTCCAAAGGTGTAGAACATGCTGTTGTTCCTATCAGAAGTCATGTTTACACAAATAAACAGTGTCTTTCTCTTGATCCTATCCTCCCAAGGGTTGACAAAGTTTTTGAAAGCAACACCTGACAGAAAACATTGTTAAGGTAATGTTAGAAACTCCTGAGGCACTCAGTACATGCTTTGAATTTTTTCGTAATTTTCTCTCTGTCGTCATGAAACAGAGACTCCGTTTTCAATTAACATTCATTCAGTCATAGCATAATTTATTTCTCTCCCTTGTTCATATAATTGAAGACATTTCTGTAATGAATGAATGAATGAATGAATGAATGAATGAAAACTATAACCTGTTTTCCAGTCATTGACTGGGTCGGGGATGTAATGAATGAATCATATATAGGCTATTAGTATGATGGGGTCGCCACTGCTAAAGTGATTTAGTAATGACTGATAGATGCGATGAAATGAGAATGGAGAGTGTTGCTGGAATGAAAGATGACAGTGAAAACCAGAGTACCCAGAGAAATCCTGTCCCTCCTCCACTTTGTCCAGCACAAATCTCACATGGAGTGACCGGGATTTGAACCACGGTTTCCAGGGGTGAGAGGCCGACGCGCTGCCGTCTGAGCCACGGAGGCACCCAAGTCTGTAATAATTATAATTTTTAGTTATAGCTTTAAAAATTCTTTAACTGGATGTTTATATTGGTATTTCTACAATCATTTGAAGTAGTTACAAAAATGCAGCATGAAACTGATTTAAGAAATAAGTTTAAAGACCAATTCTACTTATACTTGCCTATATGTCAACTTTGGGAAATGGCTTTTGCAAGAACTAGCAATTCACTGTACATAGATACACAGACCAGTCTAGTGAAGAATCTTTGTGAAAATATTGTATACAGATTTTACTATCGAACCTACCTGTGTCCCATAAGTAGTCCATTAACTGTAGAAGAGTTAATAGTTCGTGAAAAAATTTGAATCAGTGCATGTGCAGTGCATGTACAGTTTCACTGAAAGTAATATCATTCCTTCCTCTTATTGTTACATTATGGAAAGTGATTCAGTAAAGTTTATTAGCAGTTAAATAGCATTAAAAAACTGGTTTCCTTTTTAAGTTTTCTAAGATACTGATATTGGACATGGTTTCATTTTGAAACTTATTTTCTAGTAATGCAAGCTTTCGTGTGTTGTTTACTAACTTAAATGAGGATATTTTGTATTTTTGGACTACTTCTATTATTATTATTATTATTATTATTATTATTATTTATGATTTTAAGTTATGCAGATGTATACTCTTCTAGTGGTTAAGTGTAAGAGAGGACCTTGAGCCCTAACTTTCCACTTCTTGATTTTACATTCTACAGTTCGTTTATTTCCTACCCAGACTTCGCAAGCATATTCTTTGTTGTTCCATTGCATGGGCTAACCTATTGTATTGTTGTGGGTTCAGAACCCACTGGTGTCCGGTTGGCCATTTTTGTTCTGTACTTAACATTTCTTCTACACGCACTAATTGTACATAACACGACCTAATAGGTTGAAAGTCTGTTTCGATGATTTTATGCATGTTTTCCTGGCATGATGTATGAATTCTTTTTCAGCCAGGATATATGATGCAGAGTCAGCCTAGTGTTGATGGATTGTCTGCTCAGATGTCTAACCTGTCTGTGGCTCAGGCTGGATTTAATAAACTGTGGGTAAGTGAAAGTAAAAGATTCTTTACATTGTTGTTGAACTAATGTTTAGGATTTTATTTTCTGGATAATAAAGAATGTTGTAAGTATTGTACCCATGCGGGATGAGCCATCTCGTCATCATGATTTGATATGATTGATAGGATATTGGAATACTGAAATACATATTGGGAAGCGGGTGCTCACTTGAAAAATATTGCCACACCTGCAAGAACATTCAGACGGATCTTGAGCCAGGAAGATTATATGGAAAATAGAAATGAACATTTCCAAACGTGGAAAGCACGGTGAGTTAAGCTGTTTATCTCGGCAGAAATCACTCAAAGTGCCTGCTTCCTTAAATACCAGAGTGGAAAGGGGAGAGAAGTAACTATGTCGCTAATTGTTACGAGGAAAAGAATGCTGATATTCCGGCTCAGTACGAAATGGCACAATGCCACATGTTCTTAGAAATGAGGAAACAAGATTCCCCAGCCTACGGTCATATGTTCTTAAGGTTGGCTACGGGTATATTTAAAAAGTCCGCTTTACTTCTAGGCCAGTGACAAAATTCTGGTGACTTCTCGACCATATCCAGGTGAATCAACTTTGAATTTGTAAATATGAAATCCTCTTATCTTTCCACTTAATAATACATAAAATATTTGAATCACAGAATTTCAGCAGTGCGGATTTTAGAAGATCTTCATCATGATTATTAGCATTAACTTTAATAATTTAAGGTATCAATTTCTAGGAATTGACCGCAGTTGGATTGCTGTTTGCCAGAGCTACACCACGACAATAGCGATGCTAGAAGCCCGCGAAACGTGGAAGACTGAAATCTAGTGATATCTTATCAATACACAATTGATTCTTAATGAAATTACGACGTGTCGGATTAAATGATCAGACCGTTCTGTGGTGAAAATTTGAACATCCAGGTCGGCCTCCATATACATATTTAAGACACCCTCCCCCCCCATCTCGGGGTTGACCTCTGGTGAACCAGAAGAAGAGGGCAGGAAAGTATAAATAAGACGGACCCGACACGTGAACTGAACTGAGCAGAGGGCGGAAGCTATGCCGCTCGGTGCAAAATTATCCGCACTACACTTAAGCTAGTTGCGGTGTATAGCCCGAGTACTTTCAGTTTGTATTGGTTGAAGCAACAGTAATAAGTTCAGTTTGACTGCCATTATGGTTCTCGTAACATAGAAAGATATTGATTAATATCAATTACTGGCAGACACCGGAAGCACTTGTAAAGAAGGCAAGGTGCCTAGCCTGCATTTATAATATTTCAGACCGTGAGACTTCGTAATCTGTGGGGGAAACCGAGTCAGCGTAGTGAACACTAGACGGCCTAGACAATAACAATGTCCGGGAGTGCCGTGTTCGATACTCGCAAAGCACGTCAGGTCGCATTTATGATACTTCGTCGCTTAATATCAATGGTTCCTAGTTCGGGCAGGAACGATAACAAATCAGTTAATGTTTAGATGGTCTTAGGCACCTAGGAGTCAGAGTATGTATATTAGTGAATGAAAATCCACAGCATGTTTCCAGTCATTCGACCGAGTCAGGAATGGAATGAACGAAGCCCCCATCTAGCGGCGAGGATAGGAATTGTGCTGGTTGCCAAAGCCTGTTGCACTCCTCTAGGGCAGTGCTTAATGAGTGACAAACAAAATGAAATAGTAACGGAGAGTGTTGCTGGAATGAAAGATGTCAGGGAAAACCGGAGTACCCGGAGAAAAACTTGTCCCGCCTCCGCTTTGTCCAGCACAAATCTCACATGGAGTGATCGGTATATGAACCACAGAACCCAGTGGTGAGAGGCCGGCGTGCTGCCGCGTCAGCCACGCATTTAAATAGGACCCATAATAATAATAATAATAATATTGTACATCGGTAATAGTAATCATAATATTGATGTTCTGACAATTGTAAACATAATAATACCAACAATAATATTGTACACCAGTAATAGTAATCAGAATGCTGAGGTTTTGCCAATCGTAAAGAAATAATAATGATGATAATAATATTAATAATAATTGTAGCTGCTGTGAATATGATTGGTTTTGACCAACAAGTTAGGCTTTCCTTGTATATATTTAGTTTAACAATAGTGTGATGTATAAGTGCATAGAATTAATTCAGCTCTATGTCCTGAAGGTCAACACCATGTCAGAAGGCGGATGGGAGCCTGAGCCTTTTATCCGTCCAACGCCAAGAAGCTTACAAAACGATGATTACCATAATTTGATTAATTATGTGGGAATGTTATTGCCATAAAATGGGGTAATAGAAATATTAATATGGTTGCTTAACATAACACATGGACCGCTTCTCGAAAAAATATAATCCACGAAATCACTCGTAACAGTGGATATTCCAAAAGAAAAATGAACCAAAAACAACTTTAATTAAAGAGCGAAAAGAGAAAAAGAAATATGCAGTTCTAACTTTTCGAAATAAGCACTTACCAACTGGCTAAAATTTTCAAGAAAAGAACATCAATGTCGCATACAAAACGGATAATAATACTAATAAGATAATTTTCAATTCAGATAATATAGAGAATAAATATATATTTAATAAATCAGGAATTTACAAATTAACATGTAAACAACGATACATAGGACAGTCTGGAAGAAGTTTGGCTATAAGGTACAAAGAACATGTTAATGCAGTCAAACATAAAAGATATTCGGCAATGGGAGAACATATGGTTAAAAGGAATCATAAATTCACAGACATTTCTAATGACATGACATTATTACATTCGGCCAAAAAGGGAAAATTAATAACTATTTTGGAAAGATTAGAAATTTATCTTACACAAAAAAAAAAAAAAATTTTGAATCAAGTTTAAATGAGAGAAGTGCAGAAGATAACCCAATGTATAGACTAGCATATGATCATTTAAGGAACAAAAAGAGGAAAAAAAAAAAAAAAAAAAGAAGAAAACTTGAAGATCTCAAATTTATATAGTATTCTCATTCAGTTCAACAAAATTTTATGTATTGATAATTTTTATAATATTTCATAAGTTTTCTTTACTCATCGATATGGTGTATTAAGACACAATACTACTTTGAATTGTAAAAACAAAAGATTGTTTGTTTTATTCTTTGATCTGACCACTGATGAAGGGAATGGTTGAATTCTTGAAACATGTTTGGTTGAATAAATAATTTTCTTCCATTAACAAGTGTGTTGACAAGGCTGTATCAAATATAACTATTTTAAATATTTCTATACTACATTCAAACTAGTCAATACAGATCATACAATCATTTTAACCAATCATGGTTAAGATTATCTACACTTGATAGCTGCAGACGCTTAAGTGCGGCCAGTGTATTCGGGAGATAGTGGGTTCGAACCCCACTGTCGGCAGTCCTGAAGATGGTTTTCCATGGTTTCCCATTTTCACACCAGGCAAATGCTGGGGCTGTACCTTAATTAAGGCCACGGCCGCTTCCTTCCCACTCCTAGCCCTTTCCTGTCCCATCGTCGCCATAGTACGTATCTGTGTCGGTGCGATGTAAAGCAACTAGCAAAAAAAATATTTACTTATGTATTTATTTATCTATTTATCAATTTATTTACACTGTTTATGCCCACAATGGAGCACCAAAATCAACCTTATATTATTATTATTATTATTATTATTATTATTATTGCCTTTTTGCTGATGACTTTGCGCTGCTATCTAGGAATACTGACACAGCAATAGAACAGCTGAATGTACTAAATCTACAAGCAGAAAAAGCAGGACTACAGATATCTTTAAAAAAAAAAAAAGAACTAAATGTTTAACAAACATCAAGATAGCCCCTCAGTACCTGAAGACAGAACACGGTAAAGTAGAAAGACTTGATAGCTTTAAGTATTTGGGTGAAATAGTGCAATTGAAAACTAATGAAAGAGAAGCAAACAACAGCAGACGGGAAAAGATGGCTGCGGCTTTTTGCAGGACATATCCTGTATACCAGAAGAAAACCATCTTCAGGTGAGCTAAACTAAGGCACTACAATACAGTGATTAAAACAGAATGTTTGTACGCTAGTGAATGCTTCCAAATGACGGAAAGCTGGACTGAGGGAAGCTGAGAAATTCGAAAGATGGATCCTTTGCAAAATAATGGGTCCGAAGATTGTAGACGGACAGTATAGGTTGCGAGGAAGGGAGTTACTTTATCGTGACATTAAAAGGCTAACTGAATCCATGAGAAAACGGAGACTTTAAATTCTATGGGCATTTATTTAGAATGGATGAGAAGATACTAACAAAGGATTTTCACAATACTAGACAGCAGACCTAAAGTGTCGGACAAATGGGGTTCAGGGAGGTAAGAAAGGATCTCAAACATGTGGGACTAAATTCAGAAGACATCTCAAACCAAACAAAGTTTAGGTCAATGATCGACAAATTCCAGGGATTCCATGACAAACCAAAACTTAACCGTGGGTGGACGGAAGAAAGAATACATTCTGCCAGAGAAAGGATGCTAAAGTATGGGTTGTGAAGAACGCTTCCAGAAACACGTAACTGTTACCTGACGTGGTCTCTAATGCTTATTATTATTATTATTATTATTATTATTATTATTATTATTATTATTATTATTATTATTCTCACTGATACAGATAGGTCTTACTGTGACAATGGGATATTAAAGGGCTAGGGGTGGGAAGGAAGTGACCATGGCCTTACATTTGCCTGGTGTGAAAATGGGAACCACAGAAAACAATCTTCAGGGCTGCCGACAGTGGGGTTTGAACCTACTATCTCCTGAAAGCAATCTGACAGCTACATGACCCAAATCATGCAGCCATTTGTTCAGTGTATTATTATCATCTTCATAGTGGTTTAACATGACACTAACTTGGGATTGGTTTTCGGTGGCAATGGGATAGAAAAGGGCTTGGACTGGAAATTTACAGCACCAATATTTGAAAATGTGAAAGTACAGAAAATCATTTTCAGACTGTCATTGGTGGCTTTATTATATCTTATTGAACTTAATTATATGGAAGTGAAAGAATGAAGCTCTGATGTATTGCTCTCTGCTATGAAATTAACATATCATTTTAAATAGAAAAATAGATTCTATTTGTCCAGTTGCAAATTTTACCAAAGGGTGGTGAGATACAAGCTAGGAAATGCATTTTGATAAATTTTGGATTGGTTAGAGCCTTTCCATTGTGTTTTGATAGGGGCATGTTGTGTTATGTTAAAATATAACCATTTGCAAAATAACATTTTACTTTGTGTTTCAATAAAGTTTGATTGTAATCAGTGGAACTTTTATGAATGTATGGTACATTTATGACATATTTTGCTGTTTTAATAAGAAGTGGATAAAGCTACACAGATATACATATAAACATTTGAAGTACGATACATGAATTCATTCACTGCTTTATGGTGGCTTGCAATGCGCATAGAAGGTTTCAATCTGATTGAAAATTTAAAACACGCACTGTCTTGTTGGATTTAAGACATTCTCTACTGTGTACTAATACTGCACTGCAGCCTGTTAAAGAAATTACTGCATAATATCCATCAACAGAAAAGGCTAGAACTTGCACACAGAATCTGTATTGTTCCATTAAAACGGTGCAACCCTTATGTTCATAGCCCATTCATGCACAAACAGGACTCAGCAGAAACAGAACAACCTGCTGATGTACTAGGAGTACGGAAGTTGTTGCAGTGACATAGGTAAGAGGGGTAATGAGCTCATGTTGGCTGCAGAAGGTTAGGAGAAGGAAGAGCAATTAAGTCATGTACTTCTAATATCATATTGGAGAATTGATACTTCTTTGTGGCATCTGAAGACAAATGCTCATTGTCTTAGGGCCGGTTGTACCACCTACTGGTAAAGTAGCACGTAACTTGCACTCCACGTTAAAGGATGTTTCCGTTCGACCACCCCCAGGTAGCGCCATCGGCAGCATAAATCATATTCACCCGGCGCGTAATTTATCGGCCACTTTGAGGGCCCAATAAGACTTTACCTGCCTGGCAAGTTTTGAGAGCTGAACATTATTAGCTGTATTCCTGGTGACATATAACTCAAATTAGCTTAGTATACTGAAAAAAGCATTATACTGTAATAGTAATTGATATTGTATTGCAGGATTTTGAACATTAATGCTTCCTTTGAGTTGCAACAGTCACACCAGCCTCTTGCATTGGTAGCGTGGGGAACACATTTTATACGTCAAGCTTTCGCAAAGAAACTCTAAAAGGATATAAAATCAAAACCTGTTTGGAAATAATTTCAAATGGGATTTAATTTTCTACTTTTTCAGTTTTCAGATACCAGGTTAACTTAAGTGTATGTATCCCAATTACCCCAAACTTCCCCGTAGAGTAATGGCTAACGCGCTCATTTCATAATGCGAGGTTTGCAGGTTTGAGTCTTCATTATGACTAATCTTTTTTATTTTCATTGTTAGCGTTGTATTAATCTGTATGCCTCTTTTCATACGTTCTTTTGTTAATATATTTCGTTGAAATGTTTAATCAATATTATGTCTACTAGGAAAATGCTTTATGTGTGCTACTTACAGAAAGTGATGTTACGATTAATATAGCATACAGGACTGTTGCCCAGGTAGCAGATTCCCTATCAGTTGTTTACGTAGTCGTCTTGTAAATGATTTTGAAGAAATTAGAAACTATTCCATTCCCGAATTCCTTCCTATGAATGGATATTTACCCCGATTAGTTCTTTAACAGTACCTTCCAACTCTATCTTCATAAAGTTAAACATTAGAATAAAATGCGTTATCAATAAATGAAAGCATGTGGAACTAAACGAGGTCACAGAGGTAGTTGCAAATAGAGCATCGTGGAAATACTTAATCAATTCACAGAAGCCTGCAGATAGAATGCTCAAAGGCAATAAGTCCATAAGGAAGATGTGGATGTATACGTATATGGAAGTGTGTAAAAAAGAGTTAAGAACAACGGCAAAGAACGAAAATAAATTTTTAAATGTAAATTAGAAAGACGACGAAAACCTGCATACCTTCTATTACGGAGCGAGCGACTTGACCAATCTACTACAAGAATACGTTCCAAACACGCTGCCTTACATGACAGGTTATAACTGGCGTAAGAAAATGTAATCTCAAGATTTTAATCCCAGTTAGGTATTGATTTTGAAACTCGTAGATTAAAATCCCGGAAGCTTGACATAAATCGTTGTCCATAACTCTTAAGACTCCCTTTATTAGGCTTTTTGGTGATAATCAACAGATGCAAGCACAGGAAAATAAGACAATCGAAATGAGCTTCATACATCTGATGATAGATAGCACCACACTCGAAAGTGAGAAGTCGCTGAAAATCAGTCTGGCCAACTTTGTATATCGGTGTCTAGCTCGGGGTAGCTACCCAGCACTTGCGCGGAGGTGGTTGCACGCAAGGCAAAGTACCAGCTGATTTACACCCCCAGGTAGTTTACCTCCCGGGCAGCTGCCAGTCACTTTACCAGCAGATGGTAGAACCGGCCCTTACATGCCACACATTCTTAAGGGAAGAAATATAATATGTTACTATGAGTCTACGTATAAGAATATGTATGATAGTTGACAAAGATGGTAATAAAAGAATGGAGGAATTAAAGATTAGCTTTGTACCCTGTGGTAGATGGGAGTTAATTATTTGTTAATGTATGACAATTTTTCTAGGTAAGTTTGTATCCAATACAGAGATGCTAATTTAAAAATTAAATGGAAAGATGTTTCCTTTCAATCAGTTAAGGAAAAGTAACCAATCCTGAATGCTGAATGAGGCTATGCTTTGTGCAAATCATTAATTTGCATATGAGATTGCAACATTCAGGAAGTCATTCACAAAATAGATTTCATCAAAGAGTGTGATGAATCCTAGTTTAGTTCATCAAAGCCATTTCATATTCACATACTAAAGTGGCTTGTCACATCAGAGAAATGGTATGGGATGTTCCAGAGCAACTATGGTAATAAAAAAGGCAACACTTTTCAAGGGTTGTTCTTTGGAACTTGTCAAGTCAACATGTTTGTGTGATATGGTCCAGCTTGCCATATTTATTTGCAGGATTGATGTTAGGCTCTACATTACTGAATAACTGGTGGATTTAGTGTTCTTAAAAAACACTATTATGGGGGAGGATATTTTACCAGAGCGGTATTCAGGGACTTTGTCCAAGTGCTGAAGAACATTAAGAAAGAATTTAATTCTGAGCTTGAAGGCATTAAGATAATTGAAAAGAAGTTTCAGATTCTTGTGGTCCCTTGCTAAATAAAAGTTGAAACAATGTGCAAAGCTGTGCAGTTTGAACTTACTAGTCTTCAGTATGACATAAAACTACTAGTATATAAATAATTGTACTCACCTGGCTGCATTTTATAAAAAAAAGTTAAAAAAAATCCTAGCAACACTATCCACAACTGCATAGACAGGCTGTGAAGATAATATGAACCTAGTCTAATTCTGCCTTTAAGTATTTGTATTTACAAATGCCATTTTAATGTCAAGCGTTTGTTTTTATTTGGTATATAAAATGTAATTGCGATGGTTAATTAGACTGTTGAGATGTAGTAATTCTCAACCTGTTTGATTTAAACCATAAGTAAATATGATATTGTTTCAGAGCTGTTCTGGTTGTTGATACTATCACATATGCATTTGTTTTCATTTCAGGGTTTGGAATACTATGATCTCCTTCAGACTCGTAATATTTTACCACCCGAGAAAGTAGACCCACCAAAGGTTACATTGCATCAAGAATTCTTAGATAATGTCAACTGTAGTCCTGAGTAAGTCTCTTATGTATACTGTTCATCATTATCATCATCATCATCATCATCATCATCATCATCATCATCATCATCATCATCATCATCATTCACTACCACTACTTAGCTAGCCAACTGGATGGTGTTAACATATTGGCGCACCTTGTATGGAAACACGATGGTATGCAAAAATAAAAGAATGGATTCTATAGAGTGATAGGTTAGTAAGGAATTCAAAGTAAGACTGCAAAGTTCTTAAGAGCGAGAGAAAAAAAAAAGAATACATGTACTCTGCAAACCTTAGTGGGTTTCTATGCTGAATAAGTACTTTAATAATTACAACTCGCAAATTCATGCTGTACAGTACCGTTCACCGTTACAAGTGCTTTGCTTTTATCTTCTGAGCGTAACGTGATTGTCTGCAACATGGAATGCAGCTAACAATTTTCAGTTCTCAGTTCAAGTAATTGAGATTGATGCTGCTCATAGCATTACCATGCAGTCAAGTAATCAAACAGAAGTAACTTTTTCCTAACATGTGTATTACCTGCTCCTTTACTGGTAGGTTATAAAACCACCCCTTAGTTATTCTGACTTTGTATTAGTCTTAGTATAGTCTTTGGAACTATGGAAAGATTATCCCTACACATCACATTGTACTGTATTCTCTTGGCAGTCAGCCATGAGTCACCAAATTTGTTTCATCAAGTTTTGTTAGTTTTCAGAGGAATTACATCTGATTACCTTGGATATTTGTAGAGAACTGTCTGTACTGAAAAAAATGACCAACTACAGAATATCTGTACATGCATTGGTTAGAGTTGAAGAATCTTCAAAGCCAGTACAAATCTCTCAAGCAGGACCTCGTGCCTTTTGTCAGTCTTTGTTTGAATGTTTGAAGATGTTTGTGATGATCTTATTCCTTTATATTTAGTTACATCACAAAGAGAGAAAATGTGCTCTGTGGTCACTATATATACACTCAGCAGGAGTTTGTGGGGTTCAAAAAAGATGGGGCACAATGTTTTAGGTCTTCTAACAAAATAGTTAATTGAAAACACATCCAATCCCATTTTCATATATATATATATATATATATATATATTTATCTGAAAACACCTTTGTTGTAAAACGTTTGGTTTGTGGCAGATCTTATTCCTTTGTAAGTAATCGTTTCTTATCATTTAGAGTTCTAGTTTTTAAATATCTCAGCTGTTTCATTTTGCTTACTATAACTGACAAATCACACACAAATAACAGGTGAATGTTCACAAAAACCTTTTCTAAAATGCATTGAATAGTGACATGCACCATAACCGCATACTATTGGACATGTCCAATGATGGACCATTATGTTGGTATTATAGATTTGCTCATTCAGGACAGATATTCGGATTCCCTGCGGGAATCAACATCTATGTCAACTAGAATGCGACCATTGCAATGTTGCCAAGTTTCTACCAATATACAAGAAAGGAGCGTAATGCATAAACAATACAAAAAGCATCTTTTAAAGAAAAATAACTTCATAAATACATGTTCTCTTAAATGCTTCATCGATGTTAGGGCACGTGACCATGTGATCTAAGGGTAGAATCATGCCTGCATAGACTTCAGTAAATTTACCCGAGTGACAGAGTGATTTTCACAGTGTAATTCGGCGAGTATGCTCTTAGGCAACCGTCAGAATGTGACTGATGATGAGTAGCTGAATATAACTTTTATATTTAATGTCAAAGTGAGTTTAATTTTATTATAATTGTTGTTTTTTTTTACAGGATTTTTAGATGTACGTTAACAAAAATTCCTGAGAGTAATTCACTACTTCAGAAAGCTCGTCTACCATTAGGAATTCTAATTCATCCCTTCAAGGACCTCAATGTAAGTTCTCGTTAAATTTAAATATTGTTCAGTATTTAAATTTTATAGTAAATATTCATCATTTGTGTGTCATAATGAAAAATATATATCCTCTTGAGTTCTTTTTAGTTAAACCTCTTTAAATCATAAAAAGAGGTAGTATTAGGCAATAAATTTAGCGCACTTATAAGTTAGGAAATTTGTTTGGAAGGGTAATAGGGAGGCACATTCAGGGAAACGGGATGGCCTAGGGAGCGGTGATAAGGGAACAGGGAACTGGAAATCAAGTAGGGATGACATAAAATTGTTAGTGTTGAACTGTAGAAGTATTGTAAGGAAAGGAATTGAATTAAGTAATTTAATAGATAAATATTTACCAGATATTGTAATAGGAGTTGAATCATGGCTGAGAAATGATATAATGGATGCAGAAATTTTCTCATGGCACTGGAGTGTGTATCGTAGAGATAGGATAGGAAGGGTGGGAGGGGGAGTGTTCATTCTGGTGAAAGAAGAATTTGTAAGCTACGAAAAAGTTAAAGATGAGACACATGAAATTCTAGGTGTAAGGCTCATTTCTAAAAATAATAGGCAACTTGATATATTTGGAGTGTACAGATCGGGAAAGGGTAGCACTGACGCGGATTCGGAATTATTTGATAGGATAGTCAGCTACGTAGGAAATGACATGGAAAGAAATGTGATTGTAGCGGGAGATCTGAATTTGCCAGATGTCAATTGGGAAGGAAATGCGAACGACAGGAAGCATGACCAACAAATGGCAAATAAGTTAATATGGGAAGGACAGCTGATTCAGAAAGTGATGGAACCAACCAGAGGGAAAAATATCCTGGATGTGGTGCTGATAAAACCAGATGAGCTCTATAGGGAAACTGAAGTAATAGATGGTATCAGTGATCATGAAGCGGTTTTTGTGGTAGTTAAAAATAAATGTGATAGAAAGGAAGGTCTTAAAAGTAGGACTGTTAGGCAGTACCATATGGCTGATAAAGCAGGCATGAGGCGGTTTCTAAAAAGTAACTATGATCGGTGGAAAACGGTAAATAAAAATGTAAACAGACTCTGTTTGCATTTCAGAGCACAGAGAGAAGGAAATTATTAGGCCTTCTACCACTACTCATATTGTAATATGCATATTTTTTATTTATAGGTACAGTAAAACCTCGTTAATTCGAAGTCGTTGGGACTCAAAAATCGGACTTCGAATTACGTGATTTCGAATTAACCGCTAATTCGCAATTCAGAAGTACCAACCCTTGCCGCGTTACAAAATATTCTAAGGCCCGTTACTGCATGCATTTTACCTTGATTCACAGTTTATACTTTTCAAATGCCATGAAAAAAGAACCATTTCCAAAATGTATCCAAGAAGGTGCATTTACAGTATTCAAATATTACACTCGGATATCTCACTGGTAAACATAACCTCACGCAACGAAAGAAAGAAAAAAAAAAAGCACGATTCAAAGACGAGGAGAAATCTATGCTCGCTCCCATGTGCAAGTTTTTTTAAAAATTGGTTTACTATACTGTATGCATTTTAGATGCCTTGTATTTACACAGAAAGTACCCGATGCCCTTAAAATCGAACTTTCCTATGACTCTATCCTTATACGATTTCCCGCCATAGCACTTCTCTCGTACTTCAGAAATGTAAACACTTGCCGCGTCACGAAGTATTCTAAAGACCCATTAATACGTGCAATCACCTCGATTCACAGTTTAAACCTTTCAAATGCTATGGAAAAAACTATTTCCGAAATGTATCCAACAAGGTGCATTTACAATGTTCAAATAATGCACTTGGATAAATCACTGACAAACATAACCTCACGCAACGAAAGAAAAAAATCGCACAATTTAAAGACGAGGATAAATTATGCCGCTTCCCCTCTGCAAATGCATTATTTTTTGGATTTCTTTACTGTTTGCATTTTTATTATAGATGTTTTGTACTGGCATGGAAAGTGCCGGACGCTCTTAAAACATCGCGTCTTATCAAAGTTTCCTATGACAAGGGAATAAAGTATCTCGCTTCCATGTGCATTGCAACGCACTACTATGACCCCCATCCCTCTATCAATCAATCAATCAATCAATCAATCAATACTGATCTGCATTTAGGGCAGTCGCCCAGGTGGCAGATTCCCTATCTGTTGCTTTCATAGCCTTTTCCGAGATGATTTCAAAGAGATTGGAAATTTATTGAACATCTCCCTTGGCGAGTTATTCCAATCCCTAACTCCCCTTCGTACGATTTCCAGGCTGGCAATTTCTCCTTTAAAACAATAAGACCGTTTGGGCTCGCATTAAAATAAAACAATGCAGTTTCACCTGCAATGTCAATATTGTTCAATGCCTACGAATTTAATATATAAGTAATAATAATTTATTATATTTGCCACGTTTTTTCGTCAACTGTCGGCATCGCAAGTGTTCGCGGATTCTGTTTTCTCGCACACTGCATGTTGCGTGATATTACGGCGTTCCTTAAAAGGTTGAACAAACAAGAATTCCGATTTCATTCAACTTAGCAATCATGAAGCGCACTGTTGACCCACCGAAGTGATTGTAAGTGCGGAAAGCTACCCCTCCACGTTCTGGAACGCGCGTTCTATTATGACGAGGAGCGGATAAATTTCGAGTTGAAATTACTCTGTAACATACTATTGTTTTAAAATGTAAAGGCAGTTTCGAATTAAAAGTCTGAATTTCGGTAATGGGGCCGACATTGTACTTCGAATTACGAATTATCCGTATTTCGAATTAAACGATTGAAATAACATGCAAAACTGTATCTCATGTTTCCGGGAACCAGAGCTTCTTCGAATTAGGCGGGATTATGAATTAACCGATTTCGAATTATCGAGGTTCTACTGTATATCCGAAACCTTAAATTCTTGGCCCGCAGCATGATTACCTTGTTTCTCTGTATTTTGAATTACTTGAATGTTAAAATTTGCCATAAAACTTGGACGCCTATTCATAACTCGCATGTAAGTGAAGTCACGTTTGAAAGCAAATTACGGTATCGTAATATATCTCAGTTGAATGTATACCTTACGTCTCACACTTACCATAAACTGGTATACCGTAATAGCAGCTAGTATCACATTCTTGGATGTAACACTTTCACGGTCTGTTGAATTACTATTTTTCCAAGTTGAACTGTGTTTCATCTAGCTCATTTGGCCATGGAATATCCTTAAGATCCTGAATTACCTATCTGCCTTTCACCAGTCAAGGGGAGCGAGCTACTGAAACTAAGATAAGGAGAGGATTATGGGAGAGGAGGCATGCATGCCGCAGAGTGTACCTTGTAGTATTTATACCGACGTGTAGAAAAACTGATGCAAGATATAATTGGAGATTATTTTTCTCCTTTAGTTCCATATAAAAAATTAGGGTGTGTGCTATTTGCGCTGGTGATATATATGAGAATAAATTTGGTACTACATTTGTCCGACTCACTGGCTGAATGATCATTATTGAGGCATTCGGTTCAGAGGGTCCTGGGTTCGATCTGTGCCTGGGTTGGGGATTTTAATCGCGTGTGATTGATTCATCTGGCTCAGGAACTCGATGTTTGTGTTTGTCCTAACACTTTCATCTTCATATTCAGACAATGCGCTACACTACCAACCACCACAGAAACACGCAATACTAATTACATCCCCCCATATAGGGTTGGTGCCAGGAAGGGCTACCGGCCGGAAAACAGGACGAAATCCATATGTGCAACACAGTTTGCACCTGCGACCCCACAAATGTCCGAAAAGCAGTAGAAGAAGAAGAAATTTGATACTACATTTGTTTCAAATTGCCCTAAATGCTGGTTGTCAGTTTCCTAATACAACATAATAGAACTAATCGTGTTCATCAGCAGTTGTCCCGCCTGATGTCAAGTGCTATGTGGTTCTGTCACGGACCATTTCAGGGTGTAGATTTACACTTTTCATGTCTTTGTGTTGTGTATCAGTCCATTATTACTTAGGTTGTCTCTGGGGTCTCTTTCCAATTATTTCCAGCTTGTAGAGCTCACCTTTGTAATGGTACGGTGCTTCTGCTTACAGCACATGTCCAAATAATTGTAATTGACTTTCACTTTTCTTCTCCTGCATCATTGCACCATTTATGTCTGTCTACATTGGAAACGTAATTCAATCTAGTGATGCCGGCTGAAATTCCCGGAATCTTGATTTCCATGATGCTTACCAGATACTCTGCCTTTTTCATTGTTGGCCTACATTCAGATAGAACATAATTGGATGGACAGTGGCATAATACATTTTCGATTTCAAGTGGTCATTGGGCTGGCGATCACAAGGTACACCTGTCGTCATTTGCCACTTCATCCAGACTGCATTAATCCTGATATTCACCTCTTCAATAAGTTGGCCTTAGTTTTTAAGGATAGATACTTCATTTTTATCACTCTTGGCAGGTCATGTGCTATCAACTTGGATTGTTTTGATTTCTTGTGAGCCTGATGTCATACATTCAGTTAGCTTATTGTTGAGCCATAGCCTACTGTATATTGTGTCAATCATTTCATTATTGTGTTTGGTGTTGGAGGTCAGAGTTGTTTTCATTGGCTTGCATAAAATTGTCATTGTGAAGAAAGGGCCAGGGTATTGGTTCATGATTCGTATACTGTACCTTTGCATCTTGTTGCCAGATTTTTATTTGGATGTTACCTAACATCTTCAGTTAGGACATACAGATCTGCTTCCTCAAAAATTCTGTTATTGGTTAAATCACAGTAAAAAAAAAAATGAAACACCTACTTCATTTCAGCCTGAGAAAGATATTTCTGTAATAATTCAGTCTCCTTTACAGTTGTTACTTTGTAAAATGTCCTCTGCTCCTTGATCTGTAATAGCTTCATGAATTTGAGTTATTTAGAGATCAGATATCTTTAAGTACAAGGGGTATTGTCCAAAATAAAACTGTTATTTTATGACGTTCAGCTCCGTGATATTTTGTATGTCTCACAATGCAAGATAGCAAGTACCCAGTTTTACTCCTAATTGAATTCACACCCCGATATTGTTTACAGATATGTCCAACCCTTGTCCTGTTTCTCTACGGAGTCAGGTATGAAGTGAGATGAATCTTGTATAGAGAGTTTTTATGACTGGGCGTCCTTCCTGATATCTTCATCCTCATCAGTGGAGTTAATGGGATGAAATGAAGTGATATACAGTATGATAGTAGAAAGGGAAAGGGTGGGACCCGGTGCCGGCACATAGCCTACTGCTTTTGAATGGCACCAAGGGGTCTGTTCAAATTTTAACGTCCCCATTCAAAGGACGAATCCTCATCAACACCATGATATGCCCTCACTCCATATGAACACTGTGGAGAGGTTTGGAATTGAATCCAGGCCTTTGGCATGCAATCCAGTGATTAGAAATACCCTGCCGGCCAGCATTCTGATGGTGAACATTTTTTCGATCAACGGGACTCGAATTGGCTAACCACGGTGTCAGACCATCCTAGACTTGATGCCCTAATAATTGAAGCCACCAGGCAAGCATTATATAAAGACAATTATTCTTTACAAATCAATTTCCTGTAGCAATTCACTCTCTTATCACTTGGGTTTTTATTAATATTGCATTAGCATGTGATCAATGTGTACTCCAGTAGTATTAATTACAAGTACAGTATGCAAGGATAAAAACACTCCTGGTGATGTAAACCTTGTACATTTTTGTAGAACTTCATAGATCAAGCAGTTTGTCTTGAAGACTGACTTTAAAAAATCCTGTTGTATATGTCTTCTATATTCTTGCTATATGGCAGGTGTTAAACAAATGTCTGAATATTTATTTTCAGCATTTACCTGTAATCCAGTGCAGTTCCATTGTGCGCTGTCGGGCTTGCCGGACATATATAAATCCTTTTATATATTTTGTGGACCAAAAGCGATGGAAATGCAACCTTTGCTTCAGAGTTAATGAACGTAAGTAAATAGGCTAATTTTAAGGGTGTGAATGCTGGTAAATGAATAAATGCTGTTACTGTTATTGTTTCTTTGTTATTTGAGTTCATTGAATTTTAAATAGAAAATGATTCATCTTCTTTGTTATAAAGAAGATTGGTTTTGAGTGATCATTGATTTAAATGGACACTAAGTATAGCAATGTATGAAAAGCAATTTTTTGTATAATTCTTCGGTTTTTAAATTGATGTTTTTTGCTATATTGCTTTACGTCGCACCGATACAGATAGGTCTTGCGGCGACGATAGGATAGGGAAGGCCTAGGAGTGGGAAGGAAGTGGCCGTGGCCTTAATTAAGGTACAGCCCCAGCATTTGCCTGGTGTGAAAATGGGAAACCACAGAAAACCATCTTCAGGGCTGCCGACAGTGGGATTCGAACCCACTATCTCCCGAATGCAAGCTAACAGCTGCGCGACTCTAACCACACGGCCAACTCGCCCGCTAATTGATGTTTTCACGGCCTAGAATATGTTGCGCTTGTGTCATGTGAAAAAGAGAGAATGCAGGGGAACTTCATTTTTGTTATAATAATAATAATAATAATAATAATAATAATAATAATAATAATAATAATAATAATTGTGGAATATTAGCTGTTCTGATAGGTACTTAGTTTCCTTTGTAATCCAAATATTCTGTCTAAGAAAGATTATACCACTCCTTCCTATGGTAAGTCTGGATTGTTAATGCAGAGATTAAGAATGAATACCAGATAGCTGCTATTTGGAAACAGTGAATCAATTGCATAAATCTAAAAATGTTGCCATAAGTAAGGTTAACTTTCATCAGTTAAAATGGAAACCATTTCAGGTGCTGTACTGGCTTGCATTTTTCTACTTCTCCATCAAGTATTCTAGTAAATACTCTCGAGTAAATACTTCTGGATATTTCTTTGCAGTACAGTATTGCACAAACCTAGAAGACAAGTTATACTTGCTTAGAGAGAACGAGAGAGATAGACAAGAACATGTATGATTGAGTACAAAGGGAAAATATATTAGCTGTTATGGGAGGGATTATAGAATTAGGGTAGGTTATTTCAGGTAGTCAAAGGCATATATGTTGACATTTGGGCTACAGTGAGAATTTATGGTAGACTGAATTCTCAGTTCAGGGTTCAACAATTTGGTAATCTTCGACCTTTGTTGTTCATAATATACGTGGATTATTTGCTAGAAGGTATACCGTATTTACTCGTGTATGAGACCCCGTTGTGTATTAGACTCCTTTTGGCTTTTCGAGACGAAGAAAATGAAAAAAATATATCTCACATACCAGACCCCCAACCTAATTTGTCAGAGAAGAACGATTCACCTTTGAGAGCAGATACAAGCCGTATGCAGCTCTGATGACATCACACAAATTTGTAAATAGTTTCGTCCTACGATCCACGCAATAAAAACGCACGTTGAAGTCATGCGATACATCTGTGTTTCGTAGTTTGAGGTTATCGCACATTGAACCCCACTTTACTTTTTTTTGGCTGTAAAAGTGGGGGGAAAAGGGGATCTAATACGCGAGTAAATACGGTAAAATGGCTGGGAGGAATTCAGTTACATGGAAATCTGAAGCCACATAAAATCAGAAGGAATCTTTAATACTGATGAATACTATATATTCTTGTATTCTATTCTATTGGTGTATTTAATGGCAGATTTTATATTCTGTAATTGTGGGATCCCATATTACGGCCTTGGTACTTCCTCTTGTAAAAGGTACGTTTGGAGATAATCATTATTCTCTGTTGTTGGAAATAATTTCCCTTTTAATACAGCCTTCTTTTTGGTACTATATATATGCATTTCCTATCAAAAGCGTTGTAAGGCAAGTCTATAAATACCATTTATTTGTTTATTTATTCATTATTATTTGTGTCTGTATAAAGTGACAAAGTTAGAGTTCTTGGCCCTCTCTTACACTTGACCACATACAATTTTTAGATTAATGTTGATGTTACCGGGCCAGTTGGCCGTGCAGTTAGGGCTGCGCAGCTGAGAGTTCGTATCTGGGAGATGGTGTGTTCGAACTCAACTGTCAGCAGCCCTGAAATAATTTTCCATGGTTTCCCATTTTCACAGCAGGCAGATGCTGGGGCTGTACCTTAATTAAGGCCACAGCTGTTTTCTTCCTATTCCTGTCCCATCGTCGCCATAAGAGCTATCTGTGTCGGTGTGACGTAAAGCACAAAAAGAATATATATAATGATGCTTTCACGGTCTGTATTTGTGGACATGATATAGACTTTTGGGCTTAATGCTGTGTGAAGAAAACATGGTGCTCCACGTCTTCAGAAGAAAATCTCAACTGTTCACGAGGAAGACTTCTCCAGTAATGAACGTTGAATTTTACTGTTGGTAAAAGAAAGTGGACCAGGCGAGTTGGCCTTGTGGTTAGGGGCACGCAGCTGTGAGCTTGCATCTGGGAGATGGTCTGTTTGAAGCTCACAGTTGGCATCCTGAAGATGGTTTTTGTGTTTTCCTATTTTCACACCAGGCAAATGCTGAGGCTGTACCTTAAGGCCACAGCCGCTTTCTTCCCATTCCTAGGCCTTTCCTATCCCATTGTCACCATAAGACCTATCCGTATTGGTGCAACATAAAGCAAATTGTAAAAAAAAAAAAGAGAGAGAAGTAGTGGTACATTCATTTGTCACCAAATGGCTCACCGTATGCTGGCACAGCTCTGCCATTTCAAGCAGGAGCTGACAGCACTACGAGAAGCTGTAGAAACGTAAAAATCCTACCCTGACGGTGCCAACGGCTCCCGTTTGAAATGCTAGTGCTGTACCAGCGTACGGTGAGCCATGTGATGCCGAATGAACATACCACTATCTTTTACGAATGGTAAAATTCAAGCCTTCATTATTGGGGAAGTCTTCCTTGTGAACAGTCGAGATTTTTTTTTCTGATGACGTGGAGCAAGGTTCTCTGTGAATTGGAGAAAGTTTCACCTTGTTTTCTTGACATAGCATAAGCTCAAAAGTCTATTATAGTAGAACACCCATTTAATTTTTTTATAGGGACCTGATATTTTTAACCTTAAATGGGGGTTTATCTTAAATCAAGGTTTCAGTAGAAAGCACACTTTTTCCAGAGATCTTTGCCTGTATTAACATAAATTGTACTATCATACATTATTTACACAGTGACAGTAATAAAACGAGGAGATATTTATCCTACACACTGTATAATAGTTACAACTTTGTACGGTTTGTGTTGAAGATTACTCTTGTGTTAAACTTTTTCCTTAGAGAATTCAGTAATTTGTTAATTTTGCTGGTCAGTGTAGTTGCACAACTTCTGAAACTTTGTCTCCCTCTACATCTCTTGGTAGGTTAAGAAATTGTTTTCATTGTTATTAAGGAATATGTTCGCTATTATTCCTGATAATGGTGAGCCTTCCTTTGAGAAATTTTTGTCGGTGAATGCTAAAGAGCTTCGGTTTAAGGTTTTTCTTATTACATTATACATGATTTTCTATGAAAGTTGGGAAAAATACCAACCTCTCACAAAAACATTTTCAAATCAGTATTGCCCCCATTTTACCGGGCAACTCAGCCGGTGAGCGAGAGTCCCAGAGGCGGAACGTTCGCTTACAGGCAGTGCAAAAGTTTTTAAGGTCAAGGATAACCTAAGGACTGGCGACAAATGAAAAACACTAAAAATGGGTTTTAACATTTATTTAAAAATAAGCACTTTCCATAAGATATCAAAAATTTCCAAAATCTTGAAATAAAATAATATGTTTCTTCCCAGTCGGTTCCTAGTTCAACGGGATTTCTTCCTCAAAAATTACGTTCTGTAAATATATGAAATAAAATTAGCTTGATTGTTTTAAGAAATTAATCATTTCGTTATTTGAGATAACCCTATCTCAAATTTTTAAAATCTGATTTTTAAATCAATTAATTGAGTCAACAGTAATTTATCATTTACACTTGATTCATTGAATTTCCCTCTTCAATAAAAAAAAAAAAAAAAAAAAAAAAAAAAATATTTCTTCTGATGAAATATTTCTACAATTAATTTAAACTCTAAATTATTTAGCTGAAATAGTTAAGACTCTCATTTAACTTATCATATTTTTAAACTTTGCGTAAATCAACGCAATGTTGTGCACAACTCACAATTCAATATCTTAAATTTTTTGACACGTAAGGTTATTCATTTACATTCAGTGAAATCAATCCATGGACGTGGCCCTTGCCTATCTATTTTTATTTGAAGCAATAGACCCAAATCTATCTTATTTCACTGTAAAAATGCTTAAAGGTTCATAACCGAGTCAAATATACTCGTCTCAAACAACATGGAATCGAAGAAAATTTACGCGCATAGCGTACAAAACAACATGACGAAAAAATCACCATGAAAAATCATAGTCATCAAATATTATCCAATCATCCATCTCACATTCATGCTTAGGCCCACGGCAACATTAATAAATAATTTTAACGAAATCTAGTCCTTGATTTTTATTTTTAAGGCTTATTCGAAATTGGAGAAATTTTCCCGATTACAGTATCAGCTAATGACTACCATTGCGATCATTTGATATGTGATGGTATCAGGATTATCACTTTCACAATGAAATAAAATTCACAACGATGTTCCAGGGAAATTTTAAAATAAAATTCATCACACATAATTCCATAAAATTGCCTACAGCATCGGATAAATAAACATTCGCGTATGCGGTCTATGAGTCACGTCGTCTTTATTATTATTCTCCTACTATCTCAAAAATCTCAATTAATATGTGCTCCGCATGAAGAAACTATGTTCAGAAACATACTCTCTTCCAAAATTGACTCAAATAATGGACTCACAAATAAATACCTATCATCCGATCCATTTCCAAGTCTAAAATATCCAATAACACAGTAAATGCAAATAAGTGAACATTCAAAACACGACCATATCCCAGGCCTACATTTACTCAAATTTGAGCACACATTAACCTCTTATAAGCTCAATATTAATTATACTCATGACCATAAGTTATCCTTTAGACCAGAGTGATGTTAAATTATATTATTATTATTATTATTATTATTATTATTATTATTATTATTAATATGCGCGCGATCACGTCCTCGTAGGCTATAGCTTAATAAATCATAGATGACTCTATCATATCCCGAATCCATAACAGACCACAAAATCATCTGGGATAAATCCTAAAATAATAGAACACGCCAATATTCTGTCCCATTCAACTCAAAAATTATTTTAAATTATTTAATTAATAATTATCGCATGGGTCAAATAATTTTAGCAATCTCCTATGCTTATTCTGGGACAGTGAGAACCTGTCTCGAAGATATTCACTCAAGTAGAACAAATTAATAGGTCCCAAGTACACTCTCATACTCATCTCAAATTCTACCAACACCAAGGAAAGAAGAATGAAATTTCTAACTACGAAGACTAGTAGAAATTATCGCAAATAAATAAACAAGGACTACGATTACAATAATTTTACAAAAGAATGATAGAAAATAATTTAAAATCTTATCTGAAGTGGACATGGTTCTGGACTTGGCGGATGATCAAGGAAATTGGATCAGTCATCCATCTCGAATAATATTCTCCCCTCGGCTGAAGTACGCCTTACATTTTAATAATTCATGGCTGCAGTGAGGGTAGACATGGAACAGCTGCTGACTCCTGTATACTGTTGAGGTTTCATCCTTGGAAAATTTTCTGGGCTGCTTGCAATCTTCCGTCTTCCGTCTTCTGATAAATAGCTGAAACTAATAAATCAGTCTTAATAATAGTTCCAAACACACACACACGATGAGTTAGGATGGAAAAGATTACGTACTTTCTGTTTCTTTATTTCGTAGAATAAATGAAATCTGAACTGCTGTATTTCAGAAATTTTTGCAAACTAAAATTTCCTCAGAAGCAGAAATATTGCCGTACGGTATCAGATAAGTGCTTATAGCTGCTAAAGTCAAGTAGATCGCCTCCAAATGAAATCAAGGAATGACGGCGAATGCAATCAGGGAATACGACGGCGAGAATGTAACAAATTTCCCCAGATGCACAAGTATTTAATATTCTTGAGATGTAGGTGTGTCTTTAAGTCGTATGCTATTGGTTGAAATCTTGCGATCAGGCGAACCTTCCAATTCTATTGGTGAAACATTTTGACATACAAGTCCAGGAAGTATTGATCGCCCTATAGGTGAGCCAGCGTAAGGTTGCACATGACAGCTGCGCACTATGTTGGTCACTCTGCAATGGCGCACGAAGCGATGTTGCCGCCGCAACAACAGCTGATTGCACGACACGTGAGTTTCAAAAACATGGGAGAAATACTTTTAATGTCATCGCAATGATACACAACACACATACAAATGAAATCGGCCGACAAAATCGACCTTTTAACACACCGATTAAATTTACAATAAAATACTTCATCACACGAAATAATACGAGATAAATATACTACGGAGTTCTTATTAACGCGTCGTTAGAAAATACAGAAGAAATCGGCCGACGATAATCTCATTTCAAATACACCAATAAATGTTAGAATAATAGTCTACAGGTACACCAGTGCTAACACAAAAGTAAAATACAGTACATACAATTTACGAAAATTCAGAAATCTTATTTTCATACCTAATTCACACAGGTAGAGGCTCTATACCCTCCAGATCACTGCCATCACTACCGTCGCCTTCGTTGTCGTCTAGACAGATCATCAATTCCTTACAGTCCCTGATGATGCCATGTATTGCCATTGCCGAGTTAATGAATGTTGCGACATAGCTTTCTTCCTCCACAAAGCCGCATCCATTCGAGCAATACCCTTCTGGAGCAGTCCTTCCACTTCAGTAATTGTGAATGACCTGTTATTAGTGCGTACGTAATGTTTTACTTCACCCCATACCGTACCAACTCAATGAGGTTGAAGTGACAGTGGTAGGGCGGCAACCTAATAACCTCGTGCCCTTGGTCCTTCGCTACCTTGTCGGCTAATTTAGTCATACAAATATGCGCTGGGATATTTCTTTACTGCAGCCATTCCACTAACAGCTCTTTACGGGCGCTCGAAGTAGGTGTCTTGTTCATTATTACAGAGTGGTAAGGTGCAATGTCCGTAACAATGACAGAAGGGATTTTTTTGATCTGTAATAATCGTGAACGTGTCTTCGTATTTCATAAGCATGGAAAGAATTATATCCTGTTTCAGGAGTTGGCTTAATTCGTTTTTTTCTCAGAGTGCTGTGAAACAAGTCCCTACTATCAGGCCCGTTTCCGCTACTTCTATGTTCCACAGTCCCTTTTTCCTTCTGTTCTTGGAGACGAACACCTGTTTGAATAACAGTACGCTTTGAAAGCCCTTAATGTTTGACATATGCGTTCCACAACTTGATCAGCTGGAACAGAGAGATGGCTACACAAGCGTACGAATTTCCCCTGCCTCTCGTAAAACTCACTAGTTCTCCGCACTAATTCTAATGCCTGACCATTAAGAGTAACTCCGCGGCGCAAAGGGTTATCACTTCGCGGTTCATGACTATGTTGTCGTTTACGTCACATCGCACTGCATTCGTTAAAATAAAATTTCACGATTATCTCACAAAAAAAAAAAAACTTTCATAAACAAGCGAATCACACCTGACCACGTGCTAGCGGCGACAGACAAAACGGCAACACTTCAATATGGTAGTCAAGCTAGTTATAGATAGCACCACCGTACTACATACATTGCCAACAACAATCAACTGAAAATAGTTCGTATTTATTTTGTGGCTCGCTTAAACGTCATAATATTTTTAAATGGTCATTTTTGTATAAGGAAATAAAATATTATAAGCACTATACGGAATTAAATACGAAGTAACATGAATAAAATGCGTAACTGTATCTCCCATAAAAAGTAGTAGATTGGTGATTCTGACTGACGGGTGACGTTCTTCATTTCATTTCTGTAGTGTTGCCAACATGACTTACAACTGTCAAGTGCAACCTTGTGCCGGCCCACCTATAGACCTGGTAATTCCGTGGTCACGTGTTACACAGCTGGAGTCGAGGACACGGCACAAAAAACCCAAGGGCACTGCTTGCTTGTCGGAAAAAACCCATTTCTGCTGCACGCTCGCGGAGATACTGTAGAGTTGAAATCTCCGTTCTGACTGGCAATTTAATGCACTAGTCCACCCTGATAATAAAATATTCTTCTCAAATAAACCAATTACCAATTTTCAATGGTACAGTATGAAACAGCAATAGTTTTGTTTAAAATTTTTTGCGGATGTTTTCCAATTAGCGACTTACTCATTTGCACATATTTTCTAATTCCAATAGGCTGAACACGCATACTCAGTTTCATTCTTAAAAACAGTAATAGCATTACTCCAGAGGCTTGTGGCAAACATTTCAATTTTCATACTTCATACGTCGTCACCTAACCTAGGTTTACTGCACACGTGTTATGGAAACATATGTCAAGCTCCCTGTAGAATAATGACAACCTTTTCACTCTAAATTTACATGAAATTGTACAAGACGAGAAAGTACATAACCTAACCTCTGAAATTAGTTATGCACACTGCTGTATCTTAAGGAGAAGTATCACATTCTTATTTTATTTCAGTACATAATATTAAAATTAGGCAATCATTTACTTCAGCCTTTATTTCTAAGGAGGTAACAACTGCTGTCATTGCAGTTATTGCAAAAACATGTTCTCTCGATGTGTGTTTACACCAGTCTGAATAGTGAGGAGAGCTCTGGCTCGCTCAAGATTGACTTTCTCACGCGTAGCTAGGAATCGATAGGGAAGATGATCAGTCGCATTCAATATAAATGCTGGAGTACAGTGTATAAATATTGATAACGGATAAAACTTAACTTGCTCGAATATGTCCGTGATAACGTATGAATCAGTAAAAGGGTTCTCATTGTAATAGAAGAATATTGAACAGATTAACCCTTTGAAGGTCACGGCGCAATATATTGCGTGTCGCAATTTGAAGTGATATATCTTCGTAACTGTATGTCTTTGGACAACGATTGAAAAATGGATAACTTCCTACATCTGTTGGCTATATTTTGAAGTCATTAGGTTATTGTTATCACCATGGGGAGCGCTGGAAATGAAATGTTTTTAAGCGGATGTTTTCAGCTGTAGCGAGTCAATTGCAAACAGTTGAACATGGCTGCGCGAAGTTGAGCTGACTTGCTTACAAGCGATGATAGAATTCGTGAAATTCTTATGAATACTGAAAGTAACTGTTCAGTATTTGAAGATAGTGATGAAGACGATGTAGGAGGTATATCTGGAAATAATTCAAGTGGCGAAGACGTAAATGAAAGTGAGGTTGAGGTCTTACAGCCACCACGTCCGAAGCGAACGAACATAAATAAAGCACCTAGTAATCACAGAGTTTGAGAAGACGAGACTATAACTAACCAGTTCACGCCAACCGCTTTAGCTTCAATGGCAGTAAGTCAGGAATTCAGAATGTTTCACTCACGAAAAATTCTTCAGAAATTGATATTTTCAAAAAATTGTTGTCCGCCTCTGTGGTGTAGTAGTTAGTGTGATTAGCTGCCACCCCTAGAGGCCCGGGTTCGATTCCCGGCTCTGCCACTAAATTTGAAAAGTGGTACGAGGGCTGGAACAGGGTCCACTCAGCCTCGGTAGGTCAACTGAGTAGAGGTGGGTTCGATTCCCACCTCAGCCATCCTGGAAGTGGTTTTCCGCGGTTTCCCACTTCTCCTCCAGGCAAATGCCGGGATGGTACCTAACTTAAGACCATGGCGGCTTCCTTTCTTCTTCCCTGCCTATCCTTTCTAATCTTCCCATCCCCCACCAAGGCCCCTGTTCAGCATAGCAGGCGAGGCCTCCTGGGTGAGGTACTGGTCATTCTCCCTAGTTTCATCCCCCGACCCAATGTCTCACGCTCCAGGACACTGCCCTTGAGGTGGTAGAGATGGGTCCGAGGGGAAAATCAACCCTGGAGGGTAAGCAGATTAAGTAAGCAAGTAAAAAATTGTTCCCTGTACCTTGTTTTGAGGATTATCATACTAAAAAACATTACTAAAAATGATGTTTCACAATTTTTGTACTCAAACTAGTTGTTTGATGTCTTGTTAACATACTATGTTAAATTCATTTGTTTCATTAAAATATAATGCCTCCTGAGGGTTGTTTTGCAAACATGTGCAATAACCTAAATTTTGGGGTGTGCAGTGGACTAAGAAACCTGACTCTCAAAGGGTTAATATAGGAATTTTCGAAGGGCATAATAACATGGTAATTAAAAGGGGGGAGTTCTCTTCTACTACACCACAGCGACCGCAGTCGGATATTAATCCGAGTCCAACATCTCACTTTAGCCATAAGTGACTGCGCTCTAAATTCTTCTTCTGCCTTGAATCATACTTAGCAAGCTTATGACGTCTTTTTCATAGCTTCTTCATATCCCATAACCAAAACAAATATAAATAATTATTTGAGGATTTTAAAATTTCCTTAATGCTAAATGCGGGTTTTGCTATATTGTGAATTACGTTAAATCAAATATAAAATTGCTTTGCTCTTATGGAATAATTTTTGGGACTTGAAATTTCTTCCGTTAAATGCAGTTTCATGTTAAATCGAGGTTTCGCAAAATTAGGGTTATCTATACTAATATTATAAAGAGGAAAAATTTGTTTGTAACGAATAGACTCAAAAACTACTAAACTGATTTTAAAAATTACTTCACCTATAGAAAGCTACATTGCCAGTGAGTAACATGGGCTGTATTTTATTTTCAAAACAATTTAAGGTGGGGGGCACGGGTGGGGAGATGTAAAAATAATAGGCTAATATAGGCAAAATATTGAATCTGTCGTATAAGGACGAGACAAAGCTCAATTTAATCCTCTTGACGCAAAGAACAAAACTCGGTAAGCCCTATGGGCCCGAAAACCATGTTTTAAGGCCTTAAAACCAACCGTTCCGGAGATGTTGGCACCACACTACCCCTGCTCTAGGAATCTGATGAAGTAATGAACTCCCGTAACCATGGCAACGTCAGCTCCAGGATTCTACAATAAATTCTACAATAAAGAAATAAATTGTACAATAAATTACAAAAACCTAACATGTTACAGATATGAAAACTGATATTTAGAATCCCCTTTAAAAATTAAAGAACACAAATATTCGTTTTCAGAAAATCCACTTAGGGGGAGGGGGGGTGAAAAGAAGTGAGGAAGGAGTTGAATTATTTATATGAGGATGCATATATCTCAAAAAGTGAAGGTTTTACAGACTTTAAAATTGGTACTTGGAATCTCCTTTAAAAATGAACACAATTTTTTAAAAAAAAATCCACTTAAGCGGGTGAAAAGAGAAAAAAACGGGTGAATTTTTAAAATGAGTATCTTCTTCTTCTATCGCTTTACCCACACCTGTGGGGTTGTGGGTGCGAACTGTGTCGCACATGTGGATTTGATCCTGTTTTATGGCTGGATGCCCTTCCTAACGGCAACCGTATGTGTAGGGATGTAATATTATAAAGACGAAAAATTTGTATATTTGTTTGTAACGGATAGACTCAAAAACTACTGAACCGATTTTAAAAATGACTTCACCTATAGAAAGCTACATTGCCAGTGAGTATTTTATTTTATTTTCAAAACAATCCAGGGGGGGGGGGGGGCGACGGGGAGAGATATAAAAATATTAAAATAATAGGCTTATATAGGCGAAATTGAATTTGTCATACAAGGAAGAGACAAAGCTCATTTTAAGCCCCTTGACGCGAAGAACAAAACTCGGTAAACCCTACAGCAGCTAGATTATGCATGTACGTTTGGGCATAGCTGCCAACCAAAATTGATACACATATGACTTACTATCTGGAAAAAATGAACTGTTGTGTAAGATGCTCGTAGCACTCCTTTGGGTGGGGATGGAAATGGAGTGAAGTATAAAAATAATAGCCCCGGAGATCTCCATAGTACTGCGACCAGCGGTTGCCGACGGGCCTCTGTTTCTTACGTACTGGCTTAGGTTTCAGCATTTTGTGGAGTCTGTTACCTATAGTTTAAACTATTTTCTATCAAATCATGGAGTAGTAGTATCACTGATGTTATTAGTGCCAATACTTTGGTCCACTTTTACGATCATTGTAACCATGAAAACAACCTATATACTGTACACAATTGTCATGATGGTGCGCCCGTGACTTGAAAAAATTTCTCAACATTCATACTTGGATTCATTATATGATGTGCGACATGAGTGAAAAGCCCTGAGAATTATAATTATCGATAATTATAGCAGTTCCTTTTGTTCATCGCGTATTTCCTTGATCATTTGTAATAAAACGAAATGTCGGATCAAACAAATACGTTCAATAATATTTATTTTTGTGGTACTATCTAGCGGAAGTATACTTACACTAAACCTGCAGCTCTGTGAAGGGAGCAGGTATATCTAGGTGGGAATGAAGGAAAAACATGGTAGCAAAAGATCTTAGAGGTCGACGCTAATTAGGAACTAATATTTAGAGGCCCCATGAAGAAAAGAAGAAGAAGAAACATGACAAATCATTTCTACGTAGTTAAGTAAATACACCAGTGATATAAATATCTAATGAAGTCAGTCACACTGATAGTATGAGTAACTAAAGCCAGTTTTTGATAACCCGTACGAAGAACGGGTACTTCTGCTAGTTATTAATAACTTTATTGGCCACATTGGACGACATGATATTGTACACTTTTTCTTTGAAAATTGTACTGTTTGCTTCTTCTTTTCTGCCCAGTACTTCTTCATTCATTCTGATCGCAGTGTTCTTATTTAGTTTGAAATCTCTACAGGCCTTCTATGCATCATTTCAGTTGAAAATTTGTGATTCTTAAGAAGGGTGGTCATTTTATTCTTGTTCTCTGTATATGTAATTTCAAGTCCAACTATTTTGAGATCCTCTTGAATTTCTTTGATCCAATGCCCTCCTGTCTTCTTTTCCAGATTTCTCATCACTAGTTGTCTTAAAATCCTGTTTTATGGTAATCGTAAAATGTGAAAGAAATAAGAGATTCAATTGGGATCATACTGTATATCATGTCTACAATTTTAAGATTTTTGCAGCATTAAAAATTTAAAATATATCACATACAGTTAATAAGATGAGTAAATTAGATTAGGAGTGAAATTACCATTTAACAGTTAGAATGAAATATCAGACATCATTTTTTTCCTCTCTTTAATGTGAATTCTCTCCTTTCCTTTATTGCAGATAACTTGCTGTTCAGTGGCAGATCTTTGGATCTATTCTTCCTTTCTGTATGTTCAGTGTTAATATGATATTAGTAATTGCCATTTGGTAATTGTGCACATTTGATTTCAGTTCCAGAGGAATTTCAATATGATCCTGTGACTAAAACATACGGTGATCCAACTCGGCGGCCAGAAATTAAATCTTCAACGATAGAGTTTATTGCACCTTCAGAATACATGGTATGTTGAGAAATTATCATAAACATTTTATTAGTATGTTACTTCTATTTGTTATGACTATGTTCTTCACATGTGCTGCACCCTAAAATACAGCGAAACTTTGTTAGTGCATTCCTCATTAACACGTTTTCCCTCTTTGCACGTAAATTCAAAGTTGGGATTCTCATCGCATTGAATCTATATAAAAATAATTCACTTATTGCATCACGAATTTTCACTCTTTGTTTTAGTACGATCACATTTTTCCTAGCCCTGAAAATATTATTTGTCATCCCTTGTGAAAGAAACTTGATTTCCAACTCGGGTAATAGCCATAGCCACAATTGCGTGCTTACGGGAAAAGGCTTTGAATTCCTTCACAGGATAAGTTGCACTTTCGGGAAGCAATCCGTTAGCCTCAGGAATGTTCAGTTTTGCTTGCTGGTTAGCTGCGAGATTGCTGAAAAACAGTGAGCCAGTTTGTGCTGTATTTTGCATTCCATTCAGAAGTTAAAAATTTATTTCGTGTTGAGTGGTACAGTGAAGTGTAGCTAACATTTTGTTTTAGAAAGAGTCTGCAATAATACTTCTGAATAATACGTAAAATTTGCATTAGACTATTGAAACAAGACAACTGGCATACTTACTCTATTCATTGTCACTGCCTTCAGTCTCTGGCTATTTTCGGATGCATCATTTTGGTCACCATCCCATACTGCATCATCCTGACTTCTGTCCAACACATTTGCGATGCTTGTCTTCAAGAAACTTTTCACAAGAATGCCTGTTGACAACATAACCCATGCTCGCATAACCTAATCACACATTAGTTCATCTGATGGCCTCTTTATTTTGCCTAATGGCGTCAGGTCATGCTCCCTCCTGCCATCCATTTGGCGTACAGTTTACGTATGTTGTTCTTAAGGGCTTGTGGACGGAAACATCTAAGGGCTGTAGACAATGTGCGAGTCCACCAGGAATTAAGAGATCAGTTTTCATTTCCTGAAAACATTTCTTGTGTCTTCCACTAAGTGTCCGCAGAAACTGTCCCATACTAGCATTGCTGGGCATCGAAGCAATGCCCCTGGCCGTGCTCCCCACACGTACGGACCCTGTCCTGGACAAAAGGTGTATCCATCCATCCTTTCTTTTGAACCCGTACATGAATGCCTTTGGAAAACTTTAGGCACTGTTTTTCTTTTGAAAATAATGTATTGTGGCAATTTTCTTCCGTCTGCGGTTATTGCTAGCATGACAGTGCAATGCTGTTTTTCACACCCAGTTGTATGTACAAGCACGCTAGATTCTCCCTTCTTGTTGATGGTGGTGTTGCATGGCATGTTGAAGTTTATCAGGTTTGATCTGCATTGCCAATTTAAGGTAAGAGCTAATTGTTTTTCTTTCACATTGCTGTCACATGGTGATGAAAATCTATGATTTTGTTGCTGAAATCGCTTGGCATTCTCTGGCAGAGAGATATTCGCCTTCACAGACACAATCCCTCTCGTGTCATGAATCTACTGATCCTACCCCGGCTCACTTTCAGATCCGAATAGCTAATTCCTCCTTTGATTGTTAGGTAGCACACTTTGAAATGTAGCATCTCAGGTGAGATACTAAAGCTATCATTTCACAACTCTGTAATATAATAAAGCAACTCATTTTCCAGTTCAGGAAACTTACCAGTTTTTGGCCCTCTGAATGCCTTATGTATTCATTTGGTGGTTTCTAGCGCAACTTTCAGTTTAAGCCAATAGCAAACATTAAACTCATCACACCGAATTCTCGACCAGCAGCTCTGTTACTATGTTCTTCAGCATATTTTATCACTTTGAGTTTAAACCCGGCCCACGTTTCTCCATAACTTAAAGATCGACCCACACAAGAAAACTTAAATGAGAAACAAGAATGAAAAGTGAAGACAATATTGGTACAATACAACAGATGGATGATACCTAATACCGTGATCACTTGACTGCCTGGACAGGGAAACACTCCCAGTTCATGTGATCAGCTCTGCGGACAGGTAGCAATAAGCATGTTGACAAAGTGATAGGGATGGCCGAGTTTGACTGACTGGCTAGGAATGCGACTTTGGGGAGGGGGTTTGCGAGTTAGGTATTTTTGTTACAACAGCTAGCCCCAACTGTTCTGCAGGTAGAAAGAAGTGCAGCTTCTTCTTGTACTGTCACGTACAAAGTACTGTAACAGCAATTGGTACAGTCCCGATATTTGCAGTAAAACCTCGATGCATCGTTTTTCGAGGGGAAGGGAAAAATGACTATTTATAATCATTATAAAATATCAAAGCCATTTTGACAGTGCTGATATAATTATTTTATTATTATTATTGATATATACAGTCGTATCAGCACACACGTTTTTAAAACATAACCGGTTTTCGGACACTAAGGTCCATCATCAGTGTTAATATTTAAATTTAATTTCACATAAGTGTGTCGTCAAAATGAGTTAAAAATGAGTTTAAATTTGTAGCCCTGTTGACATCAACTGTAAAATGAGAAAAAAGAAACCAAGTGTTAAAATTATGAAATCAATACATGTAAACTTACAATGTTGTTGTAAAAATTATGGACATACCATGTTAAGGCTGGCTTTCCTTCGTGCTCAGGCTGTTGGTCGAGTACTAACAAGCGTTCAGCTTTAACTACGGAACCGCACTGCAAGCACATGATGTTACGTCACCTCAAGGTTTAAATGGAGACCTCATTACTCCCGAAACATTTCTGGGTTGTTTGAATTTGCTTGACAGCAACATTAAATTCACTATGGAGAAAGAAATCGATAAAAAGTTAAATTTCTTGGACCTCACATTAACAAAAACCAACAATAGGATAGATTTCGATATTTTTAGGAAACCCACACAGGCCATCACTACCATCAATAAAGATTCCAACCACCCAGGAACCCACAAACAATCAGCTTACAACAGCTACATTAGTAGATTACTAAAACTTCCCTTGAGTAATGAAAACAAACTGAAAGAAATTAGAATAATAAAACAAATTGCTAAAGCAAATGGCTACAACCCAGAAATGATAGACAATATTATACGTAAGAAAGAAAATGGAGAAAAAAAGAAAAACCATGAGAAAAGAAAGAAAATCCATGAACATAATAAATTTGTGACATTTACATATTTTGGAAGTCAAGTTTTTAAAATCGCGAATATATTTAAGAAATTTCAACTAAAAACAGCTTTCCGAACCAGAAATAAAATATCAGAACATATATATAATGCACACAGTGTCAATAAAAATGATATATATACTAATTCGGGAGTATACAGGCTCACTTGTAACGACTGTAAAAAGTTTTATATAGGTAGAACCGGGCGAACCTTAAATCAAAGATATCAAGAACATTTTAAGGCAATAAAGTACAACAAGTATTCAGCTTTTGCGGAACACATTTATAACAATAACCATAGCTTTTTAGGGATCGAAAAGGACATGAAGTTAATTTTTAAAGGTAATTATGGATTTGAATTAAATACACGTGAAAACATTGAGATATTTTTAGCGCAGACTAGGGAACCAGATAAAATTTTAAATGAAACAGCCGCAAGCAACATCTTGTTTACAATCTTGAGTTGACGTAAACATCAGGTGCTCACTACGTAACCTTGAGGTGACGTAACATCATGTGCTTGCAGTGCGGTTCCGTAGTTAAAGCTGAACGCTTGTTAGTACTCGACCAACAGCCTGAGCACGAAGGAAAGCCAGCCTTAACATGGTATGTCCATAATTTTTACAACAACATTGTAAGTTTACATGTATTGATTTCATAATTTTAACACTTGGTTTCTTTTTTCTCATTTTACAGTTGATGTCAACAGGGCTACAAATTTAAACTCATTTTTAACTCATTTTGACGACACACTTATGTGAAATTAAATTTAAATATTAACACTGATGATGGACCTTAGTGTCCGAAAACCGGTTATGTTTTAAAAACGTGTGTGCTGATACGACTGTATATATCAATAATAATAATAAAAAAAAAAAAAAAAAAAAAAAAAAAAAATGACTATGGATGCTGGAAAACTATAAATTCGGGTGACATATAAAATAGGGGGAAAACAAATTAAGAAAATATGGGTATTGTATTTGGGCATTTTTCATGTAAGTTAAATATAATGATAATGATGATGGAAATGCTCCAGAGAAAAGGAACACATGGAATAATTCAGGCAACAGAAGGAAGAAACATCCAGGATATTTCGAAGGACTAAACGATCATTTGAAAGAGCTTACCTGGAAGAGATCCATACCGACTTTGTCAAGAACAATTCCCGAGACTTTTATCAGACCTTCAAGAGCAAACTCAAAGGATACCAAGTGCCAAGTTTGAGCTTCAGAAACGAACAGGGTAAAATCGGACTGAACAACCAACAAAACTGAGATATTAGCCAGATACTTCCACACTCTCTTGAATTGTCCTTCCCCAACCTCCAAACTAGAATTTCCAGACATACCAGAGAACTCGGAAGATGACAAACCACCAACAAAGGAAGAAGTCATGGAAGCCTTTGAAACCCTCAAAAACAACAGGGAAAGTGAAGAGGACTCGATAACGGCAGAAATGTTGAAATGGGCAGAACCAGAAATCTTAGATGATCTTCACCAAATCATCAAGGAAATCTGGGAGAAGGAGACAATCCCTGAAGAATGGAAAACAGCTCTTCTCCATCCGCTGCATAAGAAAGGGGACAAACAGGATGTCAACAACTATAGGGATGTGTCCTTCCTCCCGATAGCCTATAAAATCGTCTCAAAACTGCTTCTTAATAGAATAGAGGCGAATTTGGGCCAACAACTAGGGGAATACAAAGCGGGTTTTAGGAAAGGCCGCTCCTGTATCGAACAAATGTCAACCTGAAGTCAATACTCCGCCACAGAATGTTGAGTGGTAAGAAAATTGTGGTGTCGTTTATAGACTTCAAAAAAGTCTTCAATTAAGTGGACAGAGAGACTTTGGGTAAGATCATTAGGGATTTTGGAGTCAAAACCAAACTGGCAAATATAATCAAAGAGACACTAATGGGCACAATCTCCAAGGGAAAATTCTTCGGGCATCTCTCACAATAATTTGAAATCAAGACAGGCATGAGGCAAGGGGATGGACTATCACCACTCCTATTCAACTGTGTCTTAGAAAAGATAGTGAGAATATGGAACTCAAAACTTGAACATCAAGGGATAATCCCGATCTGTCTCGGGAGAAAATCAGTAGGGATTAAAGTTAACTGCTTGGCTTTCGCTGATGACTTTGCTATACTATCAGAAAGTCCAGAGGTCACAACCATCTAGATTAACCTCTTGGAAAGAATCGCCAGCCAAACAGGACTGAGGATCTCAGCAGAAAAGTTTACCAAGAGGTGGAAAGAATCTCAGAGACCATGAAGAAAAGGAGGCTGGTGTTTCTTGGACATCTGTACAGAATGAACGCAAACAGATTTACCAAACAGATATTTGATTACCTGAAGAAAAAGGAACACTGCAGCATGGATTGAGGAAATGGAGGATATATAAAGGTTAAGTATCTCTGAAGTCCAGCTGTTACAAAGGAATACGTTTAAGAACACAGTGAAGAATTTGGAAGGTGTTCAAGCCACAGGAAGAACTAAGAAGACCGAAAGAGCCGCGTGTACCGAATTTGCGTAAATCGTGAGTCATTTTATATGTAAAATGTAGGGTTAGGTTTCCATTTACTCACATATTAAATTTAAAATAGCAGAGATTCTTAGTATTTTTACAAAAAAAAAAAAATAGCCATTATTTTCCTGAAACGCATTATAATGCAAACTTTATACAGTTAAAAAATGTAACACTGGCTTTAGCTTGAATAGCAGCTCGAGGGAGAGGCATGTGTTGTTGGTTGTGATGCTCAATCCAATCATTTCTTTCCATCGCTTCCAAGCGAGATTTGGTCATGCTAGTCACACTTAAGTTAGTAGAAGATTGAACAGTTTTTCGAATTGATTCTGACTTGTCACAAATAGTTCTCACAGTGGATTCAGTAAGTCCCAAAGCACGCTGAATGTCAACAGTACTCTCATCTTTCTCATAGCGATCGAAAACTTCTTTGTTTCTAACGAATACGACTTTGGTACATGCTTCTTTCCTTCGACAGGCACGCTTTATTTTCTTTTACCCGGTGTTTTAAATATGAAAGCTGTCAAGTGCAACTTCACAGCTCTACTACCGAGACTGACGATTCACGTCTTGACAAACACAACAGAAGATGCGTGTAGAGATGCGCTTGCCCCCGTTTAATCTTGGTGCGCGACGCAGTGTACGTTACAGATTTCGGCAATCATGTCAGTACCTGCTTCCACGTATTGTTAACAGATGGCAACACTAGACGTAAAACGAAAATCGCTTGTATGCAAACTCGCGGATAACGAATCTGCGTATACCGGGGTTTAACTGTATTTCAAAATTTTGTGACCCTCTGTGCCACAAACAGCCTGATACACTTTCAATGTGTTTTGCTTTTATAATTCTTATCAAGAATTCTTATCAATTCAGAATCAAGAATTCTCTTCTTGTGATATCCTTTGGATCCACTTTCTTCAACTCTAGGTATTTTTTTTTTTTTTTTTTGCTACTTGCTTTATGTCGCACCGACACAGATAGGTTTTATGGCGACGATGGGATAGGAAGGGCCTAGGAATGGGAAGGAAGTGGCCGTGGCCGTAATTAAGGTACAGCCCCAGCATTTGCCTGGTGTGAAAATGGGAAACCACGGAAAACCATTTTCAGGGCCGCCGACAGTGGGGTTCGAACCCACTGTCTCCCGGATGCGAGCTCACAGCTGCGCACTCCTAACCGCACGGCCAACTTGTCCGGTCTAGGTATTCTGAAAGATGTCAAGATTGTGAAAATGTTTTGGGTACATAATATTTCTTCCTCCTTGAAGAAAGAAGCGGATCCCGCTGGTCCAGTAATCTGTCCAAACATCTGCCTAAAAAGATAACCGTGTAGTACATACATGCTTCAAAATTGGCTCTTTATCGTTCAAGTTTTGAAATTTCCAACGGCGTTCTTTTCTTTTGACACTTTCTCTAAGAAATAAAAATATATCAGCAAGGATTTCATCCACTTTAAGTGGTAATCTTCCAGCACGTTTTTCAGCTGCTAGATTAATCAGGTGGCAAATGCAACATACGATGGCAATACCTGGTTAAACTTTCTTCAGAACTGCTGAGACCCTATTTTTGTGTCCTATCATAACAGAAGCATTGTCGGAGCAGAAAGCCATACAGTTTTCAATTGGTATATTATGAGAATTCAGCTGTGTTACATCAGGTTACCTATGTTTCGCCCTGTTGAGTCCCCGTCTTAACGCTGGTATGGATAGCACAGTGCTCACTACTTTTTCCCTTGAAATATCATAGAATGTAACAATAGGATACAACTTGGCATTCGTATCATTGATTCCATCCGTTGTCAAAGAAAATGGTCTGTTCTGAAGCATGTAACAATTTCAGATGATGCATTTTTATTTTATTTCCAATACATGTCGTTTTCGTGTGACCACAGCTATATTTCTTTGCAACCGCTGATGTGGGAAACATCATCTTAAATAACCAGCATGATCAGCCGCACTTGAGGGCACATTGTGTTCCACCAAAAAGGAAGTAAACAGGCACTTGACCCTAATTATGTCACTGTCAAAGTTTCCAGACTTGGCAAAAGAGGTGTTGATAACTTACATGTTTACCACCTGGCCTAGAAAACCAAGAATAACGGCCATGTGCTGACCACATGACACCTCGTAATCTGCCGTTCTTCGGGCTGAGCAGTGGTCGCTCGGTAGGCCAAGGCCCTTCAGGTCTGTAGTGCCATGGGTTTGGTTAGTTTAGTTAGTTAACGTGTTTACCGCACTTCACATGATTAGTTAAATCGTTTCTTCCACCATGTGCAATATTAATATCACACCCACATATTGTGCATAAAGCAAATTTTCCTCCCTTGATTTTAGTATGCACGGAAAATCAACAGAATATGATTCTTTAAATGTCTGGAAGTACTGTTTCTTGTAGGATTTATTCATGAATCCTACAATAGGAATATAGAATATGAAAGTGTCCGAGAACAAATGTCTCGATATCTACCAAAACATCGAAAGGAACCTGGATCACTGAACGTCATATAAAATTATAACAAAAACACTCAAGGGAGTTAAACACTTCATTATACATGTCAAAGCACAAAAGTCCTAAACCATTAAATGAACACGACGCCAACTTCGTGAACAAGGAATATGCACATGGTAAAAAGCACGCAAACATGGAACGAATGTAATTAGTCCAGGGAATACAAGAAACTGCGAAGCACAAAGTTATAACACAAAAAGTCAAACACATCATTAAAACATGTCAACCTTAAAAGGCCAAAACATTCAAGGAACGCAAACTTCATGAACAAAGAACAACACTCACGTGGTCAAAGAATATGGGTTAAATTACAACAAGTGAACAGAGCATTTGTGGAGCAAAGCCTGTCGACCCCTAAGATCAACATTGAAGAACTGTTATACCGAACCGAAGGCTAGTATGCTGTCCATTCAGCCAAAGAGATTGACAGTACTTGACACATTATAAAGTTCAATAATTTTTGATAATATAATTCTGTATGGTATATTCTAGGTAGCACTTATTATGAAATCATTAGTCTCCATTCTTTATCTTGCTCCATTCTTGCTGTGGGTTGTGATCTTTGTTATGTTCTCTCTAGTGTTCTTCCAGACATTCTGTTATCCATTCTCATCACCAACATATCCCTAACTGACAGCTCATTATTTTTCTAATAAGTCAGCATTCATTGTCTACCTAATGACCCTATTTCTTATCCTGTTCCATCATCATCATCATCTGCAGTTTGCAGCTATTGGCCGGGTCTGCTTATCCTGTACCATCTTGTAGTATTTTCAGTTCTTTTCAGAAATATGAGCAATTGCCCATCATCCTAATCCTCTTCCTAACGTAAAGCAACTTACTGAAGTTGCTATCCAAGACCGAGATAAAGATACAGACTAATGATTTGGAGAGACTTGCACACATGGAGAAAGATGCGATGGATAACATACAGCAGAAATTCAAATAATCACAATTAATATGTGGAGGACATTATGAAAACACAATGTAAATGAAAGATTTTCAAAAAAACAACCTAGATACGAGAGCCATAATACATTGATCAAACGTAGTATTGTACACTGACTGACAGAGCAAATGCAACACCAAGGAGGAGTGGTTCGAAAGGGATGCAAGTTGGGGAAAAAACAGAGACGGCACGGACGAATAATTGATGTTTATTTCAAACCGATATGCAGGTTACACAATGCGCACGGCATCGATTCAGTAGGATGTAGGACCACCGCGAGCGGCGATGCACGCAGAAACACGTCGAGGTACAGAGTCAATAAGAGTGCGGATGGTGTCTTGAGGGATGGTTCTCCATTCTCTGTCAACCATTTGCCACAGTTGGTCATCCGTACGAGGCTGGGGCAGAGTTTGCAAACGGCGTCCAATGAGATCCCACACGTGTTCGATTGGTGAGAGATCCGGAGAGTACGCTGGCCACGGAAGCATCTGTACACCTCGTAGAGCCTGTTGGGAGATGCGAGTAGTGTGTGGGCGGGCATTATCCTGCTGAAACAGAGCATTGGGCAGCCCCTGAAGGTACGGGAGTGCCACCGGCCGCAGCACATGCTGCACATAGCGGTGGGCATTTAACGTGCCTTGAATACGCACTAGAGGTGACGTGGAATCATACGCAATAGCGCCCCAAACCATGATGCCGCGTTGTCTAGCGGTAGGGCGCTCCACAGTTACTGCCGGATTTGACCTTTCTCCACGCCGACGCCACACTGGTCTGCGGTGACTATCACTGACAGAACAGAAGCGTGACTCATCGGAAAACACGACGTTCCGCCATTCCCTCATCCAAGTCGCTCTAGCACGGCCGGCACCATGCCAGGCGTGCACGTCTATGCTGTGGAGTCAATGGTAGTCTTCTGAGCGGACGCCGGGAGTGCAGGCCTCCTTCAACCAATCGACGGGAAATTGTTCTGGTCGATATTGGAACAGCCAGGGTGTCTTGCACATGCTGAAGAATGGCGGTTGACGTGGCGTGCGGGGCTGCCACCGCTTGGCGGCGGATGCGCCGATCCTCGCGTGCTGACGTCACTCGGGCTGCGCCTGGACCCCTCGCACGTGCCACATGTCCCTGCGCCAACCATCTTCGCCACAGGCGCTGCACCGTGGACACATCCCTATGGGTATCGGCTGCGATTTGACGAAGCGACCAACCTGCCCTTCTCAGCCCGATCACCATACCCCTCGTAAAGTCGTCTGTCTGCTGGAAATGCCTCCGTTGACGGCGGCCTGGCATTCTTAGCTATACACGTGTCCTGTGGCACACGACAGCACGTTCTACAATGACTGTCGGCTGAGAAATCACGGTACGAAGTGGGCCATTCGCTAACGCCGTGTCCCATTTATCGTTCGCTACGTGCGCAGCGCAGCGGCGCATTTCACATCATGAGCATACCTCAGTGACGTCAGTCTACCCTGCAATTGGCATAAAGTTCTGACCACTCCTTCTTGGTGTTGCATTTGCTCTGTCAGTCAGTGTATATTGTGGTTTAGCGCACTTTTCACTTGTTTCATGCATTCAATTCAGAGCAGCTCTGATTCCATGATTTAGATTTAGTTTGAAGTTAATGTACTTAAAGTAATGATGATTATATCCACTGATTTTGAGAAGCCTTACTATAAAGGATTTATAATAAAGAAGTGAGTGAAAAATTACAACTTAACACAATATATGGTGCTTTTTTAGAGTTAGCTTGCGGGATTTGCCATGTGATTTGAGTCCCAGGTAGGCATAAAGTACGATGGCTAGATTCGTCATGTTCCTTCCTAGAGACTTCAGTATATTGTTGAGATCAGATTGTTTGAATAAAAATAATTGGGAAAAAGGAACATACAAGCTGTTGGTTTATTCATAGCTAATTCCAGTCTGTGTAGTATACCAGTATTATGTTTTGTATGTGTACTGTATATAGGTGCAGCTTCATGAACAATTTTTTTCGTCTTGTTTTACAGCTTCGTCCACCTCAACCTGCTGTGTACCTCTTCGTACTGGATGTGTCTCAGTTGGGTGTTGAAAGTGGTTATCTGCAGCTAGTTTGCAATATTTTGATGGATGAGTTGGAGAGGTTGCCTGGAGATGGGCGAACACAGATAGGTTTCATAACCTTTGACAGCAGTGTCCACTTCTATAATCTTGCTGAGGGTCTTAGCCAACCTCAGCAGATGGTTGTAGTTGATACTGATGGTAAGAATTCTTAGATTCACATAAAGGTAATGAATGTAGTTTTCATCTCTCATTATACATGTCAGTTTAATGATATCCTTTGTTATGGAGAGAAACAAGTTTATTCAGAAATAAATTGAGTTTGTTCCATTCAATCAATGCAATGGTGCACAACTTATGGATCAGTTAAAAATCTAACAATAAAGTGAAAACTAAATTAAATTTACATGTGTTAGTGTCTTGTACATATAAATAATGTATTACTGACTTAAGTACTTGAAGATGCTTGAATTTAGATTCCGTGATTGGAATTTGTGATGTGTACAGTGGTTGAACCCTGGTGTGATGGCATTCTTTACGTCTGTGAGGCAGCAGTTTCCACTTTTCGAAGTATGCTACTTTGTAAGATATTTTTCCAAATGGACTGTATTTTAACATCCTTAGATCATGGACAGTGGGATCCCCAGTCTTCTTACCAGGTCTCAGGGGGGGCAGGATGCAATTCAAGCCTTCAAAATTTCCATATAGGGTTGGCGTCAGGAACGGCATCCAGCCTTAAAACATGGCCAAATTCACATGTGCAACACAGTTTTGCACCCAGACCCCAGAAAAGAGGAGGAGGAAGGAGAAGGAGGAGGAGAAGAAGAAGAAGAAGAAGAAGAAGAAGAAGAAGAAGAGGAGGAAGAAGAAGAAGAAGAAGAAGAAGAAGAAGATTCTTCCTCTTCATATGTGCCTAATAATCTTCCACATTGATCATTTTAGTAAAACCTCAGTATGCCACATTGGCCTTCCCTTGGAGAATGTATGGCTGTATTTTCTTCATAATTTAGGAAAAGAACCTCCTTCCTATATGCTGTACAGTATTATTCTTGCATCATGTCATATAGACTTCATACATGTGAAGGATCGAACGGAATGAGGAATCTACGTGCGTCTTCTTGGAACTGGACCTGCAGTAGTGACTGGGAACTTCAGGCGGATGATCCAGCCGCTCTTTCACTTTGCCACACTCCCTAACCCGTTTTCCCTTTGCAACTGCGTGCCCACTGTCATTGAAATGAGAACAATTGTCGTTGCTTATCCAATTTTTAAACATATCTTCGCCAATCGCTAGAGTGTTTATAAATAAAGTTCTGCATACTTGAACCTTTTCACCTGATGGTTATCTTAAAAATATATCATGGTCTGTGTTCTTCGTAGTTTCTTCCTCTGTTGATTTCCTCTTCCTCTAAACATTTCTTTTTGTTACCCAGCTACGAACGAATGTTTTGTTTTCACTCCAAGAATTTGAGTTCCAGAATGTGCTAAATACTTTTTCTCTCTTCATCTGTTATTTCAGCGCACGCTCAAATTTCTTAGTAGTGGTTGTTCGTTTGCATCTACACAAAACTTGCTTGGATTCCCTTAAACTATTTTGAACCACCTTATCCTCATTCTTCTGAAATCCTACATATTCCAGCCCCTTGATTTTTATTTATCTTCCTCTTCGAACCACATTCTGAATGTCTGTCTGTTAGGTCATCAGCCCAGAGGCTGGTTATATCCTCAAATAGCACCACCAAAGGCTATGCAGTTATAGAGAAACTGCAAAAACCAATGGCAGAGCCCAAATGAGGCATACTAGGCAAGATGAGGAGTGAGGTAGTTTGCCATTGCTTTCCTCACTGGACCAGAAGGTGCCACTGCAGCATGACTGATCCTATGAGCAACACCTTTCATAACACTCAGACACTAGTTGTGCCCCAAATGTCATTACTCAGCACCACCCATACCCCAGCAGCTTCCATATTGTCACAGCCATGGATGAGACTGGGACTTCGGTGGAAGCTACACTTTGTTCTGGCCTGTGCCAAGAGACGACATTCTGAATAATGCTTGGATTGTCAACGTCCTCGCAGCTCTCCCTTTCCGCTTTTTCCACATCACAGCTTCTTTCTCCTCTCTATAGCATCTTTTGTATTTCTTTCTTCTATGCCACACCATTTAGATGTCCATTTTCCAGAAAATCTTCCACACACAGTTCATCAATAACTTGCACACCAAGTTCATTATTGACAGATATTTGAATAGTTCGCTCCCTGTCACGGCTACCAGTTGCATTGTTGTTTTCCTCACCTACATCCCCTTCTGTACTAACATTTTGAATGGCAATATTTAATAATTCAGCAAGCACAGGACCCAGTTCAAACATTACTGTTTCATTGGAACAATGCTGCAAGTCATAGCCTGTCACTGTGTTGCTGGTATTTCGTTTATTCTGTTCATGGACCATCTGCACCATCAACATCCCTCGTGAAAGCATTCTGGGAGAGAGAAAAGTCACAGTTTAGACTGAATCGTTTGGCTATCCATCACTTTTGAACAGTAATTGATTTTTAATGTTGTTGTACAATGCTCCAAAAACTTGAATTCTCTTCATATTCTTACTTGAGAAGCCTCTTCATCATATACAGTGAATCTAAATCGATATAATACTTGCTTGGTAATATGATATATGGCAGTTTTGCTTACAATGATCATGCACTCATGCTAATGGAAGGTACTGAGGTTTGATATTGCACGCAAACAGCAACTCAAGCCACAGAGTAAAGCAGAATCTCCTATGTGACACTCAGACGTAGAATGTTGTCCTTGCAAAATCATCTACAGTATGTGCACGCCTTGTCACATAGGAGCTATTACAAACCTAATCTTTGACACGAGTACATCGGAGATATTGTTTTAGTTAAATTTGATTCATAAAATATTTATTTTCGTATAGGAGGTTTTTGCATATGATGCGTCATGGCTCCTACTATTTAACAAAGCAATAACCTGAAAATGGACAAAAATGTCACATAGATTTTGCAGAAACAACGACGAAGTGCAATTATTTCAGAATGAATGAATGAATGATTGCTCTATGATGTTCATTGTAATATTTACAATATTTTTTATTAACTATAGTTTAGTTATTATGAGTTTCGACTTGACGTTTGAGCGCTGCCTTTTGGCGGAGGGTAAGTGAATTAATCAACAGCCAATCATGGGCAGCCGATCACTCCGATAGAGCGCGTTAGACCCCAGTTCCAGTTAGCGGTGTTGTCGATTTGTTGTTTACTGTAACCACGTGCTATCAGCTGTGTGTTGTATTGTGCTCAGTTCTTTTCGCGGTCTTTGTGCTAGGTTGTTGTTCGTTTATATTTCGTAGTGTAGAGTTTATAAATGATTTGTTTAGTATTTTTAATAGTATAGCGCGTTATATTGTAGTGAATAGTGTGTAACAGGTGATCTAGTTTATAAAGTAGCTTAGTTTAATATTTCGTTCAATTGTAATATAGTAGGTTAATTTTAGGCCCGTGTGTGAATTTGATATTCTGTCATGTCGACGCCTACGTCTAAGGATGAAGCTCCAAAGAGAAGAAAGCTCTTCGGACGCGGTACTCCACTAAAGAGGGCCCGGGAAATTGTTTGTAATGTTAGGGAGTCATTCTTAACAAAGCACCAACAATGGCGGCTAGAAAGAATGAGCTGATTAAGTGGGAGAAAGAGCACAATATTTCGGTTCGCGATGACATGGGGAAGGTGGATCTTATGCATGTCTTGAAACAAAACAAGCCCCAGTGCCTAGTTTATGTGGTGGATGAAATAGCCAGAAGGAACGGGCATAAAGTAGTTCACCTTCCATGCCATTTTAACACCTTATAATTGATTTGGGCCCAACTGACGAATTATATAGCTGAGAATAACCGACTCTTCACAGTTTCGGAAGTTGAAAGACTTATTTTCGAAGCCGTAGGCCGCGTAAGTGCGGAGGACTGGAGCAACGTTGTGAAACACACAAAATCCGAGATGAATAAAGCTCGCAGACGATTATGTTGAATACTTTATTATCTCTGTAGGATCAAGCGAGAGTGAAACCTCAACATACGATGACAATGCCGATAGTGACTCAGAAATGAGTGGTATATTCGCTTTGTAGGATTATTTCCTTCGTTACGGGAAATTGAATCTAAAAGCAACGCGAGATCTTCTACATGGTGAGTAGAAATTTAATTTAATTTTATCACTTTTTATCTGTTCGAGCAATGACATTTTTATCTTGTAGCCTTATCCTAAAAGTGTTGTCTGTTATTGTTCATCTTATGTGAATCATGTATATTGCTACAGCGAATAACTGATTATGGACTTATATTCCAGTATTTGCATTTCTGTATCGTAAATCAGCTGTTTGTATTCGTAGCAGTTTGGCACCACACTCTGACTTCCGGCTAACTGTCAAGTCGAAACTCATAAAAACGGGACTATAACCTGTTTAAAAATAATACCACCAACCATTAAAATATTTTCTAATTAAAAGTAATACAATTTAGCCAAGAAACAGTGTTTTTAAAGTTCTTAGAAAATAACATCCACTTGAATTTACCTACTATGTTACCTGATGTGTTATATTTTTGTAAATTTTTTTTTTTATCTCAACAGATATTTTCCTGCCTTGTCCAGACAACTTGCTTGTGAATCTAAGTGAGAATAAAGAATTGATAAAGGATCTATTGACTCAGCTGCCCATCAAATTCCGTACATCACATGATATTTACTCTGCCCTGGGGCCCGCTCTGCAGGCAGCATATAAGCTCATGGTAAGAGACTATGAATGACTATTGTGTCTATACTCATTGTTGTTGTTTGAGTCATCAGTCCATAGACTGGTGTGATGTGGCTCTCCACGCCATCCAATCCTGTGCTAACCTTTTCATTTCTACGTAACGGCTGCATCCTTACATCTGCTCTAATCTGCTTGTCATATTCATACCTTGGTCTACGCCTACTGTTCTTACCGCCTGCACTTCCCTCAAAAACCTATTTCACAATTCCTGGGTGTCTTAAAGATGTCTCCTTTCATTCTATCTCCTCTTCTCGTCGAATTTAGCCGAATCAATCTCACCAATTCGATTCATTATCTCTTCATTCGTGATTCGATCTGTCCATCTCACTTTCAGCATTCTTCTGCAATACCACATTTCAAAAGCTTCTATCCTCTTTCTTTCTGAGCTAGTTATCATCCATGTTTCACATCCATACAATGCCATGCTCCAGACAATAGTCTTCAAAAACATCTACTTCCTGTATTAGTGTTCGAAGAGCAAATTCTTTTCTTAAGGAAGGCCTTCTTTGCTTGTGCGAGTCTGCATTTTATGTCTTCCTTACTTCTGCCATCATTAGTTATTTTACTACTCAGGTAACAATATTCATTTCATACACCATGTGTATCTGGAAGAACATCACCTCTGCTTATTCCTCTTCAAGACATAAAATTTCAGTCAGTAACTACCCTCTTGAGTATAGTTCTATGATTTATATAACAGTATTATTGCTAAAAATGTTTCTATGATTAATATAACAGGTATTATTGCTAAAAATGTTTTGTGAACAATCAGACATAATATGGTCAAAATTATTTTATATCAATTGCATTCCTAAATTGTTACTCTTTTTTCCCCCTTCTTTTTCTGCCACTTATGTCACCACATCTTAAGTCCTGAAAGATATATTCAGAAAAGCATGCCACCTACTAAAAGGAAATGTAGAATGCAAACTGTACATCTCCGGGAAACTATGCCTTGCTGTCAAGAGGCTGAGGGTGGATTCATAACTTGTTTTAGCACTGACTTTGAAATACTGTAGTTCCCTGAAAACTGTGTTTGTTCACCATTTGACCATCTGAAACATCAACAGGCACTTTTCAATCATTTACATCCATTTTCTGGGTAAATGAATGGACAAAAGTTGAAGTAAATATTGAAAAGCTTATATAGTGTGTGTTGTTAAAAAACAGATGAACGTTGTCAGAGTTATGTATTGCTCCATCCACGATAAATTTCATTATATCAAAAGTAACAGAACTAAAAAAACAACTGCATGGAGTCTCCTATTGCAAACACAATATCGTCCCTGGAAAGGCAAAGCGACAAATTACGAATTTTACAGAAGTTGATAAAAACGATTAATGAGTCGAATACTTAAGAGTTTAGGCAGTTTCTGTTTTTATTACACTCCAGAAATGTTTTCACCTTATTGTCATGCATTAGATTACGTATTTATTCAATAGTAGCAAGTAGGAACTTATTTTAAAGTTATGAATATCGCTTACGATTGTTTGCCGGTCATTGTCAAGTTCATTGTTTAACGAAGTGGTCCTCTTACGATAGCTTTTGTAGCGCTTACGATATTTTGGAGGCATGAGAATAAGTTTTCTTAAATGATTGTATTAAGAAATATAGATGGAAAACAATAAGAGAATGAAAGTTGAAATTACACTATTACAGTACAGTATATAGAAAAGAACATTTTTATCAGTCCTCCTCATCTGTTTGTGGTAATAGATCACTGTGTTTGGAGTTGTAAGTAATGCTTCCTATACGTGAACCTTTTCTTGATACCAAGTTTTACGGGGGTGAGGAGTAAGGTGGGAGCTCTTCCTGTTCCGGTTATACTGCCAACTGAATGGAAATGAAATCTGAATTGAATCAATAATATAATCGATCGATATGAATTTTCTAAACTTCTATTATTATTATTAATTTTTTTTTTTTTGCTAGGGGCTTTACGTCGCACCGACACAGATAGGTCTTTTGGCGACGATGGGATAGGAAAGGCCTAGGAGTTGGAAGGAAGCGGCCGTAGCCTTAAGGTACAGCCCCAGCATTTGCCTGGTTTGAAAATGGGAAACCATGGAAAACCATCTTCAGGGCTGCCGATAGTGGGATTCGAACCTACTATCTCCCGGATGCAAGCTCACAGCCGCGCGCCTCTATGCGCACGGCCTACTTGCCCGGTTTCTATTATCTTAAGCCAACAACTGTGTCACACATTTATTATCTTAAGTTAACAACAGACACACACACACACACACACACACACACACACACACACACACACACACACACACACACACACTCTCTCTCTCTCTCTCTCTCTCTCTGTGTGTGTGTGTCGAAATCTTTAATATCCGTTACACGTTTTTGCCCTTTCCATGATTTACCTGGTGTACTACATGAAATTTCGTGCTGTCTCTGTTCTACTAATTTTTTTTTTTTTTTTTCTTTGCTACTTGTTTAACGTCTCACTAACACATTGAAGGCTTTTGGCAACAGAGGGATGGAAAATGGCCAAGATTGGGAAGGTAGTGGCTGTGGCCTCAATTTAACTACAGCCCCAGCATTTGCCTGGTGTGAAAATGGGAAACCACGGAAAACCATCTTCAGGGTTGCTGATGGTGTTATTCAAATCCACTACTTCCCAAATGCAAGCTCACAGCAGCACAACTATAACCGCATGGCCAGCTTGCTCTGTTAAAATTCTCTTGACCGTCCTCTACAACACTTTTGTTGCATCTGCTATTTTTTGTTGTACTTTCAACAATTCCCTTCTATACTGTTCTTGTGTTATATTCTTTCTATCCTCAGCTTCCTTATTCATAAAACTATGAACACTGAACAATCTCTCGCATTTTTTCTTATGTTGTCGCAAATTTCAATTTAGAATTTTCAGCAGCATAATTCAATTCGGGCATGAACGGTAGGAATATGTACTGACACTGAAGCGATTTGTTTAGCTACTGGCCGTACTTGCTCAGTCAAGTCTGTCACCAGAAGCAGCTCCTTCTCTTCTCTTTCCACCCCTCTTCTGTATTCGATTAATAGGCCTATACTGCCTGTCTGTCAGCATGCGATAGGTCTGCCAGCAGGCTTTGTGTTACTGTATGTTTCAAGTGCCAAATTGATTTGAGGGAGTTATAAAACGTGTACTACAGCAATGACTGACAGTAGTCACGAACAATGAAACTGACACATCTCACTTTTCCTCCAGAATTAAAACTTGTCGCATAAGACAATCTGTACTCAAATGACAAGATTCTAACTCAAGTGCTTAAGATCTAATGACTGACACGATAACTTGGTGTTCTGTATATTACTGATGTGGTTATGATAATTTCTTTTTTTAAGTTGTTTTTACTCTCCAGATTCATTTGACACTTACAATACTTTGCAGTGGAGTCCGATTGACGTATAAACATCGTAACCTCAATTTTGACAAAAAGAAATGTCGCTTACGATACTTCACCTTTCCAGGGGCGATATGGATTCAAGGTAGAAAATATGAATGTTTGGAAGGTTGTGAATTATGCCAGGTCCCAATGTATGGAGCTAGAAGTATTCCTATTAGTGATGTTATGGTCCTTGAAAATACAAGTGAAAAAGTGTCTTGGTTCAGCATTTAACATTTTCGTATCTCCCTAGTCTGGCTGCATTGATGTAAAACCGGCCATGGGATCATTAGCAAGATCTTGTCATGTAATATGAAGGCAATGTTATTGATATTGATTCTGTTCAGATTTGAAATAAGGTCTGTTGAAGGAATTCAAATTGGAGTAGGACTGTAAGTTAATAATAATTACTGCCAGGCTGAGTGAGTCAGATGGTTGAGGCGCTGGCCTTCTGTCACCAACTTGGCAGGTTCAATCCTAGTTCAGTCCGGTGTTATTTGAAGGTGCTCAAATACGTCAGCCTCATGTTGGTAGATTTACTGGCACGTAAAAGAACTCCTGTGGGACTAAATTTTGGCATCTCCGTAAACTGTAAAAAAGTACTGTAAGTTATTTTTACAAGTTGTTTTACGTCGCACCAACAACAGATAGTAGGTCTTACGGGAAAAAATGTAGTTAGTGGGACATAAAGCAAATAACTATTATTATTCTTCTTCTTTCGAATGGGCCACCAGAGGACCACGTGCCAATTTCAATTCCTTCTTCTTTGTTCTTTCCTTTTCTTCCAGTACGCTTTCATGTGTTCACTATGTTTCTTCTTTCTGCCTTCAGACCACTTTGAACCAGTCTTTTTTACTTTCCTACCTTGGAATCCTTCTATTTTCAATACTTTTTCCCGAAAGCCTTCTGTATTATTTATTTCTTCTGTTATATTGTTTTTTTCTAAATCCTTTCTTACTTCATTAACCCGGCTTGTCGTTGATTTCTTACCCCATAAATATCTGAAAATCTTACTGGTTAATCTACTATCTTGCATTCGATATAAATGTCCAAAAAACATAAGTCTCCTTTTCCTCATTACATCTGATATATTTTCTATTTTTTGATATATTTCAGCATTACTTCATAATTTCCAACCTTCTGCTGTGTTTTGTGGGCCTAATATTTTCCACATGATTCGCCTTTCTAGTATTTCTAGATTATCTAAATTATAGTTTAATGCCAGACATTCGCTTGCATATAGTCATTCTGGCTTCACTACTGTGTTGTAATGCCTTATTTTTGCATTTTTGGATAGGCATCTTTTATTGTAGATATCTTTGGTGACACCATAAGCTCTCTCCAATTTATGTACCCTCTCCTCTACTGCAGATTTTTCTAAACCATTTTCTTGGATTATTTCCCCTAGATATTTGAATTTTTTTACCCTCTCTATTTGGCCAATATCTGTTTTCAGAAATTTTGGTGCATCCCAAATATTTGTTAAAAATTTTGTTTTTTCTGCAGAAATTAAGCCAGTTCTGCTGGCGATTCTTTCCAAGACATTTACTTGGGTTATAGCAGATGTCACATTTTCAGAAAGTATTGCAAAGTCATCTGCAAATGCAAGACAATTTATTTCGATCCTTTTGTTTCCTCTTCGTAACCTTATCGGTGAAATGTTGAGTTCAATAAGTTTTTCGTTCCAAATTCTCACTATTTTCTCTTGGACACAATTAAAAAGACTTGGGGATAGTCTGTCGTCTTGTCGTACACCAGTTTTTATTTTGGAAGGCTGTGATATCTCTCCCAGAAATTTCACTTTAGAGACTGTGTCTGTAAGTGTTTCACGGATTAGATTTGCCAGTTTAGACTTTATGCCAAATTCTCGAATTATTTTATATATAGTTTCTCTGTCAACAGAATCAAAAGCCTTTTTGAAATCTACAAACATGACTACAATGTCCTTTGAATTAAGTAACCTGTGGCGAATTATTGACTTAAGATTAAATATTTGTTCTGAGCATGATCTTCCTTTCCTGAAATAACTATTATTATTATTATTATAATTATTATTATTTTAATTAATTTATAATAATAATAAAAATAATAATAATAATAATAACTTCAAAACAGATGGAAGAGTATGTGTGGATTTGGTAGAGTTCATCTGTGACAGGGAAATGAAAATGAAAATTAGATAGAATGAGGAATGAAATGAAGGACTTCATACAAGTCTTGGATAAACTAGAAAAGGAGATAACTGATGTGGAAGTGATTATCATGTCCAACTTAAGTGCACAGGTGGGAAACGAAACACAAGGAAGGGAATAATAATAACAATAATAATAATAATAATAATAATAATAATAATAATAATAATTACTGCCAATAAAACATGTCCTAAAGTTACTCCTGGCAGTAGGTATAAAAATGCCTGGGTGTGGTGACCCTACCGTAATAATAGCCTGTATGTGATATGGTACTTCAGAAATTGCCTCGGAAAAGGTTGCTGCAAGCAACACGCATTTCCTTAGGCACTGGGGGAACTGTAAAAAATAGGCGACCAATAGCCAATGTCATGAAGGTGGGCATAATCCACCTTATGACCCTGACAGGAATAGCAGAAGTAGTGGTGGATTTTATGGAGAAAGAGAGTGTAGAAATGATAGAGTATAACAAATTTAAATGGAAGATGAAAGGAAATAAGAGAATGAGGAAAGGATATGTACTACACTGCAGTGGTGTCAGAGTGGCGATAAAAGGTGTGGGCCTGATAATTTCAAAACAGATGGAAAAGTATGTGTGGATATGGTAGAGTTCATCTGTGACAGGGAAATGAAAATTTAACAGAATGAGGAATGAAGTGAAGGACTTCATACAAGTCTTGGATAAACTAGAAAAGGAGATAACTGATGTGGAAGTGATTATCATGTGCAACTTAAGTGCACAGGTGAGAAGCGAAACACAAGGAAGGGAAGAATTAATCGGATCACATAGGTATGGGAAAAAGAATGAAGAAGGGGAGAAAATAGTTGAGTTTTGTGAGAAGAAAGGAATGATTGTGGGCAACACATGGTTCCAGAAGAAAAACAGCAAGAAAATTACAAGATATGACTGGGGTGACAGAAGAATAAAATCAGTAATTGATTACTTTTTAGTGGAAAGGACAAATCACAGACAGCTGGTGGATGTAACAGCTTTATCAGGAGAAGCATTCAGTGGAGATCATAAGAGTTGTGATAGCAAAAATGAGAGTGGGGGAAAATGGAAAAATTAAAGGAGATAAGTGATAATAAAGTAAAAGTATGGAAATTTAAAGATAAGAATGTGCAGGAAGAATTTCTTGAGAGATTGGAACAACAAATTCCAGTTACTGAAGTAGGAAATGTGGAAGATGATGGTTCAATTTCAAAGGGGCATTTGTAAGTGGTCAGAGAGTTCCTGTGGTAGAACATTGGTGAGAGTGAAAGAAAAGGAGACACTGTGGTGGAATGAGAAAGTGAGAGAAGCAGTGACAGAAAAGAACATATGGCACAAATGGAATTGAGATAAAAAATAAAGCAAAAGGAAGTATTGCCTTTTATATTTTTGATTGATGAAAAATCTATTTCTATTCACCCTAACCATGGCTAATTTCACCAGTTTTCTTTCTCTATTTCCCCCTTTTATTTCTTCATATGCCTAACTTTAAGGCCACAGTCCTTTTCTGCCATTTTGTGTGTACTCTTATAAGCTTCCTTGTCATGTCCTTCACGAATCTGGTTCTGTCCATTCTTTTCTGAGCTATCTTGACTTTTATTTCTCTTTGGACATCTCATTCCACCACCATGTCTCCTTTTCTTGTGGTGCTCCCTTACTGGAAGTTCTCTCTAGCTCTTATCGTCTTGCTATTTTCCTGCCACCATTCTTCAGCATTATATGGTAATTTAATTTCTTTCAGCACATTCTCTGTGAATGCTTCCTTAGAGTTGTCTCCTTTCAGTTTATGCCATTTTATCCTCTACTCCCTGTTAACACTGTTTCCTTTTCCTCATCCTTGTGATCTCCCAATCAGTTGCTACTAATCTGTGATGTGCAGCACCGGGCGAGTTGGCCGCGCGCGTAGAGGCACGCGGCTGTGAGCTTGCATCCGGGAGATAGTAGGTTCGAATCCCACTATCAGCAGCCCTGAAAATGGTTTTCCGTGGTTTCCCATTTTCACACCAGGCAAATGCTGGGGCTGTACCTTAATTAAGGCCACGCCCGCTTCCTTCCAACTCCTAGGCCTTTCCTATCCCATCGTCGCCATAAGACCTTTCTGTGTCGATGCGACGTAAAGTCCATAGCAAAAAAAAAAAGTGATGTGCAGCCGCACTTTCTCTATTAATGATTTTGTTTTTTTCACTTTCTTCAGATGTTTCTTCCTACACATGATACAGTCAGTATGATCACCTTCTTCTGTTTACCTCACACACACATTGGTTCCACTTAATTCCTTTCTTCCCTTACCATGTTCCCTTTCTACCCTGTTTCTTGTACACATAAGACCTTTATTCTCCTTTCTGTCCAATCTACCACCTCTCTGTCTTTTTCATTCATGGTCCTAATATTAATTGTTCCAGTTCATATGTAATGCATTTTCACATTCTGCTTCTAGACTATCATCTTCAGTTGTACCTGGCCTCATTATGATAGCCCTTAAACATTTTTTGCTGTTTATGGGTGACATAACTGTATGTCGCTTAAGAGGGACACCCTAGCCCTGACAGATACTTCATTCATTCCATGGGTTTTACCAGGTGTTTTATAGCTGGATGCCCTTCCTGATGCCTGGCACTTTATCCCTACTGTCAGGCTTCCAGAAACAGCCGCCCAGTCTGGATATACCTATGTTGCTTACAAACTACCCAATCCAGGTATAGACACTTGCAGTTATAGATTCTAGATTCCACTGAGGGTCTGTCACCCTCCCATAGGCAGTTCCTCCACTCTCAGCCATCAGCCTCCTGTGGTTTGCCAGTTTAATTACCGCCAACCAACACTCGCATTGCGTTACTGCCTGTATATTCTACCCCTTACCATAGCAGGATTTCTCCTGGTCAGAGTAATTAATATGAGTAATGTGAACTTGTATTCTTCATGTTCTGTCATTTCATTGCCTATAACGTTAGCCGTACATCAGAACTGTTTCCAGAAACATGTGAACTATACTCGATGCACTCCTGCATGTGCAGATGTACCTGCAAAGAACTACAATGCCATGTGCTCATTTTTTTTTTGAGTGATTGGACATTATTTGTTCTGTTGAAAGTAATGAAATGACAGTTCAGTATTTGTGAAGAAGAAAAGTTCTCCAGAAATGTCTGGTAGGAATCTTGAAGTTTATGAGTGTTGTTAATTGCAATTTGGAGTTATTTTAATGTGATTATTTTTTATCATTTTCTTTTTATAGTCCCCTACGGGAGGACGTGTGACAGTATTTCAGTCATGTCTGCCAACAAAAGGACCTGGTGCTTTAACACCTCGAGAAGATCCTAGTCAACGTGCTGGCAAAGAAGCTCCTCACTTAAATCCTGCCATAGACTTCTATAAACGGCTGGCATTGGATTGTTCTGGGCAGCAGGTGGCTGTGGACCTATTTGTTGTCAATAGCCAGTATTGTGACTTGGCTACAATATGTAAGTTATATTAAAAGCATAGTTTAAAGGTCAGTTGTTTTCACAGCAGAACTACAGGAATTGTGATACTTCTCTCTGTTGGAGGGCTCAGAATGGTTTATTTTTTATGAAATGAAGACGGGGGTAGAAGTAATTTTTAAGGAATACATTACCTGAAGTATATTCTTGAATCATTCGTAAGAGAATATAATATTTCACTTGGAATCCAGTTGAATAGGTTGGTGGAGAAAGGAACTAAGTCACTTTTTTTAGTTTTCAGGAGAGACATAAAACTGTCTTACTATTAATCTATTCAGCAGAATGTATTAATTTTCCAAATTTATTGTATGCTAAATTATACACTCTGGAAATGGAATAATTTTCATATATTCCAGGAAGTGTCTTAGGGGTATAATAATAAAAAAAAATAAAAAAAAACTGAGTATCTTCTTCTTCTTCCCAATAGGTTTCTGCTTATGCAAGTCATTAAATATGAATATCATTGTTGATAATCGTCAACCAGCTCAATTTTAGTACCATATACAAAATTTTTACAGGATATTGGACATAACATGAATGAGATTCATGTTTGAACTTTTGATGTTGTTAGTGCATTGTTGTTTTTATCTAGTTTTTAAAGGTTATGTTGAACTTGAGAATAGGGCTTCGTATGTAAGTATCGATTCTCAAAAGTTCTTGAATGCATTATATTCAATTCTGCCCATCGCTAATCACAATCAAATTGGAATGCAAAAAAGTATCATCAATACTTCAGAAATGACTTATTTGTCACCTTGAACTCAGCTGGAAAGTGTGTTCGCTGCATAAGTCGGTACTAGTTGGAAATGATACAAACTTTTTAAATGCAACGTTGCTCAAATAAAATGACTGCAGTTTTAATGACATTTTAACACAAAAACATAAAATGCCCAGTCTTAATATTAGGTCCAAAACAGTAGTAGGCAATCCCAAGACCTCCCATGTCTTTATGTTTTAAAATTGCAAGATCTCTTATGGTCTCGATTACATAATCATATGCGATAATATTAAAATATTAGATTAGTGTTAAGAAGGAGCAGTTTCGATTCTGTCTGAAAGCCCAGTGACTATACATTGCCCAGAGGGAAGTGCCAAAAACCTGCTGGGCAATACAATAAAAAAAATTCTAAAAAATGAAAAAATAAACATCTAACCCTGGACATAATGTAGACGTTTTACAAGTAGGCTACGAACGTTTGATGAAACTCGTTCCTTCTTCAAGTTGAGTTGTCAAAATGCGCTCTGCCTCCTTCCAATTGTTGTGGCCACTTTCTGCTTTGTGATTTCCAAGGATTCTCTAAACAATACCACCTGAATGTGATACTAAATGGTCCCTTATGCAAGTTCACCACCGATTGCTTTTCCAGTACATTACTTGCTCTAATTATCACAATGACGGGACATTAACGCCAAGATCCATAGGTAGGCCGTAACCGTCCTTTCGTGAGATACAGTTTCTTTAAAAACACTTTTTTGAGTTTTTAGCATTGATGGGACTGAAATTTCTGGACGGTTGTTGATCCGGGAAATAATTTCTTCGAGGAACGGATAATGCAGGATTTTTATGTGATTTAATTAGGAGCTTGTGGGACCTCATAACCTGAACGAATAATCCGGGAAAACATAGTTCCCGGGAACGGATAATGGAGGTTTCACTGTAGTCAAAAGCTAGTCCTACAATGACATCTCTGCCCATACATTCTTGCTCAGTTATTTTAATGAATTTATGTAACTTACTGTTGCACTGTTTGTCAATATCCAGCTCAAGTTATTCAGCTCTTTTTCTACTGTCGCTTATATGTGGACTTTTTAGCTTAGCCTCAGGTTCCTCACACTTGCCACATGCATTGATTTGGGGACGACTGGAAGAAAAATTAAAATTTTCATGAAAATGTTTCCTAAACAAGTTGCATTTCACACTTACTTCTGGATAATTCATGAGGAACATTTCCTGCTTAGTTTTCAGATCCAAACATGCATCTAAGTATTTAATTTTCTTTCCAATATAGTAAGTTTCTTTGAGTGGGTAAGATTTGATGTATTTATCTATCAAATTAATTACATTTTCAGAAATTTTAGTAGCGCATGGATTTGTTTCACGCATGTCCTTTGGAATTTGACTTTTATCTAGTAATTGGCAAATATGGAAAACACGTTTCTGTGATATGGCATGAACACTGAGAAAAACATGTTTGCAGACACTAACTAGTCTACCACTTGAAATAGCATAGTAAGCAAAGGAATGTTGTTTCTTGAACTTTTCTTCGCCTCCGCTTCGCAATGTCACGTGCCACAATTAACTCATTTAGATATACATCTGGACTGTTTTTGTTGCTAATGTTTAAAAAGTTCAAAAGTATCTCGATGTGATCGTCTTCACTGATACATTCAAAACACATTCAAAACATTCCATTCAGCATCTGAAATGCAGATTGCAAAACATGTAACCTGTGCTGTGGATTTTATATCACATTAAACTTTTTAAGTGGGTAAAGGACAGTACTGTTAACTTACCTGCAATCAACATTAAAAACTTCATATCTGGTCCGTATTCAAAGGAGATAACATACAATAGAGGGAAATTTGAATTGAAAAAAAAGGGTGGATCAATCAAACTTCTCTCTATTGTATGTTACCTGCAATCAGTACCAATTGATTTATTGGAAACTGCTTTCCCACTATAGTCACTACATGGCAACCCGTGAACTCTTGTCTCCTCTTATGCTCACTGTCATTTTGCTTTTGTTTGGAGACATTTTGAAATACTGCATTCATTAACTTACAGCAACCATCAACAATAACGGTGACACATCACGAAGTTGGTACAAAGTTAAGTTACTGGTGTGTGACGCTTGTTGCATGTTGCAAGCTGTTGGTGGTCTGTTGGCAGGATGTGACGCATGGTGGAGAAAGGAACTACGTCAGTGACTTTATTCCTTTCTTCTCATTATGTAAAAGTCAACCTCATGTTTCTCCCACAGGCAGCAGCCAAACCTAATTCATTTCACGATACTAAGGTGCATCTTGTTCTGTTTAATACATTTACATTTTTTTAAATTGGACAAAAAGTGACTTAGTTCCTTTCTCCACCAACCGATTCAATTGTATGCTACAAAAATAATAGTTTAGGAGAATCCTCTTTGAAATATACATCCTTGTATTGGTTCTTTTGTGTGTAACTCACAATTATAAACATTTTTCAGTTTTGATGAATTCAGTTGTTTAACCCAAAGGTTGGTCATCAAAAGATGCACACTTCATCATGCCTGCATTATTTCTGAGACATCATCCTATGTAGCTCCAAGTAGATGGTAACAGCGACTAACCAATCCTATGAGCAACATCTTCACACCATTCATAGTAGGGACTGGCTGCAGAAGGAATGACATTAATAGCATTGCTCATACCTCAGTCACTTTCATATTGTCAAAGCCTAGGATAAGACAGAGACAGATCATTGAAAGTAACAAAATTGCTCTAGCCCATACTAGAAGACATAGTGCACTGTAAACACTAGGTCCTGCCAGCAAAGGCGGATTAATATTCTCAAATAAGAAGACCCCTTAATTAGGCCATGCTCTATGAGGTAGAATGTACAGGCTTCTATGCCTCATATTACAAGAAAAGATAGAAGGCAAGCGAGGGGCTTCAAAACCAACAACACCGAACAACTCTTCAAATTAGCCAAAGAAAGGGTTGGTTTCTCCAGGGTGATCGCCAACGTCTGATAGTGATACAATTCCTTTAGTTTTGCCAATTGCCACCTTTTCAATACAATAAAAATATATTACAAACTTACATATTTATTATGATGTTTACATGGTACATGTTTCGCTCCTTTTCGTGAGCATCATCAGCCAAACTATCATTAATCTAAGATTGTGTAAGATCATAAAACAATTCTTTTGGTTCAAGATTACTCCTATAAAACTAATTTACAATCTTAAAACATTTTAAAAGTCACACAACAATATAATTATGTCTTCAGTTAACACTTTTTGTCTAAAATCTTCTTCAGTCCAAACATTTTATCGCCAAAACTCATCCAGTGAACATCTTTTAAAATTGTTTAAAAATAAGAATAAAATAAAAAACTTTGAAATCTGGCTAGTTGTGTTGATTCCCGTTGCTTAACTTGTATAATTGTCATTAGAATTTCATAACAGTATTGAATATTTTCTGCAGTTGATAATTGTCATTATGGTCGATAGACTTGTTCTCATTGCTGGAGTAACATTTATAAAATGTATTGGTATTAATTTATATTATCAATGGGGTAAAATTGTTCGTGAACAAATTTGTTGATGAAACACTTTTTGATGTGATATTGGATTTAAAATGTTCTCGAACGTTCCATAATGGCTCGTTGGTGTATTTTCCTTTCTGCTGCTTAATTGTTTGATGTTACTCCTAGCCTCTTGAGAACTACTTGTTATCTTGTTTGTACTTTGAAGTTTGAACACAAGAAGTAGAATATTCAATACTGTTATGAAATTCTAATGACAATTATACAAGTTAAGCAACGGGAATCAACACAACTAGCCAGATTTCAAAGTTTTTTATTTTATTCTTATTTTTAAACAATTTTAAAAGATGTTCACCGGATGAGTTTCGGCGATAAAATGCTTGGACTGAAGAAGATTTTAGACAAAAAGTGTTAACTTTAGTCATAATTTAATTGTTGTGTGACTTTTAAAATGTTTTAAGATTGTCAATTAGTTTTATAGGAGTAATCTTGAACCAAAAGAATTGTTTTATGATCTTACACAATCTTAGATTAATGATAGTTTGGCTGATGATTCTCACGAAAAGGAGCGAAACATGTACCATGTAAACATCATAATAAATATGTAAGTTTGTAATATATTTTTATTGTATTGAAAAGGTGGCAATTGGCAAAACTAAAGGAATTGTATCAAAAGTAGATCTTCAATACGGACAAGGAAAATGAAGTTTATAACCTGCAACGTCTGATAGGCCGGATATGGCAGAAGAAGAAGAGGAAAAATGAATGCGTGTATATATGACAAAATATGCAGATTGGTTCTATATGAATTGTTTTTCCCTGTGGTTGGTAACTATGCTGTTTTCCTCACATCCTCCTTATTGCAAATATTAACTAAGATTCACAAGGTACTATGGTCGCCTGACGAGAAGTCACGTGGATGCGGGATGAGAGGTGCAAAGGGTAAGCATGGCTGCCGCATATGCGCCTGTCTCAAGGCCTGGCAATAACATCTGTTCTGTCCACAATGACTTCCAAATTGAAGTGCTGTCGTGAAGTTTCAGAGTGGTAGTGCAACTGTGCTTTAGTTACACATTTACTGTATGGCTGCATATTGAGCAGTTAGTTAATGAATATGCATTTATTCAGAGGGCTCGCATTGGCTGTCATGACGGATGTTTGTAGCTAAGAGTGTAGTATCTGTTACTCTTACCATACCTACAAGCTGCCACAACTTCTCATCAGACGCAGATATTATATAACAGGAAAAGATCTTGTAATTTCATTTTCATTTTTCATGAGCGCTAAGAATCAAAGGTCACTTTTGGAGGATCGGAACTCTTTCATTTTTTCTTCTGATTACTGTAGTGTTTAGAATGGGCTGTTCGCTAGTTGTTCTTAAAACAGTGAACCTTATCAACTCCTAATAATGCAGGAGGTAATGAGGATGTGCAAAGATAGAGGGTCATAGGTTCAAGTCGTCCAATTCACTTCAGGCTGAAAATTACGATTGGAACGAATGAAAAAGTACAGGGCAGATCACAGAACCAAACAGTACAACTTTGAAAGGGAATGTGAAAGTGGAAGGACTCAAGTGGTCCAGTGTGGCCAGTAGAGTTTATGGAGTTCTTCTTCTTTTTGTCAGCCCAATACTGTTTCATCCTTTCTGAACATAATTTTCTTTCTGCTTCTGGAATAACAACAACAACAACAACAACAACAATAATAATAATAATAATAATAATAATAATAATAATAATAATAATAATAATAATAATAATAACCACTATTGATGATTTTTTAAAATGAGAATGATTTAGTGTGATAACTATTTTTTTCGATCATTTCCAGCTGGCGTGTCTCGATTCTCTGGTGGTTGCATCCATCACTTTCCATTGTTCAAGTCGTCCAATTCACTTCAGGCTGAGAATTTTGAACGAGTATTTAGACGCTATTTAGAACGGAAAATCGGCTTTGAAGCTGTTATGAGGATACGCTGTAGCAGGTTTGTTTACATGGTTTTCAATTTTAAAAGCATTATTTATGTTGATACAATGTTTGTTATAATAGAATTTAAATAATAATGCATCCTGTAAAGTGATATTTTCAGAATTTTACTATAGTATTTTTCCTCTGTTTATTCCATTTTCACAGGACTTTTCATGATACTTCTGAATGTAGCCTAGCTCAGAATTGACTGTCTCTAATAAAGTGATTCTCATTGTTATTGGACTGATCTAAACAGCAAATTTGCACAGTTCATTTGTTTGTGGCCTTTTTACTTCTTTTAGTTTGTACTTTTCATTTTTATATTACTGACTATTATTTTAGAATCATCGTGTTAATGGTCTCCTCTCCAGACATCAATTCTCCATACAATACTTATGAGAGAAAATTTAAACAAAGATGTTTTACTACAGCATTGAAATGAATGTTATTTTAATTAATAGTCATTGCTTAGTGGATAAGTCATGTCCCTCAATTGAACTGGGAAGCTGTAATGTTTGCTGGTCCTAGGTCTGAATCCTGGCATTCATGAATGCAGGTTTTCTCCCCATTTGTCTACCCTTGCTCCAGAAAAATGCTGCACTTTCACTACACTGATTTACCCAGAATTCACTCCAAGAGGGAAGAAGCAGTAGCGCATCAGGAAGATTGCCATCTTGAGTGTCGTCCTGTGAATATTTTACGTTTTGTTCATTTGTAGCTTCGCTTTCATTGTTTGTCAACCTTTTAAGTTTAAACACGAAGTAGTGGTTCATTAATCGGGATGTTCACGTCTCTCTCTTCTAAAACCACTTTAACATTGCAACATCGAAGTATCTGAACATTATACTTATAGTGTCCATGTGTTTTCTGTCAGATTCATAATTTTCTCAGTTTTCTATTTTCTTTAGAATCATTGCCACTGTCGACTGCAAAACTTTGTACTCTTTACCTACTTCAGTTTGTTTATTTTTGTACCTTCCATTACTGATAATACCTCTTCTAGATAAAAGAATAAAAAAATTAAAGATGGACTTCTCGAGAAATAAACCCTCTGACCACTTTAAGAAGTTCAACATTACCCAACACTTCTTTTTCATTATTTGGAACATGTGGTAAGATAAGATCTAAGATAAAGAATAATTTTATGTTTTGTAATGATAATTCTGCTTTTGTAGTGTACTGTATATCAGAATTCAATGTTAATAGTACTTTCGACTTACAGGCAGGATTTACTTAAAATTTGGTTGTCCGAACTGTTATCTAACTCCCATGGTTGCGCAGTAAAAAGTATCTCACTGTGAAGGCAGTGGCTACTTGTATTCAAAGCATGGGCAAAATCAGAGATTGAATCTGCTCTTCAGTTGAGATGGAAATGCCTTCATGACTCTTTCATGGTTGTCAGCATTGTAGTATCTGAAGGTAGCACGTCAGATGCATTTGATAAAATAACTACAATAGAGAGTTTTATTACTGTTATGCGTACAGTTGAATCAAGAGAACTTTCACATTGAGATTATGTTAAGATAATTAATGCAATATTGTATTAGTAATCATTGTACCTATGTGAAATTCACTGCATTGAAATGTAAGAAGTATCTTCAAATTCTTTTTGGTTCTAGGTATTGAGTAAAGTCTTAAAAAAATGACAGTTCCCATTCAGATTAATTTTTAAATAGTAGAAATATTACAGCAAATATTGGTCATCACAATATCTGAATCCTTTTCAATGAACATGAGAGGCATCGTTGCAGAGTTAGCAATCTCCATAAAAGCAAGTTTTTCAGAAAAGGCCAAAAGAACGTTTCAGTATCTGAGCAGTATTTTATGAAATAAACAAGTGTACAAGTGAAGTTTCAGTATGTTGATCTTCAAAGGAAGCTACCAGTTTTCTGAAGGGCATCATTATGTTGATATTTATAATAAATTCTGGTGTGCCAATGACTGGTTTATACAAATCTGATTGTCCAGTTAGATGTTCAATATTGAAAACTGTATTATTTCTTTGAAATACATTCTTTTTAAATACTCACCTCTTTGCCAAATGTTTTACTATCAAATTTTGTATATCTGTGACTTTTGGGTAGAATGTCTCTAAATTTATGTTGTCTTTTTGTTATTAATTTGTGTGAATTCAACTCTTGTCTACAAACAGGTTCTCCTCTGACAAGATTATTATTCTTTGTAGGCCTACTACTTTTCTGAAAAAATTGCTTGTACTTGGTAATTTTGAAGTGCCAGGAGCTGGTACTTTTTATGACCTCTGCAGCAGTTTTAAAGTCTGCTATATCACAGCCTATTTCCACTTTTGTGTGTGTGTGTTTCATATACTGTAGGTATGTATGTATGTATGTTTCTGCATACATTCTGTTTGTTATTGCCAAACATCCTATCGTTTGGTAAGAAGGAGTGCCCTGTCACATGGAAAACTAGTTTGACACACTTAGTAGTACAAGGAGCATCTTTAAGTAACCATACTGAGCGAGCTGAAAGGGCAGCTGTGTTCAAAGTATGGTCATAGCATCCATCAGCAAGTCAAAAAAAAAGGAAGAGTTTGTTCCATGATTATTTGGTAAACAATAAAAGATATATTTAATGTAGCAGATTAAGCACAGGTCACCCAACATCAGCAACGCAGTAACAGAAAGTTACGACGCTGATTCGGCTTGCTATTGGCTGAAGTGGAGATTGTCTTTGCTCCGCCTGTTTTGATTGGTGTTTGTTGGTATTGACACAAACTTTTCATACTTGGAAAGATAGGCTTCTGTAGAGCAATGAGCTTATGTAATTGTAAAACTTTTCTGATGTTGAGATTGCTGACTTTGCTACAACACCCTTCACATACTGATTTCTTCATTCAACATTATGATGTAAACTTTATATGTTTTGGGGAGAGATAAGGGTGCAAGCTCTTTTGTTTCTACATTCATCTTATGTCAAGTGTTTTAAACTATTCGAAAATTCATATTCTTGTCATCTTTTTTGTTACAGAGGACTTGCTATCCATACATTTCATGGCAACTTCTTCGTCAGGTCAACAGATTTGTTGTCTTTACCCAATGTTAACCCAGATGCTGGATTTGGCATGCAGGTATCCATTGAAGAAAGTCTATCTGAACTTCAGAATGTATGTTTCCAGGCTGCTTTATTGTACACTACTAGTAAAGGTGAGTACTGGTTGTGGTGAATGTAATTTGAGTGAAGTAGATGATAAGACAAAGTTTACCCTGTGCCTTTTTATTTCACATTTAGTTGGCATTAGTCCTCGGTACTTACCATATTGACTCATGCATAATACACTGCTTCCTCTTTTTAATGTCCTGAAATATGGATGGGTACTGTACTCGGTGATCCATTTGCCTCGTAATTTGGAAGGTAAGCAGTACTCGTAAAAAATAAAAATGATATAACGATCAATGTCTGTCTGCTTGCTTTAAATGCACAAGGGGAACTGTTGTCTTTGTTTTATAGGAATGAGACTGTTCTATAAACAGGGCATTCTCCTAGGTAGCCAATTATTTTGTTGTATGATAGAGATGGAAGGTGGTACACAATACTATTGGATAACATAACTTCTTCACAACAAATCTGAATACTGATTACTGAGCTCGATAGCTGCAGTCGCTTAAGTGCGGCAAGTATCCAGTATTTGGGCGATAGTGGGTTCGAACCCCACTGTCGGCAGCCCTGAAGATGGTTTTCCGTGGTTTTTCATTTTCACACCAGGCAAATTCTGGATCTGTACCTTAATTAAGGCCACGGCCGCTTCCTTCCTACTCCTAGTCCTTTCCTGTCCTATCATCGCCATAAGACCTATATGTGTCGGTGCGACTTACAGCAAATTGTATTTAAAAAAAAAAAGAGAGAATACTGATTAGTGCAGTTTTTTAATGCTAAATTCAAATATTTAATCAGAATTGTTTTATCAGGCATAGTTTTTGATGGCAGTCATTTTTGCGTATGCTTTCTAAGTTATAAAAAGTGGAAACTTCTGGTCAAATGTGAGAAATTTTGCTCAGACATGTGATAATTTTATTCATAATGGGTGGGCATCACTGTGTAGACTTATTTATGTATCACATCTCCACTTGGTGGGCAAGGTGTCCGTATGGTCTGATACCATGGTTAGCCAGTCCTGCCTCAACAAAGACACAAGGATATGGATAAATTTGATCATAGTCGTGATAGTGATTTCAAAGTTCCATGCTGCTACTATTGTCTATCACCGAACAAATCCGCGCGGTTCGAGTCATGTAGCTATCAGCTTGCATTTGGGAGATAGTGGGTTTGAATCCCGAAGATGGTTTGTTCAGTAATAAAAGGTCTTCAATATCAATACCAGGGCATAGACTCATAAAACGTGAGTTTGAAGGCTGTACTGCATAATGCCAATGAATTTCTGTCAATACCTCTGGTGCATGCCTCTGATATGCAAGATACATATGGAAATATGAAAATACTGTTACAAACAACTCAGTCTGCAAAAATACAGGGTGGCACACAAATAGTTGACATATTTGAAAAGCAAATATAAAATGCAACTTATGTACTATATTGTTCAAATTTCGCGCACACCTTCCCTGTTTCATGGAAATAACTGCAGAGGTGACACTGCTGCTTTGTCTCCAAATGCCTGCATTCCAGTGAGCTTTCTGCCATGGCCGACAACGGCCGACTCTCCTTTTAGCAGCGCACCAAAACAGTTATATTTCATTGCGAATCAAAATGTGTTACGGCGACACAAAGGGAATTTCGAGCTGTATTTCATACTAGATGGGCACCAGCAAAGAACACCATCCTTAGCTTATACAAAAATTTGAAAACAAGGCAGTATAAAGGAAGAAAAGCGACCACATACACCAACAGTTCGGCCTCCTGAAAACATCGCTGCGCTGAGGGTCGCCATGCAGCGCAGCCCACGGAAGTCAACATGGGGAGCTTCAAGAAAAAGTGGAATATCATGCTGTTCAGTTAAAAGAACATTACATGGTGACCTTCTGTCGTACCCGTACAAAATGACTGTACTACACAAGCTAACAGATCTTCAGAGGCAGAAGAGATTGCAGTACGCCTTATGGACTCAAAGATGAAGTACTGTTTAACACTTGGTTCTCTGATGAAGCCTATTCTTATCTCAACGGGACAGTTAATAAACAAAAGGTGCATTTTTAGGCTACAGAAAAACCAGACATTATTAATGAAAAACCTTATATGGGTGTGTGTGAGTGTGTGCGTAGCTCTGTCAAGTCATGGGTTAAATTGGCCTTTTTTCTTCAGTCAGACAGTTAATGCACAGCGATACAAGGACATGCTGGAGAATGAATCCATGCCTCAACTTCTTGCTACAGAACTCCCTATTCATATGCAGTGGTTTGTGCAAGATGGTGCAGTACCTCACACAGCTAACGATGTTCTTGAGGGGAGTACAGTAGAATTCCGTTATAGCGAGACTTCATAATGGCGAAAAATTTACTCGCTATAGCGGATTGTCGTTATATCCGATTTTTTGTAAAAAGTCTGTAAAAACCCCATACACATTAAATTCAGTATGAAATGGCAATCAGTTTATTCAAAATTTGAGTTTTCACGGATAATATTCACACTGCGGCTTACTTGTTTGTTGTTTTTCGAAATCCGATACTACGTGAAAGTGTGTGTTTAATTTCATTCTGAAAAATAAATATTACTGTATTTCTCCAAATCCAAGACGATTACAACTTTTTCCTTCAGAATATTTAATCAGGCTTAAAAAGTGCTTTGTAAAATCATATGAATGTCTTTTCTTATACAGTACGCATTTTTAGACTGTAGACGCCGAACACTGGCTTTAGTTATGCCGTATTTTTTGCGGCTGTAAATAATGCTTTATTTCATTGCGTTTAATAACCATTAACTTAAAATAGGCATCATAATATCGAAGGGAACTCGTTGAAAATTTGCCGGCAATACACATTCCACGCGTCTCTACAATACGACAATCCACCAGGAAAATATTCTTGCTTACTATAAAACTGTTACTTTTACTCAGCGTCAGATATAACTGGCTGCCGCTACGCGCACGTCTTACTTGCCAGATTCGGCCAACTTCAGCGGCTAGCGATGTATAGATCTTAATCGCGGAATTTGAAAGTCAACGAACGAGTTTATTGCGCCGAGGCATGGCAATTCTGTCCTTGCATTTTTGTGCACATACCTTACAATTTCATCTTCAACTTCTTTAAAGTGTCCTTGTTGCGGACCACTGAATGCATTTTTTTGTGCAGTGCTCATTTTTAAGCTATCTTTGTCTTCACGGTAACGCCGAATATGGGCTTTAATTAGGCCTATGCCTTATTTTCTTGCGTCTGCACAATTATTATACATTTCCGAGTGTTTGATAGCCATTAACTTAAAATTGGCATCATCACATCGACGAGAACCCGTTGAAATTTTTCCGGCAATACCTGTTCCACATATCTTTACAATACGACGATCCATCACGAAAATATTCCTGCTGTCTATAAAACTTAATTTTACTAGTCAGGTACAGCAGACACGTTGTAACTCTGCTACTGATAGCCGTGGCCTTTCTAAGAATTCGAAGGCTCGCATGTTTTGATGCCATTCTGCAGATTTGAGAAAAGTTTTTGTAGAGGATAATAGAATGTCGTTCTCTCTTCACTATTTTCCGAGATCCAGTGACGTTACACATAGGCACTGTACGACCGGTCGCTGTGGCTAGCGATGTAGGCCTATGATAAAGAGGCGGTCGTTTATTGTAAAGGAGTTTTGTGTGTGTGTGTGTGTGTGTGTGTGTGTGTGTGTGTGTGTGTATGTGTGTGTGTGTGCGGGGGGAGAGATGAAAGGAAACAGCGTGGTTACTGCAGTAGTTGCCAGTGGTGTTCATTACTATCTGGCCGCAAAACGACCCTTGATTTTTCACACGAGATTATGAAAAAGGTCGTCTTGGATTCGAAGAAATACGGTATCACTCCAGAGGCTTCTGTGGCAAACATTTCAGTTTTCTTTTTCAAACGGCATCACCTAACCTAACCGTATATGTGTCATGGAAACCTATTTGGAACGTATGTAGAGAAATGATGACCTCCTCGGTAACAACTGACATGGGAATAGCTTTCCGAAATGTAATTAGACGCGAGAAAATATAAACAATCCTCGGAAATCAGTGATAGTACCCTGCCATATCTTGAGGTGTATCACTTTCTTACTTAATTTCAGTATACGGTATACTATTAAAATTAAGAGATCGTTTACTTCAGCCTTTATTTTTAACGAGTTAACAACTGCTATCGGCCACGTTATTTACGCATTTATTACGAAAACGTCTTATCCTCTTTCATTTCGAATTTTCTTTTGAGAACAACAGTCGATGGGTATTACTAATTGACTCCAATATCGCCTTCGAATGTTGACGAGAGAGCTCGCAAATGCACATAGCGCAAAAACTGTACTGTACTGAAGATGGTCGATCGCATTTTGTGGCAAACGTTTCAGTTTTGTTATTCAAATAGCGTCACATATCCTAACTTATCTGTACTATATGTATGATGAAAACATACTTCAAGAGGAAGTAGAGAAATTATAACCTTCTCGCTATAACTTTACATGATAATAGCCTTTCCGTAATTTAACGGACACGAGAAAATATAAACGAACCTCGTAATCAATGACGCACTTTGCCATATCTTGAGGTGTAGGCCTATCTCATTTTTACTTATTTGCGGTATTTAGCATTAAAATTAAGCGATCGTTTATTCAGCGTTTATCTTTAACGAGTTAACAACGGCTTACATAAAATCAGCTTCATGGTCCGTATCGCACTTCAATAGATTCACAATGAAGTATTTATTTATTTTCCACCTAGTCGATACAATGATTGCCTAAGGCAATTTTTATTGGTCAAAAGTGGTACATGTTTCGTATATTATCAACATCTTCAGCCACATAACACAGTTTAGATGAAAAAAATAAAATTGACAAAGTAATGCTTTAGAGGAAGTGTCCTTGAAATTAACATAAGATTGACAAGATTAAAACAAACAAATAACTCAAGAGAAAATATATAAATTATTTCTACAATAGAAAGCAGTCGTCAAGGAAACACTTGTACAATATTCCATAGAGAAATTGTCCTAATAAATATTCTTTTCTTAATAATCCATGAAAAAAGATCAATTTATAAATTAAAAATTATACATTTTATAAGTAATTATCGAAATGAAGAAATCCTGATATCACAGTGCGGCTCTTATTATTAATGTAGATGAAAATATAACTAATTCCTAGTTGTCAAATCTTATTAAGCCTGCTTTTGACCAATAAAAATTGCCTTAGGCAATCATTGTATCGACTAGGTGGAAAATAAATAAATACTTCATTGTGAATTTAACAACGGCTATCGGACACGTTATTTACGCATTTATTACGAAAATATGTTCTCCCCTTTCATTTTCCTCGCGGAAGAGCAGTCGACGTATATTACTAATCGACTCCGACATTGCCTTCGAAGGTTGTAGGTGGGCATAGCGAGAAAACGATACGGTACTGAAGACGATCGATCGCGTGCAGTATAATGACTGGGTGCATAAATATCGGCAACGGAAAAAATTGAGCGCGCATAATCGTTCGTAACAACGGATGCGTCAGTGATAGGGTTCTCGCTGTAACCGAAGGATAATACACAGTTTAATATAGGAATTTCGAAGGGACTGACATAATCTATCGATATAACGGGGTTCTCGTTATATACCGTACTCGCTATAGCGAACTTCTACTGTATTTGGTGATCGTGTACTGTCTCATCGTTACCCACAGTACAACAATAATAGAGTTTTTTTGGTCCTCCTTTAACCCCAAATTTAAATCCTTATTTTTTTTATGGGGCTATTTGAAAGAAAAACTCTTCGCTTCAAGACCTCAAGGCCACATGGAAATGTGTGCTGGGATTGTGCAGTTTTGCAGTGAAATTCGTGAAGACCTGTGCCGCAAAGTCCTCAGAAACACGCGTACTCGTCTCGAAGAGGTTGTCCGCCGTAGTGGAGGCCACATTCAGCACGTGATATAGTGAAATGTATTTCCAGGGTCCAAGCTACCTATGTCTAAAATGTCATTAGTGTTCTGTGAAGAATGAAGTTGTTATTCTAAAAGTCAATGTGTCAACTATTCGTGCGCCACCCTGTATAACTAATATCTGTGGAGATTTGGAGGCCATAGCTTTATTACTGGGTTTTGAACTTTGGTGCACTATGTATGTTCTGTTGGGGTAGGAAGTCTCACTCTTTGAGTGTGACAGGCTTCGGCAGCCGGCACAATTCCTGTCCTGGCCGCTAGATGGGGGCTTCATTCATTCATTCAATTCCTGACCTGGTCTAATGACTGGAAACAGGCTATGAGTTATCATCATCCCTACATTAAGAAACAGGGGACTAAACATTAATCTCTTATTCCAGTAAAAAAAAAAAAAAAAGTGTTAAATACCCCTTCGCTTAATTCCGAGAAACACTATTTACCTCTCCTGCATATAAAACTGGGACTAATGAAAAATTGTGTAAAAGCAAGTGATAAAAATTTTGCTACATTTATGTATTTGAAATCTGTATTTCCCAAAGTTAATTTTGCAAAACTGAAAGAAGGCATGTTTATAGGGCCACAAATAAGATAAAAAATCAATGATGAAAAACTTCAGAAACTGTTAAATCCACTGGTAAATGCAGCCTGAAAATCATTCATAAATCTGTTCTGATTTTCTTGGATATCATAAAGCAGAAAACTATCATGGAATACGGAGTGACCTTCTGAAATCATACCAAGTTGTGGGATACAACATGTCTTTAAAACATAACTTTGTGGACTCCCATGTAGAATTCTTGCCAGAAATTCTGGAGGCTGTCAATGATGAACATGGCAAGCATTTTCATCAGCAGATTTCTATTATGGGAAAGAGATACCAAGGCAAATCGAGTTCCAGTATGCTGGCCAGCTACTTCTGGGCCCTGAAAAGGCATACCCCAAATGCAAAATATGGCCAAAATTCATCATTTGCAACTTTTTTTTTCTTTGATAACCGCAAATGAGGTGTGTATTTATCTAATGTTATGTTAATACTAAATCTACATTATGTTAAACCTGTGTCGCAAAGAAAACCCTGCCGGATGGGGAAAACCTGAAAGTATATTTGAGCTCAGAATGAATAATGCACTTTGATTCAGTTAATTTTGCTCATGCAAAAAAAGAGGGGGAGTTCTATTGTGTAGATCACTGTGATCAGATAGTTGCTATGCAGTTAATACTGCACATATTTATTGAATTATTCAAAAAACACAAGATGAACATTTTGAATTTACCTTTTTTTTCTTCCAAAGGCAAGAAATATGTTTTAGTTAGAAGTAAAGTGAAAGTGAGACAAAATCAATATTAGACTTGATTTTTCTGTGTCAAAGATTAATATGGCAAAGTCTTAAAAGATATGGCTGTGAAAGCATTAATCTAAAACTCTGTATTCTTACCATGAATAATAATAATAATAATAATAATAATAATAATAATAATAATAATAATAATCATCATCATCTTTTGTACAACCTGTCCCATTAAATCCTATAAATACTGTTCATCTTGCGGTTGAAAATCGCAAAATTTTGTCCCTCAAAACAACCACCACCACCACCACCACCACCACCAGACACCATTCTAATCTTAGGGACATATGGAGCCATTATTGGAAGTACCAGTCTTCATATTCAGTTTATTCCATTTTGAACAGTCTACAGGTGTAAAACCTGTGATCTACTAAAGCAGACTACCTACGGTATAATAACTTCTTGCTTGGAAGGTGACTGTGGCTACTGTTGTCTATCACCGAGCAAGTGTCTGCGCGGTTCAAGTCACGTAGCTCTCAGCTTGCATTTGGGGGATAGTGGGTTTGAATCCCGAAGATGGTTTTCTGTGGTGTCCCATTTTCACACCAGGCATATGCTGGGGCTGTACCTTAATTAAGGCCACAGTCGCTTCCTTCACACTCCTAGCCCTTTCCTATCCCATCGTCACCATAAGACCTATCTGTGTTCGTGCGACGTAAAGCAGAATATATATTGTCTATCATCCAGGGTATTAGAACTGCATTCCTTTCTGCACTGGTAGCCACTCCAGATCCCTCACTGCCTAGAAAATACCAACACATTTGCTTCCCTGTTCTCATTTGGCGTCGGTTTCCAAACTGTTGTGTGTAAGTATGATTTGTGCTACAAACATCTGCACCTTTTCCCACTTTCATGGTATACAAGTTAACACATCAATAGAAACTTTCTAAAGGGGATAAGTGCCCCCCCCCCCCAAAAAAGAAGTTTTTGAGATGCTGTGAACCCCGTTAATGTGTTCCTCATTTACATGTTTTCTCTCTTAACAGGCCATAAATTCGGAGTCCGAATTCCCCTCATATTAAATCTATATGAAAATACCTTGCTTATCCTGTCCGAAGTTTTGTTATTACTGCTTAGTACCATCACACATTTCCTAAAAATGTTCTTTGTCATCTGTTGGGAAATGGACGTGATTTCCGATGCAGATAAGAGCCCTCGCCACGGGAGGTAAGTCGGGGAGAGTTGCGCAATAACGGGAAAGGGTCTTTAATTCCTGAACTTCACAGGGTAAGTTGCACCAAATATCTTATACTAGTACAAGGTATTGGTATAAAGCCTGTGGTTACACCTTTGGGAGCAAGCTGTTAGCCTCAGGAATGTTCGGTTTTGCTTGCTGGTTAGCAGTGAGATTGCTGAATAACCTAGTAAGCAATTTTGTGCTTGTATTTTGCATTGTATTGAGAAGTTAGAAATTTATTCTGTGTTGAGTGGTACAATGAAGGGTAGCGAATATTTGTCGCGTGATAGCCGACCTACTAATTAGGAATGTAATCGTGTGAGTTGTCTAGCGTGGTGCATATTTGTCATGCAGTAGCCTAGTTACAGGTATTTAGAAAAAAAAATGTGATTTTGCTTACTAATGAAGACAAAACTAAAATCAGTAAGTGGACTGGTATTGGCATCTCTAAATGCATAGAGGTAGTGTAAATGTTGAAACTCACACCATCGAGTTACAACTTGAGATGTTTGAAGTTTTCCTGTGTTCAGAATAGTGGCCAAAGTCTTTCTCTCGCACAAGTTAACATGAGTTAATCTTTCCTCCCTCCCGAATTCAGTTTCATGCTCCCTCAGCATAACGTGTCGTACTCGGTCTTGATGCTGTCTTTTCTCCCTCTCAACCTCACTTTCTCGTTTTCTTAACTCTGTGATACGTGCATGATTCTGAGACAGCCTCTCCTGTGTATGGGACTCTTGTCTCTGCTTGTCTTGACTGTGAATTATTCTTCCTCAGTCCCATCAAACGTTGAGATCTTTGCTCTTGGGATTCACGCGAGCGAATCATTCGCAAGCGCTTAGCCTCCCTAGATGCAGCGCTGATATTACTCCTCTTTCGAGAAGGCATAATTGAAAAGAAATAAGACAATTATAGAGTCAAGAGAAGCGAAGAAGAGAAAAAATGGATGATACTCCTAGGCTGATTCCAACTACTGTATAGTAGTTAGTGGGACGTAAAAATAATTATTATCCAACTACAGTCAGACAGTTACGTCAATTAAAAGCAATAATGCTGCCATATGAAATATTGGATCAAATGAAGAGCGGAACAGGTTCTCACTTTTCACGAACAGAAATACGTTGGTGTAAGGCAATAAGTATAGTGTCAACAGAATTGGAGAAGAGAATGAAAGAAGTCATACCTAGGCTAATTCCAACTAAAATAAGACAATGTCATCAGTATTCTTGTCGGAATTCAAAATTCAATGACTGGAAAGTCGCGGTTGAAAGCAGTGCTCTCATATGATCATATGAAATGCTTTATAAAATTAAAATTGGCTTAGTTCTTCACTTTTAATGACAGTACTCTGCTAGCGTTCAAAGCGTGTCAAGTTTCAGAGCTGGAATGACCCAGGCACAAACAGTGCTGAACAATGCTGTGCTGTTGTCCATTAGGTCAGCAACCTCCCCATTCCCGTAAGTATAAGATATAACATAGCAGGGATGGAATAGATTGACTACTGTGATGAACCAGCGTGACACATACAAATGACTATCAGACCATGTATGAACCAGAGGAATGACATGCTGAAAAATGACAGTTATTTAACTCCTCAATAACCTCCCGCCAATATTTAGGCAGGCTGTCAGGCTGTTCTAGTCAGGTAGTTAACTCCCTTAGTTCGAGCGATACGCAGTAGCAATGCTATCGGCGATGAGTGGCAGCAGAAGAGAAAGCACATCACAACAAATAATAGCCAATGTATTGTTATTGTTGATCAGTGTTAAGAGCTTTCGGATATTGTAGGCCTTCACATTTAGTTTTCTTCCTACTCCATGATGTCAGGGCATCCATTGTAAAGGGAATCCTTCATCCATTTATGACTACCCCTCCTCTTAATCTTCAAGCAATCATTCCTTTATGATTTTTTTTTCTCATTTTGGTAGTCATCTTAATTTTCTTGATGACCACGCAGCTTTTAACCTTAACACAATACTGACAGAATCCACCCCAATCACCAGTTAACAGGATTGAACAATATTTCCATGTTAACTGTTCGGTTTCGATGTGGAGTAAGCAACAAAAGTGTAAAGTCATCAGAGTATTAAATGTTAGGCCTTCCCCTAAGCTACCATTTCACCCATTTATAGCATAGATTGTAATACCTTATTCATGACTGAACATATCGATTTTCATTAAATACTCTCGAGCCATTTCATTTGGATTACGCAACAAAAGTGTAAATCATGAATATCTAGGTTATTATAGCTGGTGCGGCAAAACTGTAGAAGACATAAATTATCGAAAATTGTATTTCCTATAACTTTGGTTATGTAATATTTATCTATAAAACCACTAATAACGTATATATTTGAGTATTCCATGTTAAATTCCACCTAAAGTCCTTTTTCGATAGGATTAATAACATAGGTATTTAAACATTAAATTTTAGATGCCTTTCCCTAAACTACCATTTCATCCAGCGTGAATAAAATTATTTTTAGCGTAGGCTGTAGTGCCTTATTCCCTTACTTTACCTTACCGATTTTCATTAAATTCTGTTCACTTATTTTCTTGTGGTTCGGCATTGACCTGGACTTAGCAGCAAGAATTGAAATTCATAAATATCTCTGTTATCTTAGCTGGTACGGTAAAAATGTATGAGACTTAAATGATTGGAAATTGAATTCTATATAAATTCAGTTAGTATGTAATATTTATTGACAGGACCGCCAATAACGTTAATATTTGAGAATTAAATTTTAGGCCTTCTTCTAAACTACCATTTCATAAAATTATTTATAGCCTAGATTGTAATGCCCCATTCCCTGACTTTACATACCGATTTTCATTAAATTCTCTTCAGCCATTTTCTCGTGATGCGTGTACAGACAGACAGACAGACAGACAGACAGACGACAGAAAATTAAAAAGTGCATTTTATTGTTACTGTGGATAGAAATATCATCCCTTTCAAATTCTGAGCGATGTACAGACAAAATTCTTATTTTATATATATATTGATACGGTTCCCAGAAGGAAACCGTAATTAAATTTCATTGATTGCAAATGTTGAACATTTAAGCTCTTTAGGCTTTTTCAATCGTGAAAATACCAGCATTTCGCCCCAGTGCAGCAGTGGGCTCATCAGTTGGATTGCTACACCTTTCCAAGATGCTGGCAGCTAGTGCGCCATTGAGACACCACCACAAGCCTCTTGTGTAGGACATTGCAGTGACGGTGCACTAGGGGAAGCATGTGCCTCTACTTACATAAATGCCTGCTTTTTGCTTTTGTATCAAAAGTGAGGTTTCCTAAAAGGAAACCATAATTTAAGTGGAGGCACATGCTTCCCCTAGTGCACCGTCACTGCAATGTCCTACACAAGAGGCTTGTGGTGGTGTCTCAACAGTGCACTAGCGGCAGCATCTTGGAAAGGTGTAGCAATCCAACTGGTGAGCCCACTGCTACACTGGGGTGAAACGCTGGTAATTTCATGATTGAAAAAGTCGTAAGAGCTTAAAGGTTTTTAACATATGCAATCAATGAAATTAAATTATGGTTTTCTTCTAGGAACGTTATTTTTGAATAATTTCTTGTTGCTTTACTCTACCAGATGAGTGCTAGGGGTGAGGATGTAATATACACGAGTACATGTGGTATTTTAAGGAATTGCTTAATGCTAATCACCACCTGCTCTGCTGTTCATCCTTTACCTGTATGAGTTTTTACTTTGTTGTATATAAGTGATGGAAAGATTTCCCATCTTGTAACTACTGCAGTTAGATGATTTAATTAAGATACATTTCTTTTTGGAATTTAATTTATCACTTATACGGAAACAAAATTCAGGAGTATAAATACAGTAGAAGTCCGTTATAGCGAGAATTCATAACAGCGAAAAATTTACTCGCTATAACGGATTGTCGTTATATCCGATTTTTGTATAAAAGTCGGAAAACCCTTCATGCACTTTAAAATCGGTATGAAACTGCAATCAGTTTGTTCAAAACTTGCATTTCCGCAGATGATATCCACACTATGGCTTACTTGTTTGTTATTTTTCGTAATCCGGTACTACGTGAAAGTGAATTATTAATTTCATTCTGAAAAAAATATAGTACTGTATTTCTCAGAATCCAAGATGAACCCCACTTTTTCCTTTAAAAATTTTAAATCAGGCTCAAAAAGAAGTTTGTAAAATCATATGAATGCCTTGTTGTACAGTAGGCCTACGCATTTTTAGATTATTTTTAGACGCCGAACATTGACTTTCATCACGCCGTAATTTTTTTTTTTTTTCCGGCTGCACAAATATTCTTTATTTCTGCGGGTTTAAGGACCACTAACTTAACATTGGCATCATAATACCGAAGAGAACTCGTTGAAAATTTTCCGGCAATACCTATTCCATGCGTCTCTACAATACAACGATCCATCAGGAAATTATTCTTGCTGTTTATAAAACTGTTACTTTTATGCAGCGTCAGATATAACTGGCTGCCGCTACACGCACGTCTTGCTTGTCGGGTTCGGCCAAATTCAGCGGCTAGCGATGTATAGGCCTAATCGCATACGTTGAAAGTCAACGAAGGAGCCACAGTATGGTCATTACGCCCTTGCGTTTTTCGTGCACATACCTCACAATTTCATCTTCAACTTTTTTAAAGCGTCCTAGTTGCGGACCACTGAATGCATTTTTTGTACAGTACGGTACGCATTTAGCTCTTTGTCTTAACGCTAACGCCAAATACTGGCTTTAGTTAGGCCTATGCCGTATTTCCTTGCGGCTGCAAAATTATTCTACATCTCCGAGTGTTTAATAAACATTTTACAATGCTTAGTAAAGCTAAAGGTTTCACCTATTCAATACGTTATCGTAATGGTCTATTTAGAACATCACATATTTATTTAACTTATCATAAAATACATCTTTGGGACCGGTTTCGGCAATCCACTATGCCATCATCAGCCATTGAGGGTTTTTTTTAAAAATTATTATTTTAACTTAAAATTGGCATCATAATATCGACTAGAACCCGTTAAAAATTTGCCGGCAATAACTTTTCCACGTATCTTTACAATACGACTATCCATCACGAAAATATTCCTGCTGTCTATAAACCTTAATTTTACTAAGCATCAAGTAGAATATACGCGTTATGACTCTGCACTGAGTAGCCATGGCTTTTCTAAGAATTCGAAGGGTCGCATGCTTTGATGCCATTCTACAGATTTGAGAAACACACAGGCTCTGTACAATCGGTTGTCGCGGCTAGCAATGTGTAGTAAAGAGGCGGTCGTTTATTGTCAACGACTTCTGTGCGCTTTTGAAAAGGAGCAGCGTGGTTACTGTGGTAGTTGCCAGTGGTATCCATTAACTTACTGTTCGGCCGCAAATGCAACAACCCTTGAGTTTTCGCATGAGATTCTGAGAAAAAAAAAGACTTGGATTCGGAGAAATACGGTATAACTCCAGAGATTTCTGTGGCAAACACCTCAGCTTACTTCTTCAAACAGCGTCACCTAACCTAACTGTATATGTAGCCTATCATGAAAACATATTTGAAACGCAAGTAGAGAAATAACCTCCCCGCGAAAACTTTAAATGTAAATAGCCGTAACTAGACGTGAGAAGATATGAAATATCCTCTGAAATCGGTAATGTACTCTGCCATATCTTGAGGTGTATCACATTCTTACTTAAATTCTGTATATAACATTAAAATTAAGATATCGTTTACTTCAGTCTTTATTTTTAACGAGTTAACAACTGCTGTCGACCACGTTATTTATGCATTTATTACGAAAACATGTTATCCTCTTTCATTTCGAATTTTCACTAATCAACTCCAACATCGCCTTTGAATGTCAACGAGAGAGCTCGCAAATGCACAAAGTGAGAAAACTGTACCATACCGAAGATGATGGATCTCATTTTGTTGCAAGCGTATCAGTTTTCTTATTCAAACAGCGTCATGTATCATAACTTAACCATACTATACGTATGATGAAAACACACTTCAAGCGCCAGTAGAGAAATTATACCTTTCTTGCTATAAATTTTCATAACAGCCTTTCCGTAATTTAACCAGATGCGACAAAATATAAACTAACCTCTCAAATCAATTAAGCACTCTGGCATATCTCGAGGTGTATGTATCCCATTCTTACTTAATTGCAGTATTTAGCCTCAAAATTAAGCGGTCGTTTAGTCAGCCTTAATTTTTAACGAGTTAACAACCGTTATCGGACATGTTATTTACGCATTTATTACGAAAATATGTTCTCCTTCATTTTGAATTTTCTTTACGGAACAGCTGTCGACGGCTATTACTAAACGACTCAGACATCGCCTTCGAATGTCGACGAAAGAAATCGCTAATGCACGTAGGGAGGAAACGATGCCGAAGGTAATCGATCGCATGCAATATCATCGCTGGGGTGCATAAATATCGGTAACGGAAAAAATCGCGCCCGCTTAATCGCTCGTAATAACGGATGCGCCAGTGATAGGGTTCTCGCTGTAACCGAAGGAAGATACACAGTTTAATATAGGAATTTTGGAAGGACAGAAAGAACTCGTAGCTATAACGGAGTTCTCATTATATGCCGTACTCGCTATAGCGGGCTTCTACTGTATGTTGAATTTTTTTCTAAAAGTTTGTGTATTGCATAAGAGGAAATTTTGGTTTATCTACATCTGGGCTGCAGTTTTCCCAAGGGCCTGAAATGTTTCTCTTAATTCTTTTCTTCTGCTTTCAGGAAAGTGTGGTAAGTATTTGAATTCTTAATTTATTTTAGTTACATGGCCTAACTGAAGACACTATTATTATTTGCATGGTGCAGTATTCTCATAAAATTATGAACGAAATGTGCCACTTGCGTGGCTTATGGCAAGCTTTTTGATAGGTTTCGAGATTTCTAAATAATCCATAACTATCTTACTTAAAATTAATCTGTAGGACAAAAAATTGCCATTTAAAATGACAAACCTCAAGAAAGTATAAAGGTGCATGTTTTCTTACCTCTTTCTTTCTTTCTTTCTTTCTTTCTTTCTTTCTTTCTTTCTTTCTTTCTTTCTTTCTTCTGCCTCTTCTTCTTTTATGCCTTTTTACCTTAATGTACTGTAAGTGTGTAGTGTATATCCTGAAATATTTTTTGTCTTCCAGGGGCACACTATTTTTGTTTTTCAGTGCTAAAAAGGAAGTTTGCTTATTACAATTTCACATGGTGTACATCATGGTACCTCAAACATGCTCACATTATGCACAGTAAACCAGTGTCTGAGAGACATAGTGACATTAAACCCAGATGAGGTTCGATACTTGCCTGATAGGAGAAATTTGTTGTGATGGTCAGTTTAACAGCACTTCTAAGGTTGGAGGTACGTAGACAGCCACTAGGACTGAGGTAAACATGGCACGAATATTCATTTCTGCTACTGACCGCATTCGAATGGTGACATTGATACAAGAATGATGGCAACAATTATATGTGTCTGTGTTGGAGTTGGTTGGAGTGATATTTCCATAGTTTGGAAAAATTTTAGGGAGTCTCCAATGATTGCTGATCGACAATGGATAGGATACCCATGCAAAACAGCTCTCAGGCAGGATCAGTATTTGTTACCCATTGGGCCATTTCTACTGTCACCTTGTTCTGCCAGGATTTTCAGAGGGCCACCAGAGTGAATATGTCAGATCAGACAGTGCAGAATTGGCTACACAATGGAGGACTGATATCAAGGAGGCCTGTGCTAAATGCTCCTGTTAAACTGCACCATAGAGCAGGTCGTGTGAGGTGGGCAACAACTCATAGCCCACGGTATCAGGAACAGTGGAAATATAAACTCTTTTCTGATGATTTCACCATAAGCTTTCACCCATACAACAGGAGCGTTAGTGAAAGATGGAACAAGTCTCATCCCAGAGCGCCATCAGCAGCAAGGGGGTTCTGTTACATTTGGGGTGGGATCATGTTTGATTGACATATGCCTCTGATTCCTCTTCAGAGTAACATGACTGGTCTGTTACAGAGACAACTTCCTACATTATGTAGTTACAGGATTTGCTGCCACTGTGGGCAATGCTTTACACTAGCGGATGATAATGCTTGTGACCATTAAGCTAGAATGGTCAAACAGTTCCTCGAGATGCATGGCACATTGTGAATAGTGCGGTCGGCATATTCTGTGGACACTAATTCTGTTGAACATGCATAGTGTGAACTGAATAGAGCAGTTGTCCACTGTCCTAATCCTCTTGCTAACATTCAGCAACTGACTGAAGCTGCTATCCAAGAGAAGTATTATCTGCCCCAAAACAAGTTCTTTGGTGCTGAGTATGCCTTGTGTTAAAGCACGCTTCAGGGCCTTATGTGACTATATAGTACAGTAGAAGTCTGTTATAGCGAGAATTCATAATGGCGAAAAATTCACTTGCTGTAACGGATTGTTGTTATATCCGACTTTGTAGCAGTCGGGAAGAACCCCATACACATTAAAATTGGTATGAAACGGCAATCAGTTTGTTCAAAACTTGCGTTTTCAAAGATGATATCTACACTACGGCTTGCTAGTTTGTTATTTTTCAAAATCGAATGCTACGTGAAAGTGTGTATTTAATTTCATTCTGAAAAAATATATATTATCACTCCAGAGACCTCTGTGGCAAACGTTCCAGTTTGCTTCTTCAAACAGTGTCACCTAACCTAACCGTATATCTATCAAAAACGTATTTCAAGTGCATGTAGAGAAATGATAACCTTCTCACTACAAAATTGCATGGGAACAGCCTTTCCGAAATTTAACTAGACACGAGAAAATATCTTTCCTCTGAATCCATGATGTGCTCTGCCATATCTTGAGGTGTATCACATTCTTTCTTAATTGCAGTATTTAGCATTAAAATTAAGTGATCGTTTACTTCAGCGTTTACTTTTTTAAGAGTTAACAAGTGCTATCAAGCATGTATTTACGCTTTTATTACAAAAACATGTTCCCCTCTTTCATTTCCATTTTTCTTTACGGAACAGCATTCGACGGGTATTACTAATTAACTGCGACATTGCCTTCGAAGTTTGACGAGAGAGCTCGCTAGTGGACAAGTGAGGAAACTATACTGGAGATGATCGATCGCATGCAATATAATAGCTGGGTGCATAAATGTCAGTTACTGAAAAAATTGTGCACGTTTAATCGCTTGTAATAACGGATGCGTCAGTGATACGGCTCTGGCTGTAACCGAAATACATAGTTTAATATTGGAATTTTGAAGGGACAGACAAAAACTGTCGTTATAATAGGGTTATCGTTATATGTCGTACTTGTTACAGTGGACTTCTACTGTACATTGTGTTGAACTGCCACACAACAAATGATAAATTTGTGTTCAGAATTCCACATTACCTACTTGGTTATTTTTTTCCATTTCTGTTGCTTTAGCCCAGCTGATTGCATGTTATTTTTCTTTGTATATACCCTTTGTTGTGTATAATTTGTAAGGAAAGCAGTGGCAAACTACCTCACTCCTCATCCTGCCTAGAACGCCTCATTTTGGCACAGCTATCAGTTTTTGTGCATAAGCTTTGGTGATGCTATTTTAGGATCCAACCAGCCTTTGAACTAATGATCTAACAAACAACAGACTGCATAATGTATGTACATGCTGAAACAGATGATATTCTATACAGAGTAATAAGTAAGTTACAAGATTGTGAGCAAGTGCAAATGAGCTTGATAATGTTGTGAGATGGACGATAATCAATGGTATGATGATACATGGGGTTAAAAGTCAGGTTGTGAGTTTCATAAATAGCGAAAGTTCTCTCTGTTTTAATTACTGCATTGATGGGGTGAAAGTTCCTTTTGGGGATTATTGTAAGTACCAAGGTGTTAATATAAGGAAAGATCTTCATTGGGGTGATCACATTAATAGAGGTGCCAACTGTTACAGATTATCCGTAATTATTACGGATTTCCCCTCACAATTACGGCATTATGGTCAAAGGGTAAATTATTACCGAAATGCAACATTATAACGAAAATATAATTTCTACGGAAAAAAATAGGGAAACAAGGAAAAATTTCATCGTCACTTCCTTTTGCTACCCGTGAGCGATGTGAAATTCATTGTGAATGAAGGAACTCTACTCTGCTATTCTTCATCGATAAATGTAATCTTGTATTATTGCAGTATTAAGTGTACCTGACAGTAAGTCTCCCACGGAAAGAGTTTTCAGTGTTAATAGAAAGAAAAAGAAAAACAGAAGCACTTCAGGCCTACAAAAATGGCATCTGAACTGGAATCGCTTATTCTTCATAAGATGAAAATGTCCTCACAGTGGGAAGGATGCTCCGAGAAAAGTCCCACACAAAAGCACCTGCTGCATGGAAAACAAGTTACAAAGAATATTTTATGACAGAGCTACCTGGTAATGTGCAAATTTATTGTGTAATAGGATATATTTTAGAATGGATTTGTCGGGAAGGGCAAAGAGGGTGCCATTATCCAGAAGGGATGAGTGTGCTTTGGATTTGACTCCAAAATTTTTTGGAGGGCAGGGGAGAGGGATTACGGAAAAGCCATTTCAAAGATTGGCACCTCTGCATAAATATGATTGTTAATAAAGGGTACAGATATCTGCACATGTTTATGAGGATATTTAGGGGTTGTAGTAAGGATTTAAAGGAGAGGGCATATAAGTCTCTGGTAAGACTCCAACTACAGTATGGTTCTAGTGTATGGGACCTTCACCAGGATTACTTGATTCAAGAACTGGAAAAAATCCGAAGGAAAGCAGCTCGATTTGTTCAGGGTGATTTCCGACAAAAGAGTAGCGTTACAAAAATGTTGCAAAGTTTGGGCTGGGAATACTTGGGAGAAAGGGGACCAGCTGCTCGACTAAGTGGTGTGTTGCAAGAGATTATCCTCATTTTTCCGTATTGAAAGTCTGTTAAAGGAGTACAATAAAACTTTGATTTCCACCTATTCAATACATTAAAAGCAATTATAAAATTAGGATCTCATCTTTATTTTATTGCTTAATTGTTAAAACATAGGACATGTTTTGTTCATATTTTGAACATCTTCAGCTATAAATATTCTTACAAGGTTAAACCGGTAACATTATTCTAGAATTTACACTTATGGTTTGCCGTTAACAAACTTATCCATAATAAACTTTTAAAAACCTGTTAAATATAAAGCGTTTATATATTACGTCGTCTTATTAAAAACAGTATGACTATTTGTTGAGTTTGAAACTTTAAAACCTTATTCTAATATTTAAAATACAATGCCATTAGTGAGTCTCTGTATAAATACATTTACAGTCTGTTAAAATTGCTGAATGTCTTAAAATTGTTTGTTGAAATACACATTAAAACATTTTGTTACATTTGGCGTGAGCTTTTCCACACGTTGTACCATATGGAAATGAAATCTTAATACACTCTCAAAACAGCTGAGTTTAGGCGTGAATATTATTCATTTCGTCTGTAAAATGACAAAACTGATGCACGCTGTTGATTATAGGTTATGAATTTTGTCGTACTTTAAATATTTAACGTCCAGTTTTTCAAATTCATGAATTGCTTGTAGACGTTACCTGTGTAGGGCAATCCTACAGACATAAGCAAGGAGTCAGTCTAATGGTGACATCAAGTTTTGGTGATAAGCAAGTGGTAACGTCATCAAATTTTATGTAAGTCTGTTGACATCTCTCTTCTACTCCTGCCTGCATTTACGCTATTGCACTCAGCTGTTTGACGACTGCTTGCGCTGTGGGCTTTGATTAAGGTATTTTTCATTGCAATGAGGGGAAGGTAGTGCTATTTGATGAATGTCATAGGTCATACCCTTGGACTGTTCATCGCTAAAGGAACTATGTCCTTGACTTTCAAAAGGCATGGTATTCAATGATAAAGGCAGCAAGAGAGATGGTTTTGTGCTAAGAGCAGAATAAGAGACTATGATACTCTTTTGATCAAATGTAAATAATAATAATAATAATAATAATAATAATAATAATAATAATAATAATAATAATAATAATAATAATAATAATAATAATAATAATAATAATCCAGTAGCAGGAGTACTTTGAACATAAGCAAATATTGGAGCATTTTCTATGATGTTCACGTACAAGTCCTCTTAAGACCATTAGCAGTTACAAAGAATGTTATTAACTACTACCACTATTACTACTACTGCTGCTGCTGCCACATCATCCAAATTAATCGGAACAAGGCATTTTTGCAAAACTTTCCGAATGGTTGGAAACGGTGTTGTTACACATTTCTTATTCTTAGATCCCATGTTCGCTATGCATTCTTCGCATTGTTATTCATTATTAATTAATCTGGGTGTTGATTGTTTTAAGTTAAAAGAGTATTTATTTTTGTGTGTGTCACATTTGAGGAATCTTGAAGTTTCCTTGTGAGATTAGTAATACCTCTGTCTTCAGTGGATACAACTTCCAGAAAGTCTAGTATGATTCTAGAATTGTTTTGCAATACTTCTGTGACATAAAGAAAGTTAGCTACTGCATTTGTGTCTGTATGGGCACTATAAATATTCAGTGGCACAGAGAGACTGGTTCATTTTCACTAAAGGAAAAGGTAAACTGTAGGAGGAAGAAGAAAACGATGCCAACTGATGAACATTTTCCTCTCAGCAAAATCAAATCAAACCACAGGCTCACTGCTGTGAACTTGGCCCCCAAATTGGAGGAGGGGAGTGAATCTGCATATTTCTAATGTTCGTTGTAGACTTCTGGCAGCTGGAAGAAAAGCCTGCACACATTCTATCGGGAGAAATGTACAGGAAACGTCTCTTGTGGGCATGTATTCATCAAGATTGGACAATGAATGCTGGAAGAAAGTTATTTTCTCTGATAAGTCTGTTTGAACTGCATGGCAGAGGGTTCAATATGTGTACTGAGTAAGAATGAGCCAACGACGTCAGAACATTTGCAACAGACCCAAGGTAGGTGATGATTTGGAGATGTTCCATGTGTGAAGGATTGAGACCTCTAGTACCAGTTGATGGTATGATGAAATCTGACCAGTACCTCTAAATACTGGAAAGGAGAGATTTCCAGATGGTGATAGAATTTTTCAACAAGATTTGGCTCCTTGTCATACTTCAAAGAAAGTGAAGAAATTCTTCAGTAAAAGCAATATACATGTCTTCGAATGGCTGGGGAACTTCCCTGACAATAATTCAATAGAAACTTGTGGGCTATTTGCAAAGCAAGATTCACAAAACTTGACATTTCCCCAAAAATATGCATGATAGTCTCTGGTTACAATGTGGTTTAGATTAACTTAAAAAAATATGTACTTAAGGCTTCTGGAATCTATACCAAATCATATAAAGCAACTTATGACAGAGAAAGGAGAACTTATTAGCTATTAGCAAAGATTGAGGTATGTATTAGGTGAATAAATGCAAAGAAAAGAAAAAAGGAAAAGTGTTATTGTTCTGTTTAATTCACATGGGACTGTACTACTGCTATTACTCTCTGCAACAAAACAACGCTGAAATTATTACTCAACTGCTGTCCACATTTCCCTAGCAATGAAATATTTCTTTCTTTCTTTCTTTCTTTCTTTCTTTCTTTCTTTCTTTCTTTCTTTCTTTCTTTCTTTCTTTCTTTCTTTCTTTAAGTTATTATTTGTAGTAGTTCAACATTTTGTGAATTCGGTGTAGTGTTGATTTCTGCAGTTATGGTTCTCCCAGCAGAGAAGAAGATCTTGAACATTGAATATCATTTCTGGTCATTCCGAGTGGGACGTCAGGATGGGCCGTTTGTTACGCTTTAAAGAGCAGTACGAGGAGCGATTTATTAAGGAGACGTTAAATAAGAGAATGATGTTAGCTGTTGTTGACAAGTTCTGTCATACAAAATCAGTACTAGATGACAATGAAAGGGGCATGGATGACTTTTCAAACAGGTGTTCATACTTCCCGAAGCATAGTCTCTGACAAGGGATTCAGCAGGATAGAGCTACAGCTCACGCTGCGCGGGAGTTACCCTATGGGCTATATTAAAAGAATTAGTTTTCAGACAAATGACCCACCTACTACAAATGGCTCCGAATTACATTAGAAAATGTCATTGTGTTCTTAAAGCTCATCAACGTGTTCAATAATCTTCAGGCCAGGCTGAGTGGCTCAGGCGGTAGAGGCGCTGGCCTTCTGACCCCAACTTGGCAGGTTCGATCCTGGCTCAGTCTGGTGGTATTTGAAGGTGCTCAAATATGCCAGCCTCGTATCGGTAGATTTACAGGCTTGTGAAAGAAACCCTGCGGGACTAAATTCCGGCACCTTGGCATCTTCAAAAATCATGAAAGTAGTTAGTGGGATGTAAAGCCAATAACATTGTAATTCATAATATTCATGCTTAAGCATTATATATATATATATATATATATATATATATATATATATATATTGAATAGGTGGACCCTTAAATACAATATTTAAGTTTATTCTTAAAAATTCACTACCTGATTTTAAAGTGAAAACGGGTTCTGAACACAAATGTAGCTGTTAAAGCTTGTTACTTGTAATAAATAATGTCACAAACATTCGGCTTGGACTATAGAGCTGCTTCTCCAGCAAGTACACAACTGTTGCATTGAAGGTTAGTCCTGACCTGTGTGTGTTCAACAATGAAAGAGGAGTGGATCTTCTTTGCTTAAGCATGAGGTGGGGAGAATATGAAAACAGGGTAGCTGTAAATGCCTTGCACAAGGTTGGAAAGTCACCAGCTGAGATTTTCCAAACCGTGAAACAGCTGACATTCAGCAAAAGGTTCATCTACTGGACAATCCATACCAAGACAGGCAGTGTAAAAGATAATGTGAGGGTTGGTTGGTTGCCCTCACAGTGTGAGAATAGTGGGGGCTGTTAAAGTAGTGGTGACCCATATCCAGCAAAATTCTGGTTGGAAGCAGAAGATAACATGGGAGCTCAACACTTTACCACGATCAATATCTAGGGCACTTTCTGAAGATCTTGGGGTTAAAGCTTACTGGCAGAGAACTGGACATTTTGTGAAAAATGAGTGCCAGAGTGTATGTGGAAACTGTTCTGGACCTTCTCATCCAAGATTTGAGTAACAGCATGTTCAGCAATGAGCCCTGAATGTTTCAGCAAGATTCTGCGCTAGCTCATAAGGCAAGGATTACTGAACAGTGGTTGCAGACCAATGAACCAAACTTCATCTCCACTACTGACTGGGCTTCTGGTAGCACTGATCTTAACCTCCTGGACTTCAAACCGCAGTCTGGGGAAAAAGAAAAAAGAGAAAAAGAAAAGGACTCTCTTCAGTGGAAAATTTGTAGTAGGACTGTTAATATATGAAGCTTTGAAGTCTAAGAAAGCTTTGAAGCTTGAAAAAAAAAAAAAAAGTTAAAGCTTTGAAGCTTCTATACTTCTATAAATGTGTTTAGAAGCTTCTGAGCATGGATGCTTCATAATGAACTTGCATCGGCGCTTTGAATTGGTGTGACACGTTAATGTTGCAGATTTTGAGCTTTCGTAAGTCTTTTCTGTCAGCAAACTGTATGTTTTCTGTGAAGAACTTTCTTTGCACAAAATTATTGCCTTGACAGGGTGAAATGTAATTGGGAAACACATTTCAAGGGGAATTGGGGCGCTAGCAGTAAAGCGATACTGTAAAGAAAACCGTGGAGAAGTGGTCTTACTGAGCATCAGAAAGTTTGAAAGCAAAAGAAAGTAGGCTGAACAACTGTGCAGAACCAAAGAGAAATGTTTGGTTTTCAAAGTGAGATGTTTTACAATTACTGTTAATGGAAAGCATACTTCAGAGAGATTGCAGTTGGCAGTGATACCGTCAGTTGATTTTGTACAATGTCGCCAAACCCAGCTCTTCCTCATTGTAGGACTGTGTTATCAGGAATTTATCTACCCTGCCGATCTTCTCTGCTCCCATCATGTGGCAAGGCAGACAGACAGACTGATGATTTGACATGCGACGTATAGTCAGCATAAAAAGATTTGCAGCTCTTTGTAACTAAGTAACGTGTTGTGGTAGCCAGTCATCGAATGGGACCATGCTGCTGGCAGCCTGCATAGACCGTACTCAGGTGATGTGAAATTGCCATCCAATGAAATGAAACCACACTTAAACTGAAGAAAAAAGATGTTGATATAGAATGGGGAAGGTTAGGAAGTCCTAAGTGTTGTGAAAGGCAGTTCATTAGGCCTTTTCCTATTGGTAGGTGTTCAAATAAACACACACTGAGTACCTTCCGGTGACTTACAACACTTGAAGCATTTCCACAGCAAATCAAAAGCTGTTTAGAACACTTCTGTAGCCTAATTATTGCTATTTTGCTTTTTATATTTTCTTTTTTGTTTAGACATTGTAAAATATCAGAGTTTTAAGCCAACTATTTCTTTTACCTGGAGTAAGAAACGAGAGCACAAAACTGTAAATTCCTGTTTTTGTTACCATTATTTTCAAGTGAATTTTGGAACCCCGCAGCACTTCTTGGCTTTAACACATATGACACTGGAAGTGTGTGTCTTCACTGCGATGATATCTTCAGTATGGAACAATAGTTAAATACAGTATTGCACCTGTGGGAATCAAAGTGTAATTAAGGCATAAGCTCAGGGTTGTCCTTGATGTTTGCCCTTCAGAAAATGGTTTTCTTAGCTGGTAAAACATTCTTTCTTGCAATTTTCAGCCTTTTTAAACAGTGTATTACAGGAAAATTAAATTAATTTATTTCATAGGTGATTTACTGTTTCAGTTAGAGTAAAAAACAGTTTTTTAAATTATTTGTTTATCACGGTTTTGGATATTTTACTTAGAATACCATGTACAATCCCCAGCCAAATTAATAGAGCGTCACATTTTCTTTCATTTATGCAGTTTGAAGCACTGTGGAAGCCTAGTATATGCTCAAAAAGGAGTAATTTTGACCCCACACGTATTTACAGTTGGTAATATGACTTTATGTGTGCGTTATGTTAGTGAGTTTTTTCTTGGGCTGCTGATGTGCAACTGTTGACAGCTGGGTAATATTTGGCACCAAATAGGTAACTCCTTACAAGTGTTTCCATGGTGTTGTACCATCACAGTAGCTGAGAGGTAAGTTGTACTGCTCTGTTTATTTTCTTCTTTATATAAGAGTTAATGATTTAGGAATATTAAAACATTAAAAACCGGAGAAACCTTGATAATACGATGACATTTTGAACTTTTTAGATTAAGATGTCTGGAGACATAACCCCTTGAAAAAGGGCACAGATAGAAATACTCATTGAGACAGAATCATATTTCCGTTGTGGGATTGGTAACAAAGTTGGTGTTTCACAATCCACAGTGAAATGCATTGCTGAGAAACTGGCTTTTGGTGAGGACTTGAATGTGAAACAAAAAGCTCATTGTGACAGGAAAACTCTCTTTACCGGGCGTAGTGAATGATGCCTCACAAACATTTGCAAAAGAAACGGATTTTCTGCAGTGAAAATGGTAAAAACTGAACTAGAAGCATCTGTGGTATATGTTTCAGAAAGAACAACATAGCGGAAACTGAAGAAATTGGACTTCATGGCTCGTAGGCACGTAAAAAACCAAGGCTTAATCCTTGTGTGATGGCTAAGAGATTGAAATGGGCCAGGGAATACATGGGTCATGGTAGAAATTAAGGGAAATCAGTAGGTATTATAATAACGTATAATATTTATCAAAGTGTATTGAAGAGGATTTTGAGGTTAGGTGAAGTATTTACACTTTTCTTTATTTATTTTCACATTTGATGAGTCAACTTTTGAAGTTCTTTCCCAGAAGGCAGCATTTGTTCGTCGCAGGTCAGATGAGAAAAACCATCCAAACTGTCTTTCTCTGACAGTCAAACATCCAGATAAGATAATGGTGTGGTCAGTAATTAACGGGGAATTACTAGGATCTCTTTATTTTGTCGATGGCATAATGCGCCAGGACCAGTATAAGGAAGTTTTGCTAACTCAGCTGCTGCCACAGATATGCAAATGGTTCGCTGATGGGGGAAAAAAAAAAGTGTGACTTTTATGCAGGACGGAGTACCCTGCCACTCCACTAAATTTGTTAAAGAGTTCCTCAAGAAAGAAAATATACCTTTATTGTCATGGCCAAAGAATTCTCCAGATATGAATCTGGCTGAAAATGTATGGAAGGTGGTCAAGAGAGAAGTAGCAAATGAAGCCATCACAACAAAAGCCAGACTCAGTGAAAAGCTAAAAGAAGTGTGATATCATAATCCACTAATAAAGCTGTAATGAAAACATGCCCAGGAGGATTAAAGCACTAATAGATGCAAAAGGTGGACCTACAAAATATTGAAATTGTGTAAATTTGAAGAAAAGTGTACTTAACACCCAAAATTTTGTAAAAGAAAGGTAAAAGTATGTCTGTACCTAATCAGTAAACATCCATTCTGTAAATAACTGCAATAAATAAGTTGTAATTCTTAGAAATTTGGTAACTAAAGAAAGAAGAATCGTGAAAAGGTAGTACCGAGTCTATTAATTTGGCCGGAGACTGCAATACCAACCTTCGAAACTTCATATCTTCGAAGTGGGAATGTGTTCAAAGCAGCTTCGAAACATCTGCATGTTTCATTCTTTGAAGTTTCGAATCCGGCACTTTGATCAAAAGATGATGTAGATGCTTATTCCCATAGGGAACTTGAAATATTTGTCCCGAATGAGTACATTTATAATACTAATATAGCTGGTTCGTTATTGGACATTATTAATTTTCCAGCTAACTCATTCCTGGTTGCCAGCGTTTATCCCAGTATGCTAAATTGGGCTCATCAGTTGGTAAATAACACCTATCACGATGCATGGCTAGTGCATACTGTGGAGGCCATTGCGCTACTCGGAGCCACCGGCAGTAAAAAATGTCAAAAACATATCAGATGTAAGGCTTTTCCGGTGTTTGCTCTATTAACCAGCGTTTCGTCTTAGGTCTGACACCAGACTCATCAGAGTGGGATGTGTCAGACCCTACCCACTGACGCTGGGGTATATGCAGGTGAACAGTGCCAATGCACCATGAGAGACTTTTCTCATTTTCAGATTGATGTCTGCCTGGCCATCAGATGATATAGATGTTGATTCCCATAGGGAACCTGAAATATTGGTATTATATCAACAGCCCTAGTTTATAGCATACCTTGGCGACAGTTGTGTCAGATTTCCCAGTTGATACCATCTGTTCTGCGATAGATGGCTGGCTAAAGAGATTTCATGCCTGTGTGTGTGCTAACAGTGGTCATTTTGAAGTCTGATTGGTACCAACTGTGAGTAATGTATGTGTGTATAACATATTAAAACAAAATTGAAACATCTCAAACAATATCTCACTTATTCACAAAGTACATTGTATATTATTTTTATATTATTATTCATTTTCTGGTCATCTTTGTTTAGGTTTTCTTTCTAAATTGCCCAGTAGCTTTTCATTCATTCTGATCTTTTCTGTTGTTCTTCATCTGTAAATACCCTTTTCATTGAACGTCATTTGTCTGTTTTTGGTTTAAATCTTATTTTTATGCTTTTCAGTTTCTTTAAATTTTTTCTTTTGTTTTGCAAATCATCCAGCGTTATTTCTACTTCTTCCATATCCTCTCTAATTTCCTTAATCTGTCTTACTTGTTGCTTTAGATTCCAGAGTTTCTCTATTATTTTTCTTAGTAATCTGGTTTCTGGTGTCCTCAGAATGTGACCCAAAAAAAAAAAAAAACTTCTGTACAGTATCTGTGCTAGGTTCCAGTTCCTTGTACACCACTTCATTTGGCACTATACACCATTGTCCATCTTTTTGGTATTTTTATTAATGCATGTCCTTGCTTTTCTTCTCTTCTTTTAGGATTATATCGATTCTGTTTCTCTGAGTGACTTTATTATTATTCATTTTTTTACAACTTGCTTTACGTCGCACCGACACAGATAGGTCTTATGGCAACAATGGGATAGGAAAGGCCTAGGAGTGGGAAGGAAGCAGCCGTGGCCTTTGTTAAGGTACAGCCCCAGCATTTGCCTGGTGTGAAAATAGAAAACCGCAGAAAACCATCTTCAGGGCTGCCGACAGTGTGGTTTGAACCCACTATCTCCCGGATGCAAGCTCACAGTTGCGCGCCCCTAACTGCATGGCCAACTGCCCGGTCTGAGTGACTTTAAAAAGAGTATATATATGCACCTTAAGGAAAATTCCCCTTGTGACATAAGGTATTGTACCAGGAAATAATTATGGGGCCAGAGCATGGGAAGGATCTCGGGTAGTATTCGGTTTCTTATTGGAGCAGGTACAAAGATGGATAGTATCGCAGGGCGAATAATAGATGGTAGAATCTTTTGATAATATTTATTGAAAATTTTCATGAAAATCACCCTGCAGTTGAAACTTCAAACTCAAATTATCAGTTAATATTTCCAGAAATGCAAAATATTGATGCTGTTGTATTCAGAGACATCCACTTAATTAAAAATGTCCAAAATAAATATCACTCTTTTAGAGATTATAAACATCCTAACAGTTCATCTAATATCTTTGCAATGGATTTAAATACCAAAATAACACTTTGCACATTTGAAATTCATTAAGTCCATCACTTGTGATGCAAACCTACAGTTTTCCTAATATTTTTGAAAATAATATTAACACACACTTTCATGAATAAGTTGATGGTTCAAATAAAAATGTTTGATCACTTGCTGTATACTTCTACAGTTCATCTAAGTTGAAAAATAAAAATAGTGCACTTGCAAATCCTTGAGTTCATCTATGTGAAGTTACTTCAAATTATAAATGATTTTGAAAAGGAATTTACAGTTTGAAAAGAAAATATGAAACTTCCCTGAATTATTTTAAATAGTAAGCTGAAATTCACACGAAGCACTTGACTGTTGTTGGAGCACTATGATTACCTGAGTGCTTTGTTAAAAGTCAGTCATTGGGATTACTCACTTGAACTCAGCACTGGCCGCGCGACAAGTCCGTTCAGTGAAGATACTACATTAATATCCCTCGTCGACGTCCCTTGATGGGTACCGTGATCGAAGAAACCACGTTAATCCCACGTTGGAAATGATGTTCGATGCAGCAGAATCTCTCAACACTTTGCCAAGATTTCCGTTGTTCTTTTAGAGATACTGTCGGAACACAGAAAATTCAATTGGCATTATAGAGCTTTCAATTATCACCAAGATTGATATTGTACACCGACACAAGTTTCACTGCACAGTTCGTATTCTTACATTGGTTTTGTGGTGTTGAATATGTGACTTAGAATATCACAGTCTATACTACAGTATGATTTGTAAGTCAGGTTAATGGAGTGAAGACTTACAATTGTTTTCAACACGGAAAACACAGTTTTTACACACACAGTTTTGGGAATTATTATTTAACAGTGTCACAGTTCATAAGTCACTGATTATATCTGAGGTTCAACCGTAGAATAATCATCACAGTCCATAAAACACTGGAAAAAATGTCATTAACAACAGTCTCTGCAACAGTCTCTGGAGCACTCAGGTAATCATAGTGCTCCAACAACAGTAAAGTGCTTCATGTGAATTTCAGCTTACTATTTAAAATAATTCACCTTTCCAATGTGGGATTAACGTGGTTTCTTCGATCATGGTACCCATCGAGGGACGTCGGCGAGGGATATTAACGTCGTATCTTCACTGAACGGACTTGTCGTGTGGCCAGTGCTGAGTTTGAGCCTTGGCTGCACGCTGCAGAATGTTCCAGACACCAATAGATTAAGAAGATTTTATGACTGAATTTGCACAACACAAGTCCGTACGACTTAATATTGTCATAAAAAGTTCTTAATATTCTGTTAGTTTCTCGTAGTAGTGATCGAAATTTCGAGTAAATGCACAAAAAAGTAGTCACTTTTAGCCTAGCTATTTGTAGAATGTTTAGTGGAAAAGTATTCCACACAGTTCACAATTGTGGGAGAAATGTGTCTCAGAATTATTAAAATGGTCACAAATTAGGAGTTTAGTTTATCACATGCAATGTCTTAGAATACTATCACAGTCAATGATAAAGTTCAGAATTACGTGAAAATGACAAAGTCCACAATATCGTTTACTGATGAATGAAATACTTGACACTTCAATTCACAATTTCTATTATACTTCACTCAGTTAACACACTCCTAAATATCATATAACGACAATTTAGTCGGAGAAAATCTTAGATTTCCTTCGTCGCGACGTGGCAGAAACTTTACTTGCGACGGAGCATACTGTCCTTCTGTCATAATTGCAGAACACACACTGGCTATACGCTCAGTTCATTGGCCTATTTATACCTGGCTGCGAGCAGCGCTCGGAATCGGGCGATGAAGGGGTGATAATACCTTCCAAACTTTAACTTGTTATGTCTTGGAAACCACTGGACGGATTGATCTCAAATTTGCAGGGATTTACTTTCAGAATATTAGCTACAATTTAGTGTTGGTGTCATGTTAGTTGATCCAGGTGTTAAACAGTTCAAAAAATAGTTTCGAGAGAATTCAAAGGGGAGGGAGGCTACAGGCAGTGCTGACGTCACTTGACCTTGCTTCACTCATGTGGTCTCCCGCACACAGCGCAGTAAGAACGAGAACATTCTCTCACACAGCTGTTTGTGTATCGGGACTTAGCCGTTCGCTCATGAATAAAGATTTATAACTCGTATGTGCCAGGGCCTATGCTTTCCTGGTACAGTATGGTTTTGTTAGCATGTGTAACCTGTATCGATGGACGTTTTAGAGACTTTCAGGTGCACTGACAGCTTTGATGATGCTACCATCACATGTACTACCTGATCAAAAGTATCCAGACACCTCTATGTAATGTGGAATTGAACCTTAGATGCCATGAGAGGTGGACACATCAGTATAAAAGGAGTATTGTTTTATCAGTAGAGAAACAGTAACAGCAGAATGGGTTGGTCAGGAGAGCGCCATGACTTCAAATGTGGACCAGTCATTGGATGTCACCTGAGTAACAAATCCGTCAGGGACATTTCAATCCTTTTTAAAGCTGCCCAAGCTGACTGTTGGTGATGTGATTGTGAAGTGGAAACGTGAAGGAACAACCGCAGGCAAACTTCATTTAATGACTGATAAGAACCATCTATCATTGTGGAGGATGGTTAATAAATCTCAGTAAATCAGTGGAAGGAATCACTCGTGGAGTTCCAAAGTACTACCAGCAGTTCAGCCAGCAAAATGACTGTACGTTGGGAGTAAAAGAATGGGATACAATAGTCAAACTGCTGCTCATAAGCCAAACATTTATGTAGTCATTGCTATGCAACGTTCGAAGTGGTCTTAAGAGTGACACCACTGGACAGTGGATGACTGGAAATGAGTAGTTTGGTGTGATGAATCACGATATACCGTGTTACAGTCTGTTGGGAGTGTTTGGGTTTGGCGAATGCCTGGAGAATGTTACCTGCAATCATGTGTAGTGCCAAGAGTGAAGTGCGGAGGAAGTGGTGTTATGCTATGGGGGTGTTTTTTGTGGTTAGAGTCTGGTTCTCTTATTGTGCTTTAGAAAACTGTGGAAGGATATGAACACATTTTAAATGATTGTGTGTTGTGTATAGTAGAGGACAAGTTTGGAGACTATGATTATATCAGCACGACAATGAATCCTTTCATAAAGCTGCATCTGTGAGGCAATGGTTTGTGGACAATACCATTCCTGAAATGAACTGGCCTGCCCATAGTCCCAACCTGAACCCAGTGGAGCATCTTTGGGATGAGTTATAATGTTGACTTCATTCCAGACCCCAGCATCCAACATCACTACCTTCTCTGGTTTTGTCTCTAGAGGAAGAATGGGCTGCCATTCCTCCACAGACTTCAGGCACCTCATTGAAAGTGTCCCCAGCAGAGTTAAAGCAGTTGTAATGGCAGAGGGTGGACCCACCCCCATATTTATGTCCATTGATAGAGAACATGACACGGGTAAAGTCTAAGTGCAGTTTCAGATAGGTGTCTGGATACTTTTGATCAGGTAGTGTAGTTTAAGGATCAGGCTTATACATGGGACTGAAACCAAAAAGTTTGTGTCACATTTTATGCCTGTCCTCTAAAATCTTGTCTCGTGATGAGGTATGGTTTCCTGGAGAATGTCTCATATTGGTTTTCTTAGTTTAGTTCTTGAGATATGGAAATAAGTGCAGAAGTACAGAATCTCCATTAATAACATGAGATACATATAACCATTGTGTGGCAAAAATTTAAATTGTTTGAAATATGATTTGGTGTTTTTTGTCTATAGTTACTGTTACTTTCTTCTATTGTGTTATAGAAGAATTAACATTTACATTCAGTATTATTCTAGCACCTAACAGTTCTTATCTCTCTATTATCTGAACTTAGTTAATTCATTTTCCTTTTCATCATGTATCTTTTGAAAATTTTAACCTGGTGTAAGTGTTTATTGATATATCTGTACAGTAAGTATCAAATGTTGCTCGAGGTAGATTACTATCTGATGGCATAAAACCGGAGATGTGCACAAAATGAGTTTCTTATGCAGGCAGTCCATGTGCGGCAGTATGAGTAAGAGGGGAGGAACGTTCACTTCACTAGTTGCTACACAAGTGCTCACGTTGGTTCCTCGTAATAGCAACTATATTGTGGGTTAAGATCTCAAGTGAGCAGCACAGCAATAGTTACCTCCTCCACTGCATTCTTTACCCTCCCTCTATCCTCCAACCTCATGGCTCCCCATAGGTTTGTGCCATCAGGTAGTAATCTACCTCTAGTCTTCCATTACCACGTGTCCAACAAGGAATATGAGCTTGCAACTTTTTTAATAGTACTATACATGTGCATTTATTCTTTTTTATTTATTTTGATAACTTTTGAAGGAATTGGTGTATAGTTTTACTGGGTTGTGTAAAATCACTTGTTTTTGGTTCTACTTTTGATGTGTGAATTCTGCTCATTTTATTTTCTGAGCTCTTTTGTAATTCAGAATACTTGATCTCCCACACCTTTTTTCTCCTTTCGTTTCACAAGTACAGTAATCTGAGTGTTTACAGTGATGAAATTTGGAAAGTAGGTGAGATAGGTAAAAGGTGCTCATTGTTTGAATTCAGGTTAATATAGATGAGATTTTCAAAATGGAAAGTAATGTCCCAGTGGTACTGATTTTTCATAAGATTTGTAGATCCTATCCTATCCTATCCTATGTACTTAATTGTTTTGGTTGAAATCTGGAAACCATTTTTGCAGGAGAGCGCCGGATACGAGTCCATACTCTTTGCTTACCTGTGGCAACAACTTTGCCTGACATCCTGCACTCTGCTGATCAACAGTGCATTATAGGACTTCTTGCAAAAATGGGTTTGTACATAATGCATATATTGTACACATCTACATGTGTGTATGTTCAATTCATGCATTGCCATTTATGAAATAATGTTCAGTTTTTTATAATGCCTTCTAATTACCTATAAAAAAATTTCAAATTACTGTGTTGGTGGGGTAAAAGTACCTCATGCGGATCATTACAAGTACCCAGGTTTTAATATAAGATCTTATTTGGGCTAAACACATTAACAAGGTTGTGAATAAAGGTTACAGATCTGTTCATGTGGTTATTGAGGGTGTTCAGGGGTTGTAATAAGTATTTAAAGGAGAGGGTGTGTAAGTCTGTAGTAAGATCCCAATTAGAGTTTGGTTCCAGTGTATGGGACCTTCACCAGGATTACTTGATTCGAGAATTGGGAAAGATCCAGAGGAATGTATCACGATTTGTTCTGGGTATGTCCGACAAAAGAGTTGTTTAAAAATAGCAAAGATCAAAGATAAGTTTGGAATTCAAGAGGACAAATTGGAACAAATATTCGTTTAGATGAATTAGAAATTGGAATAATTTACTATAAGTGAAATATTCAATAAATTCCCAACTTCTATGAAATTATTTATGGAAAGACTAGGTAAACAATTGATAGGGTATCTGTCACTTGGACGACAGCCCTAAATGCAGATCAGTGGTGATTGATGTGAGTTTTTTGCAGCTAAATGGTGTAAATACCCCCAATTCATTACTTATAAGATTCTTTCGCTGAAAAGATTTAAAGACTTTTCCAACAACATATTCTAGGATCTCTTTCATTTAGTTCCTTTCCAATAATATTAATCTTATTAATTTTCATATCAATTTTTCTAATTTTTGTGCTGTTATTATCGTTTAAATATTAATTTATTAGTGTTAAAGAACAGGCCCTAGAGCATGTTGTTAATATAAATAAAATACACTATTATTCACCATATGAGGGTGCAGATGAGGATGAAGTTGACAAGTTTTGTGAAGCATTGAGTGACATTGTGGTCAGGGTCGGCAGCAAGGATAGAATAGTGCTAATGGGCGATTTCAATGCAAGAGTTGGGAATAGAACTGAAGGATACGAAAGGGTGATTTATAAATGTGGGGAAGATATGGAAGCTAATGGGAATGGGAAGTGTTTGCTGGACTTCTGTGCTAGTATGGGTTTAGCTGTTACGAATACATTCTTCAAGCATAAGACTATTCACCGCTACACATGGGAGGCTAGGGGTACCAGATCCATAATAGACTATATCATAACCGACTTCAAATTCAGGAAATCTGTTAGGAATGTGAGAGTTTTCCGGGGATTTTTCGAAGGAAAGAATGCAAAAAGATGGGATCTAGACAAGTTGAAAGAAAAGAGTGTGAGGGATTGTTTCAAGGAACATGTTGCACAAGGACTAAATGAAAAGGCTGAAGGAAACACTATAGAGGAAGAGTGGAGAGTCATGAAAAATGAAGTCAGTAGAGCTGCTGAAGAAATGTTAGGAAGGAAAAAAAGATCAACTAACAATCAGTGGATAACTCAGGAGATACTAGACCTGATTGATGAACGACAAAAATACAAGAATGCTAGAAATGAAGAGGGCAGAAAAGAATACAGGCGATTAAAGAATCAAGTGGATAGAAAGTGCAAGGTAGCTAAGGAAGAATGGCTGAAGGAGAAGTGCAAGGATGTCGAAGGCTGTATGGACCTGGGAAAGGTAGATGCTGCATACAGGAAAATCAAGGAAACCTTTGGAGAAAGGAAATCTAGGTGTATGAATATTAAGAACTCAGATGGAAAGCCACTTCTAGGGAAAGAAGACAAAGCAGAAAGATGGCAGGAGCATATTCAACAGTTGTATCAAGGTAAAGATGTAGATAATTTGGTTCTGGAAAAAGAAGTGGCTGTTGATACGATGAAATGGGAGACACAATTTTGCGGTCAGAGTTTGGCAGAGCTGTGAGAGACCTAAATAGGAACAAGGCTCCTGGAATTGATGACATTCCCTCTGAATTACTTACTTACAGCCTTAGGAGAAACCACCATGCCAAGATTATTCCATTTAGTATGTAAGATGTATGAGACAGGAGAAGTCCCATCCGATTTTCGGAAGAATGTTGTTATACCTATTCCCAAGAAAGCCGAGCTCGATAGCGGCAGTCGCTTAAGTGCGGCCAGTATCCAGTATTCGGGAGAGAGTAGGTTCGAACCCCACTGTCGGCAGCCCTGAAAATGGTTTTCCGTGGTTTCCCATTTTCACACCAGGCAAATGCTGGGGCTGTACCTTAATTAAGGCCGCGGCCGCTTCTTTCCAATTCCTAGCCCTTCCCTGTCCCATCGTCGCCATAAGACATATCTGAGTCGGTGCGACGTAAAGCAACTAGCAAAAAAAAAACAAAGCCGGTGCTGACAGGTGTGAAAACTACCGCACCATTAGTTTAGTATCTCATGCCTGCAAAATTTTAACACGTATTATTTACAGAAGAATGGAAAAACAAGTTGAAGCTGAGTTGGGAGAAGATCAATTTGGCTTCAGAAGAAATGTAGGAACACGTGAAGCAATCCTGACTTTATGTTTGATCTTAGAGGATCGAATCAAGAAGGACAAGCCCACGTACATGGCATTCGTAGATCTAGAAAAGGCATTCGATAATGTTGATTGGACCAAGCTATTTACGATTCTGAAGATGATAGGGATCAGATACCGAGAACGAAGAATTATCTACAATCTGTATAAAAATCAGTCTGCAGTGATAAGAATCGAGGGCTTTGAAAAAGAAGCAGCAATCCAGAAAGGAGTGAGGCAAGGCTGCATTTTGTCCCCTCTCCTTTTCAATGTTTACATAGAACAGGCAGTAAAGGAAATCAAAGAGAAATTTGGAAAGGGCATCACAGTCCAAGGAGAGGAAATCAAAACCTTGAGATTTGCCGATGATATTGTTATTTTATCTGAGACTGCAGAAGATCTCGAGAAGTTGCTGAATGGTATGGATGAAGTCTTGGGTAAGGAGTACAAGATGAAAATAAATAAGTCCAAAACAAAAGTAATGGAGTGCAGTCGAACGAAGGCAGGTGATGTAAGAAATATTAGATTAGGAAATGAAGTCTTAAAGTAAGTAGATGAATATTGTTACTTGGGTAGTAAAATAACTAACGATGGCAGAAATAAGGAGGACATAAAATGCAGACTAGCACAAGCAAGGAAGAGCTTTCTTAAGAAAAGAAATTTGCTCACTTCAAATATTGATATTGGAATTAGAAAGATGTTTTTGAAGACTTTCGTGTGGAGCGTGGCATTGTATGGAAGTGAAACATGGACGATAACTAGCTCAGAAAGAAAGAGAATAGAAGCTTTTGAAATGTGGTGTTACAGAAGAATGCTGAAGGTGAGATGGATAGATCGAATCACGAATGAAGAGATACTTATTCGAATTGGTGAGAGGGGATCGATTTGGCTGAATTTGACGAGAAGAAGAGATAGAATGATAGGACACATCTTAAGACACCCAGGACTTGTTCAGTTGGTTTTTGAAGGAAGTGTAGGTGGTAAGAACGGTAGGGGTAGACCAAGGTATGAATATGACAAGCAGATTAGAGCAGATGTAGGATGCAATAGTTACGTAGAAATAAAAAGGTTAGCACATGATAGGGTGGCATGGAGAGCTGCATCAAACCAGTCTATGGACTGATGACTCAAACAACATCATCAACAGACCACTATCTGATCTGTAGTGAACTAAGTATCTCTAGGCCTAGGGTAGAGAAAGTGAAATCTGTCTGCAAACGAATAAGGGTAGAAAATCTCCAGGACGAGGAAATTAGACAGAAGTACATGGATATGATTAGTGAGAAGTTTCGAACAGTAGACAATAAGCAGGTTCAGGATATAGAAAGTGAATGGGTGGCATACAGATATGCTGTATTAGAAACAGCAAGGGAATGCCTAGGAACAACTGTGTGTAAAGATGGGAAAAGGCAAACATCTTGGTGGAATGATGAATTGAGAGCAGCTTGTAAACGTAAAAAGAAGGCTTATCACAAATGGATCCAAACAAGGGCCGAGCCAGACAGGGATTTGTACGTAGATGAAATAAACAGAGCAAAACAAATAGTTGTTGAATCCAAAAAGAAGTCGTAGGAAGATTTTGGTAATAACCTGGAAAGACTAGGTCAAGCAGCAGGAAAACCTTTCTGGACAGTAATAAAGAATCTTAGGAAGGGAGGGAAAAAGGAAATGAACAGTGTTTTGAGTAATACAGGTGAAGTCATAATAGATCTCAGGGAATCACTAAACATCTTCTCACTGTAAAAGGAAATCATCCTGGTGGTGTTGCGAACAGCCAAGCTCATGGGGAGGAGGAAAATGATGTTGGTGAAATTAAGCTTGAGGAAGTGGAAAGGATGGTAAATAAACTCCATTGTCATAAAGCAGCAGAAATAGATGAAATTAGACCTGAATTGGTGAAGTATAGTGGGAAGGCAGGGATGGAATGGCTTCATAGAGTAGTAAAATTAGCGTGGAGTGTTGGTAAGGTACCTTCAGATTGAACAAAAGCAGTAATTGCACCTATCTAAAGGCAAGGGAACAGGAAGGATTGCAACAACTGTCGAGGTATCTCATTGATTAGTATACCAGGCAAAGTATTCACTGGCATCTTGGAAGGGAGGGTGCGCTCAGTCGTTGAGAGGAAGTTGGATGAAAAGCAGTGTGGTTTCAGACCACAGAGGGGCTGTCAGGATCAGATTTTCAGTATGCGCCAGGTAATTGAAAAATGCTACGAGAGGAATAGACAGTTGTGTTTATGTTTCGTAGATCTAGAGAAAGGATATGACAGGGTACCGAGGGAAAAGATGTTCGCTATACTGGGGGACAATGGAATTAAAGATAGATTATTAAAATCAATCGAAGGCATTTATGTTGACAATTGGGCTTCAGTGAGAATTGATGGTAGAATGAGTTCGTAGTTCAGGCTACTTACAGGGGTTAGACAAGGCTGTAATCTTTCACCTTTGCTGTTCGTAGTTTACATGGATCATCTGCTGAAAAATATAAAATGGCAGGGAGGGATTCAGTTAGGTGGAAATGTAGGAAGCAGTCTGGCCTATGCTGACGACTTGGTCTTAATGGCAGATTGTGCGAGAAAGCCTGCAGTCTAATATTTTGGAACTTGAAAATAGGTACAATGAGTATGGTATGAAAATTATCCTCTCAAAGACTAAATTGATGTCAGTAGGTAAGAAATTCAATAGAATTGAATGTCAGATTGGTAATGCAAAGCTAGAGCAGGTTGATAATTTCAAGTATTTAGGTTATGTGTTCTCCCAGAATGGTAATATAGTGAGATTGAATCAAGGTGTCTGTTTTCAGACCAACGTTGCTTTACGGGAGCGAAAGCTGGGTGGACTCAGGTTATCTTATTCATAAGTTAGAAGTAACAGACATGAAAGTAGCAAGAATGATTGCTGGTACAAACAGGTGGGAACAATGGCAGGAGGGTACTTGGAATGAGGAGATAAAGGCTAATTTAGGAATGAACTCGATGGATGAAGCTGTACGCATAAACCGGCTTCGGTGGTGGGGTCATGTGAGGCGAATGGAGGAGGATAGGTTACCTAGGAGAATAATGGACTCTGTTATAGAGGGTAAGAGAAGTAGAGGTAGACCAAGACGACGATGGTTAGACTCAGTTTCTAACGATTTAAAGATAAGGGGTATAGAACTAAATGAGGCCACAGCACTAGTTGCAAATCGAGGATTGTGGCGACGTTTAGTAAATTCACAGAAGCTTGCAGACTGAACGCTGAAAGGTATAACAGTCTATACTGATAATGTATGTATATTATGCAAATATCTTCAATAGTTTTTCAGTTACGACCCCACCTCCATGTGTAAAAATGAAATTTACGGAAAATGAGCAATGAACTATATGACGGTGAGACACAACAAACAACACACACAAACATTTAAATTTATCTCCTGATGTCTAATTGGGGTGACAAATAGGTTTGAATCTCCCTTATACTTAAAGCAAACTTACGTCTCACTAAGTACTTCTATGGTTTTATGGTTTTCAGTGATTCTGAGGTGCCAGAATTTTGTCCCTTAGCAGTTCTTTTACATGATAATAAATCAACTGACACAAGGTTGGCATATTTAAGCCCTATCAAATACCACTGAACTGGGTCAGGATTGTACCTGCTTCGTTGGAGTTAGGCGGCTAGTGCTCTACCGTGTTGTGCTGCCAAACTGCAGTACCTCTGATTTTGCAGGAATGTTTAGATAGTGTGAGTTAGATACGAGGCTTGGGACACAAGTCATGGCAACTATTTTTTTTCCCTGCATGAATGTGGGATCTACCAGGTGATTGGAAATATATACATGGAAGTGGGAAGCAAAAATTTATAATGTCCAATAACGGACCATTATATTGGTATTATAAATTTACTCATTCGGGACAAATATTTTAAATTCCCTATGGGAATCAACATCTGTATTATCTGATGGCCAGGCAGGCATCAATTTTTTGGAAATGAGACATAGCTCTCATAGTGCATTGGCACTGCTGGTGGCTTCAAGTAGCCTATGCAGTGGCCTCCACGGTATGCACTAGCCTTGCGTCTTGGGTGGTGTGCTAAGTCCCAACTGATGAGCCTAACTTAGCACACGAGGGCGAAACGCAGGCAACCAAGAATGAGTTAGCTGGAAAATTTATAATGTCCAATAACGGACCATTATATTGATGCGGGAAATGTCGGAAGTCTCCTCGCTGAGTTTGATAGCTGCAGTCGCTTAAGTGTGGCCAGTATCCAGTATTCGGGAGATAGTGGGTTCGAACCCCACTGTTGTCAGTCCTGAAGATGGTTTTCTGTGGTTTCCCATTTTCACACCAGGCAAATGCTGGGGCTGTACCTTAATTAAGGCCACGGCCGCTTCCGTACCTGTGTTGGTCTCCTCGCCATGTGTGAATTTTTCAATTTCATGTTCCACAGTGTTTGAAATGCCGTCTCATGTCCCATGCAGTGGTTTTTTAATTTTTGGGATGAGGTCAAAATCAGACAGAGATAAGTCCAGTGAGTATGATGGGTGTTCTAGTACTTCCCACCCCCATTGCTGAAGTTGCTTCCATACAGCCTCTGCTGCATGGAGTCTGGCGGTGTCATGGAGAAGGATGACATTGTTGAGAAGGTCTGGGCATTCATTCCTGATGGCATGATGTAAACTGTCTCTGCAGGAATGTTTTATAGTACATTGCTGTCACGATTGTGCCATGTGGAATGAAGTGACACGCAATCATGCCTCTGACATAAGTTTCAGTGATCATCAGCTTCACCGGGGAAGGATTTTGCTGCAACTTCTTTCTTCATGGTGATCCTGCATGTCGTCATTCTGCCGACTGGCATTTGAACTCTGGTTCATACGCCCTGGCCCAAAATTCATCCAATCGCTATTCTCTCCAGTATTTACTTGCCGTCGTGCTGGTAGCGGACCAAGTGATCAGAGCATATGACATACTGTGTCCGATTTGCACCCAGCGTGATGTAATTTTATGCAGATAAAGATCTTCCTCTAAGCACATGACAGATCAGTCCAGACATTAACAGGTCTTCCGAATCATTGTACATTGCTTCTTGTTGAAAGGCTGCTGCCCATCTTGCAACTGTTCAGTATGGAGGGTCGTTATTGTCCACAGCTTCCACAAGCACTTTATGACGTTCTTTGGCACTGCAACCCTGGTGAACAATCAGTTTGATGGATGCACACTCTTCTTACCTTGTCACATCCATGTACGGAGCCTGACTCACTACTGCAGGCCCTACGCCCTGTGCATGGTACTTTTCCAATGCACTGCCGTGTGTTGTGTCCATGTACTGTGAGTGTCATGCTTTCCAGGACATATGATCATTGTATGGTAGAACTGTGCAAATGTGAGGCAGAAAAAAAAAAAAAACATTGCCATGACTTATGCCCCAACCCTCGTATTATCTGTGTTTATATATAAACTTCCTTTATGTTTTGGAGAACAGCCCAGGGCAACTGGAGACGGTTGATGATGTTTTGGAGGAGCCTGCATGGTGCCCATGATCATTAAGGCATAAAGTCTTTATGGTATGACACCATGGTTAGCTGGTTCGAGTCCCATTGGTAAAAAATTGGCTGGTTAGGGTAGGAGAGGCTGCTTATGGTAGAGTGCTGGCCTTCTGAGTTCAAGTTGGCAGGTTCAATTTCGGCTCAGTCCATTGGTATTTGAAGCTGCTCAAATACGGCAATATTGTGTCTGTAGGTTTACTGGGCTGTAAAACAACTCTTGTGGAACAAAATTCACTTACCTCGGTGGCGACTCCAAAAACCGTAAAACTAGTTAGTGGGATGGTAAAACCAATTACATTATAATTAGTGGTTATGGTATACTATTCGTGATCACTAACTTGCATGCCAAGAACCTGGATTGAATTCCAAACCTCTCAGCAGTGGAGTGAGGAATATGATGTGCTGTTGATTATTCATCCATCAGATGTGGGCGTTAAGCCTTCAGCAGACCTCTGCGTTATTTGACAGGAGTAGGCTATGTCCCTGCACTGGGTTTTGCACGCCCCCCCCCCAAACTTCATTATTATCTTAATCACACACTACACAAAACATAGTTTACAGTCATCACACTAGACATGAAAACACATATACACGCATAATGATCTTTGTTTCTGAGGCAAACTCCATGACCAAAGAAGTGTGTACATATAGATGAAGATTGCAATCCATCCATCATCATGGTCAGTATATCATATCCAAGCACCTGGGCATTAAGGCAGGGGGATGGGGGGACCCCACACATTCTGGAGGACAGTTCTTGCTCTGATATAGGAATCATCATCATCATCATCATCATCATCATCATCATCATCATCATTTCACTTTATCCAGCTGTAGCCAGGTAGGGGCGAATATGGTTCCTGTCTAATTTCTTCGGTCTTTCCACCACTCCTCCTCCTCCAACACTGTGTCCCAGTCCAGGTTTCTTTCTATAATACTGCATTGGATTTTGTCCTTCCATCTCAATCGTGGTCGTCCACGGCCTCTCCTTCCTTCCATTTGCATTTCCATCACCTTTTTTTGGCATTCTTTCGTTACTCATTCACTTTATGTGCCGAAACCATCTTAATCGGCTCTTCTCTATTCTATCATTCATTTTTTCCACTCCAATTTCTTCCTGGACTTTTGCATTCCTTATTTTATCTCTTTTACACATCTGTATCATACTCCTCAAGAACTTCATTTTGGCTGCCTGTATTAGACTCTCATCCTTCTTTGTCATTGTCCAAGTTTCTGCTCCTAAGTTGTTATGGGACCATAGAACTGTAATTTCGTTAGTTTTCAATGTTTTGTTCTAAGATTTTTGTAAATATTCTATAATTATGAACCTATTTAGTTGATTCCAGTGTTAATCTTAAATCTTTTTCAGCTGTGGATCGATCTCTTCAGACATCCTTATCTGATGCTCGGGAGGCCTTTATTAATGTGGCAATTGATGTGCTGTCTGCCTACCGTTTGGTTCAGTCAAGTGGAGCTGCAACTGGATTATTGGCACCACACAACTTACGTCTTTTGCCTCTGTACATTCTTGCATTGCTCAAATATGTGAGTTCATACCCCACTCATTAGCCAGATTTCTTGCTTTTAGTAGTTGCTGGATGCATATTTTTATTTTCATGATAGGTATGTAACTGTGTTATGCTGTTCAGCTGTAGCATGCACCACTGATGTTACAAGAATGTCTAGATAGTAAGAGTTATTAAAAAAAACACATCCATCTATATATATAAAATAAGAGTTTTGTCTGTACATTGCTCAGAATTCAAAGAGAATGGTATATCTGTATCGGTCATTTCCACAGTAAGAAGGAAATGCATTTTTTCCTTTTCCATAATTTCTGTCTGTCTGTCTGTCTGTCTGTCTGTCTGTCTGCCTGTCTGTCTGTCTGTCTGTCTGTATGTATGTATGTATGTATGTATGTATGTATGTATGTATGTACATGTGTCACGAGAAAACGGCTGAAGAGAATAATGAAAATCGGCATGTGAAGTTGGGGAATGAGCCACTACAATCTAGGCTATAAATTATTTTATTCACACTGAGCAAAATGGTAGTTTAGGGGAAGGCCTAAAATTTAATTCTCAAATATTGCTGTTATTAGAGGTCCTGTCGATAAATACTGCATAACTAAAGTTATATAGAATTAAATTTCCGTTCATTTATGTCTTATACATTTTTATCCTGCTGGTTATGATAACAGAGAT